>NC_141699.1:216581181-217216972 GCF_964263255.1 Lissotriton vulgaris | reverse complement strand
GGAGGGTTCTTTCCTCTTTAGTAGGGTTGGCTGTCTCTTGGTCTCGCACCTTTCTTTCTCTTATTCCGGCTTTTTGATGAGCCTCTGTTTTTCTATTCTTGGGGGGTAGGCTCTCTGGGGTGATTTTAGAAACGTGGATGATTGTACTATGGTTTATTGTCCATTATCGTCGCCGTGGCTGCCCAGTTTGCATAGCTATCTTTGTCATCGCTTATCTCCGATAATACTTGGGGTATAATCCCTTTCGTCTCCTTGGTGCTTCCATCCTTTGAGGTGTGTTGTCCTTGTTGTTGCAGCCCCTACTTCTCTTCTAAACTTTTAAAATGAAAACCTCATATCCTGTTTGCGAGTCCCACAACCGCTCCTTATATACTTCGTTATATCCTGTTTACTGCTTTGCTCTAGTTTCTCCTGTTTCATTGACTGTTTTTGCGGCCGGCCATGATGGTTGTGGGCCTGCGCATGTACCTCCTTCTTTTATGAATAAAGGTTTTAAAAAAAAAACAATCCTGTAGTTTAGTTCCTATATTCCCAATAGGCTCTGCGCATTGGAATAACATAAACGATAACTTAGACATTGGACTGAGGTCGACTAGGTCTCTATTGAATATGTTAGACTTAATTGTGTGTGACAGCTAGCTCAGAAGTCACTAGAAACTTTCTCGAGTAAACAATAAGTCGTTTAGCTTTCCTGAATAGACAAAAAGGGATTCGCTTCTGACAACCATATCACATGACAACTTTGTTCCCCCTGCAGTAAGGAATATATCTCTAGAGTCACGGAAACAATAGATAGCTATTTTACTCAGTCAATCGTGCATGCTTCGTTTCACCAGAAATGCAGAGAAATAGAGAGACGGGCATTTTCAATAAAAGGGTTTTTTATTGAGCAGTCTTCTTTCTCATGCAAGAGAAATGAATTGCCACAATTGCAATACTTGTCATAAAGTAAAGTGCGTACAGTAAAAGGAGTATTATGAAATAATACTGTAAAAGCATTTATATGGTTTCTAAGCCATAAGATACTTAAAATGGATAAAATACATACAATGATAAAATAATGACTAAACGTACTCAACTGGTGTTTCTAAGATACGCCTACCCCAGTGTACCTAACCTAAGCCTAGTACGGGGAAGGAGTAAATGAGTTACAGTTTTTGCCAAGAATCTGAATCAAGAATTCTCTATGGGTCTAATCAGTTCCGTACCTTGGGTATAGAATGAAGGAGGTCTTGTATCTCTCTCTCAGGACTCGATCTCACAGAAACCCGCGAGGGTGTCAGGGAAACACTGGAGCTGGATTTTCTCGGCAGGAGAAAAGGCAGCGTCTCTCTCAGTGCGTCAGCAGGGAGGGTCAGCTTCTTTCGGCACTCGCATCAGCTGGGCGTCGGGCAAGTAGATAGCCGATCTGCTTCAAACCACTGTGTGCTTGCTTAAGGCAGATGCTGGCATATTTATACCTGGAAGGTGCCGAGTTTGACGTAAGGTTGGACATAAAACGTCACTAAGAACTGGCAGTTCTTTCAGGACTCTCAGGAGTTCTAAGACAAATCAAAACAGAAGCAGGGGAAATTCCCGGGCTGCTGGAGGCTTGGTTTGTTTAAGAACGCGTTGTACTTTCTAGGAGTCTATGGGAGTAGCCTTGCCGTATTTGGACTGTATTGGCTATGACTTAATATGGATCTGATTCTTATGCCTTTATAGGGATACTAGCAGCCCGTCCCGACGTTGTCCGGGTATGAATTGCTGCCGGCCAGTAGTATATTGTTTTGTAGGATTTAGTTTTGATAGCATTTCTTATCTGTGACAGGCCTGTGAAACGCTCCGATTCACAGTGCACTGCAAATGCACTTAAGAGTGCGCGTTCAGTAGTGTGTGAACTCAAGTTTCCCTACTTTATTTTTCCTTGCAATATTATATGGAGCAAACTCGACAACATGGCATGAGCACAATTTACATTACAGAAGAACACATTCATTTGTGGTAGGCACGGGGAGACAAAGCGATTTGCCTGGAATCACAGGATGTAGAGCTGATGCCGAGATTCGAACATAGCTCCCCAGCTCTAAAGTTCGCAATTCTAGAACTTGTGGCAGGAGGTGTGTCTAAAGTATATGTCGGTGCTGCCATCAATGAGAGAGACCTGTGCATTTTTCAAATCGGTGGTGAAAAAAAATGAGTATGTTGCTGGAGATGTGGGCCGCAGTGCCACCAATGTACTTACCGGGGGAGGGTAAACATCCATTATTCCGCAACTTTCTTTCCGCATACCATCACTCCGCATACTTTCATTACGAAAGTACCATGACTCCGCAATGCCATTATAACGCATGGCATTACATTTTATATGCTTTTACCACGCATACATTTACAACGAAATTCGTTGTAAATGCATGAATGGTAAAAGCATGTTTATTTTAATGTGTGGATAAGGTAAGTATGGATATAGGGGTATATGTTTTGGGGTACTGAGGTATATGTTTTGGGGTGTTTCGGTATTTTAAGTGTTCAGATATAGTTTTGGGTTATGGGGTACAGGGGTAGTTTTAGGGTTTAGGGATAGGTATGGGTTTTGGGGTACAGGGGTATTTTAGGGTTCAGAGCTAGGTTTGGGTTTTGGGGTATAGGGGTATTTTTAGGGTTCAGGGGTAGGTTTGGGTTTTGGGGTACAGGGGTATTTTAAGGGTTCAGGGCTAGGTTTGGGTTTTGGGGTACATGGGTTTTTTAGGGCTCAGGGCTAGGTTTGGGATACAGGGGTATTTTAGGGTTCAGGGCTAGGTTTGGGTTTTGGGGTACAGGGGTATTTTAAGGGTTCATGGCTAGGTTTGGGTTTGGGGTACAGTGGTATTTTAGGGTTCAGGGGTAGGTTTGGGTTTTGTGGTACAGGGGTATTTTTAGGGTTCAGGGCTAGGTTTGGGTTTTGGGGTACAGGGGTATTTTAGTGTTCAGGAGTAGGTTTGGGTTTTGAGGTACAGGGGTATTTATAGGGTTCAGGGCTAGGTCTGGGCTTTGGGGTACAGGGGCATTTTTAGTTTTTAGGGATAGGTTTGGGTTTTGGGGTACAGGGTATATTTATAGGGTTAAGATGGGTTAGTGTTTAAGGGTGTTGGGGTATTTTAAGGAGTAAGGGTGGGTTATGATTATGGGGTGCAGGGGTATTTAAAGGGAGCAGGGTGGACACCCAGAGCTGTAATGTACAGAACCTGGGAAGAAAAAACAAATATTGGGCACAACGCTCGTTTTTTGTTTCCGTAATCCCGTGCCCAGCACATGCCCACGCCCCCAGCACACGCCCACAGAACACGATATGAGACATGGCATGAAGGGCGGAAAGTATCACACGCCCCCAGCTTTTGTCACGCCCCCAGCACACGCCCACAGCACAACCCAGACACGCCCACAAGGGACTACTTTGCTGGCACAGTTCTTTTACCTTTTAAATGTAAATGGTGGGCGTCTGCATAGCCTATGTCCTTCTGCTGCAACTGCCCTTTCCAACGCTGTATTGGGTGTTGTGATTGGTGCTGTGGTTCCTGAGATTACCCGCCTCAAAGGTTTGGGCTCTCTCTTTATTATATTAGTATGGATGATTTATTATAACCACACAAGGGCATAAATCGGGAATATCTAATTAGAGTCCTAGATACATTCACAACACCCACACCATGTATAATGTCCATCATTACTAAATACTAAGCAATACTAAACATATAACGATGCATGTGTTTTTCAGCCCACCCCAAAATACATAGTTTGCATTTGAAATGGTGTATACACCGAAGTTGAGCATAATACTGTACATTTTCAAGCAGTGGTATCATTCAGAAAATGCATATTTTGTTCATTTAGAATGTTGGCTGAATGAATCACGAAAATTACATTCATGAAATGGCTCTTAATACAGAAGAGAAGGTCGAGACCATTTCATCACATATTTATACAAGACTGTACATCTGCTAGAGGCTAAGTCATAATATTTATAGAAATTATTATAATTATAGAAATCTTGTTCTCTAAGAATAGTTCTACTTTAAGCAGAGTATCATGTGCCAAAAAAGTAAATATTTTGGGAATTGGAAATAAATGATTTCGCTTTCGGGAATAAAAATAGTCCCAATGTTTTTAGAAGTTCTGTTTATCAAAACTGAAGGCCGAATTCAAAGTTCAGGAGACGCTGTGTGCTCGCTATTTCAAATATTATTCCCGTTGTTAGGAGAGAACATTACCTCAGATAGGCCGGCAAAAAATTTGTCTACAACAGTAGGTGAAAGTTGGGCCAACTCCGAAAAAGTGGAAATAGTGCATACATGCGATGCATTGCCATCGTCGGTGTTTAGATTAGCAATGGTCACGGAAGGTTGTACCTGTGTGCCGCTTTCATCTCGTACCTCACCGCCACCTAATCGTAATGGTGAGGTCTCAAAGAATACTGTCATCAGAATGGGTAGCCGCTGGGGACAACACGTTGCATGAGCCGTTACCAAAGTATCGACATCCATAGGTACTGCTGATGGAAGTGTTAGACAGACGTCTTGCAAGCATTCTTCTCCGCAAAGCAAGCATCTTAATACAGCTAGGATGCAATCTTGCCAGATTGGTCTGAATGAAAGAAACCAGGTAGTATTCAGATCTCTTAGCCAAGCCGAGGACTTTAGTGATCCGCTCTTGGTATTGTACTGCTAGGATCGTGTCTTCCATTGTAGCCAGAGTTTTGTCTGTGACTGGACTTGCCATATCGGAGCAGAAGGAACAAAAATAAGATTCCTCCTACGAGTCCCAAGATGAGAGGCAGGCAGTTGAACACAGAATGCACAAAATTCGGGAAGATGCCAAGAACTGCTTCGAAGGGTGTTAGCAGTCCCGAAAAAATTCTCTTAAATACATGTGTGATGCCGCGGGTATCAGACATGTTTAAGATTTGACTTAACATTTCTACGAAATGTATGGGGCAATTTGTTGATAATAATGCATGTATCTCTGCTGCTGTCCTTGCAACTTGCAGAACATACGTTATATATATATAGTTCTCTAGACGAGGTTAAAGGCACAGTTGTTTGTAAAAGAATAGACTTCATTCTGCTTAAAGTATTAATTCGAATAGAAGAGATATTCAAAGAAGGCCATATTGCCGCCTCCACGTCTGGTTTGCTGTTTGGATACAATACTTGCATACAACAAGTGACCATGGAAGTAACGCTCACGAGATAGGCTTTTCCTGGCACCATGCCACAACAGCTGTGGTCACTTATTATAACGTAGCTGCCGTTGGAAAGCTGTCTGAAAAAAGGCTCTATCTGTGTAGCGGGGTGCCTTGCTGGTGACATGAAAGGTTATTTGATGAATCTTCGCAGGCTCCATGCAAGTTAATTCCTTGACACAGAAGTGTACCGCTTAGTGACTTTTTACAGTTATTACCACTAAGAAATACCTCTTTCTTGCCCCCACTCCAACACCTATGTGTATAAGGTAAGTTCCAGGTTGTCTTGATGTATCCTTTACCCAACCTTTCATACAGGCCTGCTGGTATATACTTTTGGCAGTATTGAAACTGAAAAGTTGTTATCGGGATTGTAATGGTGCTGTGTATTACCCATTCAATGACCGGTCGTTCCGACATAGTTAATGGTAGTTTTTCTAGTATTTCAATACTCAGCACCATATAGTCTGCCCCTCTCTTTGCCAAAGAGATTTGTCTATCAGTAAGGTTATAGATAGAAAATAATGACACTGTGTTGATTAGACGCCATGGCACGTTGCCTGAACGCAATTTTGTAACGTCCAGCCTAACTGTACAATAGAACGTAATTGGGACTGGCCATGTTGTAACATTAGCATATCCTGTTCTATTATATCAATAGCTGAAGATACAATGCTGTCCAGTGAATAGATTCTGGAGGACAGAGTCGTTAACCCATTGTCCACTACAGAAAGTGATTTTTCCAAATTAACACTATCAATTTCTCGTATTTTTTCTGCAGTTTCAATTTGTGTTATTTTCCAAGCTTCATTGTAAGCTGCGTATATACCGGCGTATATGAAACGTTTTTGACGCTGTTTGCGAGGTCCCATTAAGAAATCTCGCAAGTCAGCACCTTCTTTAAGTAAAGTTAAGTGTTGTTTGATTTCGGGAAGTGTGGATCTCTGTAGCCATTCGAGGCATAGTTTTCCTACACTGTATGTTGTAACTATCCCTGGATGTTGTCTCTGGGAATATCTTGGATCTGGCCTATTCTGTTTGAACCCCTGTATTTTGTTCAGGAATCTATCTTGACAGTTATTAGAGTCTGTGGGTCAGATCAACCATTTGTTCCAATTAGGATTTGCTCTGTTTTGTTTTAAAATATGGGACAAGTCTAACCCCTCATCTGTAGTGTTGTTTCTATCAGGCATAGGCTTCGGTATAGACAGGTTATTTAAATATTTTATCTTGGCTAGGCCAAGACAGGTTGTTTGTTGAATGGTGTCATTCAGGAACATTATTTGTTCTGGGATCATGCAGGCTCTGAACAATGATTCTAAACCTTGTACCTGCCATTCTTTTGTACCCCAGACAGTTTTTGTCTCAATGTTGTTTTTCCAAAATTCAAAACCAAATGTAGACATTTTTTCATAAACTTTTTCAGAATAAATCAGTTTAGTGTTTGTCAACATGTTTTTCATTCCTGTCTTATTCATAATTTTAAAATAAAACGTTTCTGGAGCAGTGACATTAAACCCTGAGAAGTATGGGAATTTTGCATAAAATGTTTTCGAACTACCTTTTGGCGGAGTTGGACAATGTTCCCATTGATTATGACTGAACACATTTCTAGGATTAGCAGATTTATGCAAATAATGATGCCCAAAATTATTGAAGCAATATATTTCTTCATAATTTGATGAACCCTGTAAATAATCATGTTCTGTAAATTTTGCTGACATTTCTAAATCTGCCATCATATTATTAATGTTTTCAAAGTCCCAATCATCAGAGAAAGTACTAGGTGATACAAAGTCACTTAAAGAAATCTTGAACTGATGTGGATATTTCAAGAGCTCAACCAGGCCATAGATTTCGTAATCAGTATTGTCCCATGCTACACCACCAGGTATAGGGATGGCTGTGATGTTCACTGATGATAGTTCTCTTTTTTCAACGTGAGAGGATCTGTGAGGTTTTAGAACCAAGTTGATGTTCTGACTTGCTGTGCCCATTGTACTGTATTTTCCATCAATCATTCTTCCCAGGCCTAAAACTAAGATGAGCCAGAGCAGGAGGAAAAGTACACCTAACACAATCCACAGTTCAATCCAGGGTGAAATCAGATATGTTTCTCCAAGATGATGAAAGACTTCTGTAATTTTGTCTTTGAAAGTTTTGTTTGCTGGCTTGTCTCCATGTTCACTTGGATCATCGGAAAAGTCATCGAAATTGATAAAGTAGTCAGATGCAGTTCTGTCAATTGTTTGGATGGCATCAGGATTGTTATTAAACTTTGCAGTTGCTTCTTCCTTTTTTATATTAGAATATTCCGAGGCTACATCATTGTAGACAGGTGTTTCTTGACAAACTGTTGCAATTTGGGTTTCAAAAGGCACCAGTTCCATGGCTTTGTTGCATAGTCCTTTTTTATTCACTGCAGGTTTATCAAATGTGATTAGTCTCTCATCTTGAACCTCTTGGATTGTAGCAAGGTTTGGTCTTCTGCTACTTCTTGGGAGTCCACTGGGCCTACTACTTATTATTGGCCACATGGTTGTGGTTTTACCAGGTCGATTGATACAACTCGGTTCTCCTTTTTACCAGCAAGGGCGGTAGTACTACTGATCTTGTTCCGCTGATAGCTAAGACAGGTACTGCTTTTCTGTAAGAAGGCCCAAATTCCTTCTTCACCGCGATTTTTTCTCTGACCAGATCCCCAATCTTTGGAATCCAGACAGGTCTTGCTGGGACAGGTGGTTTCTCATCAGTGGTTGTTGGCTTTAGTTTTGTGTTACTAAGACTTCTTGTTTCATTCAAGTTCTGTAAAACAGCCAAACGATCTTTGATATCAAAAGTTTTTTGTTCTACCACAGAAGTCTGACTATCGAGGTCTTCAATAATCATTCTTGTACCAAACAAAATTTCATATGGAGTGATTCCACCCAGAGAATTTCTTGGCAGATTGTTTAGACTACGTTGGACACTTATTAGATGTTTGACCCACCCATCACCCAAACCTAATACCCTTGCTGTTTTAGATCGCTATATGTCTTGGTTTGTTCCCTCCACTACCGTTCTACCCTCGGGCTGGAAGTGGATTAGAATACCGCAATGCAATGCCCATGCTGGTCATGGCCTCTTTGTAAGCTCGAGAGCTAAACGCAGGACCCTGGTCAGAATGTAGCATGCCAATTGCGTATATGCCATAATAGACTCGCAGATCATTCGATGACAGTTCTTGCGTCAGCCGAGTGCTGGGGTCACATCTAATTGAATCTTGTCCTAGTAGTTGTGGGACCGCATACGTCCATTGGGATGCATGCGTGTAGACAGTCTAATGCTGTCTAACAGAGGTGTCTGGGCTCGACTGACTGTGCTACTGTCAGTCTCCTGGTTCGGTTCATGACTGCAATCTCTATTGCAGTCCTGACAATCCATTGCAAAGTTATAAATTTGCACGCTCATTCCCGGCCACCAGTATCGTGATTGCAATTCTATTGGAGATTTCAGGATCTCTTGGTGTCTCAGACCCAATCCCATGTGTGTTTCTTGAATCAAGAAGACTCTCCGGTTCGTGTTTGGAATTACTCTATCCCCCACTCCAGGGATTTGAGCAAACGGAACGGAGTTCGCATCAATTATGTATGTATTTCCGAGTGGATAATTTAGAGGTAACTCCGCACAATTGCCTTCCATTGAGGCTTTTACTGCAAGCAGCGTTTAACCATCTATTTGTTTTTCAGAACGCTTTTTTGTAGCTACGGAAGCCGAGTGATCAGCTGCCTCTGTGGCTTTATCAGCCAATGAATTCCCTGCAACGTGAACGCCATCACGTTGAAGACTCTGCGTATGTATCACATGAGTCTTTTGTAGTTCTTTCTGTAAAAGAACTACTTGTTCCCATAGTTTTTTATATTTTATTGTGCCACCTTTTTCATCTTTGTAACCATTTTTAATCCAGGTCTGCATGGATTTATTGTAAGATTCGACGCAGTAATGCGAGTCGCACACTATTAGTGTGGGGAATTTGCGATCTGCATTTTCAAGCACCATCTTTAAAGTTCGTAGTTCAGCTCGCTGAGCTGTACAGTTTCCAATTGATTCAGTTTTAGTGACCATTGGTCTGAATTTACCTAAGCGCCAGCGACCTTTAACAATCGCACACGCTGAATTGTAAACCTTTTTATCCACAACGTAATGTTGTGAAAATCTATCTGCGTATATTACGCAGATGTACTGTTCTAGAGGTAGAATTTTGATCGACAGAGGACATTCTTTTTCGTATTCTAGATGTTCTAGCTTTTTCATTCTGGAATAAAATACGTATACTACCTCTGGTGCAGCAAGAGAAATAACCCATTGTATCCATCTTGGATGTAATGCTTTAGCATTTGGAATGCTTGCTCTTGTTACTGCTTCTAAAGCAGGTACATGTGTAACGATTATTATAAGTTTACCTTGTGCGAGGGCTCTTTCTTTTGCTACAGCAGTGTGTACCACAGTTAGAATTTTTTCAGTAGAACTGAATTTCATTTCAGCTTGTGTGTACAAGTTTGATTTGTAAGCTATTGGTACCGTTTCTCCCTCATTGGAGGTCAGGTATGTAATCCGCATCTCCCTGGGATGACTCGGATCACAAGGTTGTGTTCGTTGGCGCGTGTTTGCAGTTTTGTTTTAGTTAACATGTCTGTTTGTAATGATCTTAAAATTTCTGTATGTTTCTGAGTCCAATTAGTTGGTTTAAAATCAGGTTTTATTAATTCGTAGAGTGGTTTAACCCTCTCTGCGTAATTCAGAATGTAAGTTCTTCCGAAGTTCAGGAAACCTAGAATTGATTGTAAGTTTTTCAGCGTTTTTGGAGCTTGGAGTACTGCACACTTCTCTAGGAAGTTGTCAGCTAGGCTTTTGCCTTCACTTGATAATTCATATCCTAAAAATAGGACTGTCGGTGGGCAATTCGTGATTTTTTAAAGTTAAATTTGTACCCTTCAGATGTGAACCCAAGTATGATGGTGTTCACTCTTTTCAAGTGTGTCTCCAGGTCGTTGTCTGTAAGATAGATGTCATCGACATAGGATAATGCCTCATCATCATATATTTGTAGTAACTCTGTTACCCTAGCTGAAAATAATCCTGGGCTGTTCTTAAATCCTTGTGGGAGATGACAAAATTGCTTTTGGGCCCCCATGCTGGAGAAAGCGGTCAAATACCTGCTTTCTGGTGCAATGTTTTTACAGAAAAAAACATTTGAAATATCTAATGTCGTTTATATTTTTGCGCACAATATTATTCATTAGTGCTGCACTGTGTGGATTTTGCACTGCAAACGTTTTACAACAAGAGTTTAGGTGTCTGTAGTCCAAAACTAGACGATATGAATCGTCTGGCTTGGAGACAGGAAACAAAGGATTGTTCATTTGTGAGGTGCATGTTTCAATCACCCCCTGATATTCAAGTTGATCTAAGATCTCCCTGACTTGTTTTTTAGCTTCTTGCTTAACAGGATACTGCCTCTGAGCAGCTGGTTGATTTTTTAACTGGATTTTATGGTGAGGAGAATCCTCATCCCATCCTACATGATTTTTATATAATGCAGGAGCTTGGGCCACTGCCCATTTTCTTGCATATGTGTATTTTTTATGTATTGGAATGTGATTTGAGAAGGCAGGCATAATCATTTCTTCGCCATGTGGGCACTCCCTGACAAAATCTGGTGGCAAGTCTTTTTCTGCTAGAAGGCTATCATAGCCTTTAGATAGGTTTTCCCAGAAGAGACCTTTTATTTTCCTAGTTTTATCTCCCTCTATACGTAATGTTATTTCATATAGTTAATGGGGCACGCTAACTCAGGTGTCTGCAGTTTCCACTTGAATGTATTCATTCGTGTCCACTGTCTCCAGAAGATTCATCAGGATCTTGTGAGCTATTGTCACTTCTGCTGCGCTGTCTAGCATTGTTTGGGCCCACTCTCAGTTCTTGAGTTGTGTCCTCAGGATCCTCGGCATGTTTTATTTTAATACTTCTTTTTGGGAAATAGTAATTTTTTACTTTGATGAGCAGCTTCTTTGTCTTTGGACTTGACGCGCTCTTCTTTATGTTCTGACCGTCCTCTTCTTTCCGATTTCTGTGAGGAAGTCTGAAAAGATCGAGAGGGACGTGTATCAATATCTTGATATCTGTCAGCTTTTCTCAAATTTTCCCTATTTCTAAGGTTATATCTTTTTTCATAGGGCTCCCGTTGCGGAGATCCCCCCCCCCCCCCCCCCCCCCCCCTTTGGAGATCTCTCTCTTCGTTGGGGAGACCTTCCTCTGGTCTTAAAATGTTTTTCTCCTCTGGGATTCAATTGTTTATTACCCTCACAGTTATTTTTTTGAGAATTGAGATTATTTTTAATGAAAGTCTTTTCAGGATTTTCAGTTAGTTGTGATTTTAGTGGTTTCCCACCCAAACTGTCTCTACCTATTTCTTCATAGGATTTTTCAATTAATCTGGCAAGTTCAAAAGGTTGGTCTGCTATAACTGTTTCTTTTAGTTTTTGACGGTAGGTTGTACCGTCAATTGTCATTTGAACTAGTTGCCTATATGCATTTGTTAATTCTTTTATTCGAACTAAAAGTTCTTCGCTAGACATTTTTTCAATGTCAGGATCTGGTGTATAGCTGGCTAGAACCGGCCATGTGGCTCCTGGTCTACCTAGTGAACCGAGCCTGGTAATGTAATTTTGATGTTTTAGGGCGCCATTGAACCAGAGCTCATGCTCTTGGTAAGTTATTGGAATTTCAATTTCCTCGAAAGGAGTGTATTCGGCTGGAGGTTCCCCTACTTTGTAGTAGTGGAACTCGTGTGTTACAGCATTTGCTGCTGGAAAATGTATCCATGAATAGAATATCTCTGTCTGCTGATATTCATGTGCCTCGACAACAAATATTACTGTACCACCTCTTGAAGATACTCTGTTTATTATAAGTTTTATAGTTAAGGTTTTCCTTACATTTACCGGGATGAGTATTGCATCCGGTTCTTCTTGTTGGGGCCTTGTGTCTTCCGTCAGAAGTTGAGCTGCTAGTCTAGCTCTATGCCTTTCGTCTTCACTCTCTGTCATTTTGCTGACAGAAAGTTTTGCAGAACAAGTTTCAAGGAAACAAATATTAGGTGCACAATATTTTGGAACACTGTATCCTTCAACGTTGACTAAACCAAAAACTAATACACAGGAATCTCTTCCTACTAAGTTTTGGCGGATATTAGCCTTTTACCCATCCAGACATCTATAGTTACTCTATAGTTATATTTCCAGGACACTAGCTCGACATAACAATCAATGGAGCTTTTCCTCAATACAATAGCGTGTAAGGAACTACATATACCATGTTCGTAAGATTTTTCTGTAGTTCTGAGCGAACTCTGGCGGGAAGTCGCATGAATTGCTTTTTACAAGTCCGGGATCCCTGTGACAATTAGAGTTTTATTGCAGTTACGCTCTCTAGTAGATTAGCTCGACATTATAAGAATCAAGGGAGCTTCTCTCAATGGAGTAGCGTTTACGGAACTACAAATACCATTTTTGTAGTTCGAAGCGTACTCTCGCGGGAAGTCGCACAAAATCACGCGCGACTCCCGGAAACGCCGGTGTTCGAGAGAGAGAATTTTTCGTGATGGGAAAGGCTTATAAGCAACAGGATAGCCCCCGTTCGGCACCTCCCCGACGGCCCAGATGACCGCCAGAGGTACCGACGGTTAGGTGAGTGGCTAACAGACTCAGTGAATCTGTAAGGAATAGAGAACTGATTATTCATGTACTCGTTTTTATTAAACTTACTAAGATGGTGGGGAGCCTCGGTTAATTGCAGAGCGATCCTTGTGAGAGTGTCCGGGGTTACTTCGGATTACGGGGCCTCTCTCGCTTGACCATAAATCTTGAAAATATGGAAAAGGAGGATAATGCATAGCGATGCTGGCACATTTTTAGTGTGCCTCTTGATGTTATATACTACCAAAACATTAGTTGACAATTTAGATAACAGCAGGAAAGATAGATGTAGCATACCGGAGCAGGGAAAGTTTCACATCAGTCTAGTGGGCGTTTAGGTTGTAATTTGTATGTAGAGAGGAGTCAGAACATGGTACAAATACTTGGTGTTGTTTGCCTCCCCTTTAGAGTGGTGCCTCCTTCTCCCTGAGCTGCTGCCAGGTGGGGCAAGGTGATTCCTCCATACCCTTGAGGTAAGGCTCATTGGAGTGACATATTCATGAACTGAAAACTATTTGATGGCTAATTATAGCCACAAAAGATTGTCTATAGTCTGCGTTTACTGTGATCCAAGACTGTATTATGTACCACACTTATCTCTTATAGATTTTTCCAAGAGGCTAGAGGAGTGGTTTGAAGATTTCGCTCAAAGCGTATCCTTTATTATTTTTCACTTCACTGAAATGTGCTTTGCAGTAGCATTTTATATCTAAGGAGGTCCTGATGAAAGCACTTGGTTTACTTTTCACCTGGTTGTGCTGAAACATGTTGACCAATTCTTACAAATGGACGGTTATTTGTTAAATCCGGCCTTTCTGCACTGTTTTTAATATTTATTCGGATCAGACACGAATAAAGTTATTGTCTGATTCCGCTTCAATTTTATATTCACATCACTTTTTCTGCACTGCACTTTACTTCCCATACACTTTCTCGCACATACTACGTGCTCACATCTGTATAAACCCTAATTTTGAAAACATCCTTTGGCTCCTCCATCACTAGGGTGGAGTGTTAGCCCTATAAAGGAGACCCAGATGATGAAGCATGTCACCGGGATCGCTGAGTGATGGGAATCCGTACAAATGTTTGTATTTTTTTGATCAGTCTTGGTATCTGTTAGTTATTCGTCATTCTTTGGCATAGGACCGCAGGTTATTCTTTGTGTATTTTGCTGGTATATTTATACCTGGAAGGTGCTGAGTTTGACGTAAGGTTGGACATAAGACGTCACCAAGAACTGGTAGTTCTTTCAGGACTCTCAGGAGTTCTGGGACGAATCAAAACAGAAGCAGGGGAAATTCCCGGGCTGATGGAGGCTTGGTTTGTTTAAGAACGAGTTGTACTTTCGAGTAGTCTAAGGGAGTAGCCTTGCCGTATGTTGACTGTATTGGCTATGACTTAATATGGATATGATTCTTATGCCTTTATAGGGATATGATTTATTATAACCACACAAGGGCATAAATTAGGGTCCTAGATACATTCACAACAATCCATCACCGTTCTTTAGTCCACTCTGCCACCCCAGTTCAGACATGACCATATGCAAATCAGTCTGACCCTGTGCCTCATGGAAACAGTCTAGCCCGAACTGCCAAGCCATGCCTTCCCTGGACCGGAAACAAGCTTCCTAGGACCGGTTTCTGGCATTACAGCCGTCTTCAGCCAGGCTTGCTTGAATCCAGTGGCAAAGTGAGCAAGGGACTCACGTGTGAGGATACCCTGCCAACTTATGGCGAACAAAGTGGTACAAAAGGGGGTGGTGATGGACGGAGCATCTGAACCGATCAAACACTCACACCCAGTCAACAGAACTGGGTGTAATCCATCACCGTTCTTTAGCCCACTCTGCCACCCCAGTTCAGACATGGCCATATGCAAATCAGTCTGAACCTGTGCCTCATGGGAACAGTTCAGCCCAAACTGCCAAGCCATGCCTTCCCTGGACAGGAAACAAGCTTCCTAGGACCGGTTTCTGGCATTACAGCCGTCTTCAACCAGGCTTGCTTGAATTTAGTGGCAAAGTCAGCAAGGGACTCAGTTCTGAGCATACCCTGCCAACTTATGGCGAACAAAGTGGTACAAAAGGGGGTGGTGATGGACGGAGCATCTGAACCGATCAAACACTCACACCCAGTCAACAGAACTGGGTGTAATCCATCACCGTTCTTTAGCCCACTCTGCCACCCCAGTTCAGACATGGCCATATGCAAATCAGTCTGAACCTGTGCCTCATGGGAACAGTTCAGCCCAAATTGCCAAGCCATGCCTTCCCTGGACAGGAAACAAGCTTCCTAGGACCGGTTTCTGGCATTACAGCCGTCTTCAGCCAGGCTTGCTTGAATTTAGTGGCAAAGTCAGCAAGGGACTCAGTTCTGAGCATACCCTGCCAACTAATGGCAAACAAATTGGTACAAATGGGGGTGGTGATGGACGGAGCATCTGAACCAATCAAACACTCACACCCAGTCAACAGATCTGGGTTTAATCCATCACCGTTCTTTAGCCCACTCTGCCACCCAAGTTCAGTCTGACCCTGTGCCTCATGGGAACAGTCCAGCCCGAACTGCCAAGCCATGCCTTCCCTGGACCGGAAACAAGCTTCCTAGGACCGGTTTCTGGCATTACAGCCGTCTTCAGCCAGGCTTGCTTGAATCCAGTGGCAAAGTGAGCATGGGACTCACGTCTGAGCATACCTTGCCAACTTATGGCGAACAAGTGGTACAAAAGGGGGTGGTGTACCGCAGCACTAAAGTCTTGGGCATCCAAAGACCATATTTATTTGTCAAAACTGGCTCATCAATCCTCTTATGGTTTTGGAGGTTCTCCAGGCAATCATAAAAAATGTGCTGATGCCACCTACTGCATGATGTAAGACATATTGTGTACTTAAGAAAGACACACTTTTTCTGATACCCAAGGAAATTGAGTGGTGTATATAGCTAAGCCAACCGTAGTTAAACAAAAATTATAACATGTTATGTCGTCACTGCCTGCAGATCCTGACTGGGAGCAGCTATACGGTGAAATGCAAAATAGTGGTGTTAGAATTCCAAAAGATTGTTAGAGTACCAGCTCCTTATTATACACTATACACAATGCTGCATTCAGCCTCGCCTTTACAATGCCAGGGAGAAATAAAGTAAACCCCTTTTAGTCAAATACTCCATCCCCTTTTTGAAAGCCAGCAGTGTTTGCGAGCATTGAGTCTTCTATTTTCAGTCACTTCAATTCGACTTGAGTACCTACAGCTCCAGTGCAGCTACCACAAATGAATATCCAAAGGTCTAGCTTGCCCCTACACTGCCAGTACATTGGAACATGTACCACGTATTCACTCTGCATCAATTCCACACTTAAGCTCCAATCTAAATACACTGCATGTGGTTAATGCTGGGTCTAGCCCCGCAATCTCTCTCCAGACAGCGTCCAAAAAGGTCTGAAGTTCCCAATAACAGAACTGCCAAGCTTGTGTTAAGGCTCATGCCAGTATCTAGCATAGGTTCTCCACATCCTAAAAGAGCTGCCTTATCAAGCACAGCTTGAGTATTCTGAATCCATATTCCTGAACACCTTGCACGAGTTCAGGGAGATATCGGGATTCCATGTTAACAGGGAAAAATGTAAACTGCTCCCACTGGGGGAAGTTAGCAGGGATCCTGGCTGAGACATTTCCGGATATATGGGGCTCCCTTCAGGGTCGGACGGCATGAGGTACTTTGGGGGTCAGAAACCGCCACATGGAGCAGATGTTCTTGAATCTCACAACTGGCAGGGTTGTGGATGGGTTGCAGGCTTCGGTCTGGATCTGGAGAGATCTTCCACGGTCCTTGACGGGTACAGCAGCACTAGTAACAAGCATTTGCAATGCAACCGGTCTCACCTTTGGGACCTTATATGTATTTAGCTATGGAGCAAATTTGCCTGGGTGCTGAAACATCTACTGTTCTTTAACTTGGAGGGAAAGTAGGCACCAAACTGAGTGGCATACCAGGTATGGGAACACATCTAAACCTGTCGAATTCTTGCTATATTTCACCAATACAAACAACTATAATTCTAAGATTAGCAAATACATGTTGGTTACTCAAATGCAACTAAATCAGGCGTATAACATTACTGTCTTGTTTTGCTCTCCATAATCAGGCAAACACTGATAAGAACAATAAGAAGTAGTGAACACAGAAGTCTTCCTAAAGTTCCAACCCATACTGCTCTAGAAAAACAAATCCAGATGAGTGACAAACAGCCAACTACCACAATAATGTGCTCTATCGGTTTAGCGGTCTAATCTGAAAAGGCACTTCAAGATTATGTTAATTTCAATCTACAAATAAAACCTTGTTACCGTAAATAAATACCCATGGTTAAAATTAAAAATATATATTTTTGCCATTCTGTAATGAGAATTGTTTTTGCCTCTATGAAATCAGTATAATCTGACATTCCATACAGGTGTCAGTAAAATGTCACTGCATCAACCGGGCTCTTTAAATTGGAAAGTAGGATTTCCACAAGCAATCATTTTGAAGTTATTTTCAAAGTGTTTACAAGCTTTTTGCTTACTTATAGAAAGCCATGGCAATTGAGTGTTAGATGGCATGCTTTCTCACTGAAAAATCTTTACATAAATCGGTTCAACATTAAAAAGTTGACTGCATGAAGCTCAGTTTTGCGGGGAGGGGAGGATTGGTTAGTGATCACATATGGACCTTGTTGTCACATGGACACATGCCTGTCAGCGCCAAAGTTTTGGAATCCAGAGCATCATATATAAGCAGATACAGCAACTTTACAATCTGATATTGCGACGTGTAGCTTTATTGTAAAATGCTAAATTGGAGCAGCGGCCTTCAACAGAACTTTTTCAATAGGCAGGACTTCGCGTTTTAATGCTTAGTTATATTACAGATTATTTTACACGTTGCCTCACTGACTATAGGATATGAATTAACAAGGACTGGCAAAGACAATAGGTCTGCCTGTTTTAATTTAAGCATATGTTTTAGATATGTGATGCGTCTAGATACAACAGACAGCTCAAAGGAACATTCAAATACAGCGCAAGTGGCACGTTTGATGCACAAGATTTTAGTTAACAGGTTTAAAGCTATGCCCCAAATTACATAGCAGCAGCCTGTGGTGTGAGAGACAAATGTTGGGGTGAGGAGGAGGGAGGGGGAGAGAGTGCACTGCAGAGGAAGAGGCTGGAGGTGGGAGGGCGGGTGAGACAGCGAAAGGGTGAAAGATGAGGCATTCCACAGAGGGGGGCGGGGGAGAGCATTCCTTTGAAGTGTGAAGCTCTCTGCATTAATAATAATAATAATAATAGGGAGGCTTGTAAAGAGCTTGGTGACGCACAACGGCGTGTCCCCGCGCTGCGAGAGGTGCGAGAGTTAGCAGAGGAGAATACTTGACCGTGGGGCAGCTACCGGGCGTACAAAAATGTCTTTAGCTTCGCTCTAAAGATGGACTCTGAGGGTTCCAGACGCAGCGCGGTGGGGAGTTTGTTCCAGCTTGAGGCTGCCAGATACCTAAAAGATCTGCCGCCCATCCGAGCTTTGAACACTTTAGGAATGGACAGGCGCCCTGAACCAGAAGATCTAAGAGAGCGGGAGGGTTCATATCGTGTCAGCAGACCTTGCAGAGGCCGAGGTGCCCTGCCATTAACAATACGATATTTAACAACAAGGGGTGGTGATGGACAGAGTTTCTGAATTAAGCAGAATACTCTCACCCAGTCAAGAGATCAGGGCTAGATCGAACACCGTTTTTTAGCTCATTGCACCATCCCAGCTCAGAACCTGGCTATATGCAAATTAGTCTGTTCCTGTCCCAGTGCATGATGGGAACAGGGCAAACCAAACTACCAAGCCAATTCTTACACTGGGAAGGAAACAAGCTTCCGGGGACCGGTTTCTGGCATTTGAGCCGTTGTCGGCCCGGCTTGCTTGAATCCTGATGGTGCAATGAGCAAGGGACTCACATCTGAGTATACCCTTCCACACTTGGTGGACAAAATATTTAACAACAAGGGCTGGTGATGGACAGAGTTTCTGAATTAAGCAGAATACTCTCACCCAGTCAAGAGATCAGGGCTAGATCCAACACCGTTTTTAGCTCACTGCACCATCCCAGCTCAGAACCTGGCTATATGCAAATTAGTCTGTTCCTGTCCCAGTGCATGATGGGAACAGGGCAAACCAAACTACCAAGCCAATTCTTACACTGGGAAGGAAACAAGCTTCCGGGGACCGGTTTCTGGCATTTGAGCCGTTGTCGGCCCGGCTTGCTTGAATCCTGATGGTGCAATGAGCAAGGGACTCACATCTGAGTATACCCTTCCACACTTGGTGGACAAAATATTTAACAACAAGGGCTGGTGATGGACAGAGTTTCTGAATTAAGCAGAATACTCTCACCCATTCAAGAGATCAGGGCTAGATCCAACACCGTTTTTTAGCTCACTGCACCATCCCAGCTCAGAACCTGGCTATATGCAAATTAGTCTTTTCCTGTCCCAGTGCATGATGGGAACAGGGCAAACCAAACTACCAAGCCAATTCTTACACTGGGAAGGAAACAAGCTTCCAGGGACCGGTTTCTGGCATTTCAGCCGTCGTCGGCCCGGCTTGCTTGAATCCTGATGGTGCAATGAGCAAGGGACTCACATCTGAGTATACCCTTCCACGTTTATGGTGGACAAAATATTTAACAACAAGGGGTGGTGATGGACAGAGTTTCTGAATTAAGCAGAATACTCTCACCCAGTCCGAATCGTTTTTGGCCACTACAGGTGTGGCAGGGTATACTCAGACATGAGTCCCTTTCTCACTGCACCATCAGGATTCAAGCAAGCCGGGCCGACGACGGCTGAAATGCCAGAAACCGGTCCCCGGTAGCTTGTCTCCTTTCTGGTGAAGAATTGGCTTGGTAGTTTAGTCTGCCCTGTTCCCATGATGCACTGGGCCAGGGACAGACTGATTTGCATATAGCCAGGTTCTGAGCTGGGATGGTGCAGTGAGCTAAATAACGGTGATGGATCAAGCCCTGATCTTTGGACTGGGTAAGAGTGGTCTGCTTAATTCAGACACTCTGTTCATCACCACCCCCTTTTCTGAATCGTTTTTGGCCACTACAGGTGTGGCAGGGTATACTCAGACATGCGTCCCTTTCTCACTGCACCATCAGGATTCAAGCAAGCCGGGCCGACGACGGCTGAAATGCCAGAAACCGGTTCCCGGTAGCTTGTCTCCTTTCTGGTGAAGAATTGGCTTGGTAGTTTAGACTGCCCTGTTCCCATGATGCACTGGGCCAGGGACAGACTGATTTGCATATAGCCAGGTTCTGAACTGGGATGGTGCAGTGAGATAAATAACGGTGATGGATCAAGCCCCGATCTTTGGACTGGGTAAGAGTGGTCTGCTTAATTCAGACACTCTGTTCATCACCACCCCCTTTTCTGAATCGTTTTTGGCCACTACAGGTGTGGCAGGGTATACTCAGACATGAGTCCCTTTCTCACTGCACCATCAGGATTCAAGCAAGCCGGGCCGACGACGGCTGAAATGGCAGAAACCCCACCCCTGTAGCTTGTCTCCTTTCTGGTGAAGAATTGGCTTGGTAGTTTAGTCTGCCCTGTTCCCATTTTTTATTTTTTTTTAATATATTTTTATTGCAGGAATCAGTTAAAAGTACAGAGTATACCAGCAATATAAACCCAATCAGTCAAAACGGTACCAGACACATCCCCCCCTCGCAAGTCAGAAGTGTACACAGCCATTCAGCCCACAACCCGAAGGTCGGGCGGCGAACACCAATGGGGATCCGCTGGAATGTCGAAGCCGGTCCGGATGACCCAAAGAACGTCATCTGCTTTTCTAAATCATCCTACAAACGGGACAAAAGGAAAACCCCCCCTCAACAACTAGTAAGTCTAATGAAAACCCCCCCAACCCCACCATCAGTGTGTCGCAATGCGTGTAGGAAAGCCTACGGGAGACCTACGGGAAAGTGCAATGGATAGGTGATCTATAGTGGACTAACGGGACGTGGGCCGTGTCGCATCTTCACTCTCGGAATAGCTGGGAGCGCAATAATCTCTGAGGGCCTGCACTAACGTTTCCCATTCTAGCGCTGCCTCCTGTGCTTTCTCGTTATGCTGTCTCCTGGCCACTTGGTAACGCAGTGTACTCTCTCCTGCCGCCCACTTCAACAGTTCGCCGTGCCACCTAGCCTCCGTTGGACCAACCCTTGCCTTCCAATTCCTGGTCACCTCTCGTTTGGCGAGGAGCAGCCCCAGGTCAATAAATTTGCTTGTGATTTTATTCTTGGGGGTGTGAGGGAACCAGTGCAGGAGCCCCACCACCGCGTCAACCGACAAGGACCTCCCCGTCACCCCAGTCAAGGTATCTCCCACTCCAAGCCAATAGGAGGACAGCGCCGGGCAGGACCACAGCATGTGAATGAAGTCCGCCCCGGGTGCTCGGCACCTGGGGCATTCCGCCGAATCCACGGCAAAGTACTGTTGAATCTTCGCCAGGGTCAGATAGGCCCTATGAAGCACGTAGAAGTGGACTAACTGGAAGCGGGCGTGGCGCGTGCCCTTCCAGGCCCACCTCATAAGCTGTGACCAGGTCGTCTCCGGAATCACCTTCCCTATATCCGCTTCCCAGCGGGTTCGTAGAGTGGTGAGGGGGGTCAACTCCTCGGTAATCATCCTACCATAGAGACACGTGACCGGCTTAACCGTCCCTGCGGACATCATGACATACTGGCACACCGAGGACGTAGGTGGTTCCTCCAGTCCTTTCTTCCAGTGTGCCTGGATCGCTCGGACCAGAGCCGCGTGTAAAAGGAAGTCGCCACGAGGGACGTCAAAGCGGTCTATAAGCTCCTGGAAGGGCAGCAGCGCCCCATCCTCATAGAGGTCCCCCACTAGCTGCAGCCCCGCCTCCTCCCAGTGCGCCAGGCGTGACCAATCTCCCCCGTGGGGCAGGGCCGTCAACATACCCAGTGGTATTTCGGGTGCATATGGTAACCGTAATTGACCCCGGGCGTGGGCACGGTTCCAACATAACCGGATGGTCCTTTCTTCCAGCGTCAGGTCCTGCAATGCCATACGCTGTCGCAATGTGACGAAGGAGATAACGTGCCTAGCCATTCCGGTGCCCCTCCCGGCCTCCCGGCCCCTGAACTCCCTAGCGACCTCCTGGGTAAAGGTCTGCAGCTGCGCCGCCAGGTAGTACTTCTCAAAGTCCGGCACAGCAAGGCCACCCTCAGCTTTTGGCCTCATCAGGGTCTTGAGGGCCACTCTCCGGCGGCCCGAGCCCCAGAGGAAACCCACCACCATAGATCGTAGTAGACGAAAGGTGGCCGGTGGGATCCAAATCGGCAGCGCGCGGAAGTAATAGAGTAGCCGGGGGAGTGCCACCATTTTCAGTAGGGCGATCCGCCCTGCCACCGACAGCGGCAGGGTAGCCCAGAAGTCCATGCTACCGCGTAACACGCGAGTACAGCGAGCTATGTTCCCATCCAGGAGGTCAGCTGGGTCGTGGTAAACGTATACCCCCAGGTACTTGAAACAGTCAGGCTCCCACCTGATCTCCCCACCTATGTCAGGGCTGGACGTGCCCCTACGGACCGGAAACAGGCAAGTCTTGGCCCAATTCACTCGGAGGCCCGAGACCTCCCCAAAAGTCGTGAGCGCCTCCGCGGCCCCTTTCAGGGCGGTCACTGGGTCCTCGAGGAAGAGCAACAAATCGTCAGCGTAAAGCGAGACTCGATGCGGGCCCGACTGCGTCCGCAAGCCGTTAAAGTGGACCCCGGACCGGAGCCGCAGCGCCAGGGGTTCCACCGCCAGCGCGAAGAGCAGTGGGGACAACGAGCAACCCTGCCTCGTGCCTCTCTCCACCGAGTATTGCGAGGAGATCAGAGGGCCCGCCCTCACCCTAGCCGATGCCGCGGCGTACAATACCATGGTCCACCTGACAAAGCCCTCACCCAGACCGAACCGCCGCAGTACACTGCATAGGTAGTCCCATTCCAGGCTATCAAAGGCCTTCTCTAAATCCACCGAAAGGATCACCGGACATGGGGCTTCCAGGTGCGGTTCCCCCAGTATGCGAAACAGCCTGCGAATGTTCATGGTCGTGTTTCGCTTGCGAATGAATCCAGCCTGGTCCTCATGAACTAAGAAGCGCATGTGCCCCAGTAGCCTCGATGCCAAAATGCTGCTCAGGATCTTATAATCGACCGTCAGCATTGACAGAGGCCGATAGGATGCCGGGTCAGACGAGTCTCTGCCAGGCTTGAGGAGGGGAACCACTAGGGCCTCGCACATCGAGCTGGGGAGGCGTCCCAACCGCTTCGCCTCTCTGTAAACTATCAGCAGCCGCGGCGCCAGGAGGTCAGCGTAAGCGGAGTAAAATTCTACTAGGAGGCCATCCAGGCCCGGGGTCTTATTCCTTGCCATCCTTTTAATGGCGCCACGAATTTCGCCTATTTCGATGTCGGGGCCCAACGCCTTCGCCACCTCTGGTTCCAGTGTTGGCAACTCCAGGGGTTGTAGGTTTCCTCAATCAAAGCGGGGTCCCTAGCAGAGCCACTACGGTATAGTCGCTCATAGTATCGCAGGTAGCAGCTCAAGATCTCAGGCTGGGTGTGCACCTCAACGCCCTCCGCCGTACGCATGGACGTCGTCGGGGAGGTCCGACGCATGGGGTTGGCTAGCCACGCCAACAGTGCGCCCGATCTGTCCCCCTCCACGAGTGATCTGGTGGTGTAGGCCTTGAAGTCAAAGCAGCGTAGCCGCTCGACCTCTGCCGCTACCGCCTCCCTCGCTGCCGCCGTGCGCTCTTGTAGGTCGGGGCGTCCGGGGCGACGAAGCTCCATCTCGCGGAGCTTCCGATCAGCTGCTGCCAAGTCATCAATGATGACGCGCCGCATGCCTACTTTTTTGGTAATACAGTAGCCCCTGATCACCACCTTAAAGGCATCCCATTCCAACGCTCGCGATCCCGCAGTACCCCCATTAGAGGCGAAGTACTCCGAGATTTTGTCCTCCAGGTCCGCCTTAAAGACTATGTCCTCTAGCATCTCCGGGCGCAGTTTCCAGGTGGGGACAGCAGAGACCCCGGGAAACCAACGAAGGTCCATCAGGAGAGGGTTATGGTCCGAGATAGTCCTGGTCAAATATTCAGACCGGACCGCCGCGGACACCAGCTCCGCCGATCCCAAGAACCCATCTAGACGCACGTGCAACTCATGTAGGCCCGAAAAATAGGAGTAGTCCCTAGTGTCGGGATGTTGTACCCTCCAGAAGTCCGTGAGCCCCCATTGCGCCTGCCATTCCTTCCTCCCTTTCGCTACCCGGCGAACTGGAGAGTCTGGGAGGGGCGGGTGCGAGCGGTCGGCCTCCACGTCCACCACAGAATTAAAATCACCCCCGAGTAAGAGGGGTCCTGAGAAGCAGTGGGCCAACGAACCCGATAACCTAGAGAGGAAGGCAAGCTGGTCCACATTAGGCGCATAGATACAGCAAATGTTCAAGTCTCTACCCCCCAAAGTGCCTGTTAGAGCCACGTAGCGCCCCTCCGGATCTACCACCGCCCTCGTGACCTGAAAGGGGACCCCAGCCCTGATCCATATGAGCGCCCCCCTCGCATACGCTGAGTACGTGGTGTAGAAGACCTGTCCTCTCCATCTACGCTGCAGCGCCGCCCCTTCCGCCTTGTTGAGATGAGTCTCCTGCAGCAGCGCTATCTGTACCCCTCTACGCACTAAATAAGCGTGAACTTTGTGGCGTCGAGACATAGTGTGGAGCCCCCGCACATTCCAAGTAATGCATTTCACATTAGCAACATCAGCCATTGTCCCACACCGTCCGTTCCGGTTCCCCCCTCCAAGGCTCCAACGACGAGCGAGCAACAGTCAATGCAACACTGATGGCGGCCATTTTCCCCAACAAAAGAACAACAACCCCTGATTGAAACAAACCCTTACCCACCCTCCCCAGAACAGGACCCAAATAGTGACACCTAGTTCCCATCCAAACCAAACCCCAAACTATCCCACAATCCCCGACTAATCCTGCGGTCGCCACCACAGGAAGGCCTTAAGGGCTAGGTGCGGGCTGGGCGCCGGTAATGGGCCCTCGATGCCCAGGCTGTCGAGACTACAATGAGCCCAAAACAAAAAGCCACGTCCTGATCGGGGCACCCCCCCCCACCGGAGTTCACACACACCCGCCTTCCCGACCGTCCCGGGCGCCACCCCCACCCAAATTGAAACAGCTCACCCAGTTATCCCTGACCGTCCAAAATGTCCTCAGCCGAGTTCGGAGTTATCACCGGCGTGTGAGTGCTATCAGTATCCGAGTCCTCAGTCTCTGACGGTGCTCCCTCGCCTCCAGGGTTCGATTCCTCAAGAATGGGGCCACCCAGTGATCCCGACAGAGTAGACACCATCTCCAGCACTCCTTTCCGCTCCGCCATTGTCTCCACTGTCGAAGGTTTGCCCTCCCTACCACGGCGGCTTCGAATTCTGTTAGATCGTCGTTGTTGCCCAGGTTCCACTGTCAACTGTGAGGACGAGCTGAAGCCATCTTTACCCGCTCTATAGAGTTCAAGCCAGTCGCAGACCTCCTCCCGGGAATCGAAGAACTGAGTCTTATCATCAACGATGATGCGGAGCCTTGCAGGGAAGAGGAGCGAATATTGGATGCCCTCGCTCCGGAGTTCGCGCTTGACCGCCAGAAAAGAGGCCCGCCTGCGCTGAGTCTCGTACGTGTAATCCGGGAAAATGTTCACCTGGCTATTTTCAACCGTGTAAGGGCCATTATGTCTTGCGGTATTAAGGATGAGGTCTCTGTCCCGAAAGTGCAGCAGACGTGCAATCACCGGCCGAGGGGAGCGGCCCTGTTGCGGCGGCCTCGCCGGCACTCTGTGCGCCCGTTCCAGGGTGTAAAAGGAGGACAGGCCTTCAGGGGCTACCGTGTCCCGGAGCCACGCTTCCAGATAGGCCACCATGTCGCCATCTTCGATCTTCTCCGGCAGACCCACCACCCGAATGTTGTTCAGTCTATTGCGTCCTTCAGCGTCCTCCGTCCGTCTCTCCAGGACATCAATCCGGGATAGGGCATCTTTCACGGTCGCGGCCAAGGTTTTTTGTGCCGGCTCCAAGGTCTTCACCGAGTTCTCCACCTCCTTGACTCTATCCGAGAGCTTTCCGTGACCCGCCCTGAGGAGGCCCAAACTCGTCGCGACCTGAGCAATATCCTGCTGCAGGGCTGAGCGCGTGGTCGCGATCGCCTCCAGTACTCGGTCAAACTGTTGTTGCAAGTGGGGACCCCCGGAGCCCCCGGGGTCCCCTCGATCCTCTTTGTCCGGCGCCTCCGAATCCGAGGTGGCTGGGGTGGTCGCCTTGGGGACCCTTGGTTTCCCCATGGCGGTTGCGTCCCACGGATGGAGGTCCGTCCGAGTCGCCACTAGGTGCGGGCGCCTGTTATGCCTCTCCTGGCACGTTGTCGCTGTGGTGCAAGTCGTCGATCACCGTCTCCAGGATCCGCTGTCCCTCCGCAACCTCGGGCAGCGCCACCACCGTGTCGTCGGCGGCCCACGAGGAGGAGGTGGGGGATGAGTGGCGCCAGGTTGGGCAGGCCCGTCTGGCCGATGAGGATCTGGAGTGATTGGCACCAGGTCCGCCGGAGACTCTGTGGCGCCGGGTGCAGTGCTGCCCATGGAGTTCAGTCACTTGGTGGGGGGCAATCCGGTGCGGTCCGCGGGCGTCGTCCTCACACCCCGGGACACCGGGCGTCCGCGTTCCAAGAACGACAGGAGTTCAGCTAGCAGCCCTTCAGGGGATGGTCACCGTGTCCGGACCCGTTCCAAGCGTCACCCCAAGTATAGCATTCCAGGGGGACAAGATGGAGAGGGCGCGCGTTGTCCTATCGTGCTCCTCCGGATCGGGGGTCTCGGCCAAGAAGCCGAGAAGGTCCGGGCGCCATCTTGGGTCCCACTTCGCGGGTCACCTCAACTTCGGTTTTCCGTCGGAATAGCTGACTTTCGAGTGTTACCGGGTGTCCCAGAGGGTCCCCACCGGTCTGGTCTCCGGATTGCAGGGGTTAGGGTGCCCCGCAGACTCCGATTTGCAGGATCAAAGTGGGCTCAGTCCCGGAGCCGAGCTCTCAGGCGACCATCGCCATCGGCGTCCAAGCCACGCCCCCCTGCCCTGTTCCCATGATGCACTGGGCCAGGGACAGACTGATTTGCATATAGCCAGGTTCTGAACTGGGATGGTGCAGTGAGATAAATAACGGTGATGGATCAAGCCCTGATCTTTGGACTGGGTAAGAGTGGTCTGCTTAATTCAGACACTCTGTTCATCACCACCCCCTTTTCTAAATCATTTTTGGCCACTACAGGTGTGGCAGGGTATACTCAGACATGAGTCCCTTTCTCACTGCACCATCAGGATTCAAGCAAGCCGGGCCGACGACGGCTGGAATGCCAGAAACCGGTCCCCGGTAGCTTGTCTCCTATCTGGTGAAGAATTGGCTTGGTAGTTTAGTCTACCCTGTTCCCATGATGCACTGGGCCAGGAACAGACTGATTTGCATATAGCCAGGTTCTGAACTGGGATGGTGCAGTGAGATAAATAACGGTGATGGATCAAGCCCTGATCTTTGGACTGGGTAAGAGTGGTCTGCTTAATTCAGACACTCTGTTCATCACCACCACCCCCTTTTCTGAATCATTAACAATACGATGGCAGGTGCAAAGCGCCTACGGCATTTTGCAAGACCTGCAGGCGACTCAAATTCTTCTCCAGAGTCCCTTGGTAGAGTAGGTTGCCGTAGTCCATTTTGGACGTTACTAGTGCATGCACTAGTGTTTGGCGGGCTTTGATGGGAAGGAGCTCCAGAACCTTCCTGAGACTCTTAAGGATCCCGAAGCAAGTGCCAACCACTCGATTAACCTGGGGACCGAAGGTCAGATTGGTATCAAACCAAACACCTAAATTCCTCGCCTCCTGGCAGGGAATTGGTGCCGGGCCCAGGCAGGGTGGCCACCACGCCGACGTCCAGGCCACTTGGTCTCCACCCACCACCAGCACCTCAGTCTTGCCTCCGTTGAGCTTGAGGCAGTTAGCGGACATCCAGGCAGCAAGATCTTGCATGCATGCTCTGAAGATGTTCGCTGCGAGACTGGTGCGCGTGAGAGAGATGACCAACTGCGTGTCGTCGGCGTATGACACCAAGCACGGACCGTGGCACTCCACTATGGTGGCCACTGGGGCAACGTACAGATTAAAAAGGGTAGGACTCAGGGACGAGCCCTGCGGCACTCCCTGGTCCAAGGCTACTCGCTTGGAGTAGCAGTCGCCCTGTCTGACTTGGAAGCCGCGGTCAGCCAGAAACGATTGAAACCACTTTAACACTGCACCTCCTACCCCTCCTTTGTTCAGACACTGTAGCAAGGTGGAATGTGCTACAGTGTCTAACGCTGCGCTCAGGTCCAGAAGAATCAAGGCCATAGTATGGCCCTCATCGGCGCCTTGCCTGATGGTTTCAGATGCCATAAGGAGCGCTGACTCTGTCGAGTGCCGTGGGCGGAACCCAAACTGGGTGGGATATAGAAGGTTGGTATCTTCCACAAATTGCATTAACTGCAAATTAGACACCTTCTCTGCCACTTTGGAGAAATAAGGTAGTAAGGAAATGGGGCGTAAATTCTCCAGCTTTTCGAGGCTGATGTTGGGCTTCTTACGAAGGGGGAGCACCACAGCTTGTTTCCATTCCCTAGGCAACTTGCTGGACCTGAAAGAGACATCCAGCAGGTGTCTAATATAAGGTTCAAGTGACGTCAGACTGTCCCCCAGCCGTTTAGGAGATACTGGGTCCCGTGGAGAGCCTGATTTCACTGACCTACATATTCTGATCAGATCTTCTGCTGGAGGGCAGGTCAGATTGAGCAGCAAGTCCTGGCCATCTGCCTCTTTTATTAATTCTTCAAACTCACCCCCTGCAGAGGGTCGAGCAGGGAATGCCGAATAAATTTTGGCTACTTTGTCGCCAAAATATTCTGCAATGCGATTACAGGTTTCTACTGAGCAGTCCTCCGTACCTGCTGAGAGCTTGGGGATGGTTAAGGATTTGTAAACACAGAACAACTCTTTCGACGAGTTCTCTGAACCCAGGATCCTGTCGGCATAGTGGGCAGCTTTCCCTATCCTAATCAGGTTATGATATGCCCGTCTAACTACGAGATATCTCTCTCTTGCCTGATTGTCATAGGCTACCCTCCACTGCCTTTCTGCTCGCTTCCAGTCCCTCTTAGCTCCGCGCAATTCCTCGTTAAACCAAGGTGCCGATCTCTGTTTCCGACCACCCTCCTTCGTCCGGCCAAGAGGGGCCGTGCGATCCAGGGCAGCCGTGATGCGGTCATTGAGTAGTTTATTAGCTGTCTCCGCATCAGTACCTCCGGGAGGGCCCTCCGCGGTAAGAGCCATATTAAACTCTGACAGAGAGAACTTGGCCCATTTCCGTCTTTGATAGTTGAAGGCGGTACTATCTGTCTCCTTGTGTTTTAGGAGCTGAATTACAAATGGCACCAGGAAGTGGTCGGTCCAGGGGCAAGGAACAGGCCGTGCCACTACGACTGCATCCCAGTTCGCAAATATCGGATCTAACAAGTGTCCGTGCTGATGAGTCGGAGACTGACCTTTTAACTCTAATTGTAAGGCCTGAAGGTCTTGTTGGAACTCAGCCGCTCCTTTATCCTTCTGATCCTCTAGGTGCATATTGAGGTCACCAAGGAGCAGAAACTTGTCTATCCGTAACGCTGCCTCCGTAACACACTCTAAGAGGTTATCTTTAAACCTTCGCAGGGGTCCCGGGGGACGATAGATCAAATAACCCTTAACCGTGGTACCCCCATTAATTTTAATGGAGAATGCGCCGGCCTCGCTTCCAGCTATTTAGACTAATTCTAGATGTCAGGCAAGCTGCTGTTTGAAGGCAATAGCTATGCCCCCCCTCTGTCCTCCGGTCTATCTAATCTCACCATTGAGTATTCCTCCGGTAGTGCCTGAATGATATCAGGGTCAGAATAAGCATCCAGCCAAGTTTCCGTGAGAAATAGCAGATCAAGTTGTCTTTCAGCGAGTAGATCGTTAATGTCAAACTTGTGGCAGCGTAATGATCTCACGTTAAGTAGGCCGCAGGATAATGAGGGGCTACCCCTTGTATCCTCTATCGCTGTTTTAAATGAGTATTCACAGTGTCTGCACCCTCCTTCCTTCCCTGTGTTTATGCTATGCTGGTCGGGGACACAAGTAATTGTGGAGAGACTTACAAGGTCGTCTCTACTCCATTGCAGCAAATGGCAAGCGCGTGCACGGGCACATGCACTCGGCATAATCCGCCTGGTTCAGCTTTCCTGTTTCACCTCTATATATCTCAACATCTGCAATGCCAGAGGTCGAGACCTAAAAATCGAAGTTTCAGGCACTATGACCCTTTAAATCAACAAATCTAAATCAGCAAAGGGCAAGTGAACAACAAAGATTCAGTCCTACCAAGTTTTTTTTTTCCTGGTCCATGTGTGATGTTGTGCTCAAGTCTTATTTTTTTCTTTAAATTCTGGGACTTGTAGTCTTGCTCACTCCATTATAAAACAGGAATAAAAGTCTCAGAATTCAAAGAAAACCCTAGATTGGAATAGATAGAACTGGGAAACTTGGACGCTATGAAGATTCTTTCACGTTGTTTGAAATCACTTTTATTGCTGGTATTTGTGCAGCACTTTCAACCATTGTCATGGCACTATGGCACTATTTACATCTGTGCAGAACTAAAGAGACCATTGTTTAATAATGTGTGTTGAGATTTGTTTCTTTGCGGTTATTAGGTATTTCATTCACTCTTTAGTTACAAATGGAATTTGTGTAGTAGAAATGTGCAGTGGTCTTCACAGGCACATACCATGGTCACATGTACTCTGGTGCCACACGGTGAATGATTCATAATAATTACCCATATGTTGATCCTGCGAACATATACCATGTGTTTGTCTCTGTCACGATAAACTCGAAGTCTCACAAATTTGGCTACAGAATGTCACTCCTGTGTACACACAGAAAATACGGAAATGCCACACATAAGCAAAGTGAAAACTTGGCAGGTATATAATATTATTCACTATGGCTTCCTAATTTAATTTACATTTAGGAGCATGTCATTCAGCCTAACGTTACAGTTGAGACCTCTCCATTGCACAGAGTCACTGTCTGCAGTGCAATCAGGTTACAAGGGGATCTGGAGCTTTGCAGCCCTTTTTAGATCTTAGAGATTCTCGTTGCTGGAACGGGTGTTATTTCTGATTTAAAAATTCCATTGTCTTCGGTGCTTGATTTTGCTTGCAAGAAAGTGTCACTCATTGTCGTCGAAATGTCACTCATAATTCCGCTGAAATTATGAAAATGTCACACATAGCAATCTAAAACCTTGGCAGCTATGTTTAACTTTCAGTGTATTCCGGTGCCAAACGGCTACTAAATGTGTGTGTGTGTGTGTGTGTGGAGGGGGGGGGGGGTGAGAAACGAATACAGGCAGCATTATTAGTTGTCAGAATATCAAAAGAATACTAATGTTCACAGATTGCATTTTCTGGCAGCACACGTTCGTCAACCCTGATTACTAATTTGATCCACTGGTGCAGCATATTTGCAGTTTGCCTTGGAGAGTTAAAGCCACAACAGTAAACATTTAATTTATCTAGCATGAGTAGTACACAATTTTGTTACTGATTTTCTACTGACAAAATAGCGTTATTGTCCCTAAAAACAACAATCGTGATTTTATCTTTTCTACTTCCGAGTCACGAGAAACAGAGAAACACGAGCGATTTTAAACTGTATTTCTAGCAGTCGTCGCCACTTCCGGAAACACAGACCGGAAAACGAGCGTGGCGGTAGAGCTGGAGGAACCAACTGCACATTCACGCTCCCGCCTTTGAATGTTTCTGACGCCCAGCGCGGGAGTACTCAACTCTGAGGACAATCAGTCTCCAGGAGTCGGTTCTGGTACCACCACTCACCTCACTATTCAGAACAGTTGCCTTCTCCTCTGCCACTATCTACAGGAGCCTTTGACTGCATCGCCATTCCATACAGGCCTCCCAGCAGCATCTACGGCAGAACCAGACACACACAGTGAACCGAAACAGCAACATGGTGCTGCACAGAGAGCGGCAGAAATGCCGAAATAAAGGAAAGACTAACAAGTCGGCCTGGAGCGGAGAACAGCCTAAGAGACGCTGGAGGGCATGAGCGTGATGCCGTGAGCGTGCACGTTGGCGATCCCTGTGGCTCGTGCCAGTGGCGGCGCCTGCAAAGCGCGTCTTAGAAGCGCGTTCACAGACCGGTGTCTGCTTGTGCACCGGTCTGTACCACTTGGGAGGCTCAACACAACGACAATAAGGCTCGCTGGCGGCAGCCCTTCACGATGTAACGCCAGGCGAGCCCTAAAAATGGGACTACTTTCCCGGCTCCTGTATGCTATGCAGGGCACTCTATGAGATTCCCAGACAATATTTCACAGCCATAGATCGTCTCATCATTGACCGGCTATGGACGAATAGTAGGAAAGGCATTAGGCTGGCCAGGCTCAAGTGGACCTGGGAAAAGGGGGCAGTCCCCAACATGAAGTTCTACTACATGGCAGCACATTTAGAGCATTCTATTCACTGGCTGGTCCACTATGACAACTGGGAGAAAGGGCTCTTGCGCTGCTGACATGGTGGGTTGTCGCTGCCCGTCTTGCTGATGGGGGAAGCAAGTCACCTTCTATATGATACACTAGGTGTGTAGGCTATGGCAGATAGCGGTCGCAAGAGTTATACGCAGGGCCCGTATGTGCTGGATATTCCACTGTGGTGCCTGCATCCGTTCCTTAAAGTAGCCAAGACCATGTCTGTGCAGAAAAGGAAGGATGGGGCTGCGATACACTGAAAGAACTGAACCCTGGCAGTCAGTTTATCATGAGGGAGGATGATACAGCATCCTGCGCTCTGGGGATGGGTCAATACTTGCAATATGCAAGATTCCTGCAACGCCACACAAGTTATGGGCATGCTTCCCAGAGGTGCTGCTTCATTCCCATACACTGACGGCATTCCTGTCCATGGTAGAGGGGTATAGATTGATATCTAGCATGCACCGAGCATTGCAGGGCGATCTCCTGGGGATGACACTCTGCATACAAGCAAAATTAGAGGAGGTAATTGAGGAGCCCATGACTGCTACAGACTGGGAACGTGTACACGGGGGGGGGGGTAAAGACAGTTAGCTCCAACGCTAGATTTAAACTGATACAGTACAATAATGTACATCAGACATTTCTGTCTCTAAAAACACTACATATAATGCCCGAACAGATTGCTGCACCCGGTGTGGGAGACCGGAGGCGGACTTCATACATATATAGTATGGCATTGCCCATTCCCACATCCTTCTGGCAGGAAGTGCTGGAAAACCTTATAACAGCCACTGGTTTGGGAGTTGCAGCCCACAATGTGATAGGTTCTGTTGAGCATGATTTCCTCTCCTGAAAATAGGAAATTTACACTACTCTGCCTGCTGTTGGCGAAATTCCGCATAGCAATAAAGTGGCTGGAGGCGGAGTTCCCGTGGTATGGGGACTGGCTTAGGGAAATGTCAAAATGGGTGGTGGAAGTACGCATGAAGCATGTCAGACAGGATGAAAAGTTGGAGGATGTTATGAAGCAAGGGCGGCCATGTTGAGTGACTTTAGGGAACCCCCGGGTGTCAATCCCATCTGGCACAGGAAACGATCACTCTTCGAGCAACCTTCTCATCTGGAAAAAGTCTCACATGACATCTTGGGCATATTATCACCCGGAATGACGCTTGAAACTATCATGTATACAATGTTTATAATCGGGTGGCGGAGGTACCCAGGTGATTCATGACCTTAGTGCACATAGGGCTGCCTACGATTCACCTGACACCACTATTAGAGGGTGTGATTTTAACACCACATATAAGCCCTGGGATCTGGGCATTTCCTCCCCTGCCAACAAAGAGGATGAGGAATGGGGGATTTCTACACTTAACGCTCCACCAGTCAAGCGGGGGACACGTGCTGCATATTAGCTTTTCTCTTTCACCTTAGCATGGGGCTTGAGAGCATGGAATAGACGCACAGTCACAGAACCACAGGCTGCTCATACTTTTACTTGCCATGGTCGCACATCTAGAATTATGTTTTAATCCCTCTCCATCTTTGGAGATGCCTCGTCAATCCTAAGGTTTTCAATAGGGATGATAGCGATCACAATGCCCTTCAATGGACTTGAATTATGGACTGATGCCCACCAGGCCCTCTCCCTTCTGCAGGCAGGATTTAGGCGAGGGACCAGTACAACTGACCAAGTCTTTTGGTTCCTATTAATCTACTGTACAACAGTGGTTATTCAGAAGGCACATTCATATCTGGTCTTTGTAGACTTAAAGTCTGCTTAACATTGTGCCTCGAGATGAACTGTGGGAGGTTCTTAAGAGCAACAGGGTCCCGCTTGATCTTCTAGATGTCTTGGTTTGCCTACACCAGGATACGTATGCCCAAGTGAGATGGGGCTGGGTGGTGGGGAGGGAGGGGGGGGGGGGGGGGGGGGGGTCTGAGTGATCAGATAGCAATCTAGAAAGGGGTCCAACAAGGGTGTTCCCTCGCCCACACCCTATTTTCTCTATATTTAAATGGTGTGGTATATTTTGTAGAGGATGATCTAAAAGATGCCACTCAATTTGGAGATACCAAGACTCCTATCCCACTATTCGCTGAAAACATCCTTTTGATCTCGAAGACCCCTAGAGGCCTTTAATGTCCGGTGAATAAGTTTGAAGCATTCTGTGTTAAACGGGGGCTCGTAATAAATCACTCTAAGACAAAATTTATGGCTATTAGCACCCACAAATCTTTCAGGGGTTCAATAATGCTGGGGGATAGCCCGCTAGATAGGGTAAGTGAGTTTGACTACTTATGTTATGTTATGTTATGTTAGCAGTTTTGTAAAGCGCAACAGCTGCCCTGGCAACGGGGCGTCCCGGCGCTAGAACCATCATAACCAACTGGGAGAAAAAAAGAGGGGAGAGAACCTACATGGGGGGGAAGAGAAGAGTTTTGATAGCTTTGCGGAAAGCCAGTAGGTTGTCAATGCAGCGGATGTGGAGGGGGAGGGAGTTCCATAGTTTGGCCCCTAGCAATCTGAAGGAGCGTCCTCCTATGCGACAGTACTTCGTGTGGGGGACCAGTACTAGGTGTTGCCCTTTGGAGCGGAGGTTGCGTTGGGGATTGTAGGGCGTTAGCAACGGGCGAAGGAGCTCTGGTCCCTCAGCACTCAGAATTTTATAGGCAAAGATGAGGGCCTTGAATTGGATACGGGCTTCTACCGGTAGCCAGTGTAGTCTTTGGATGCTGGCTCTCGCGGAGCACCTTCTTGGCAGACCTACTATAGCCCTGGCGGCGGAATTCTGAATTCGTTGGAGTCTCTTGATCTCCGCTTTGTTAGCTCCTAGTAGCAGGACACTCGCGTAGTCCAGCCTGGACAAGATGGTCGATTGTACGATGAGTTGTCTCGTTTTGGAATCGAAGAAGCCTAAGATGGGATGAAGGCTTCTCAGTAGTCCAATGCAGGTCGCGGCAACTTTTTTAGTGTGAGCCTGGAAGCTGAGTGTCGAGTCCAGCCAGACTCCCAGGTTTTTTGCCAGATTTTTAGGCGGGGGGGCTGGGCCCAATGAGTGGGGCCACCAAAGGTTGCTCCAGCTGTTGGAATTTTTGCCCATGAGCAACACCTCAGTTTTACCTCCATTAAGTTGAAGGCAATTGGCTGTCATCCAGTTGGCGACGGCGGTCAGTCCATCCCTGAATCTAGTGGCATCGGGAGAGGGAGCCTCATTAAGGCTGATGACCAGCTGAGTGTCGTCGGCGTACGATACCATTATGAGGTCCCATTTTTTAGCAACTTCCGCCAGAGGTTGCATGTAAAGATTAAAAAGGGATGGGCTGAGGGCAGAGCCCTGCGGGACTCCTTGGCCTATATCTTGGGGTTGGGAAATGAAGGGGGGGGCCGATACCTGGAAGGATCTGTTCGTGAGAAACGAACGGAACCATTCTAGTGCTGAGTCTATGATCCCTGCGTTTTCCAGTCGTTTGAGTAGAATGGCATGGGAGACCGTATCAAAGGCCGCGCTGAGATCAAGCAGTATCAGCGCGGCACTTTTGCCGGTGTCCATGATTTTCCGTAGGTGTTCTGTGGAGGTAAGGAGAGCGGACTCCGTGCTGTGACCCGGTCTGAACCCATGTTGGGAAGGATCCAGGATGTTATTCTTCGCCATATGGTCATTCAGCACTTTGTTCGCGTGGGCCTCCGCTAATTTCGCCACCCAAGGTAACAGTGAGACCGGCCGGTAGTTCTCCGGCTTGGAGGGGTCTAGAGTGGGCTTCTTTATAATGGGTGTAACCCAGGCCTGCTTCCAGCAGATGGGTACCGTTGCCGTTGCAAAGGAGAGATTGAGGAGTGAGGTCAGAAGTGGAAGAAAGAATTCCAGGGCTCCCTGAAAGTAAGCTGGCTTCATGGGATCTGCGGGGGCGCCGGATTTTACCTTTTTGCATATTGTAGTTATTTCCTCACGCGAGATGGCTGGGAGGCAGGAGAGCTTAGAGCCTTCATAGGTGACGTTAGGAGAGTTCAAGTCCTCTGGCAGGTCGTGAGTGAAGGAATCATAAATCTTCTTCACTTTTTCAGTGAAGAAGGTGGCTAGCTCTTCACATTGCTGAGTGGAAGTGATGTGAGAGGCCGGCTTGTCTCCATGTTGCAGTTTTTGGACGATTTTAAAGATTGTTTTCGTGGGGTTGGGGCTTGTTTTAATCTCGTTGGCGAAAAAGGCTGCGCGAGCCAAGCGAATGGCTTTGTGATATGCTTTAAGCAGGACCAGGTATGCGTTTTTTTCCTCCCGCTTGTAGTCCTTCCTCCAGTGACGTTCTGCTGTTTTGCATGCTTTCCTCAATGTTTTCAGGTTCTCATTATACCAAGGGTTGGAGGGGGTGTTACGACCTTTGGTCCACTTGGCCGGTATTGCAGCATCCAGTCCCTTGGTGAGCCAGTCCTGGAAGGCCACACACGACGTTTCAATGTCGTTGATGCCCTCCAGGTTAAGTTCACCTAGGCTGTCAGCAAGGTTAAGATGTTGGAGTTTATGCCAGGGCCGTTTTAGGCACGCGGTGGGTGCCTTTGTTTCGGGAGGGGAAATACTCGGGATAGAGAACGTGACCAGCGAATGGTCGGTCCAGGCCATAGGTTTGGGATCCTCAGCTGTGGCTGTTGGGATATTAGTGAACACAGGGTCGAGAAGATGACCAGCTATATGGGTGGGAGTTAGAACAAGAGCGGTCAGCTGCAAGGCTGCTAAGTCCGCTAAGAAGTTGCGGATATTAGCATCACCGGTGTCGTCAAGGTGGAGATTAAGATCCCCTAGGATAGTAAAATTGGCCGAGCTCGTGATCAGTGCATGGGATGTCTCAAGGAGCTCTTCTATGAATTTCAAAGAAGGTCCCGGGGGTCTATAGATAAACAGGCCTGAAAGGGAGAAGTGAGGGCTTGTAGATATTTTAAAGCGTGCGCATTCACTGCCCGTGATGCTTTCTGATTGGAAGGAACAGGTGAAGGAAGATCTATAAATGGCGGCGATACCACCTCCTCTCGAGTCCCTATTGATGGTGGTCATAGAGAACCCGTCCCGTTAGGAATTAGAAAAAGCAAATCTATGTCATGGCTGGCCCAGGTTCTGAAAAACAGTCTGAACCTAACTACCCATTCTACTGCTATCCTAAGATGCTATAAATCCTCCTGAAATAGACTTATTTCACCTGTGCTCAATGTCTATAGGGCCAAGGTTGAGGGGAGTGCTTTATAAGGGACTGAATTATGGGGCTACTCAAATTTAACCATGCTTGGGGTGGCTGAAAATGCATTCTGCAGAACTCTAACTAACCTCACAAAAAAAACCAGTTAATACTCTTAAGGTGGGATATGGACATTGAATCAATGATACACAAGGCCGAACTCAGACTGTTACAACTCGGAGAAGGCTGAAATTTCCCAAGATTTAGAGGTGTATCGCCGAGCTCTGGAGGACATAGTTTCCTTGGATAGCTCTGGTAAAATCAAGTGGCTATCCCAGGTAAAAAAGCTTTTAGTCCATCTTGGCTTAGGAGACTATTGGCCATCCCCTGCATTTACGATTTACTTGTCTACAGTCAACCTCAAGGATGCATTCTGAGCGTAAACAAACGCCAGTGAAATAAGCAGTATGCCTAAAGGGTCCCTTACCTTTGCTGTGTTACATTTTAAGCCTGACCTTGTATTTGAGCACTTTTTAGCTTATATTACCACACCAGCTCCATATAATCTCTATTTGAAATTTCACTATGGCTCCTTACCTCTATTGTCCTTACTAGCAAAGTGGAATCCCCAAATTTTCACAAGTTCTACATGCCCAGCTTGTCAGCAGGCAGAGGAAAAATCGGCTAATTTGACTTTTTACTGCCCTGCCTAAGCTCGTCCCGCCCCCCCCACCCCCCGAAAACTTGGATCATACCATTGTGCAAACAACTTAGCTGTTAACGGCTCCAGGTTGCCATATGGCTCCTTCGCACACAATCCTTGTATAAGATTGTGTGCGTAATGTCTAAATGTATCCATTGAAGCTAAGCCATTAGATGTAAAAACGATGGAATAAGCACTTGGTGGCCGTTTCCGAATATTTCCACTTTGGTAAACTTTCTGCTCGTCCTGTTGTATGGACACTTTATGGTTCAGAGTCCCTGCACATACTACATATATGTTTTATATTTGAAGTATATACTTGTATTAACTCTTTGCATTATTCAGTCCATCCTATGCCAGCACTTGCTATTTTATAGTGATTTACTATATTTATGATATATATATTGTTGAGATTTTTGGATGGCCCATTTTACCTGTTTCCACCTTATCTGTACAAATTCCATTTGATATTTTAATTATGTGGATTATTCTTTGGTACTGAGATCTTCTCTTTGACTCATATGTGAAGTATGTTTATTAGATTTGTCTTTGTACGTTTATGGCTGGAAATACTGAAAAACGTTTTTGAGGATACAATCCAAATGCTCTAGACATTTTAAAGATGTTATAGACAATAAAGGTGTTAAGTATTGTCTGCTGAAAAGCTGGGACAACACAGTATCCTACTTCATAGAAGATGGTCATTCTATTGGTATTTTTAATTGGCAGTTTTGAGGAGTTTAAATTCCTGAAAGTTGTTTTGCTGTATGTTATGTGTTCTCATTTCCGTACTCAAGGAAATATAAAAATACATCTTCCAGAACCCATGCATCAGATCAGCAACACAAAATGACCCCTACACTTCCAGTGAGTATTTAGAAGGAGGAAAACTAGTTTGTACAAATTGTGATGCTAAGTTGGTGACTAAGCTAGAGTAATCAGACGTAATTTATGTTTGCAAAACTGATCTCTAAACGTCTGAAGTTTAAGAGAGCAGTACAGTGCAAGTTAGACTACTGGCCTGTGCTTTTTTTACCCAAAGAACCTAGCACAAGGTTTTCAAAACCACACTTATTCATTTGGAGTATTCTGCAGTTTGTCTCTTAAAAAGCTTTCAGGTAATGAACATTTCTGTGCTCCTTGTAAACCACTAAGGAAATTGAAATGCAATTAATATTCTCTCTCGAATGAAAGTCAAAGGACTTCAGGGTATAGGGTGAGAAGGACTGCCAAATCAGAAACAATCGGACTTATTGATAATAATTCGTATTTATATCTGCCAATCTCCATTAATCCTTGAGTAACCTTAATGACAACAATAGCAGAATCTTACAGTATGAGTTTCTCAGTTATTAAAATGCAAGGTATCTAATGTGATTTTGAACACAGTTCTATACTCCTGTAAAAGGTAGGCATATTCTCTTATAACACCTTTGTTAATTAATTTCTGTCATATATAAAAAGCTGTGCAGACAAGGGCGGAATCATATTAACAATGCTATATTTAGAAACGCAGTGGTGTTCATTATTTATTTTATTTTTGTTTTAGATCGGAACATAACATGTAAATTGGTCCCTGACCAACATGATTTAAGTAGGATTATTTCACATTCACTTCAAGGATTAGAGAAGGTGTAATTCATACCCCAAAGAAATTTCATTTTTATATCCCATCATGAACCACAGAGTAGACTTGATTATATTTTTACAAGTAAAAACCTTACAGCTCGCTTAGTCAGATCCATCTTTATTACTTATCTTCCTCTTGGGTTTAGGATAATAGATTGCGAGGCTGCTAATAGATAATCCAACATGGTGAGAATGAACAGTCCTTTCTTTAGATTATGCTTTCACTGTGGAAAGTACTACTTTCATTACTAATACCTTCTTTAATAAATCCACTCTAACTGTTCCATTACTAATAATTGGAAAGCATGCAAACTGCACTAGACGTTTTATCATTTTGAGTGCTGCCGAAAATAAAATACTCACTAATGTAAAATATAATGGCTTTTCTAAATGTGTTACAGACTAAGGGCCAGATGTAATATTTAAAGGTCAACAAGCAGTCACTTCCAAAAGCTTGCCCGTGTTCGCTTGCTTTGTCGACTTCGCCATCTTTGAAGGAGTGGTCAGTAATAAACTTTGACAGAAGCTGCACAATTTGAATATCCCAAATAAATTGCTGAACGCTATCATTTCGCTTTACACCAAGACATGGGTATGCATTAAGCTCTCTGGCGTATCGGCCACCTCAAATATTCCAACAGACCGCCAGTTAAAACAGGGTTGCATCCTTGCCCCAATTTTATTCAACTGGCACACAACCAACTTGGCAACCCCAAGGATAGGACAAAGTAAGTAACTCAAGAAAAACTAAAGTGGTACTCTGTGGTAGATATCCATACAAGAAGGCTAGGGTCACAGATTGGCAGCGTCCAGACCTACAATTATCTTGGCGTATGGTTTATTGGCGCCGGGAAACCTATGACACATTAACAAAAGATGAGGATGAAAGGAAAAGCAGCCACATATGTACTATGTATATTAAACTCCACCCTCCATAGTCCCACGACCGAAGCAATTCGAAGGATGATAAAAACAAAATTCATGCCCACCGTTAACTATGGCCAGCAAGCATATTCCGGCCTACTTGGAATGGAACTAGATAAAATACAATGCATGGGGTACATGTGAATCTTCCAACTACCGCCACACACACAGAACACTCTGGTTTGCATGGAAATCGGGCTAATAACGGCTGCACACGTTAAGTATTTCTTCTGGACAATCAGAGTTCCTGAAAATTCAATGAAAGTGGTTTTAAAAACCATGTTTTCCTCCGGGAATAACCCATGGCATAACTACCTGAATACAGTCACCGAAAAGTTAAATCTGGCCACAGAAAATTGGGGCTATGAGGAGATGTCCTACACTGCAGTTAAATCTGCCATAAAAAAGCAGCTTCACCAGCTGTCAAGGGCAATGGACATCAATGCTCTACTGGAGAAAGGTCCACATGCTCCTCCAATACTATCATACGCAACACTCAATTTCAATCTTTATTTCGGCATGAATACCATAAAAGAACAAATACATTGATACAATAAAACATTTCTTTTAAAAAGCACAACATGCTATATAAATTCATTCGATTTTCATGTCGATTCTAAAATTAAGGGTCAAGATGTTTAAAACATTCATAATAACTATTCAATCTCGGTGAGGACAGTTATGGGCGACAGGAATAGAATTTCATCAATTAACCCTCAATTATTACTAAGCGACAATTTTGGCATATCAACGTTTTACAATTTATAACCCAATGTTCTTCTTTTGAAAAAGATACTATGCAAGAATCTGCTAACACTAAATACAATAGGTTGGCTAGTGTTAGACAAGAGAATCCTTAAAGCCTGGGAACATGATCTTACACCTAATGTTAAACATATCGGTTTAATCCATCTTTTTCTAGCCTGGGCATATGCTGGGCAGAAAAAGAGGATATGTAACTCATTTTCTTTTTGATTACATCCACACATGGTACATAATTCATCTTCTACATGATTCTCCGAGTTTACACCACCAGACCAACGAGCCAGTGTTGAACCGATTTGGAGATTACCATATCTGAATTTCAGAAATAGGGTCTTTGCTAAAGGTGGTTCTATTTCATCCAAAAAGGTCTCGAAGAATGGATCATCTTTAAAGGTAAGAAACCTTGTTACAAGTGACCCACTAGAAGAAGCGCTTTTGATCATGTCCGTAATGTACGACCAAAAGCACTTTTTTACCATAGTTTTTGAATGTGTTGGAAGTAGATCTGGATGTTCCCAGTAATGCGACAGACCTAGTAAGGTAAGCCAGAATTTAACATGTTTAAACCAGGATATCACCTTGAAGCTGTCAAGCTCCATGATTTCTATTAACCCATCTTTATATGCTTGCAGCTCGGGTACACGCCACAGACTGATCCATAACAATAAAGGACGTAGAATGATATGATGGTCCGTTCTACGAAAGTTTAAATCAAGCTGAAGTGGGACCAGAGGAGTACTTCTAGGGACTCTGACCAGACTTCTCAAGAAGTTATTGTCCAAGACCCTGAAAGTATCTTTAGACCCTGGGCCCCAAATTTCTGAACCGTATAGCACTGCAGGTTGAACCTTAAATTTAAAAAGTTCAACTGCAGGAGACACGGCCTTACTGGTACTTTGGCCTTGCTCTCTAAGAATGGGTTTTGTGTTCTGGCTAAACATCATCTTACATTTTTCCAATTGGGCTTTCCATGTAAAATTGGAGTCCAATGTTACCCCCAGATATCCAAAATACGGAACTGATTCCAGTTTTAATCCATTTAAAGTTAGACAGCCCTTGTCAATTTTAGTTGGATTTAGGACCATACACTTTGTCTTTTTCCCATTTATCTCCAATCCTTTCTTGTTGCAGTAATCGTTAAAGGAATTTAAGAGAGCTTGGAGACCTTTTTTTGTCTGGGAAATCAAAATAGTATCGTCCGCAAACAACAGGGAAGTAACTTTTTCGCCATTCAACTTGGTAGAGTCGTTTTTACATCCCTCCAAGTATAAAGGAATGTCATTCACAAATAGCGAAAACAGTGTGGGGGCCAGTACACACCCCTGGCGCACACCACGTTCGATCGGGATTTTGGGGGTTAGTTCACCTTTTGGGCCCCATCGTACTCTGGCAAAGTTGCCTCTATGGAGCTCTTTTATTTGCGCTATCAGGGTGGGTGGCATCCCTACTAGACTTAATGTTTCCCACAATAAATTACGTGGGACTAAATCGAACGCCGCCCTTAAGTCGACGAACGCGACATGTAGTTGGCCCTTTTTAATCTTGATGTATTTCCAATAAAGGCAACAAAAGCGGAAAATGTGATCAATTGTACTAACTTTGGATCTGAATCCCGCTTGGTATCTAGACAAAATTGCCTTTTCATCCAGCCAATCATTAACACGAAATAGGATATGTCTTGTGTAAATTTTTTGTAGTATATCCATTAGTCTTATTGGACGATAATTTGAGGGGTCCATCCTGTCACCTTTCTTATAAATTAAAACAATTTCAGCCCCCTTCCAGCTCTCTGGGAAGTCTAGATTCCGGGATAACTCGTTACACAGATGGTTAATGTAGGGAGCCCAAATTTTTAATTCGTGTTTGTACAAGTCTCCTGGAATCTTGTCTAACCCAGGGGCTTTACCAGACTTAATCTGGGTTATTGCCAATTCTGTCTCACCTAGAGTAAAATCCAAGGTATCCCCCGGAATGGCATAGCTTGGGGTCCTATCTGTAATGGGTTCCTCATATTCCTTGTAAAGTTTAGAAAAATGGTTTACCCATGTCTGTTCATCTAAATAGACGTCCTTGACCACTCTGCCTTGGTGATTCCCATTCGCAATCAGCCTCCAGAAGGCTATGTTATCTCGTGTTTTTGCTGCATGCAGCAAATCTGCCCATTTTGCTTCCTCCCATTCCGTTTTACATGCCTTTTGGACCAATTTATAATTATTCCTGGCTGACATAATGTCCGATTGTGCCTTCGATTTGATCGCAGTTAAAAGTGCCTTCTTGGACTCCCTGCAGTCCTTGTTGTACCAGGGCTTGCTATGGGGCAACTTGTGTGTCTTCTGTTGCCCTTTCTTCGGCATCTTGGTGACTAAGGGCTTTAAAGCATCAAAGAATTTTTGATGTAGTTTCATGAAGTGACTGCCATTTCCCTCCTTTGGGGTATCGTTTGAATATGCTCCAAAGATGCTAGCAAAGAGCTTATAGATTTCTGCTATGATTTCACCATTGCCCAATATTAGTGGCCATTTGAGGGAACGTCTATTGTTACTAAAATGTATCTCATTTTGGTCACCGTTGGTTACTTCTCCAATCAAAGGGGAAACTGTGTTTCCAAATAGGGAATCCTCAATCTGAAGGGCTAGGGGGAAATGATCACTTTCTAATCTTTCTATTACCTCCATGTCAAGAAGGGATTCCCATGATGACACTGAGGCAATAATAAATTCTATATTACTTTTGTAGTTCCCTCTATGGAAAGTAGGCTTCTTCATAATATCTGATGGTAGCCGTCCATTGCACGCTCTAGTGCAGTGTTCTGCACATAGTCTCGTCATTTGGAGGGCCAGGGGAGAACATTTAACTGGTTTAATCCCATTTGCCTCATCTTCTTCTAAGAAGATGTCACTAAACCCCACAATGGGCTCAAAATTGCAATTAAAATCACCTGCCATAATAACATAATTCTCTCTAGTATCCAGGTTACCCAATAGGAGATCAAGATGGGTTAATAAGGACGATTCTCTTGTAATGGGTGTTGGTCTGTTGTAAACGTTCACTAAATAAAGTTTTTTCCCTTTACAAATATTGATTTTCAGGATCAGTATATCAGGGGAGTTGGTATCCATCACTTCTATGTTCACTTTTAGGTTAACTTTTACCCAGATCAACAACCCTCCCGAGGGTCTTCCACTCCTAGAGGGAATCGCACTGACACCATAAGATTTGTATCCTAGCCTGTGTGTAATTTCAACTGACCAGGTCTCTTGCAACATACAAAAATCAAAGGTGTCAATGAAACTTGCCCATTCCGGGTCCCTTAAGTTTTTTGATACCCCAGCTATATTCCAGGAAACCAATTTTATGGGCTGCCGTGCTTCCGAAATTCTTTGCATCAGTACATTTCCCACCTCCACAGGCACTATAGTATGGCATTCTGGTCTAGTTGCATGCGATTCTAAAGACATCAAATAATTTTGGAATACAACACTTTCCCTTGGTATTGGGCTATCCCCAATTATTGGTACCAACACAGGCAATAAGCTTACATTCCCCAAAAGTTTGGTTCCATTAATGTTAACACTAGCTCTTTGTAAACAAGGTTCACTCCCTACTCTTTGTAAACAAGGTTCACTCCCTACTCCCCCCCCCGACAAATTGGCATTCAACAATTCATTTCCATCAAGCCCCTTAGACATTTGGCATCAATCACAGTCGTCGAGACCGCTGAAAATGTCAAATCTATTAATGGTTTCTAAAGGGGTGAAGGGCTTTAGGTGGTCCATTCTTCTGTTGTTAGGTTTGGTTTGCCTCTATGGGACACAATTCCAACCAAAAACATCAGGTGCAGGTACAGGGTTTAGGGGATAAAAGGGCTCCATAGGATTGGGTCTAATAAGTGGTTGCATCATTTGATGTGTGTTACCAGCCCTCTGCATAACTGATGGATAGGAACAGGATATATTTTGAGATGTTATATGAGAGGCTGGTTGTTGCTGAGAGGGAAAAACCACAGACCTAGGATAAAAATATGTCAACGGTCTGGGTATTATGCAGTTACTTGTAATGTCCGGAGGCCAATTTAATACAAATTGGACTGCATTGGGATCCCTAAAGTTTACAACCACCACGTCACCCTCAATATTTTTTGGTCTGCTTCCCAACCATTGGAGGCGTCGGACATGAACAATTTCACCATTTATGTGGGGGTGCTATTGGCCTGTATAGACTTAGCCAATGCATGATCTTGTTTTTTAATTGTGCGAAACCCTCCCTCTCGCTAGTTTGTAACACCGGGACCCCTGTTAAGAATACCACAAAGGGCACTGCCTCTGGTGGTAATTCTGGGTTTGGGACCGGTTTGGGCCTTCAGCATCTTGGCTTTTGTCCCCTCACCTCCGTCGATTGGCTTTCATTTGGGATGCTAACTATGTCATTAGATGGTTTAGTTATCACAGTAGCTGGCTTAGAAGCCGATTTGTTTTGTGAGTTTTTTGGGGGTGGAATTAATTGAGCACATGTTGTAGTGTTCCCTTTAGGCGCCGAAGTAGAGGGATTCGCCAACAGAGTGGAATTAACTGATGGAGCTGGAGCGGCTGGGCTAGGCTTAGTCACGCTAGATGCTTTGTGCGTTACTAAGTTCAATGTTTTTAGATTCGCTTCGCCCTTATTTCCCAGTGCACGCTCAAGTGAGCTTAATCTTGATTCTACTTCAATCAGCCTCTCCAAGATCGATGCAGAGTAGGTGTTGATTAATCGATGGAATCTAAAGTGGCAGAATCCCGAACTATGAGGGGCGCTTTAGACAGCACAGAAACTTCCATAATATCCTCCATGTCTATGGGCATAACAGGGGGTGGCGGAGATGCAATGGTGATAGGCCCTTCAGTAGCAGCTGGAGTAATAACAGTGCTAGCTACAGGAACCTTTGCCTTTTTTCCGAAGTCTGAATGACTTAATTTTGATTGCGATGGAACCCCCCCTTTCCGTCGTTTTTTACATGGAGGTGGCCCATGTACCCTTGGAGCTAGCGTAGATTTCTTTACTCTACTGCGCACTATTTTAGATGGTATAGGAGTGGGAGGTCTTAAAACATTAGGGGTGCTTGTATGTGTAATAACATCAGGGCCAATCGTGTCCAGTTGAGGGGAGTTAGTTATACAGGTAGTAATAACAGCTGATTCCACAGGTTGACTATCAGTTGTGTGGACAATGACGTCAGCTAGCTGGGAACTTACACTAGTGTTCACGGGAGGTATGGATAATGGCGACAAGCGCCGATTTTTTAAACTTTCCACAGAGCGGCGGCGCTCAGCACGACGCTCTGCCAAAACAGTTTCCAATGGCATGTCTGGAGAAGCTTTGGTAAAATAGTCATCAAGAGTTTTGTTTAGCAGCGCTCCCTGTTTTTCAGACATGATAGCTAAATGTATAAAACCACAACGATGGTTTGCAAGGGCACGAAAGCACAGGGGTTTAATAACAAAGGATCACAGAATAAATACCAGGGTTTTATGTCCAGTCCGGTCTCCTCGGTTCTCGGAGGGTCTCAGAGGGTCCGCCCTTAGTCCGGGCTTTGTCCCGGGTTATGTCCCGCACACGCGTCCCGCTGACGCGTATTCACTCCGGGTCTTATGCGGGCTGTGGATAGAGGGGGCGGAGTCACGGGAAGAGGCGGCAGGTGTGCTCGATGGGACACGCACAGCCTGGTGGGCCTCGCAGTCCCGTCCTCCTGCAGCAGCAACTCCCTCACGCAGTTTCCAATGCCCAACGGGACTCCAGGCAGGCACAAACAACACGGGTCACAGTCTCCTCGGCGAGCGGCTCCCGCGAAGCGGGGGCCGCGAGGAGTTATCAGCGGTCAGAGCAGGGGGCGGAGTCACGGGAAGAGGTGGCAGGTGTGCTCGATGGGACACACACAGCCTGGTGGGCCTCGCAGTCCCGTCCTCCTGCAGCAGCAACTCCCCCACGCAGTTTCCAATGCCCAACGGGGCTCCAGGCAGGCAGCAAACAACACGGGTCACAGTCTCCTCGGCGAGCGGCACTCAGTACTCTATCATACTTATACCAAGAACTGGGAAAACGCTGCCTAAAACAAGTAATGTGGGCTGGATTAGTCTCTCTACCTATAAAAGAGCTGTATGTCACCTGGAAATCCCTCATTAATGTTATACGTTGCAGACTGTGCGCAACGTCCATTGGAGGCTTTTAAAGACAATTTGTTTATATCACAGTTGTAGAAGCACTGAATCTCATGTTCTCATTGGCAACCACATTGCACCAGGCAACATTTGGCAAATACATGCAACAGGTGTGGATGATGCAAAACAAAAGCACACCCTCGTTTACCTTGCCTTCTGAGTGCCACGATTCATCTCATTTCTTATAACAAATTACCGCCCCTAGGAATGAAACCAAAAGCAAAACACTTCTCAAGGCTGACCTTATCCTGCAAATAAACCTACAATGCCAGCAGATTGCACAAATAGCGGGACTAATAGTGCAATGTCGGAACATTTAATACAGGACTTCCAAGGAACTGAAACATTTTTTTTAAGTTTTAGATGAATGTACTCTTTTCTAGTGCGTACAAAATGGGGGAGTGATTCAATTCAGGAGTACAGAGGCTGGAATCAATTACATACTAACAATACAAAAAATACCTCTGTAACCATAAATACAACATTACTAATGCATCAGTAGTGCTTTTTATTAACTCTGGGCTTCATTCGATTGTCTTCTTTTTTATTCTTTTAAGACAAAGTTTTTTTTCCCCACATTATAAATTCAAACATACACCTCTAAATCTTTTGCAAAGTTCACAACAACGTCGAGAAAAACAATATTTACATAACACACATACATTTAGTCAATAGCTGAGACTCTTTGTACAAACATGAAGACAACGTCAAACATTGCTATACATTTAGTTCTGTTTTGAAACATGAAAACATTTCCACAAAGACTTAATGTCCTACAGACTTGTGTCAGGTATTGGAACCTTTTATGTTTATGTCCTCAATACTCACTATTCTAGATGTCCTCCAGAGGTCAAAGTGCTATTCTAAAACTCTATTGCTGAGCTTGTTCAATCACGCTCAGCAACTCTGTTGTTCAATACAAGTTCTTCTTTTTGGTTGCTCTTGGCCTAATGAAGAGAAAAGCCAACGCGTTTCGACCTTCATATTGGAATCAAACCAATGTATTGAAAGAAGGTCTTCAACAGGGCAGGACAGAGTTAAAGTAGGACACGTGTTTCCAAATGTGGGTTTCTGATGTACCAGCATAAACGGAATAGCTGTTTTTAGACTCATCAGTTCTATGTTGTACGAAGTGTTCAGACGGAGTCCCAGAAAGGAGAACTGAATAATAAAAGCATGTGCAGCGTATTTCGAAAAATACTATTGTAGCACAAAACTAAACGTGCTGTGTGTAACATGTGCAAAGCAAAAAGGCCTACAACGTGCAATAAGACTAAAATAAGGGAGAACTAAGTGGACCCTAATGGGAACTCACAATAGGACATAGTTAAAATGATTGGTAGTTTTAATTTGACCTGTACAGGAGGTGTTGGATGAGGTGCATGAGGATTGAAAACATGCTCTAAACATGGGGCAATGTCATTGCTGCACTTAAGAAAAAAAAAATTTGCAGAGCACAAAAGAACAGATGCACAAGTGGATAGTTACCATTTATTTGGTAGTATGTAGGTGTAAATGCTGGACCACCAAAAGCCTAAGCTCTGGCAGCACAGCTAAGCAATGAGAACATTATATGGAATATATCCAAAATCAACAGAAGGCCTTGCCATGGCAGCATGGATAAGTATCCAGAGATAGTATAAGGAGACTTTCCCGGAGCTGTCGGAGCGTTAGTGATATAGTTAAGCCACCATAAAACTATAGATGATGTACACCAAGGAGCAAAAGAAGGCTAAGGTCTAACAGTAAGGATAAGCTTTCAGAGAACACTATATGAAGATCAATGAATACCCGAAGGTCTGCCTGCCAGGTTAAACAGTCAGAGAATAATATATAAGCTCTACCCAAGAGCAACAAAAGTCCTTTCAGCATTGTTACGCCAACAGAGAAGAGTCAATTGAAAACACTAAAGAGGAGAGGTAAAACCACTTATACAACCAGCCACAGAATAGGATGTGGGAAATACTCCAATAATGGCATGGAGTACTTCATGGAATGAACATTATTATTTCAATAGGGACAAGCGGGCTGAGATGTCATCAGTGATGTCATAATGATGTCATACAATGTGTCATAAGTGATATCACTTTTGAAGTCAAGTGTATCACTGCCTGTGTGGGTGTGTGAGTGACTGTGTGGGTGGATACATAGGTGTGTAAGAAGCCGTGTGGGTGTGTAAGTGTGTGAGTGTGTGTGGATGCGCGAGTGGTTTTGTGGGTCTGTGATTGGGAGTGGAAGCGGCTGTATGGGTGTGTAAGTAGTTTGTAAGTGGTGTGTGAGTGGCTATGTGGGTCTGTGAGTGGCTGTATGGGTGTGTGTGAGTGGCTATATGGGCATGTGAGTGGTTGTGTGGGTGTGTAGGTGAGTGTGTGTGAGTGGCTTTGAAGGGCTGTGGGTCTGTGAGTGGCTATGTGGGTTTGTGGGGGTTGTGTGAGCATGTGTGAGTAGCTGTGTGAGTGGTTTTGTGAGTGTGTGAGAGGTTTTGTGGGTGTGAGAGTGGTTTTGTGAGTGTGTGAGTGGTTTTGTGAGTGTGTGAGAGTGGTTTTGTGGGTGTGAGTAGTTTTGTGAATGTGAGAGTGGTTTTGTGAATGTGAGAGTGGTTTTGTGAATGTGAGAGTGGTTTTGTGGGTGTGAGAGTGGTTTTGTGGGTGTGAGAGTGGTTTTGTGGGTGTGAGAGTGGTTTTGTGGGTGTGAGAGTGGGTTTGTGAGTGTGAGAGTGGGTTTGTGAGTGTGAGAGTGGGTTTGTGAGTGTGAGTTGGTGTGTAAGTGGCTGTATGGGTGTGTGAATGGGTGTGAGTGTTTGGGTGTGTAAGTGGGTGTGAGAGTAGATGTGTAGGTCAGTGAGTTGGCGTATGTGTTTTTTAATTGGGGTTTGGATCCACCACCGAGCACACAGGTGGTCACGCTAAGTGATGCTGTGGAACCGCGGACCCTCGTGCACTAAATATTTTTTTTAAGACAATTTCTTGCCCATGAGGGGGTCCCTTACAGACACCTCCATCAGTCTCAAGGGGTCAGGGTTCCTCTACCCTGACCCCCTTCTAGTATATTAAAATTGTATGTTCCCCTGTGGGAATTCAGTCCAGATGCACGAAATGGTTGTTGCAGCTTTTCTCCTAGGTTGTGGTGAGCCAATCATGGCATTGCTGTTGGGGTAGATACGCAGATCTGCAGTGGTGGACTGCACCTCTAGATATACTTAAATATTTTTACTTTAATACCATCAAAACTACTGAACACATTTTCACCAAATTACAAAAAGCACTCTTTCTGGACCAAGATCTGTCTTTCTGCCAAATTTGGTTAATTTCGTTCAGCGATTCGGGCTGTAGTCACGTCTAAAATCCCTATGGGAAATTACATGGGGGAAACAGTTTTGGGGCCTGCCTTTTTCTCAGCCCCCGATTGACGGATCACTCAAAAACTTTTCAGACAGAGCTGAAGTCGCAGGCAAACTAATTTTTAAAAGTTTGTGAAGATTTGTCAAACAAAAGTTATTAGCAAAACGAAAAACACTTGTCGTATGGAAACTAGGTCCTAACTAGAACTAACTACTGGTGACCGTAGCAGTCCCTCCCCTTCCACTAAACATTATGCAGTCCCTGGGGATGGGGTCAACAGGGCAGATATCTGCCAGGGAGGTGTACCGTGTGACCCCATCTCCCTGATGAACAAGTTACTTACCTTCGGTAACACCTTATCTGGTAGAGGCTATCTAGCCACAGAGTCCTAACCTTAGAATTATTCCAAGACATGAGACTGGATCCAGAAATGTTTCTTGAGCAGTACCCCTGCGTGCCAATAGGTAGCGTTGCTCAGCGTGGCATTGTTGGATTGCTGACTTCGTTACTTTTTAAGAATTTCCATGCCAGAAGCGCGAAGCCATGATGCAGTTACCACTACTGTGGAATACCAGGGCACTGAACAGGGAAAGCCCTGTCCCTAGAAATCAGCTTCTAAGGTTGGGGAGGATGGGTGGGTGGGTAACAAATTTGCAGCTAGAAAGAGTCTCCACCAGATATGGTGCGACAAAATAACTTGTTCATCTGATAGTCTTCGATTCGCCGATTTCTAACCTTAGAATAGATACCCAGCAATACCTCCCTGGAGGTGGGTCTGAGGACCATTTCAAATGCAGAATTCCTGCAGGATCGAACGGGCAAAGCAATCCTCTCTTCGGACCTGGCTGTCCAGGCATAGTCCTTGATAAACGCGTGCAAGGATGCCCACGTTGTCGCCTCGAAGATGTCCAGGGTATGAACTCTGGGTGCTAATGCAGTGGTCCAGCTTTAGCTCCTGTGGAATGAGCACGCAAGCCCTCATGGGGTTGCTTTTTAGCCAATGCTTCACAGAACTTTATACAGAGCATAGTCTATCTGGATGGTCTGCTTCTGCACAGGCTGTGCTTTCTCCGCTCTGGCATAAGAATAGCTGGTCATCCACCCAGCACTCTCTTGTGCGGTTCAGGTAGAACAACAATGCTCTTATTGGGTCCAGACGGTATAGTCGCTCCTCTTCCTTGCAGGGATTTATTTATTTATTTAGGAAGTTTTCTATAGCGCTGTCAAGACCCGGAGGTAGCAGAGCGCTTTACAGTAATAGAATGACAAAAATCTGTATAAACATATGCATAACCTAAACATGAACATAACATATGTAAGGTATAAGCATTCAAAGATTGACATTGTAAGCGGAACATGGGTGAGTTGCCGAGCTTCTTTGGATATGGAATTCACTGTAGTCACATAGTTCAGGGGTTGCTTGCTGACCCCGGTTATCCGCAGCCAAGGGAGCGGATCAGGAACAGGGATTAGAGTTGCCTTTTGAATTCCACAAAAGAAGGAATAGTTCTGATGTGCGGGGGGATGGAGTTCCAGATTTTGGGGGCGTTTCCAGTGAAGGAGCAGTCCGATGTTCTTTTCTTTCTGGTTTTGGGTAGGATGAGCAGGAAGGAGTTAGAGCTTCTCAGATTCCTGGTTTGGCCTGCTTTTTTGAGTTTATTTGCCAGGTATTCGGGTTTGCCGGTATGGAGGGCTTTGTGTGTTAGGCAGGCCGTTCTGAAGTTACTACGCATTTCTACTGGGAGCCATTTGAGTTCCTTGAGTGCTGGGGAGATGTGATCCGATTTTTTGATGCCGGTAATCATTCTAGCTGCAGCATGTAGTGTTGTTTTGATCGGTGCCAAGTTCGACAGTACAAGAGATTGAGTGGCCAGTTTGAGATCCTTGTTAGGAATGTAGGGTTTGATCTTGTTCAACAGTCTGAGGTTAAAGAAAGCACCTTTGGCTGCATTCTTGATGTGTTTTACCATGTTTAGTTTGGGGTCTATGATGATGCCAAGAGATTTAACAGAGTCGGCTAGAGTAAGATTTCCTTTAAGCGCATCGATAGCTTTTAGCCATTCGGTGATTTGCGGGTTGTCTTCCTTGTTCGAGATGAGGAGTGTCTCAGTTTTGTCTGGATTCAGTTTCAAGTGATTGTTTGTCAGCCATTGTTGAACATCTTTCAGGACAGCATTTAGTCTATGTATGTCAGTGAGAGAGGAAGTTTCCAGATATATTTGTGTATCTTCCGCGTAGAGGTGAAAGCGGATGTTGGCTTTTCTGAGTAGCTTGGAGAGTGGTTCCATATAGATGTTAAAGAGCTGGGGCGAGAGCACCGAACCTTGGGGGACGCCCTTATTGACCTGTTGGATTTCGGAGGTGAAATTCTTGATTTTTATTATTTGTGTTCGGTTGTGTATGAATGAGGAGAACCATTTGAGAACTACTTCGCCGAGGCCTGCTCTTTCTTGAAGAGCCTTGGTGAGGAGTTTGTGATCCACCGTATCGAATGCTGCAGAAAGGTCAAGGAGAATGAGGATGCAGCATTTGTCTGAATCTAGAGATCCGTGGATATCGTCTATGATATTCAGCATCGCTGTTTCTGTGCTGCATCCTTGTCTGAAGCCAGACTGGAGGGGGTCTAGGAGATTGATGTTGTCCAGATGGTGAGTCAGTTGCAGGAGTACACATCGTTCCAATGTTTTGGCTAGTAGAGGGAGGTTAGATATTGGTCTGAAGTTGTTCAGCTCTGTTGAGTCAAGACCTGGTTTTTTCAGCAGGGGGGTAACTTGCCCAATTTTTAGGCAGTCAGGTACCACTCCGTTTTTTAGGGAGCTGTTTATGATTTTGCCCCATATAGGTGCAAGAGTGTTTCATTTTCATGATTAGTGAGGGAGGAATGGGGTCAGAGATATGAGCTGATGGTTTGGAGGACGATCAGCGAGATTATCTCTGCGTCTGGGACGGGGCGGAAGGTAAGCCAGGGGGTGCTCAGAGAGCCGGGAGAGAGAGCCTGAGGAGCAGCTGAACTGGTCTTCTTGGGGTGTGAATTGTTGGGGTCAAGTGAAAGTTCAATTTTTGTGATCTTTTCGTTGAAGAAGTGGGCGAAATTGTCGCAAAGATCTTGGGACGCTAGCACAGAAGAAGACAGTGGTTTGGACGTTTGTTGCCTGATGATGCTGTACAGTTCCTTCGGTCTATTTTTGGCTTTGTCCAGAGCCTGGCGGAAGAAGCTGGATTTTTTGTTTTTGATGTGGTTGTTGTATTTCCTTCGGGCTTCTTTCAGTTGATCACAAAGGATGGCCGTTGGGTTGTTTCTCCACTTTCTTTCCTTGGCTCTTAGAGTTCTCCTTTCTGCGTTGAGGTCAGAGTTGAACCACGTTCTGGAAGGGATAGCTCTGCTTCTTTTGAGCTTTAGTGGCGCAAGTTTGTCGAGTATGAACACTAGCTCGGAGTTGTAGCAGTCGGTGAGCTCATTGGTGGAAAGGTGCGCTTTATTGTCCGGAAGCAGAGAGCTTAACTGATCATCCAGGATATCCAGGGGTATTTGAGAGAGGTTTCTTGTCCATTTGGGGGAGTCTTGGGGGGGTTTATGCGAGGTAATGGGGTGATTGATATGAAAGAGGATCATGTGGTGGTCTGACCAGTCGACAGGAAGGATGTGGTTGATTGTGATTGATTTCTTTTGTGAGATGATAGCATCCAATGGGGCTCCTTTGTAATGAGTCTCCTCTGTGCAATGTTGTTGCAGGTTGTTATCATGAAGGAGGCTGGATAATGATTGGATTAGGGGATTGTGTGTCTCATTCCAGCGAAGGTTCAGATCCCCAAGAATTAGGTTATTGGAGTCGCCGAGTGCGCCTTGTGCAATCAGGTCGGAAAGTTGTTCTCCAAAAGGGTTATTTTTACCTGGGGGGTGGTAGAGCGGGTGACACCGTAGAGAGTCTTTTTCATTGGTCTTGATGATGGTGGATAGGCATTCGAATGTATCGTAATCAAAAGAGGTGGTTTCCGAGATGTCCAGGCTGTCCTTGTGGATGATAGCCACCCCTCCTCCCCTATGCTCTATCCTGTCTTTGGTAATGAGGGAGAAGCTAGGTGGTACCAGCATGTCGAGGCAGGGAGGGGATATCTTATTTAGCCAGGTCTCTGTGAGGAACGCAATATCAATATCGTGAGTGAGGATGGCTTCAGCTAGTTCTGTTGCGTGCAGTGAGGCCGATCTACAGTTGATTAGCAAGCAATTGGAGAATTGCTCCTGATCGCTGGCCGATTTATCTTTGATCTCCCTTGGTATGGCGGTGAGGACCGGGTATCTCTGGGGTTTCATGGTGGGGTGGACTTTCCGGTGACCTGTGATTACTTGGATTTTGGATTTCGGAGAATCTAGGGCGGGGGTGTTGTATGTGGCGGCTAGAAGGGTTGCTTCGCTGTCTGACATAGGTGCTGCTGATCTTAAAGGCCTTGAAGTCAAGTGTTTGGTGTCTGATAGGGGGTTAGGAGGAGTGTGGGAAGGAGTATGAGTCTTGGACCTAGGGAAGGGGTCTCCGGTTTTTGTAGTCTGCTGTAGGCAGGATTCCGAGATCTTGGGGGGGGGATAGTGAAGCTGGGTAAAAGAGGTTTCTGTGGGCCTAGGAGAGCTGTTATCGTTGCCGGAGTGATCCGTCAGCGGGGGGCATTTGGAGGGTCTGCGGGTTATACCTAGTTTGGAAAGGATCTCCAGTAGGCCCTGGGTGATTGTGACAATCTGGTTTTCGAGAGCCGCAAGGCGTTGTGACACAGAGTTGAGGGAGGGGATGGGGGTATCTGGGGTAGCGCCAGGTGTGTTGTGGTTCGGGTTGGGGTGTTGAGGGGTCCAGGGAGAGGACGAGGGAAGGGGAGGGGAAGGTGCAGGGGAGGACTTTGAATGACTGTGAGCTTGGATGGGACTCGAGGGGAGGGGGGTTCCTGAAGGCGGAGGAAGGGGAGGGGAAGGGACAGGGGGCGGCTTTGAATGACTGAGCTGGGATGAGGCTCATGGGATCAGGTTGAGGATCAGGGTGCGGTTGGTGGGATCAGGTTGAGGGATCCGGGGAGAAGGCGGGGGAAGGGGAGGGGAAGGGACAGGGGAGGGCTTTGAGTGACTGTGAGCGGGGATGGGACTCGAGGGGAGGGGGGTTACTGAAGACGGAGGACGGGGAGGAGAAGGGACAGGGGGAGGCTTTGAGTGACTGTGAGTTGGGATGAAGTTTGTGGGGCGTGAGGTTCCTGGAGGCGGGGAAGTATTGCCAGTGGGGGGATGAGGGAGGCGGTACCTGGGGGAGGTGTGGCTGTTGGAAGAGGGGATTGAAGGAGGGGTTGGAGTTTCCTGTTGTGGCTGATTGGTAGTAAGTGCCCGTTGTGAGACAACGGGGCGAGGGGGGGCGTAGCAGGCAGGAAAGATATCACGGAGGAGAGGATCATAGTCTTCTCTGTTAGTGGTGAGGGAGGGCGGAGAGGGGGTTGCGGCGTGGTGAGGTAGAGTTGGGGAGGTTGATCTTAATGTGGGGAAAAGGGCGTCGAAGGCTTCAAGGTTCTCGTTATTGGCCTGGATAAGGACCGTGCCGTTGGTGTAGATGGTCATCGTAGTGTAGCCTCTACCGACCGATCCAAGAGGTTTCTTCTTTGTGAAATGGCATGACAACTTTTGGAAGAAAGGAATCCCTCATATGAAGCATGGGTAGATGTTCGGGTAAGGCGGCTTGAATGACACGGCCTGAAACTGACTGACTATCCGGGTAGATGTTATTGTTACCAGGAAGGCCGTCTTGATGGTAAGGAGCCTGAGAGGGGAGTTTTGTAAGGGCCCAAATGGAGCCCACATCAGGAACTTCAGGATCAGATTAAGGTCCCACTCAGGCATAATGAAGGATAGAAGAAGGAAGCGTGTTGCAAACCTTTAAAAAACCTATGTAAATAAGGGATTAGAAGAGGGAAGGTTGGCCTGGGAACCGCAAATAAATCTGATAAAACAGTAAGGTATCCCTTAACAGTGCAAAGAGAAGAGCCCTGCTTGGCAAGGGAAAGAACAAACAGGAGAACCCGAGAAAAGGGGGTGCAGAAAGAAGGTAAACTTTTTTTTCTGCATACCATTCCACAAACTTGCTCCAACGGTTGGCGTATACTGCTTTGGTGGAGGAACGCCAGGATGCTAGAATAACATTGCAGACTTTGGGCAGAAGGAGAAAAGCTGTCAACTGTCACTGCTCAATCTCCACCCAAGAAGGCAGAGCATTGGCAGGTCTGGGTGGAGAATACTCCCTCGCTGTAATCTGAGGACAGATGGCAATGCTCAACAGCTCAGGATATCAAACTCTCCATGCCCAGTCTGAAGTCACAAAGATGACTTGAGCCTGATCTTCTTGAGAACTCTTTGCAGAAGTGGTATGGGCAGAAAGGCATACAGGAGGCCTGAGCTCAGATCAAGACAAAAAGCATCTCCGAGCGACAGCCACCTAGGAAACTCCAGTGCACAGAACTGCTGACATTGCACACTCTTGTGGGTGGCGAACAGATCACACCAATGCTCTCCACACCTGCTGAACGAGACCTTGCACCACCTCCAGATAGGGGCATCCTTACAAAAAAGCCAGTAGTCCTCAACCAGATCTGGCACCATAGGGTCCCTGTCGATGAAACCGCTCTGCCCAGTGAGTCCGTGGTGCCCAGTCAACATCAAATGGTGAACTTAGCTGCATCCCTCCTGTTGGCAACATTTAAATGAGAGCCCGCCCCAGGCCTTCTCCAGGACCATTGGCAGCACCTGTGCAACCGTATCCCACAGAGCATGGGAATAGTGTCCCAAAAGGCATGCAGTGTTCATGGACTGCAATGCAAGGCTGATGGAAGACAAAATGTTCTTACCTAAGTTGTCCAGTATCTTGGATTCCCAATCCTGTGGTGTGGTTGGGAATGCTGCAAGATATACATAGGAAGTGGAGGCTTGGACCACCAAGCTCTCCAGGGTAGGGTGTTCCAATAGGAATTTGGAACCATTGAGTGGGGCGCTGGCGGCAGGCTATTGTCTTGTTCAAAGGAGCCCTTTTGTTGGGCTTGGACCAGGTCCCAAGCAGGAGATCAATAAGTGGCTTATTAAACTTGAGAAGTGGTTCTGAAAGGGACACTCCGACTGAAACACTTCTGTCAAGATGTTAGTATTGGCTTGGCAGTTCGGGCTGGACTGTTCCCATGAGGCATGGGGTCAGACTGATTTGCATATGGCCATGTCTGAACTGGGGTGGTGGAGTGAGCTAAAGAATGATGATGGATTAAACCCAGATCAGTTGACTGGGGGTGAATGTTTGATTTGCTCCAACACTCCGTCCATCATCCCCCTTTGGTATCGCTTTGTTTGCCCTAAGTTGGCAGGGTATGCCCAGACCTGGGTGCCTTGCTCACTTTGCCACTGGATTCAAGCTAGCCTGGCTGATGACGACTGATTAGCCAGAAACTGGTCCCAGGATGCTTGTTTCCGGTCCGGGGAAGACATGGCTTGGCAGTTCGGGCTGGGCTGTTCCCATGAGGCACAGGGTCAGACTGATTTGCATATGGCCATGTCTGAACTGGGGTGGTGGAGTGAGCTAAAGAATGATGATGGATTAAACCCAGATCAGTTTACTGGGGGTGAGTGTTTGATTTGCTCCAACGCTCCGTCCATCATCCCCCTTTGGTATCAAGATGTTAGTCTTGACAGCCACCGAGGGCAAGCTAAGGTCCAAGACCTCGGCCGCCCTGCTCACCACCATTACAAATGGGGCTCCCTCCAGCATAGCCGAGTCAGGGGGAGGAAGCATGCCAGTATCTGGAGAAATATTCATTTCACTGGCATCCACCAAATTCTCACAGCAGTCCATGTTGGTATTATAACGCTGGTATTCTGCAGAGTTCAGTGAGCCCTCTCAATCCTCCCAGAGTCCTAGCCCATAAGAATAGGGATCAGGCTCCCACTCCCACACGGTCAACGCCTTTCTGTGTCGAAGATGATGTTTAAATGGGGATGGCACGGCTGGTGGGCCCCAGAGGCGCAGGGAGCGTCAGTCTCAGGACTGGCACTGGGTAAGGGTAATATGGCACAACCAGCGCTGATCCGGATTCATCCGGCATGCATCTAATAGGGGCCCCTCATGAAGATGAGCCGGAGGGAACGGGCCACCCAAATATGAGGTATATAGCCCTATAAAACTCTCTCAATTAGGCGGGGGTCGCTCAGGCTCCCGGAAACTCAGGGAGCCGTGGAGTCGACTACTGGAGGTGCAGAGTCAACCCAGGTGCTGGCTCAAGTGCTGAGCCATGCCTCGAGTGACACTTCCTTGTCTTGACAGCTGATGGACGAGGTGAACACAAAGCATGCTTCAACAACTTTTTTTCTTGTCGTGGGGTTTACCCAAATGGACGACACTTCGAGCTTCTTGGACTCAGTGACCGCACCCGGAAACTCCTGTCCAACGGGATCTGTATTGTCATAGCTCCGAGCTGATAGGTGCTTGAGGGGTCGCTCCCTCAGGGCCTTCAGGTGTATGGCGTGGCAACTGGAGCAGGGCTTCGGGTCATGGTCGCGCTCGAGGAACCAAAGGCACACAAGATGCAGGTCCGTCACCGACATTGAGCAGTGACAAGCACCGCAGAGCTTGAAGTCAGCCTTTTTAGATGACATTCCTGCCAAAACAAGAGGAAAACAAAACTCCAAAAACTTCGAAAAAACGGTAAAAAAAAGTTAGTGAAAAATTGACTAAAGAGTAGGTCTTCCTGGATCCGCACGGAAAGAAAAGCACAGACTTGAGTGCGCTGGGTTGCACCTACATAGGCACCACGCACGTCACTTCCGGCACAGCCTACAATGCCATGCGGAGTCGAATGATGGCACCTACTGGCCCGCAAGGGTACTGCTCAAGAAACATTTACAGATCCCGTCTGACGCCTGGTGATGATTTTAAGGAAATGAATCTGTGGGTAGAAGTCTCTATCAGATCCTCACGTCCCCAAGCCCAAAATCAGCCTGGGGAAGGGAGCCTCCCATTTTTTTGAGTGGCCCTTAGGGATGGTGGGGACAGGCAGCGCTCTCTCCTTTATTTAAATAGGTGGCCCCAGGGGGGTGAGGTCCCCAGGGCCGCTAATGGCTCGGGAGGGGCCTCTTCTCCCCTTAAAAAAATACTCAGCCCTGGGAGGTGGGGTCCCCAGGGCCAGAAGAGGATCAGTGAGGGAAGCTGCGCAGCCCACTTCCTTTTTTTGTTTTAGATAGATGTACGTTTATGGCATCTACATAGCCTAAATAGACTTTGGGAGGGGAGTGCATGAACCCCAATCCCCTTTAATTAAAAAAAGAAAGGCCCCAGGAGATCCCCACAACCACGGAGGAAGCGACGTGCGCTGACTACTGCAGCCCCCGCGCTGTACAAGAAAGGTGCGCGGTGTACAGAGAAATCTACCATATGAAGAACTAACGATTCCCCCTCTCCATTCCAAAGAAGTCAAATCGCAAAACGGAAAGGAGCAAGCTCAAGCCCAAGACGTGACGCAAGATTCGCCGTCCGTCATTCTCTATGTAGGTAACACCTACATTTAGCTAATATTAAAGTGTCGTCCCACCACAGAGTGAACTAATACTAGGTAATGCCATGCTTTCCAGGCTCTCCTCTATGTCCTGATGAAGACCCCAACATGAGGCAAGACAAACCCTTTAACGTACTCGGGGTCGAAACGTAGACAACGCCATACCATACACACCATAGGAACAAAAGAACGAATCAATCTTACCTATGTGTGATGTACTTTGGGAACACTTATATTACCTTGATTGTAAAGGCGTTTTGATTTGATTGTGATGTACCATTGTCACACCACCTTTACCTCGTCCCTCACATACTCCTCACTCCCTTTCCCCTTCTCACTGAGAGCACTATTTTTGTAATGATTTTACAATTACAATGATATGTTGATGGTTTCTAAATAATCATATGCAGTAACAAGCATAATGAAAACTGCTTTACATGGAATAAATACAATTTACTTTTGAATACTGCATACGTTACTCTTTACACGCTGAGTTTACCCACAGTGAAATACAATTGTGGTCATTGCAGATATGTACTAACATGAAATAATTGCAAAGTATATTCGCCCAACTCGGACCACCCCTCTTTTTGTACTTACTTATTGACCCAGGTCCATGAGTTTTGAGGGCTCACCCCTTTACAACTCACACTGGCACGAGCAGGTAGGCACCCGAAAGCTTAGGTGTTAAGTGACTACACAGCACACGCATCCAGTGAGACATTAAAAGGCACGCAATGACTGACGCTACTCCAGTGAGTTTGATTAAAAATCAAATAACTTTATCTAAGCTCAAGGTTCAGGAGTGGAAAATCACAGTATCAATTACTCATCAAAGCATTTCATCAGAGGGGAGTAAAGGGAGCAGTTCAATAATCAATGTAGCATATCGCAAAAACCATTTCATTAAGGGATTTGCATTTCATTAGTTAACAAACATTTCATGAAAGAATTAGCATGGACAACCAGCTCATCTGGCAAGGATGAGCATATCCTGTAGCAAGAGTCCACAGGTCTTCAGGTAAGTAACCTGTTCAGTAGGCAAATCAATTAACGTCTCACCAAGCAAGGGTGAACATTACATAAAACTCCTTAGCAGGATTAAACTGGTCATTGAATAGGAAACCAGTTAATCTCCCGGCAATAAGCCTTTCTTATGAACTCAGGCCTAACCCTGTCCTCTCCAGTTAATACTGGCCTTCTGCCCAGCTTCAGAAGCCTTGCGGGCACAACAGGGGTCAACAACAGAGTTCCCCAGGGGAGGGGCGGACTCGGGCCTTCTGCGGCCTCCCGCCCTCCTCCCCGGGGGTAACCTTCAATCTTCGGCCCTCCGGGGCCCTTGCGTGGTTGTGCAGCTGGGGGATGGGGGGGGGGGAGGAGGAGGGGGTTGGGGCTCCGGCCCTCCGGCAGGCCTCACGCGGCCTGGGGATTTCTTCCGGCCCCTCCGGGGCTTGCGCTGACCGGTGGGGGCCCTCGCACCCACTCGTGGCCCGTCGGAGTCCCCAGGCTGTTCCCGGACCTTCTGCAGCCTCCACGGCCCAGGAACCAATAGGGATGCGGCTGTAGAGGGGCTCGATCCTGGCGGCCAATCGCGGGGCAGCAATAGCGTGTGCCGAGCCCCAGAGCCAATCTGAGGCTCGCTTGACAGGGGCTCGGCCACGCAGCCAATCAATGTGCGGCGGGGGCGTGGCTTGACGCGCCGCGGTCACGTGATGCGGGCAAAGGCTTCAGCGCCTGTCAGGCCTAGGGCGGCCTGACAGGAATTCCGGTGGCCCTCTTCTGACACTGGTGGCCGCTGCAACGATCTCCTCAGCAGGGGCCTCCCGCAGGTAGACGCCAGGCCGCGGCAGTGTACCAGTTGACAGCATTGGCGGGGGCCCTCTCCTGGTACCGGTGGCCGCCGAGGAGGATTGCTGGTAATGTCGGCACCTCAAGGCAGCGCCAGTGAAACTCCTGGCTATGGCGGTGAGTGGGGGCTAGTCATCGCAAATAAGGCAGCGCTTCAGAGATGCACACAGCGCTCAGCCGTTGCAGCGCTTCAGGCAGGAACAGCGCCCAGGAGCTTCGTGGCGCTTTAAGGGCACAACAACTCTGGCAGTCACCAGCGCTTCTCGGGGGCAATTACAACAGCACTCTTTTGGCAGAAGCACTCAGCAGATCGGCAGTCCAGGATACTGGTGCAGAGAAAGGGGAGCGTTTAGCAGTTTAGTCAGCAGCTCAAACAGGACAGGCCACACGGCAGTGGCAAATCAGCAAAGGGGGTCCAGGACAGGATTAAGGGGCGCAGAAGTAACAGCCCAGTACCTGGTTGGTCCCCAGCAGTCCTGTGGTAGTTAGGTTTCTTCTTGGCGCTGGATGGTTTTGGCGCCCTTGTAAATAGCAGTCTCTTGTTTCTTGTTACTTGAAGGGGGGTCGATTTGAGGGCTGCTGACAGAATTCCTCAGCAGGTCACTGTAGATGGTCCCCGAGTTCCCCTCCCGCCGGGCCAGATGAGTGGGCTAGCTCAGGGTACCTCACTCAACTTAAGAGGCAACTTTCTGGAAAATTTCCCTCCCTTTCTTTATATAGGCCCAGGTCAGGTGACCACCCTCTAAGGTGGCAAAACTAAGCTCCGCCCCTAATCTAGAAGGTGCCAGGAGCTTCCGTACTCTAACTGTGGGCAGGCAAGGCAGGCCGAATGGCAACAATGTATGGGGTCTCAGCCAGCTCCTGGCAGCTAGAATGCGCCTTTACAAGACCACGCTGCAGTAGCAAGGGCCTATGGCAGCCATGTTGAAGGTAGAGAGCACCTGCACCTAGCATAGATTTTAATAATACACAGGGCATCGCAACTACACAGGGCCTATACAATTTTATTACAATGGGGGGACATCCAGAATTAGGGGAGCGAAAAGCAAAACATTTCCGGGAAAAGGGCCAAGTCCAATATATATATATATGTAACCAGTGATCAAGACTACTGTGTAGTCGAAACGCATTTGGCGGCGGCAGAAATAAAGAAATGTTGAAAATCTCACATGGCGTGGTCGTTTGAATAATGGAGTAAAGAGACTCAATCCAAGGAGTCTTATGGTGACGATGCAACTCTCGGTTTGGTGGAGGCGGTTGATGCTTGGATAATTGCAGCATATATATATATATATATATATATATATATATATATATATATATATATATATATATATATATATATATATATATATATATGAAAGCATTGTGGGATTTTGAGTTCTGCATACAGGTTCTTGGAAATATACTGCTGAATAAAGCTAATGTATGCAGGAATCAGGTGTGCTTATTTCCGAGCCCATAAAGAAGGGGCGTGGTGCCCAGAAACGCGTCGGCAAAACTCATTAACTATCAGAGAGGAGAAAGCAGGAAGCACATTATAGCTGGATGGCCGAGCACTGCAGTGTGCCTTCCTAATGCAAAGGGCAAGTTGTATTTCATATATATATATATATATATATATATATACATACTCCTCCAACCGCCGGTCACCGTGCAGCTAACGTCCTATGCACGTTATCCAGCACGCGGACACCAAATCAAAAGTCCAAAGCCAGTCTTCGGGTTGTTCTTATTTTATTTTTTTGAGCATAAAGTGCAGTGGTGAAAAAAACGTCGAACAGACGCGTTTCGGGCGTGAACGCCCTTGCTCACTGTTGGCGGTAATATGGACTGACTCACATTTAAATAGTACAATGCAACTTTGGAAAAGCGCGCCCAAATGCAATTCATTAACACAGTCGAAGGACTTAAATCATCATTGGCCACAGTATATCATCGTGTGTGGGGGCCATATTTGCCTAGTCAAAATGCTCTCAAACACATTAGCAATGCATATGGTTATCCACAAATACAAATACTGATTAAAATACTAATAATACAATATTGTTTCATCAAAAAGATAGTATATAAATGATCCATTGTTTTTGTCTGTCCACACTATAAAGTGCAAATGCATATTATAAACGTGCAAAATTTGCTTATATACAATAAAGTGCAAAAGTGCAATGTTATATGTTCTGTGCAAATACGCTATTTGAGATTAATCATAGACTTCCAAAGCAAGGTTCCGGGAGGCCTCAACCAGGATGAAGAATTAGCCGTACATCTAAAAGATCAATAGATCAAGATCATTGTTTTCTGTCAGAATGTTTTCCTTTGACATAATGCATGTGTACATACCATGTTAAAAATGTAATCTTCGTTCTCACCATACCTTATGATTGCTTTAAGTCCTATGTTGAACATCACAGGAATGGAGTCATGTTACCTACTATGTTTTTAACCTTTTATTTATTTGTTTTGTTTTAGGAGCAAGAGAGAGGGCCCACTTCACCGGCACTTCACCTCACGGACCTCTCCCCTTCTCTGCCTCCTTATCACAAGGGCACTTGCATGGTTTGAAAGACTGAATGTTGAAGGACGGTAAATTACTGTTATCTTACATTCGAGCACTTGCGAATACTGGACTTCTGGCCACATGTATATTGACACATTACCATGTCTACATGTACCACACCTACTGTGCCTCCCTTCCGTTACCCACCCAGAACCTGCTTTTACTCGGGCACTTGCCATGATTAATGTTCCCTATACCTATATGTGGGGACGACTAGTGTCACTCTGTCCTACTCAGTCCGAGCATTGTGCCCTTTGTTACGCATCTCGCGTTAGCAGGGGTGATCGCAAATCAAGAGCGGGTAACATGGTGGCTTAGTACTATCGGGATTACGCCAGCCTGACTGTGGAGGATTGTCTGTTGAGTTTACACACTCGCACGGATGTTTCCGCTTTATTGTATACATTCAACGCAATGTTTTACTAATTAGGTGACTACAACAATTTTTGATGAATTAGATCTGTGGTGTTCTATATACATTTTGTACCTGTTTTTTGTTTTTTGCCTACTCAGATGAAAGAAGCCAGGGTCTCCCCACTCCTAAAGAAAGCAGGAACGGACACGACAGCTTTAAAAAATTACAGGCCCATTTTGCAGTTGCCTTTTCTCAGAAAGATCTTAGAAAAGCACGTTCTCAGCACTCTAGCCGGCCATCTGGAAAAACACCATCTTCTTCACACTAGGCAGGCTGGGTTCTGGCCCCAACACAGCACAGAATTAGTCATGGCCTCGGTCGCCGATGAGCTGAGAGTCAGGGCAGATAACAAGCAGCCGTGTGCCCTGATTCTATTAGACTTATTGGCGGCCTTCGACACGGTCTGCCATACCATCTTGCTGGACCGTGTCGCGAAGTTGGGGATCACAGGCCAGGTGCTAAAGTGGCTAGAATTCTTCCTGTCAGGTCGAACCCAGAGAGTGCAGCTAGGAGACCAACTGTCTGAGACCTGCGAAGTGACCTGGGGGGTGCCCCAGGGGTCGGCCTTATCCCCCCTGCTTTTCAATATCTATTTACAACCATTAGTGGAGGAGCTTATGAGTATGAACTGTGAAATTTTTAACTACACAGATGATACTCAGCTCTTAGTCCGGCTGGACAACACCACTGAGGCTCAGGAATCAGTGAGGAATCTGCTCTCATTCACAGTCAACTGGATGACTAACAATCTGTTGAAAGTGAATGCTGATAAAACTGAGGTGTTGGTGATCAGCAACAAAGAGGACCCCTGGAGTGACTTGTACTGGCCCCCCGAGCTGGGAACCACCCCGTCTCCTGGCACCGTAGTAAAAAGCTTGGGGTTAAGGATTGATGCAGACCTCTCAATGGCCCCTCAAGTCTCTGCTGTTGTCGGATCCTGCATAGGTGTGTTGAGGCAATTGCGTAAGCTAGTTCCCATCTTATCTGCCTCCACCATGCAATCAATTGTATCCGCCACAGTCATTTCGAGACTCGATTATGGCAATGCCTTATACCTGGGTTTACCACACAAACTGCTGAGAAAGCTGCAGGTAATACAGAACGATGCAGCCAGGCTGATCCATTCTGTGCCTAGAAACTCGCGCGCATCCCCCCTGTTCAGAAGCTGCACTGGCTTCCAGTGAAATTCCGAGTCCAGTTCAAATGTCTCTGTGTGGCCCATAAGGCTCTTTTTGGGAAAGCCCCAGAGTACATAAAACAATGTCTGAAGAGGTACATTCCCGAGAGACCCTTGCGCTCTGGAACAACCTTCAACCTGATTCAACCTAGGTTCAAATTAAAGACCAAAGGGGGCAGGGCCTTGTCTGTGCTTCTCCCGCAGCTGTGGAATGAGCTCCCGTCCATCTTGAAAGAGGAATCGCAGCTTCTACCCTTCAGAAAGAAATTAAAAACCTATCTTTTTAGAAGGGCTTTCTTGACAATATAGGAGGTGGAACAACTTGAGGTTCTAGGAGCATTAGTGTGTTATGTTTTCGTTCTGGAAAGCGCTTAGAGACCGGCGGTGATAGGCGCTATATAAATGCTCCCTAACATAACATAACCCCATGTATTTAAAAAGTTATAAACTTCATTTTTACGTATATATACATGGTTGATATTCAGTTTATATTCAGTTGATTTACGGTGTTGACAAGTCCTGTTTTCATGTCTATGTTTTAAATAGATATAACCAATGCCTTTCAAACTTTCTTCCACGTGATAAAGCCGTCTTCACGGCGAAACGCGTTGTGGAATAAACAGCACTTCGGATATACCGGTGTTCGCCTCGTTCTTGCCCTGAGAGCGTACTTTATTGACTTTGTTGTGCAAGAATATATATATATATATATATATATATATATATATATATATATATATATATATATATATATATATATATATATCACATATTTGTAAATGCAATAAAAACAATTAAACAAAAAAACTACACAAAATGGCAAGAAAGCAGTTTTCAAAAGCAACAGGACACAGAGAGAAATACGTCTGTCTTACTTGTTCTCCAGCAGCTGTTCTAGGTCTTGGACCTTTCTGCAAAGCTCGTCTGCCAGAGGATAACTCTTCCCCACCTTCATGAATAGTGCTGCTATTTTGTTGCTGCGAAGGAATCCTGCAGCTCTTCTTCTCAGCCCGTGCAAGACACATGCTTCCACTGCAGCTGTGCACAGAAAAATAATTAAAGTGTTCATTAAATTTCTAAAAAAATTCTATTTTTACATATTATTGAGAAAGTGTGTAATGAGCTGTCAGACAGCACCATTGCTTTAAATGTCAATACAAAATGTGAACGCACACTCGTTCTTCTCACCTTCCTTTTGTGAAATCGGAGTTTTCTGGAGTGAGTTTAGTCACTAGGATAACACTTAAAGTGACGCACAACCTGCCTGTGATCTCATCCCTGTGTCTGATAATATTCTCATAATTTGTAGTTAGACAAGTTACTGAAAATGTGCAACCAAGTAAACCTTAATTCAAGTTGCTTGTTAACCAGACATACTGTAATAAAACCATGTGTTCCCTTATGACACGTGTTGAGCGCCAAAATGGGAAAATAGACATTACATTTATTGCCAAAACAACTGCTCACATTACAATCATATTGCCACCACACAATAACAAATACTTTTCATTGTGTAAAGTGATTGAGTTATGTCCGATGAGTCTAAAAACAAACCACAATTAATTTAAAAACCACTTTAACTCAGAGAGCATCGAGTAAAGATCGTAAAATCCTCAGCTGCAGGCTTCTCTAACGAGTATCTTATGAGTTACTGGTAAATCTTCAGCTACCCAGAAGTAGCTCTCCGGTGTGTAGCCAACCACACAAAGGGGCCTATTAGGATGGCGGACGGACCAGCGTCCGTCCGCCACCCCAGAGGTGGAGGGACGTCCGCAGGGGCAGAGGCGTTCCCTCCGTGCGAATTAGGATGTGACCACCACCCTGGCGGTCACATCCCGTATATTTTACATTGCGGCATAAGCAGCACCCGCCGCAATGTAAAATATGCATGTGTAGCCTTGGCATGTAAAACTTGGCAGGCACCGCGTGGTGCCTGCCACCCTGTGCATGCCAAAGCAGGGGGGTACCATAGGTACCCCCCATGTGCACCCCCGAACCCCCAAACACCCTGGGGGCTCGCAACGGGCCCCCAAACACGAAGGACCCCATGCTTTTCCACGGCGGAAAAGCCGCCGCGGAAAAGCATGTTTTCTGCCCCATCCTAATATGGCTGGCGGTGTCTGATAGACACCGCCACCATATAAGAGCTTTTCCGCCACGGTTGAAAGGCTACCGCGGCTGACGGTCTTCCCGTCTGCCGCTGACCCCCCCAGCCATCCTAATGTGGCAGGGGGGTCTTTGAAGGCACCGCAGCGGTGAATCCGCATCCTCCGGGCCGGCGGTGGCTTCAGACGGCCCGGAGGATGCGGATTCACCGCAATCCTAATCGGCCCCTAAGTCAGAAACGTTTGCTTTGTTGACATAATATAAGTAGACCAAAATTGAGCGTGTGTATTTGGAACGTAAGTTAATGTATTTTCAGAACTCATAAGTTGACGTTTGGACAAAAAAGGCTACATTTCCAAAATACATGTGAAGCTCATATGTGAGTGATGGGTCAAGTGGAACTAGGGAGACATACAACTAACATTATTACCTTCGTGCCAGTGGCACTGCAGCTATGGCTGTTATATATTACCCATAAAGAGAAATTCCAAATTGACAAACACTTCTTTACATGAATGCTGGCAACCCTTCCTGGTGCACTGAGGGGAGTGAGCACTGCTAGTAATCTTGCATATGGTGGCCACTACTCTAAGCTTGTGTGATGTGGTCAGTATTACAGCACTAATGATGTAAGCAGCTAAGGATGACTTTCATTGAACATAAATAGCTCTTATTACAAATAAGATTGGAAACAACTGCTCTATTGCGTTCACAGAACAGTGTTACATTGTGATCATACGAAGTAATTTACATCTAGTATAAAGTTGGGCAATCAAGTAAAGAACTAGCAGGTCATAACAGGGCTACTGATATAAAAGGTTCAGCGATTTTGGTGTTTGAGTTAGAATCGAAAGGCTCTGCTGTGCACGACAATGCTTGTGTGAGCACTTTTATATCATTGACTTATGAAGACCACAAGAAAAAAATGAAAACATATTTACCTTGTCACCCTAGCACTCCTAATCCAGAGACCTCTTATCACACAACTATTGTTGCAAGGATTTTTGCTCATACACAGTACTGTGCACAGAGACCTAGGACATTAGTGAATTGTGGTGTACCAGAAAATTAACTTCGTACCTAGAAACCCCCAACCAGCCAGCATCAGTGTCACATTAGCTCTTCATCCTATAGCAAAGTAACCAATGATTAGACAACCTAGAACATGCGACTTAGGACAATCTCAGGAATGGTGGGAAGTGAAAACACTCTTTTGTTATACTCTCATACCAGTCCTCAACAGGATTAAAAAAGAGACACGGTAAGGTTAAAATATTTATTTTAAGGATGTGAGCTCATGCACAGTATTTTAGTCAACATAAGCAGACATATGATTAAGAATAATATAGTCAGCATGGTTACAATTCCATAAAATACAAAAGGAGGAATCATATTACAATGATAGTGCAAACAGGTTATATAGCGCCTAGTTTTAACACCCTCCCTATAAAGGAACTATGTATTATAAACTAAAGAAGGTCTCTCGGGCTTGTTTTGGGGGACCCCATTACCTTTTCGCTCAGTAAGTGTAAATTACATCTGTATCAGCAAGGCTCTCTGCATACCTGGAATCTTCCAAGTGTGTGAAATCATGGCAAGTGTGCTATGATAAAGGCACCAGAATCTTACTTGACTCGCAGCTGCCAAAATGTTGTGTCTAGAATGTGTTACACGGACATACCGATAAACAGGCTCACATGTTAAGATAACCTTGACGGCTCAGCACTCACTGAGCAGACTAGGGGCACTATGTAGGTCTAGAGATGTCGAAAAACAAACCTTTTGTCATGCGTAGACCTTCGTGAAGGCTAACTTACAAAAACAGCTATGCAGTGTCGTGTGCAAAAGCAGCAAAAGGTAAAATGGCGTTTTAACTTCTAATAAGCCATGCTAACATAACATGCATGCAAAAGGAGGCCCTAAACAATACTACACTATGTTGAACATGAAGATAGGATACTGTACTTGAACATCTTTAACTTGTCAAGGTTCAGTAACGTATACACTTCCACTTTGGCCCTGACCCTGCTATGTCTTGCCATACCTTTCTCTTGTTAATTCGGATTGCAGGTTGCCAAATAAAAGCTACAGATATAAAGTTGCGCCATAAATGGAGGCTGGGTGTTGTTACTGTTTAGGAACTGATGGAATAAGAATAAATTGAACCCGATTTTTTTTAGCTTTACCACTCACCTTCTTCGAGCTTTTCTACACTACTAACAACTACACACAAATTGAAGGGGTAATGGACTTTTGATTCATGTCAACTGAAAGAAACAAATATTTTAGCCATTGTGAACATGTCCAACTAAGAAATATGTTTATGGAATTTTGGAGAAAAGGCACACAATGTGGTGAGATTATTAGAAGGACTGTGGAAAGAAGGCCACAACCTTGCCGGAAATAGGTATCTATCTTACAAGACAGTATTCCTCTTCGCTCAATATAACGTTATTTAGTTATAAAATATTTGTTATTGTAAGAAAAACACCTGTGCGGATGAGCGTAAGTAAGGGATTAAATAAAAGAATGACATAACTAGGCTCACACAACCTGGCCATGAGAGCCACAGAGAGGTAAACCAATGTGTCACTCTCCCCAACACAACGATTATCTTTTAATGCATTTTTAGATAACCTGGGTAAGGCAAGACTTCTCTTTAGATAGATGTAAGTGGTTTATGAGGTTACAATAACCGAAACAACAATTGAAACACGACTGAAGGAACTGAGAGGCCCATAAGGGAGTAATAGTGTATTATAAATGAACCACCAAAACACTAGAAAGATGTAAACTATGCATCAGTGGATATACTGTAAATTCTAGTGTCTCTAACAGAAACAATAGAAACAACTGTTCATGTGAAAGCCAGCAGAGAAGATCAAAATGACTTGTGAGGCTATGAGTAGAGCACTGGGCTGAAGTTCCAACCAATAAGTGTGTGTGGTTGAATGAAGATAGAGGATAAAACAGGGTATATGATTTTGCAAATGAAGGAAAATTTTGTACAGCTAAATTAGGCTTAATATAGTGTTTGATGAAAGTTATACAATCACTAAAAACGAGAACATAAAGATGCAGTTGGGAGAAGGAAGGTACTAGTACCTTACTTCGGTTAGTTCTCTCTCTGTGGCTTTCCTGGAGGGTATGCTGGCCAAGTTGGAAATCCTGGAGAGCTGCACATCAGCAGGCCAATGTGAGCCTGAATTTTAGTAACAAGAACTATTGTTGAACAAGTTGGTGGGTCTATGGTTTTATATTTTCTCTGACTGGGACAGTGGGCAGAAGTTCCAGTTTCTATAGAGCATCAACAATGCAATCTCGACATCAAGCAAATTATAATGCATTACTCCACTTAAGCATCCGTAGTAATGGAGCCAATCTTTGGGGATATTGTGCTCACAGTGGTAATTGGGGCATGTAAGTACAGAACAATCTTTGGCTAGAAAATGTAAGATTAGTGCAGAATCCTTCTTAAAGGTCAGAGACTTCTGTGAAATGGTGTGAACAATTTTCTCCATGCTCATGATGCCGCATATCTCCTATAACCAATCTCGAAATTTTGGATGATTTCCAGTCTCCTACTTTGCTGTAACGCACTGTTACGCTGCACAGAGAATTGGAGAGATAGCTTATTTCTTTGTGAGCGCAGGCTATAAGATTGCTTGTTAGCTAATCATAGAATGATGTATTATGAGCATTCTGGGTATCAAATTATCAAACATTTCTTCCACTGAATCCAATATCTATTTTCATTACTTCTGCAATTTAGGGCACTGCCAAAACAAGTGTAATAGGGTTCTCTTTTCATCACACTCTCTCCAACATTTATCTGAATTCCGTTTGCTCTTATTCTCATTGTTTTTTCCTGGGGTACGACACCTATATATGGAGATCCTGGTCAGTGTCTCTCTAACCAAGGCAGCGATAGTTGTACTACAGACTACAGGGTGTACCTTTTCCCTCTCTTCATTAGCTTTCTTCCCAGCATCCCCCCCCCCCCCCATCACTTCATACCTAGGGTTTTCGCTGTTCCTTTTGAATCATCTGTAATTATTTATATATTTCCGAGGCCAATCTACCATCATTGTCTTTCATGATGACCTGTTAGATCATGTTTGGATAGTGGTCTCATCATTAGTCGTTCACCTTCATATCCCTTTATCTTTCAGAATCAGGAAAATCAAAGTCACGCTTTGGGGACTCAAAATAATGTATCCCATCCTTATCCAAAAACTCTCCACCATTGTTAAATCCATTTATCGTTTATTCGCATACAAACCATTTCCTATGCTTGGTGAGAAATCCAGATATTCTACAGTAGGCATCAAGAGTGATGGGGAACTGGGTAGGCCATGTCACACTGCTATTGTGTCCGAAATCCCTAATATTACTCTAGTCACCAGTGACCAATACAAACCCCAATCCCAGTATTCCCTCTAAATCCAAGGGATTGTTTATAAGATTCTGTGCACACTCGCTGTACCATACAACTTAGTTTTGCTGTTTGGAAATAGCAATTGATGTCTAGGACTCCGAAATCCCTATCGAAGTTTCTGCATTAAAAACTTGGATAGACTTCTTTTTTCCTGCCATATGAAATCATTTATTACAGTTTCCAAATTTTCCAGAGCACCTTTGGGTGCTAGAAGTAGTACAGTTTGAAAAATGTACAGCATTTTGTGAAGTGACGTAATTTCAATTACCCCTATTCTACCACACCATGATAATCCTCCCATATGCCATGACTTTTGCTTTAGACACTGCATCATACTGCTGTAATTTACCATTTCTCTTTTCTTGAGTTTGCTTGCAATTTGAATGACTAAATAAGTGACTTGTTGGTTCCCCACTGGAAGGGAAATGCCAGCCAATTAAGAGCCATTTTCTCTTTCGGGGTAGAAATATTTAAGATTTGAGACTTCCGCTATTTATTTTGAATCCTGATAATTCCTGGTGTATAGACTGAAAGCTCCTAGGACATAATGTCATCTGTTTGCACTGCTAGTTTATGCACATCTCTGCCAATGTTTATCCCCTGCTATTGTGCCGAATTTACTTTTTCTTTTTTTCTTTTCATTTGTCTGTCAATGATAAGGACCAGCTCAAAAGACACACGATCTACATGATCTGCGATGGCTATGAAGCCAGCCTTTGTCAATTGTATTCTCTGGGTAAGTGAAGATTACAATAACATTGCCTAGCCTTGCATACGTTGGGTCAGACTTTTGGAAGTAAATGTGTCTCCTGTAAAGGACAAACATATTATTCCATGAGGTCCAACATATTTAAAATCGCAAGCCATTAGTTGGGGAGTTATGTCACTGTATGTTTAAACTTATGAGTTTAAGGATAACCTGATATTCCTTCCTGCCTATTTGGAGTCCACTGTATTTGCTTTTTGCATTGTGCTTTGTGAGTGCTCTTTGACCTATGGTGTATTATGTCCATCAATTCTCCCTAAACCATTATTTAACGCAATTAACTGCAACTCACGTGGATTTCCTTGTTATTACTTCCTCCATGCACATTACCCCTTCACACCTGTTAAGGTCCTTCACACCTCTTAAGGCCCATCTGATTTCAGTCTCTCTTTCTCCTCCTATAATTCCTCCCCTCACACCTACTTAACATTGTCAGCATCTTAGTCTCGGGGAAACTTCTTGACTTAATGGGATTGTCCATTGTTAGAACTAACTAGAATCATATGCTCCATCCACTACCCGCTCAATGTCATCTGCCACATTGTGGTTTAACTTAGGCCTTAGCTTTCTCTCTTTCAGTAGCCATCTCTTTCCGTAGCCATAGCAAACAGGGTTGGCCCATGCTTTCTCTGTTATGGCTGTAGAGTCCTCCAACCTTTCACTCTGTGCATGCTGAGAAATGGTTTGCAGTGTGTTCTGATATAACAAGTATATATGACATCACAGTAAATAGTTTGGTTTAAGCTCTCGGTATCACAAATAATGTATGGATTAAAATTAATTACTTAATTTTTAGTATTATATATCTATTAATTCAATGAAATAAAAATCTCAATTATTTTTGGAAATATATACATGCAAACATTCATTGAAAAAGATACATCAAAACACATAAAAACATTAAACAAACTACCCGATTAGGCACTACATTCATTCTTTGACCATTTTAAATCTTAGAAACGTCAATAGTGCTCTGCAGGGGCTCTGTTTTTCACTATTCCAAACCACATAAAATAATACATCTTGATGAGTACTCTTATAGCCTTCTACTTTGGAAATATACACAAATAGGAATCTATAGTTTCGGCCGCATCACTTTAGGCTTCATCAGATGGTACCAAAATTATTGATGCTATACATTACGCTATTTTATGTTGATGTATCTATAATATGTTAACATTTCAACCTTTTAATATCAATTGTTAATCACAAATTACTAAACAATTACTCCAATACTTAGTCCAAAAAAGAATACACACTAAGAAGGTCCATAAATAAAGAGTTCCTCAAACGTAATCAATCATGTGAATTCCCAATGCATTTATCCAAACCACTGTCAACCAAACATTTCAATAACACAAATTCAATAAATTAATTCACCCAACTCTGAGACATCAATACATGAAATATTACAATCCATACTTATTGTTCCACACTGCACTACCTGGAGAGTAAAGGCTTTTCTTCTTTTTGGTGTCCAAGGCTTGCTTGGCCTTTCTCAGGGATTTTAACTGGCACTGCTGTTTGTTCTGGATAAAAAAAATAGTCGGAACGGGTGTCCCCATCTACAAGAGACATTTTGTGGTCTGGGGAAATTCATGACTTCATGGAACTGATGTGATTATGACTTTTCTCTCCTAGGTATTCCCCTTTTTGAGTTACATATGGTAATCAATCAACCAAAACATCAACATTTATAGTATTTTGTTCTGCAACTTATTTAATTGAATATATTAGCAACATGTAATCTAAAAGCAGACGGTTCAGTTTTACATTGCCATTGCTTTCTGAACAGTCTAGAAAGTTGATAACTAGGGGGCCCATTAGGATGGCAGGCGGATCGCCCCCGCTGGGCCGGCGGTAGCCACGGCTGGCCCGGCAGGGGCGATCCCTCCGCCATCCATGCCTGATTGACCCCCGCCATATTAGTATGGCTGGGGGTCTACAGCAGATGGAAAGACTGTCCGCTGCCGGTCGACTCGACCGGGCAGGAAAGGGGCATAATATGGTGGCGGTGTCTGCAAGACCCCACCATCCATATTATGATGCAGGCGGAGATTGGCCTTTCCATGGCAGCGTTGCCGCCATGGAAAGGAATGCGGTCTTTTGTGTTGGGGTTTGGGGGGTGCACTTGAGGGGTACCCATGGTACACCCCTATATTTGCATGCACAAGGTGGCAGGCACCCTGAAGTGCTGGTCACATTGTGCATGCTGATGCACAACATGCAGTTTTAACATTGTGGCGGGTGTTGCTTACAGCACCACCCGCCGCAATGTGAAAAATGTGGGATGCGACCGCCATGGTGACGATCGCATCCTGATTGGCATGGCGGGACCACCGCACCTATGGCGGGCGGCCCCTTTTGCTGTTGCGTTGGCGGGCAGAATTTTTCCTCCTGCTATCGTAATGATGCCCTAAGATCCTCATTTATTGTTATTTGAAATAACAGTGTCTCGCAGAATGAAAATAAGCAAAAAGGGCATCAGGCCGCTCTCAGACAATTTTTTATTGTATGAATTAGAACAATGAAATAATGGTATAAAAACAGAGCACAAAAGTGAAGGGTTATGCCAAACTGTGCATAATAGTAGCACACATTCTAATTGAAGGCTACTGGGTAAGAAGGCAGTCTGCATTTGACTGATGAGCTTATCAACCTGAGCTGTGCTTATCAAGCCAATCTGCCCTTGTGTAATAAGAATAGCAGGCTTTACTTTAAAACTGAACACCCGCCTTATCGTTCAAACAAGTATGCGTATGTGAACCATGTGTTAAACTCAAAACATGTCATTTTCAGATGAACCAGACTTAGTCAAGAGCTTGAAAATAGCAGAATGAGGTACTATTGTTATAGTGGTACACAGAAATCAGTTTTACCTTTTTTACCTTCTGGTAAATGTTGTTTGGTGTAATTTTATTTGTCTTTATTGTACATACAGTTCATATTATGTGCATGATAAGAGTGTTGATTTTAAAATGAATCAAATGTATTCCTCCGTTTTGAGTGTACTTGAATGTATAATGTGAGGGGGGTTAAAGCTCAACTATTTCTGAAGCATCTCAATATACGGCTTGTTACTTGATGCACCTCTCACATATATATTGCTCAGTGAGTTGAGGAGTGGTTGCAGTCCTACTGGTTTTCTGTCTCGAGTTGACATATTGACGGAGTCCTTAGTACCAGGGTGTCTAGAAAACTGAATTCTGTGTCTATAGAACAATCTAGAAAAGGTATCGGAATAATATCTGCTTGCGCAGATTAATCTAAGGTACATCCAGAAATAGAGGCACCTTTTGCTTTCAAATTCAATTTCTCCTTTTTCTTTCATGATGTCCAGAATCTGTTCTTCTATCTTGTACTTTCGAATCCTCGTCAGGCTGTTGGGAGCCCTCATTAACTCTGCACTATAGTTTCTGTGTGGAGTGTCGAGGTCAATTTCCCCCTTGAGATCTAGGCCACCTCTGCGCAATAATTTCCAAATCCTTGCTTCCAATTCTTTTGGTGTAACTCAAATGCAAACATTGTTTCTTGTTTACCTGTTTTCTAGGCTTTCACAAAGTGCTACATTTTGCTCATTAAACATACTAAGATCTTGTTCCTCTGTCCTTTTTGTTATGTTAAATTCCAAATGTTTTTGTTCTTTATAGAATTCTCCTTGTGATAGCCATGGACATTCCTCAGTCTCCCCCAAATTGATTCATAATGCTGAATGTCAACGGTTTCCCCTACATTGTGTTTGCTTTGATTTTCACATATTTGTGCAATCCGGGATTCTGAACCCTGTTCGTCTAAGCCAAGTCATTGCCAGGGACTTAAAGCTTTATTATTGCTAGCATGGAGAGAGGGGATTAAAAACACATTTAATCAGCTGCCATCGTGGCAACCACCTCACCCCCAAATATTGCATTTTGTAGTACGTAAAATAACACTCCATAGGAACTAATAATAAACAAATTATATTTCTACAACATATACATATATATATATATATATAGACGTGTGTGTGTGTGTGTGTGTGTGTATATATTAAACAATTATATATTAAATTATTTTAGTATTTCACATATTAATAGGTTTATTTGTATCAAAATTTTGTTTAATTACACATTTAAAAACAAATATATTATACAGAAATGTTATTGGGGATTACATACTTTTTTTACTGTTTAAAATAATATTTATAAATTGGATTAATATTTTTAAACTATTGAATATACATTTAATTTGATACAGTAATGTGATGTAATATTGTGTTTTATTAGTCCTAGGTAAACCTTCATATTCCAAACTACATTTATATTTTACATCAAAATACTTTTTAAAGCATACTATTCTTAAATAATTTTTTCCTATACTCTGTGATAGGGAGATCTCTGCCTACGTAGGCACAGTTACTAGTAGTAACTTTACAGCCATAACTCCTTTCAAAGTGCACTTCTGTGGTGGATTAGAACCTAAAGGACCTATAGGAAAAGCATTTTTTGGTTTGATAATAAGCTTGGCATCGCTTGACAAACCTTCATGAAATTTACCAAAACTTTACAAGAAAAAAAACACAAAGTTAATCATCTTCAGCTACTTCCTGGAAGGTTTCGGAGTGATCTGTCTGACATGTTGCCGTTATCTTTTTTTTTCAACAAAGCAACAGGTCTGATTCTTTCTTTTAACATTTTTTATCCCACAAAAAAAATAATCATAAAAGCTATGTTAAAAGACTTTCAGACATGTTGATTTTTTATAATTTTTGCTTAAAACTTTAATAAACCTTTTTATAACAATCACTGCTATTAAACATTGTGTTGTGCGAATTACTAAAATATACATTTAGTAAAAAATATTGATGTTAGATCTGCTTTATATACATATTGATACGTTCACCTCTTGATAATGCCACTAGGCCCACTTTTTATATTTTGGTTTGTGACTCTTTGTCAAAGTCAGTGAGCCTGCCCAAGTGTGGCCAGGACTTGCGAGACCAACTGCAAGATGTGCATGCCATAGGGCCCTGTACTAAAAGGTAGGGTGGTTGATGGGGAATGGGTGCAGGCCCACCTTCATGCTGCTGAAGGATGCCTGCAACGGGAGGGAGGTAGGGCACTTTCAGGGGGTCGGGGCAGGGCCTGACTGCAGGCCAGGATCTGGGCCAAATGGTGGGGGTCTGTTTGCCTGTAAGGGGATGGACACCGGGCCTAGCGGTTATGGGCACTGTGGGGTTGGCATTAAGTATGGTAATAAAATATTACTTTACATTTAAAAAAAAATTAGAATTTCCCTGAAAACACAAAGGTTAACATGACGTTCTGGTTGGGTATGGTAATAATATCTTAAAGTTCCTGAAAAAAAACAAAGGTTAAAGGGACATTATAGTTGGGTGAAAATGTCAGTTAACACATAACATTTTAAACTAACAAAACCACGGAAATTCATCGGTTATAGTTATCTCAATCAACTATAACTCATGCCCTAAGCGAACAACTATAGCTTTCACCCAGCACTGCTAATTACCCCACATGTTACATCACTCATGACATGGTCTATGATATTACTGATAATATCACTGCAACATCTGAAACAACATCATTGATGACAACGTTGTGCATGATGGGGGCTCGGCAGTTACCTTAGGGCATGAAAAAACTGATAAGTGTAAGTTCCAGTTGAAATGATTGGCCAGTAATTTTAACCAAATAAACAAGCAGCAGGCTGCGCTGAAACTGTGCATTTCTTATGTTTGCACTATATATGCAGAAGACAGAGTATGAATATGTGACAGTAGTGGGATGAAGATTTGGGTAGGTTCTGAATTGCACCTTCCACAATTCTAGGAGACTTTAGATATTGTAATTGGCGTGTTCTGTAATTAATCAGAACAAGGGTTAGAAAGTGTCAGTTGACTTTGAATGTAATCTGGTATGACTTCGTTGAAAGGATAGCGCCCACCATCATTAAGCTATAGGATTTATTCTGTTTTGCGATTAGAGAAACTACGACTTTTCTGACTGGACTTTTGAAATTCATTCCTAACAGACAAATGACAGCAGAATTCTTACTCTGAATTGAGAACGACTCCTCTACAGGCTAGCAAGCTCACAAAAGAAGATTCACAACCCTCTCAATTCTAAACAGTTGCGAGGCAGAAGTTCCATTTAAAGCACCCTAGATTCATTTTTCAAATGCACAGGAATGAACAGTATATCAAATAAAAATATAGGGCTATGTTTGAAGTAGACCCAGGTGTAGACTGGTAAAAAGGCACTGTCCCGTTTGTGCAAGTGATGTTTGTAAGAAGACTTGAAATAATATTGGGTTATGTTGTTGTGCTTTCATTATTTTTCCAACACGTTCAAGCAGCACTGACGTTTACCTCGAGGGATAAAAATACCCTGTTCTGCTAATATTACTTGAATAATGACATTTTTAAATTAAACATATCCTGAAGAAATATAGTTGAACCGGATTTCTCACCAGAGACATTGGAACTACTACTACATGAATGTGTCAAAGTAATGGATGGATTCAATTGTATTTGCAGAATTAAACCCATACATAAAACTGAGCACGGAAAAGATAGCTACGAAGAAATATGAAAGTCTTATTCACCCAGGAGCAAGAAAGGAAAAACGAAGATCAAATGAATCCCCATTAGCACGTTAATGTACAAAGGAACAGCAATGAAAAATAGCAGTTGAAAATCAAATAGGACGGCAAAAGAGGCCATGTGTGTTTATGGGGTGAGCGTCATAGGCCAAAAGATGAATGTATTGACATAATGCAAGCATATGGACATAGGGTAAAGTCCCAAAGTGGCAGTCTCTCTGGATTTGACCAACACGTATTGAGGAGAATGTCTAAATAATTCATTGACGAATTAGGACTGTGGTGAACACTGTATCCAATATTTTTTTTACCAGGTTCTTAAATCTCTGTGTCTTGTAAACAATATTGAAATGTTGGCTATATGTGTATCGACTTTGAACTAGACTAACACCAGAAATCAGTGATTTGCAGTGGAAATGTTCAGGTCTGGCTTGTCATAATAATCAGGAGTAAGGTGGCCATTCTAGGACAGTAGTACAGATGGTGGCACTCACATATGAGCCACATGGTCTGGTTCGCGCAATAAATAGGAAGCAAACGATCAAATCAAAAAAGTGAGTTCAATCATGAAAGACGCAAGAACACTGAAATCAGGCTAAATCTGAAAAAAGTGAAGTATGCAAGTACAAACTAGACATTTGGAGTCCTATTAAAGGTAGTTTGGGATACATAAAGTAGTAAGTCTGCAGCCTTCTTTCACATAATCTTATGTGACTTAGGGCCATATGTATCAACAACGTGATTTGCGATTCTCAAATAGTGATTTTTTAGAAATCGCTATTTGAGAATCGCAAATAGGGATGTATGTACAAAATCGCAATTTTTTTTGCGATTTCTTAGTATTCCTTAATTGCGATTAGCAACTTGCGAATTGTAATAAGAAATACTTTCCCATTCATTTCTATGGGCCAGAAGGCCCATAGGAATGAATGGGAAGTTATTCTCAATTTGCGATTCGCAATTTGAGAATCGCAAATTGAGAAAAATTTCAAGGGTGCAGGGGTGTCCAAAGAACACCCTGTTGCACGCCTGAAATTAGCATGGGTGCACATGTGGCGCACATACTTGCCCTAAGGGCATGTATATGCTTCACATTGCACTTTGAAAAATGCAAAAAAGTGCTTTTTTCAAGGAATTCGTAAATTACCACCAACTTGAAGTTGGTGGTAGTTTGCGATTCCTTATGGCCAATTTGCATTTTTTTCTTTGCTTCTTACATTGCATTTAAGAATCGCAAAATTTGAGATTCCTTAAATGCAAATGCAAAATAAGGAATAGCAAATTTTGCGATTCCTTATTTTGCACTCGGTGTTCTTTCATACATACTATTTAGCACTAATGAGTTCGCAAACGCAACGCATTAGTGCTTGATACATATGGCCCTTGGTGAATTGGCCTAATCACATCTAAAATGGGAAAACTCACAGATTATTCATATACGTTTAGTAAAACTAGAAAAAACTCTGCCCTCACTGTACGTTCACTAATAGGGATTTTGACGATTCGGGCCAGTTTACAAAGGCCTGCAAGAGTATACTACTTGCCATGCTCATAAAAAAGCCTTTGTGAATTGGCCTCTTGGGGAGAAAGAAAAAGTAAGGTAAAGATGTGTGCGTCATGGAGAGGGGCGTTAGTGTTGCTCAAAGGAATACATTACTGCATTTAATGGATCACTACTGTTGTTTGACATGTGCTGAAAGCGTTTTAAAATGAAGAAGAAAGCCGTATAATGTTTGAAACATCTAAACTAGTGTTTCACTTATCATATATTTCCGAATTAAATGCAAGAAATACCATACGCCAACTAAAAACAAAGCAGTGGTAATTCACCGCTACTCCGAACTAAAGAAAGTGCACAGAAACAGCCAATAACCATTGCCTGCAAAATAGGTGTAAAATGTAATTTTTTTACAGGCCAGCTAGATATTGAAGCACCTGGTAACTTCAATAGTACTGATGAGGAACACACAGAGATGCACAATCCATACACACTCCTGGGCATAAACCTACCAGGCACCATTAAAGAAAGATCAGTCAAATGCAGGCAGCGATCTGCAGCGACCAGCAGATTAAGAGGTACCCAAGCACATACATTAACTGACATACTGGCACCCATAAACACATTACAGCAAACACAGATATCCAGGAATAAATGCCAAATGCCATACTGGTACACGCAGGCCAACGCACATATGTAGTCACAAATATTCACACACTAACAGCCCTACATGCATGCTAATATCCAGCTTTCAACCTATGGGCGTGAAGGGAACAGGCCTTAAGTAGACGACATTGCTTCTTATCACCAAACAAGCAGTGTTCCCGATGCTATGTATGTCTCCATCCCACAGAAGTTCCAATAAACTGCCCCAAGAGCCCTCACTGGGGACCCATCTTACTCAACACCTTTATTGCACTGGTAGTGCAACTGACTACATATTTTGGCTTCAAGTTTTATACCCAGGAGGATGTCACTGACAATATACTAAGTTTTAAGTAGCCACAAAGAATACCTCAGACATATTTCGGGAGTGTACAAGAGTCACTGTCATATGGATTCCTCATATGTGCATCGCACAGCGACCCTAGAGCAGAAGGGCACACCGTATATTACACAGGGATATTGTAATGACCCCCCAAGGGGTGCTACACCTTGATATGGGGCAGATTGGCAGCTTTCTCACTCACCATAGTTAATTGTTGTGGTCCAAACACTGATGACCCCTCCTTCTTCGATGGACAATAGGGGGGAATAGTAGATGTTGGTTCCACATACATTCTCTGGAGTGGGGACTACAATTTGTCTCTCAATGCAGAACTGGATACGTTGCAGGCCTCTTCCACCTCCCACAGTGTAGCCGTCCCACATGTCTGTGGCATTATGATAGAACATGAGCTGTAGGATGCCTGGCGCACACCTACTCAGATCACTCCCCAGTCATCCTGGAGCTAAGATCCAGATGACTTCATCGTCATCTCAAATGCAGCAGCCCTCTCCACTGTTGCTTTTGGAGACTTCATTTAGAGAGGAACTGAGTCAAGAAATTAGAGACTTCTTTGACAGAAAAAAGCAGCATGCTGTATGGGAAGCCTTTAAAGTCACAGCGCAGGAGGCTATGCCTGGTTGAGTGCTACAGGCACTTATTGTTAAGCTTAAGAACATAGAGAAGGACATCAAGTCTTTAGAGGCCTGGCTGGGGACGCCCAGATATCCTGAGAAGGTGGCCAGGAAGATTAGGGCAGCCAAGTCTCAATTCCAAGACACTGCAAAAGGACAATATTTATATTGGGGCAAATGTGCTCAGGCGAGGACATATGGTGAGGGAAAGCGGCCAGGGCATGCATTGGTGTCCATGACAGGCAAACCCCGATATACAAATACTGTTTTTGAGATTAAGGACAGAGACGGCGCATTGGTGCGAGATATGCCTGACATATTATGAGTATATGTCTCATTTTATGGTACCCCATACACTTCGACAAGGACGCAAGGGGCTGATGTAAAACGCCCATCTAGAGGACGTAGCACTGAGGTGACTAAGTTGCGCACAAAGGGAATCTCTGGCAGTAGATATAGAAAAGAATGAGATACGGGAAGCTATAAAGCAGTTACAGTTTGATAAAGCACCTGGCCAAGGCGGCCTACCTGTGGATTTTATAAAGCTTACATCAGCATACTGACTCCGCTGCTGAATGCTGTCTATCGTGAAGCAAAACAAGATGGCATACTGCCACCATCTAAGAGCGAGGCCATGATAATAAACCAACTGAAACCTGACAAAACTGCTGACACCTGTTATTCCCACCAGCCTGTTGCTAATCAACTGCAACACTAAGATACTAGCCATGATCCTGGCGAAATGCCTTAGTATCCAAATGACGTTTCTGGTTCGGCCAGACAAATCGGGGTTCATTCCTGAGCGGACCACAACCCACAACTTGTGCACTCTGTTCGCTCTGCTGTATGATACAGACCCAGATTTATCTACAGTTGCAGTCGTTTTTGATGCCATCAATGCTTTGATTTGTTGGGTCGGTATTACCTAAAGGCTGTGCTTCAGTGTATGGGATTCCCCCCAGCATTTGTCATGGACTGCCCTACTGTACACCCACTCAGCAGCCAAGGTCCAGAACAAGGGATCGTGTTCTGCACCATTTTTCCCTGCTCGAGGAATGTGGCAGGGGTGTCCACTGTAAGTCTTGCTGTTTGCACTAGTGGTGGAACTGCTGACTGACAAGCTTCGACAACATCACCGCCAACATGCAATGAGATATCCTACTAGACACATTTTGGTATCGCTATAAGCGGATAACATCACACTGTACCGCAGAGACCACTGGGATAGTCTGAATGCTATGCTCTGCGAGTATTTTGGCGGATTGTTGGCATCCTGATAAACAGGTAGAAATCCAATATTTTCCCTCTAAGTGCAGCTACCCAGACATTCCAACCAGATTTTTCACTAAAGTGGTGTGATTCAAGTTAGATATTTGGGCATTGAGATGTCTAGAACTAGAGACAAACTTATACGTGCAAACTATGGCACTGTTCAGTGTGACGGACAGTATAACCCACTTGCTCTCATTGCTATTATCTGTGGCGGGACAGATTTCCCTTACAAAAATGCTCATATTGCTGAAGTGTTGGTACCAGTTTCCTAATATTCGTTACTCACCAGGGTAACATTCCTTTCAAATGCTCAGGACACAGATGATTTGCTTGACTTGGGTGGGCAAACAACTGCGTATAAAAAGGGAGCTGCTCACTTAACCCTTTGGAGGGAGGGGGTGCTTTGAAGCTCCAGACATAGCGCTTTAGTACCGGTGCGCACAGGCTCACCATACTATCTAATGGTATAAGCCTGCCCCTTACATGCCACACGTGGCCATTGAACAGCGTTCCCTTCTACCACTTACCTGGGGCCCCAGGCGTCTATCACTGCAACCTCTTACTCTACTGTTGCCTGCACAAATGTAATGTCGGGCAAACTGGCTAAAAATGTTGGTAAACCGCTGCTATACTCATCTTCCATTCTACTACACTATCAGGCATCCCTTCCAGTCACTCATGAAACTGTATGCAGGACTATGCTGCTTTGGGCTGGCACTGCCACTTGGGGAGAGCTTCATAAAGATGGCCTTGTCACATGGCCCATGGTGACATTGTGGTCTTCTCTATGTTAGCATGAGCATGCTGCTGACTGTCCCTTGCATTGCACACGTTACTACACAAGTTTATTTTGCAGATGCCTCTTGTGAGAGTTTCACATAAGAAGATACCCCTGTCTTCAAGCTCCGCAGGGTCCTGGGACTATGTCTGAACATTGTGAACAAGGTCGAACAACAATGCACCTTGTTATTCTGTTCTGGTCAGGCCCTAGCACCTAGACAAAACATACAGATGCAGCTGTTTGGGAATATGTACATTGGTCTTATCGGAATGCACAACTAGGTAGGGAACACTTGGAGAGGGACCTTTCCAGGGAGAAGAGCATGAGAGCACCTACGATGTAGGTCTACCATCTATAGACCGAGGTACAGGGCCCGCAGATAACGCCCAGAGATCTTCTAATATAAAAACATCCTGCTTCTGTGAAAGGGGAGGGAGGTTAGGCTATGCTGACTTTTACAATGATAGCTCATTTTATGACTTACGGACTACTTGCTATGCTGACTGTATTTGTGTTATGTATTTTTCTGCCTATTGTGGCACATATACTGCATATTAGAGCAAGATATTTAAAATAAATATTTTAAACTCGTTTGTGTGTCTGACAGATCTTATCATGAACAAGTACAAGAGTGTGAGTGAAGGGTGTGTCTTGCAACCATGATTCCTGAGAGAGTCGGGAGTGTTGATTTCTGGGGTGTCTAATTACGTGTTCCTATGTGAGGGAGTAGGAGGGCAGGTGCAACAATATAGCTGGTCGGTCCCGGGCTAATGCGTACTAAGGTGGAAGGATAACGCAGACCCTATATACCAAGGTCCCATAATTCTGTGCGTAAATCAACAGCTCTACCCAAAATGAGATTATTTAATTAACAGTCTGTGCTCAGTATTTTTATTGCTAGAACCAGTTACCTCACCATGTTGTTTTCTTAGTGCAGTGCTGGAGGGCATTCTCTTGGAAGGTGCTTTCAGCAGTGGCTACACTGACACCCAACTGCAGTAGCAGCTTCACTTGGAACTTGGGCCATATTGGTTGAACAGCACAGCAGGCCTGTTCGGAGGGCGCCGACCCTGGCAGATGCATTTTCTGTGCCAGGATTGAACATGTGCTTGTTGCAGGCAGTTGCAGCCTTCGTACTGGGAACAGACTTCTATAGTAACAGCAGCTCTCTCTCTAGATTGGCTTGGAGCAGAAGCCAATCTTGAGGATGCCGCCTTTGGGCATCCCAGGAGTGCTCAATAGTAAAAGCTTCAAGGGCTATATTTCTATATGCAGTCTGCTGGGTGGGAGCATGCACAGTACGAGTTGGCTCCATCTTCACTCTAAAGGGAAGCCGTAACTTCTGGGTATTCTGCATTTCAGGAACACAGTAGGCTTTTCTTCCTGGATACTCTGTTCTCCTTCATGGCCAGACACTCTCCATGCTGCCCTGATCAAGCGGGCAATCAATCTAGGTGCTAGGCAGACCTTCAGCTTCTCAAGCATGGTGTGCAGATTGAGGTCCTCTTATCTCTAGGAAACAGGCTGCTATAAGGACACCAGGCCTGGTCATGCAGCAGTCCTTCGAGTTCTCCGCAGCGCAAGCCCTTCCTTGGTCAACAAAGTGGCCTGGTTTGGATTCCACTTTTATACAGATCTCCCAAAGAGAGGATGCAAATCACTTTCTATTATTTCAGAACTGTTTTGGGCTGGTTCTCTTTCAAATGTCACGTTCTGCAGTTCCTCAGACACAGTCTTTGTAAGGAGCTGGTTCTCACAGAAGGTAGTAATGGGGCTGACTCAAAGCAGGTGTATCTAAATGCACTTTTAAATGTGAGATCTCTGAACCGGTCTGTTGCCAGCTTTCGGGAGACAGTAATAAGGGACAGACAAAAGTGCTTGCTTCCCTTCAACAACCAAAATTATAATTCCAATCCTCATTCACACTGGCTACCAAATACCAGTGTTGCATAAGAACAAAACAGCAACGTACTGAAGTACCAACCACAGAGTATACAATTACAGATTGCAAATCTCACTCTTTTCTCTTTATTCCGGTAAATATAGCATTTGCATCTTTAAAGCCAAGCCTAACAGGAAGGGAAGACTAGATTTTCTAGTAGATCAAAAAGAGGAAAATACACCTCTAATAGGAGAAAGAGCAGAATAACGGATGACTTCCTTATCACAATCCATCCGCTGGCAGTAGGTACAGAGAATTTCACCTGTCGATACACAACAGAATTAATCGAAATGCTTTCTGTAGAGCAAACTGACAAAGACAAGGAGTAAATCCTGGAAGGAAAAGGTCTTCAATGAGCTGACTGCAGTATCAACAGAATTCACGAGGACGGGCAGAGAAAGAATGGCTAATACACAAAACAGTCCTAGTTCTCATGGCAATATTCATTTGTTAGACTGTAAAACATTCATGGTCAAAATTCGTTATCCACGGGATCCCTTTAGTCTAAAGAAGATCCTCAGATGTTCCAATCTATTGCCTCTCTAAAATGACAACCTCTCTGATTGCTACAAACAAGACAGCACAGACAAAAAATGTGTGAAAAAGCGAGATGGCACCTCACGGGCGCACCACCAATGGGACCCCTGGTTGGTACTCACCAGGATGGCCCTGTTCTCATCATTGGTGCCATCAAGCTAAAACCAAAAGACGTGCCTCGACCCTCAAAAAATAAAAGGACAGTGAATGGTGCAGTGGACACAACTTATATGTGACAAAACTAACAACATATAACATATTACATATAAGTCACTGAGCAACTGGGGCCTTAACTTTTTATTCTCATTCCCTTCTCTGTTGCAAAACAGTGAGTACACATATACTAAAAAAGAAGAGAGAAAATACTACCAATCGATTTACTCTCTACTTACAGCCGACATGTTTCATTGCCTTTGACTTTTGGCAATTTCTTCAGGGCAATACATTTTAAATGCCACTGCAAGAGACACTGAAGTTAGGGTGCTGTAAACAAAAACAAACAAAAGTGTGGTCACCTGGTATCCCTTTCTATGTTCTGCATACCAAACTGTCTGTCAAAACACCATGCTGTATAGGTAAATAAATGTGAAAATTCATTATTACCCTTCATGCAGATTTGTCTCTCATACCAGTGTTGTGATTATGTTAAAATCGGAATCCAGCTCCCTTAGGTGAGCATGGTCCTTACTCCCCGTTTCAAAAAAGGTACTGCAATGTAAAAAACGGAAGATTCAATTATTTCTGTATTCGAGCTTGCTCCTGCCTTGCGCGTTGTTTACAGCCTAAATACAAATGGAGAAAGTGTTACCGGTGTAAGAGTAGCGGTCGGCGTCCTCTCAACCCTCGAGCGCCGACCGAATGCAAAAGTGCTTATTTACCGGCTTGGAAGGCGAGGGATTTTCGCGCTATGATTGGTCCGCGCAGTTTGGTCACGTGGGGTTCCCGGAACTCGTATTGGTTCCCACGCCGCATACCGCGCGCTTCCATTGGTCCTTAGTGTCAAGTGACACGTGGTTAGGTAGCCGGTTTTCGGCCACTGTGATTGGACCCAGGCTCTCATAGAACCCAATGCCGGTCTTCGGGGAGACGACACGGCCATTTGTAAACGGCTAGTTCAGCCTGGAATAAGGTGGACTATAACCATTGATTCAATGTTTATTATTCAGTATACATCGCTAGTCTGGCTAGTATTATCCTGTTGAACTACCTACACTTTTTTTATAAAAACTGGTGTAATTTAGAAGGTTCCGTATTTAGCTGTCATAGAGTTCAAATATAAACAGTGCTCCACTTGGATGTGGTATAGTCAGGATTACTGATAGCAATTAACACCCTGAAGTGGGAGTGTGGAGGAAACAATTATTAAAGGCTAATAAGGACGTGTCAAATATTTAGCCTGATCAGAAGGGGACCACAAATCTGCTGAGATGGAGATATTAAGTTATAAAATTATTAAAGGCTCGTCAGGACATATCAAATGTTTAGCCTGGGCAGGTTGGGTCCGATGAACCACAAAACTGCTGAGATGGAAACATTCAGTTGTAATATGGTTTTAAACTCTAAGAGGGGCTTATCATCTGTGATATGGTGAACATCACAGTTATACTGGGATGTACATATTCAAACTTCACAGGGTATAGATGTTCTATTTTACGTTGTTAACACCTAATGGTCATTTTAATTTAGAAAGAAGGAGCACCATCAGTCAGGGAGACAACGGACCACTGCACTGGAAGATTGTTCTTCAGAAGATTAACGCAACTTATTCCATTCCAGTAGTTCATTCAACCCTCTCTGTTCGCTTTGCTCCTGATATATCCAGCGAGCTTCCTTATTGATCAATCGTCTTTCCACAGACTGAGCATCGCCCATCACTCTCTCCAACACTACCCAGGTAAAGGTGTGTTTATTGCGGTGACAATGTTGCACTAACTTTGTAGTCAGCTTTCCGATCCTGATTGTACTGACATGCTCCTGGATGCGGAGTTTAATCTTCCGTGTCGTGAGTCCGATGTATTCCAGACCACACTCGCATTTTAATCTGTATACCACGTTAGTTGTGTTACAGTTACTGAAGTGGTTCAGTGACCATATATTTCCAGATTGCAGAGTAACGTTAGTGGTTTTCTTTGTCATGGGGCATACAGAACAACTCCCACATGGGAAATGTCTTTTAGGGATGGTGGTGTTCTCAGCTTCTCGTTTTCCAACACTCCTGGTATGTACCAGTTTGTCTTTCAAGTTACTCGCTCTTCGGAAAGCAAAACGTGGTGGTGGCATCTTAAAGTCTGTTGTTGACAGTAGAGACCAGTGTTTCCTGATTGACTGGTGAATCTTTGTAGCCATGGGGTCATAGGTCATGACTACAGGAAGGCAATCCGACTTTTCTTTGACATGTGTCTCTAACAAGGCTGCTCTTGGTGTGTTCAAGGCTCTTTTCTGGGCTTGCTTGACTACTTTCAGTGGGTAGTCACGGGCTTCCAGTTTTGAACTTAGGATTCCTGCTTGTTCCTTATATAGTTCTGTAGATGAGCAGTTTCGCCTGTACCTGAGAAATTGTCCTACAGGGAGATTGTCCCTGAGTGCTCTCGGATGATATGACCGGTATGACAGTAATGAATTTCTATCGGTCGGCTTTTGATGCACACTTGTATGAAAACCTCCTCCAGCGGCTTCAATATCCAAGTCAAGATAGACTGCCTTTGTGTGGTGGTAGTTCCAGGTGAAACGCAGACTCCTATCTTGAGTGTTTAGCCAATTTAAAAATTGGACCAGGATGGTTTCTTCCCCTGTCCAGAGGAGGAGCACATCATCAATGTATCTCCTCCAGAGACGTATATGGTCTCTGAAGGGATTGATGTCTGATTCGATGGTGTGCTCCTCGAATTGGCCTACGTAAATGCAGGCAAGGCTAGGTGCCATCGTAGCCCCCATAGACGTTCCCGTCACTTGTAGAAAGAGGTCATCCTTATAGCAGAAAAAATTTCTTGTAAGGGCAATTTCCACACACTGTAACACAAAGCTTTGTGGAGCGTCGTAGAACCATTCCTGTGTGGCCAAAGCTCTTGATGCGGCCACTAGTGCGGCATCCTGGGGGATACATGAGTACAAAGACTCTATATCTATAGTCACGATGTATTCGTTAGTAGGGTCAAATGTTGTTTGGTCCAGGACTTTTAAGATGTCCATGGTGTCCTTGACGTATGATTTCTGGGTAACCACTGATTCGCGGAGAAAGTAATCCGCGAACTGCGATAAGGGCTCCAGGATGGATTGGATACCGGATACAATAGGCCGGCCCGGCCTATTGTATCCGGTACCTAGCCTTGCCTGCATTTACGTAGGCCAATTCGAGGAGCACACCATCGAATCAGACATCAATCCCTTCAGAGACCATATACGTCTCTGGAGGAGATACATTGATGATGTGCTCCTCCTCTGGACAGGGGAAGAAACCATCCTGGTCCAATTTTTAAATTGGCTAAACACTCAAGATAGGAGTCTGCGTTTCACCTGGAACTACCACCACACAAAGGCAGTCTATCTTGACTTGGATATTGAAGCCGCTGGAGGAGGTTTTCATACAAGTGTGCATCAAAAGCCGACCGATAGAAATTCATTACTGTCATACCGGTCATATCATCCGAGAGCACTCAGGGACAATCTCCCTGTAGGACAATTTCTCAGGTACAGGCGAAACTGCTCATCTACAGAACTATATAAGGAACAAGCAGGAATCCTAAGTTCAAAACTGGAAGCCCGTGACTACCCACTGAAAGTAGTCAAGCAAGCCCAGAAAAGAGCCTTGAACACACCAAGAGCAGCCTTGTTAGAGACACATGTCAAAGAAAAGTCGGATTGCCTTCCTGTAGTCATGACCTATGACCCCATGGCTACAAAGATTCGCCAGTCAATCAGGAAACACTGGTCTCTACTGTCAACAACAGACTTTAAGATGCCACCACCACGTTTTGCTTTCCGAAGAGCGAGTAACTTGAAAGACAAACTGGTACATACCAGGAGTGTTGGAAAACGAGAAGCTGAGAACACCACCATCCCTAAAGGACATTTCCCATGTGGGAGTTGTTCTGTATGCCCCATGACAAAGAAAACCACTAACGTTACTCTGCAATCTGGAAATATATGGTCACTGAACCACTTCAGTAACTGTAACACAACTAACGTGGTATACAGATTAAAATGCGAGTGTGGTCTGGAATACATCGGACTCACGACACGGAAGATTAAACTCCGCATCCAGGAGCATGTCAGTACAATCAGGATCGGAAAGCTGACTACAAAGTTAGTGCAACATTGTCACCGCAATAAACACACCTTTACCTGGGTAGTGTTGGAGAGAGTGATGGGCGATGCTCAGTCTGTGGAAAGACGATTGATCAATAAGGAAGCTCGCTGGATATATCAGGAGCAAAGCGAACAGAGAGGGTTGAATGAACTACTGGAATGGAATAAGTTGCGTTAATCTTCTGAAGAACAATCTTCCAGTGCAGTGGTCCGTTGTCTCCCTGACTGATGGTGCTCCTTCTTTCTAAATTAAAATGACCATTAGGTGTTAACAACGTAAAATAGAACATCTATACCCTGTGAAGTTTGAATATGTACATCCCAGTATAACTGTGATGTTCACCATATCACAGATGATAAGCCCCTCTTAGAGTTTAAAACCATATTACAACTGAATGTTTCCATCTTAGCAGTTTTGTGGTTCATCGGACCCAACCTGCCCAGGCTAAACATTTGATATGTCCTGACGAGCCTTTAATAATTTTATAACTTAATATCTCCATCTCAGCAGATTTGTGGTCCCCTTCTGATCAGGCTAAATATTTGACACGTCCTTATTAGCCTTTAATAATTGTTTCCTCCACACTCCCACTTCAGGGTGTTAATTGCTATCAGTAATCCTGACTATACCACATCCAAGTGGAGCACTGTTTATATTTGAACTCTATGACAGCTAAATACGGAACCTTCTAAATTACACCAGTTTTTATAAAAAAAGTGTAGGTAGTTCAACAGGATAATACTAGCCAGACTAGCGATGTATACTGAATAATAAACATTGAATCAATGGTTATAGTCCACCTTATTCCAGGCTGAACTAGCCGTTTACAAATGGCCGTGTCGTCTCCCCGAAGACCGGCATTGGGTTCTATGAGAGCCTGGGTCCAATCACAGTGTCCGAAAACCGGCTACCTAACCACGTGTCACTTGACACTAAGGACCAATGGAAGCGCACGGTATGCGGCGTGGGAACCAATACGAGTTCCGGGAACCCCACGTGACCAAACTGCGCGGACCAATCATAGCGCGAAAATCCCTCGCCTTCCAAGCCGGTAAATAAGCACTTTTGCATTCGGTCGGCGCTCGAGGGTTGAGAGGACGCCGACCGCTACTCTTACACCGGTAACACTTTCTCCATTTGTATTTAGGCTGTAAACAACGCGCAAGGCAGGAGCAAGCTCGAATACAGAAATAATTGAATCTTCCGTTTTTTACATTGCAGTACCTTTTTTGAAACGGGGAGTAAGGACCATGCTCACCTAAGGGAGCTGGATTCCGATTTTAACATAATCACAACACTGGTATGAGAGACAAATCTGCATGAAGGGTAATAATGAATTTTCACATTTATTTACCTATACAGCATGGTGTTTTGACAGACAGTTTGGTATGCAGAACATAGAAAGGGATACCAGGTGACCACACTTTTGTTTGTTTTTGTTTACAGCACCCTAACTTCAGTGTCTCTTGCAGTGGCATTTAAAATGTATTGCCCTGAAGAAATTGCCAAAAGTCAAAGGCAATGAAACATGTCGGCTGTAAGTAGAGAGTAAATCGGTTGGTAGTATTTTCTCTCTTCTTTTTTAGTATATGTGTACTCACTGTTTTGCAACAGAGAAGGGAATGAGAATAAAAAGTTAAGGCCCCAGTTGCTCAGTGACTTATATGTAATATGTTATATGTTGTTAGTTTTGTCACATATAAGTTGTGTCCACTGCACCATTCACTGTCCTTTTATTTTTTGAGGGTCGAGGCACGTCTTTTGGTTTTAGCTTGATGGCACCAATGATGAGAACAGGGCCATCCTGGTGAGTACCAACCAGGGGTCCCATTGGTGGTGCGCCCGTGAGGTGCCATCTCGCTTTTTCACACATTTTTTGTCTGTGCTGTCTTGTTTGTAGCAATCAGAGAGGTTGTCATTTTAGAGAGGCAATAGATTGGAACATCTGAGGATCTTCTTTAGACTAAAGGGATCCCGTGGATAACGAATTTTGACCATGAATGTTTTACAGTCTAACAAATGAATATTGCCATGAGAACTAGGACTGTTTTGTGTATTAGCTTTTAGAGTGGAGGGCGTCCTAGTTCTGTTTGTCTTTCCCTCTAGACTCCCATTTGTGAAGAGAAAGAATGGCATCAAGACATCAAAACCCAGTTTCGAAACCACCATCAAATGTAGCCTTCAATTGCACATTGTGGTAATCATGCGAACAGTAGAAGATCCCTTAACTAGAAACTGGAAGGGCAAACATTCTCCACAAAGGACAAAGGCTGAGTATCAATTCCTAATGACCCCACCAAGGAGTGGCACACAGGCAGACCAGAAGTGGAATCAATCTTCTGAGAAAGATGACACACGAACCACAAAAATGTTGGCCTCAATAATTACCTGACCAAGTTGGTAAGCAAATATCAGGAAATAAACATGTCTTTTCAAAGGTTGTGCTGCATTAGCTCTACCAAACTGAGAATCTTTGGCGAGATACATGATAGTGTGGTTCCTAAAAAACTCAGTGTGTCACAATCCAGTCTACGTCACTAATATTCATTTGGCAGGTTGCAAACTGCCACTCGACTGTCAGCTCATCAAAGAGATGGTGGCTTGAAAGGGTCACCAGACCACCATGTGCGTGATTGCCTTTTAATAAAGAAAACTTTTTTGCAGCAGCAGTCCATTTTCCTTACATGAAACAGTGATGCTTAAAAAAAGTTATTTTTTCAAGTTTCCTTGAGAGTTGGAGGTGGTCACTCAAGCCTACGCTCCCTGAAACTTCACAGTCCCATTTAAAGGAAACAACCAAATTTCTGCAGAAAGACTCTCGGTGCTATTTAGGCAATACAACAACATTGAGCTCAAGGTGCAAGTAGTATTCAACCAAGACAAGGCATCCTCCACCACAAGCACTCAGGAATTAGCTGCTTCAGAGGATCATCTGCAGCTTGAAGATGTCTGCAAGATTACCACAATGGCTGGCTGGAATGGTAGCTTAACCCATGTAATGCAAATTATTAACCAAATGACAGCTATTAAATAGCTAACCTTGTGCTTTCATGCTCATATATTTATTTATTTTTTAAATCTCAGATAATTAAATCTCAATAAATCTCAATAAACAGATAATTGATCCACTTTGATATACAAGCAGATAAATGTTGGAGAACATATGCGATAGGACATGCAAAGTAAACAACAGTGCAAAGGGACCATGGACATCAGAAATGGTGTATCACATTCTTATTTTTTTCCTGTTTTGTAGAACAACCCAATGCATGAAAGGAGCAGTGTAAAGAGACAAATAATAAAACAAACAAAATCTATGCGGAGACTTCCACGAGAGTGAGAGTATGACAAGCAGCATATCAAGCATAAAAAGATACTGTCGATGTTCAGGGTAGGGCAAACATATCACATCCTGAGCCAAGTCTGCTTGTGCAGAACACTTATGTAAGGAACTGGAACTAAATAGAGGAACACAGCGCATTCCAGAACCCGCCACCATGTGTCAAGTCAGTTCGTAACGCCCTATCACTCAGTTGCCAAGTACACTCTACCACGTTGTGAGGTGTAAGTGTCGCGTATACCTATGCATGTATGTCTAGCCCACACCCTCTGGAACTATGGAGTTTACGGATTGGGATTGTCCTGCTTGGGTGATTTTAGTGATGTAAAGTCGATACGGCCCCCATATATCAACCGGTCGGGACGCAGTAGGTACTTGTGTGGAGTATTCTACACTATTAACATTTGATTAATGACCAGATCATTCCAACCATCCCTGCATCTAAAGCCAATTCTTTGCCAATGTAGACTAACATCAATGCTTCAATCGGATCTGTGGCCCCAAGGCGGGAGTCCAGTAAGAATCAAAACAGAGATGAGGCCCTGTTTAAGCCATCAAGCTCAGGAACCTTTCCTACTTTCTGTCAATGGTAGACTGTTAGTTGCCTTGGGTTTGACGTGGGGGGGGGGGGCTGGTGGAAGAGGGGTGGGTCAAAAGCAACGAAAAAAATGAAAATAGCCCTTCACTCTCTGTCACTTCTGTACGTGAAGACTATCAGAACACCCTTCGGAAGTTAGATTTTGGATAGTTTGATGTACAAAAATGCAAGGGGATGTATACCTGGTTGATGGTACATGCCACAAACAGAGATGTCTATGAAAATGCAATGGGTTATGGCAGTAAAGAGACAGGTAATTACTAAAAGATTGTCTGTATCTTACCTCGAGGTTAGGCAAGGGAAAATCATGCCTGCCAAACACAGATCACACAGAGGTCTTTTCAGTAAACACATACCCTACTGAGCTATCGTGTCAGGAAGGGAATGCATGCTCTAAAGGTTATACATGGTTGTCCGTAACAAAAGGGCCAAAATCTCTGGGTAAAATTCAAACGTGTGCCTTAGGAAGTGTAAACTGTAGCAATAATATTGACCACCTGAGCTAGCTAGTTAGTTCTGGAATATGAGATCTGCTGGACACAATAATCTATGCAGGAGGTGCCTTACTCTACTGAGCTACCCTAACAGGGGATACACTTGTACAGCACATCCAGTCATGAATGTAGCACTGTGGGTCGAAGGCAAAGTGAAATCTCTGGGATCAGTGTGCATTTCACCCTTCCAAAGGTTAATAAAATAAGTTCTACTGAGTTGGGTCATTATAACACCTATCATCACAAGCTATAAAACTGCAAGATACTGGTACACGTGCATGTATGTGTGTGCCTATTGGTGTATGCATTTTATGGAAAAGAGTTCTGGAAAGGGGCTTATCAATAAGTCTGGATTTTGTTTTCAATGACGGTGGAAACCCCACAAACTGCTTATGGTCCTCAACCTCTTCCTCTACACCCGACTAGGCCTGGACAGAATTTCAAATAAGATGGAATAATTTAGGTAATTCTGGGTTATTCTTTGATGCAGAAATAGCACTAAATATGCAAAAAACAAATCCTTCCACTAGAGCAAATTTGGCAAGCATGGACAGCTTCTTGTGCTCACTATTCGTGTCTGTTGCATATAGCACTATTTCTTAGTTCAAAATGCATGTTTCGGTCCATTTTGGGAACCAGGATACATTTTGCGCTTTGAAAGAAGCACAATAAAAGGCAGGGAGTAAGTTGGGGAGGGGTGGGGGGGGGGACCTACCCAAGGGCACTTTTAGCGAACGCGAGCAGCATCCTCATATCCATTTTGGAAACGAGATTGCATTTTTGAACTAAGAAACTAGAGCTCAATGCGGTATTACTTTTCTTGCGTAATTCTGTGTGATCGCGCAGCTTTTGGGGGGAAATTCTGCACGTTTATATTGCACAGAATTACACGATTTACACCCACCTCTACACCTAATCCCGCGTTATCCTTTCTTCTACTCCTGAAGGAGCAAGGGGAGTGGTGGGTGGTGAAGGGCCAGTAATGCAGCACGGAGGGCCTGCTAAGCAGAGCCTGCTAGACACTAAGGGGCCAGAGACTACATGTGCCACCACAACCTTCTGGGGCAAGGTGGTGTCCCACCTCGCCAGATTTCTTGATTGGAGACCGGAGAAAGAAGCAACATTGTGTTACCCAGGGCTGTTAGCAATAAAGAGAAAAGCACACTCGCAGCTTAAGTCAGGCTCTGGGACTCGTATTGGCCAAACGCTGTACAGCCATGGCCAGGAAGATTGCAAAACTCCCTCTGCCTGTGATCTGGGTCAAAGGCGGAGGCCTCCCTCTGGAGTATGTATGGGTACGAGGCCGTGGAGCGGTGTGGGGACCGCATCGCTGTACCAGAAAGCTGCGATCTGAGCCCAGGGATTCAGGGTTGGTTTTGTGGCATACGACCCTCTTAGATTACTGGATATTTGGCCGGTGGTGCCTCATAAGGCTGTTTTATTAACCCTTCACGTGTTGCCCCTGTACTGATGAATGCTCCAGCGTTTCTGTAGAGCTGACAACCTGCATGTTCTGTTCGCGCAGGAGCGACAGCTAAGGCCGCCCCTGCAGCCAGGCGTCAGCCTGCCACAAAGGCTAAATAAAGAAGCCGCGATTCCGAAAGCACTTTGCAGCTTCTTGGGTTTAATGAGAACACCTGCTGCAAGGACATCCCTGCCATCCGGCACGACCGTCGGCAAGAAACCATTTCCAGGAAGCACGTTTTTGAACAAGGGAGAACTGAAGCGTTGAGGGGCATCTGCACTAACCAGGTTGCCAAGGCACTATCTATCGATTTACCCCGGGACAAGAGACGCGTGAAGATCCGAGATACGTGGAGTGAGCACTAGCAAGCAGGGAAGACTACCAGTATTAATACATGAAATGCAGCTCGTCGCTTCAATAAAAAAAGCAAATTACAGTTTTAACACTAAATGATACAAGCCGATAGATTCAAAGCAGAAGTGGTAATGATGAAAGGGAGAACGACTGAAATCTGATAAAAGATCTAACAGACTATTGCCATCACTGCAGAAACTATGCTAGGATCTGTCTTTTGTATTGACGTGTCCAGAGCCTTCCTGACTAACTGCTTAGCTTTGGATAATGAAGGTGGCAAAAATGGAGTTATGATTTTCCAATCAGGTGATTCTTTCACCGCTGCCAACCAAGCTTTATTACAGGGCCTCTGGTTGGTTTAAGTTTCAACATTCTATAGGGGTGCATTCATTTTTGGCCTCCCAATCTGGGATATGGATTTTTCTTAAAATCTTTTGTCAAAAACTTGCCACGCCCTGCCCTGTGGCCTCTGGCCATTAGTGGCCTCTGGCCATTAGTGGCCAGACCTTGCAGCAGCTGAACAGACAAAATCCCCCGATCTGTAAGGTGGTCCATAATTTTACTTTACTACCTCATCCCTCCATTGGGTGCTCTACTAAGCTGTAAACTATACAACTTGGAATATGCGATAAAGCTGGTCAACAGCTGCCTAAGCGGGCAACCTTCAAATGGCCCTGGACTTCCAAATCCAGTTTCAGGACAATCTTAACAGTTCACTTTGCTAATCTGGTCACCATAAACAAACTAACAAATTACAACCCACATTAGCTTTTCTCTTGCAAACGCAGGTGTGAGGTTCAGGTTCGCCACAACAAGGGCCTTTGTACACAATATAATAGGTTCGAGAGTTTGTGGTTGTACTTAAGAGTTATACTTCTGAAGACTCCGCTTTGAGGTTAGGTGGTTAGTGACTCTAATGGCAAAAACGTGTGATTAGGGAGCTGAGGTGGAGGTGCATTTTTAATGGCAAATTTCTAAATTAATTTTGTGCATTTCTTTTCTTGGGCTTTTGGCCTTGTCAATCTTGTTTGTCTAACGAGTTTTTTCAATGATGAATTTATAAATAGTTGTGAGTCTGGATTTGTGCCATTTGTGCTGAAGTTTGCCCAACTATGCTGACGGTTACCTTATTATCTTTTGTTTTATGTCTTTTATTTTATTTTAGTTCCCAAAGTGTGTTTGTATGGAAGAATTTGTCCATAGCATCATTCGTCTAATTGAGTAAATTTGGCACTGTGATGATTTAGCTTCAGCTATATGCCAGATGTGTTTTAAGGATATCCATGTTACGTTTGCTTTATTGCTTGTAGTTTAAGCGTGTGGTTCAATTCACTCACAGTTGAAGGAGATGAGGTGACAGTTATTCAAGTGAATACGGTAGATACTTTTAACCCGAAGTGAGTCTGGGTTCACAAAATCATTTCTATGCCCACACAGCTGCTGGAGAAGCTGTGTCCATCACTGAGAGCTGACCTGGTTCAAAATGAGTATTAGTTCTGGAGCTCCAATCGCCTTAATTAGGACTAGGATCCTTGATGTACCTTGGGAAGCAGCCCCTTAGGATGCTCGCATCTGGAGTCAAGGTCCCTACAGCATCAGGCTCTAATCTGAGCTACTAATCCTTTTCTTGTTGACCTATCCTTGCACTGTTCACTTGATAATTTCTGAGTTCTGGGAAACAAATACACAAAATCAGGTAGCTTATAAATCCCTTCAAGTCTGAGTGTTTCCAAATAGTGGAATGAGGATTTGCAGAACGTAGCACGAATGGCAAGGTACCGCTAACTGTGCACAGAGTGTGACTCAGGGTGCATTGAATGTGGCTAAGGGAGTGCAATGCTTAAACTGAATGCCTACTGTGTGACACGATGTGCAGGAATCTGCTAAGGGTATATAGTATCAAAAAAGAACAAATGATGGATGGAATACTGAACAAATCAAACATACACCCCCAGTCACAGATCTGGGTTGAATCTTTTGTTATTTGCTCACCACGTTACCCCAGTTTGGACCTGGCCAGATGCAAATCAGTCTCGACCCTGCTTCCAAAACCTAGTAGAACTTGTATTACTGACTGACTGCAACCACTGACGGCAATACACACCGCTTTGTTAAAAGTGCATCCTCATGTTATAGGAGAGAAACTTGAACAGGAATATACAAAGGGATGGGTGGAAGCATAGACCTAGAAATTGAACTGGTGAACATTAAGCAGAATACATTACAAATAATAATGGGGCACAAAATATGACGACTCCTTGGGATAATTTGGTCCAGCAGTTCTCAACTAGCCTACCGTATTCACAGTTACAGTAAAGCTGTTTGAAACCATAGAGACTTTGAAATTTCAATTAAACATCAAGGATACTACATGGGGCATAACACTATGCTTTGCACATCTAGCAGACAGACAGGTAGCCTGCAATGAGTTGCAAATGTGTTATTAACCTACAGAAGGGTGATGAAAATAAACATAACTGAAAATTAATGTATCTATGAACTCTAAAGCTGAGCATAAAGAACTAAACTTGCTTTGTAAATGTAGTTATTTTACAATTGAGCTATTGCTTTTATCAATGAAAAGAAATTGGTTAAGACACTGGTTTTTGGAAATCACAGTGATATAGTTTACAGGAGAACAAAAAATATTCAAGAAATGTTCAAGAATAAGGCCTTTAAGTACATCCATAATTAGGTTGGGTAATAACATACACTCATTCCGATGATACACAACCCTACTTGAAAGCCGCCTCTGCTTCAGACATTCTACTACTTCGAACACTGTTTGCACATTATCCAGACCTGGATGTCCAGCGCCACCCCGAAGCTCAACCCAAGAAAGACAGAATTCCCCTTATTTGCCAAGAACAACAGACAAGATGCAGTCCAAACCTGGCTCAATTAAATTAACCTTGATGTCTTCGAACCCCAACTTTTACAGTTTGCCAAGTCACTTGGATTCACCTTGAACACCAATCTTACCCTCAACGATCACATTGACAAAAGCACAATTGCCTGGAACCAGCTCTCTCTTCTGCAGAAGATTTTACTATTTGTTTCAGAAAGCAAATTCAGAAGTGCTGTTCAAACCCTTTTGCTCTTGTGTCTAGATAGTGGTAATGCTCTACTCAAAGGCCTCCGAGACTCCACACTGGCACACCATAGGGGTATCCTACATCCTGCACACTGCCGCTTACAGAGCCTGAACAAATATTATCACATCAATCTGATCCTGATGGAACTCCATTGGCTCCTCTGGCCAGCCAGCACTATTTTCAAAAAACAGCTGCATCATTTACAAAGCGGTCATGACCAGCACCTCTGCTTATCTTGCAGACAAGCTCATCATCTCTGGTTGATCTCGGCACATCCGCAGCAAAGACTACATCAAACTGTAGATTAATAAGTGTTGGAAAGAATAAAGAAGACAGCAGGCCTCTTCCATCTATTCACACACATTCAGGAACAACATCCCTGTATCCATCCGCACTGTGACAACGCTGCTCCAATTTAGGAAAGAGTAGAACACTCACCTCTCTAAAGAAAAGTACATTGAAACACATTAACCATTCACAAACCAGCTTCCTCTACTCTTACTTGTTGATTTTATGCTTGTCTTTGACCATGTACAGCGGTCGGCTGCCTTTTGGCTAGGTAATGCCATAGGAATACTATATACATACATACTTGCCAATGTGAGGAAAAAGAGTCTTTGTCACGATGATAGCCTAACCAGGGTGACCACTGTTGTTCCATGATGGCTAAATCAATGCCATTTTAGAACAGTCACCTATTACATATGTGAGTTTTATTTGGATTCTTTCTACATTTATTTCATACTGATATCCTGATAACTGATGCTGGAGCGGGAATTAGTTTAAATAAAACTTAGTTTACCTTCATACACAGGGCTACTCCCCGCTGCACTTCAGCCCAATAGGTGAATGGACCTTGGCCACATGATTTAAGAAAATCAGGAGCAAATCATTACATAAACAGAAATCACAATTTCTATCTTAAATTCAGTCAATAGAGAGCAAAATAAAGTTGTAAGGGTTTTCAAATTTCAGTAGATCATCTTTATTCAAAGTCCTAAGTTTATATTCGATTTGCTTTAATAATCAATCATTTACAGAAATTGATAAAAAGCAATGGTTAATTCAAATTATAATAAAATGCATTAAGCGTGTTCCATAAAGGAAGAAATCCCTATTCTAAGAATGGGCAAAAGGGTGCCACAGTAGTTCACGCAGACAACACCCAGATTGTTATGTCCGTCTCAAGAAACTTGGAGGAAGTTGCTGACAGATTCAACAAATGTTTGAGAAGGAGACCAGCGGAACTTCTCATGAAGTCCGCAGGCCTTTGGCTCTCTTCCTGACCCAGTCCAAGATAAACATTTTGGAGTAGTTTTTGATGTGGAACTGTCTTACAGGAAACAAATTAATTCATTGACATCTTCTTGTTTCTTGATGCTGAGGTCTCTAAGGAAGGAGCTGCCTTTTATTCCTTTCAAGCTTCAAAAATCAGTGGTCATTGCGCTTGTCCTGTCTAGGATTGATTATTGTAATGCCCTTTATAGGGGAGTTAAACTACTGCCACTCAAAAAGCTTCAGATGCTGTAAAATACAGCCGCCCGCCTCCTCGCAAAACTTCCTGAACACAAATCCGAGTCTTAACGCCCAGGTGGAACTTCATTGGCTTCCTGCAAAGAAAAGGGTCGTATTCAAGGCACTCTGCCTGGCACACAAGGCCTTGCACATTACAGGACCTTACTATCTTGTAAGTAAATTCAGGTGGTATCAACCAAATAGAAGTCTGAGAACAGCTGCAGTATATTCAGTTTCTGTATCCCAGATGAACAAAGTTTCTTGGGGCGGCCACAGCTTTGTATACACCACCTGCCAACTATGGAATAAACTTCCATTACATCTCAGAAGTCAGCTGAATCTTTCCAGCTTTAGTAAACGGCTGAAATCGTGGCTGTTTTCCTCAGCTTTCCAACTCCATAGTTCCTTGGTTAGTTGGTCTCAGGATTCTAGTGCCAGGACACACTAGGGTATTCACACACTTTAGAAAAATGAAACATTCATTCATTTCGACTTTTTCAGTACCACAACATATAATATAGTAAAAGTTAGGATGATTTTATACTCAAAAGAAAGTCCGGCTGAGCTAGAAATATGTACGGCTGAATACTGGTCACTTGAATTCGTAATAATATGTAGGGTAGCATTCTGGGTACGCCAAACCAAACAACAAGTCAAGAATGGTCTCTTGTTTATGATATCCATGGCGGGAAACATCCGTTACAACGCGGATGTTTCAACGCGGTGCTGTTACGACGCGTCCGTAACAACTCAAGTCGTTACCACGACTTGCGCTGGAGGGCGCTAGAAGATTAAAAATAGTAAATTTACTATTCCAACACCTTCCCTAGTGTCCACGGAGACTGGTGTTAGAATAGTAAATTATACTATTCGATATCCGCCCCCCCAACGCAAGTCGTGGTAACGACTTGCGTTGTAAGGGACGTGTTGTAACAGCACGCGTTGTGACGGTACGCGTTGTACCGTCACCAATCCATCCATGGCATATGTAAAGGTCCACCAAAGGCAGATTTAGGGAGACTGAACCATCTCTGTAAAAATGGCACTCCTTCAACTGAAGGTCTTTCAGGTTAGAATAAACACACAGACTCCTCCTGTAGTAGGCTGATGCCACTGATTTGGCGATATGCCTTTTTAGAATATTTCAACAGGTTTCCCTGCAGTGTAGTTGCCACCATGTGTGCAGTTTGGTATTAAATTAAATTCCAAGCAGCATGAGTTTTCAAGATGTTGAAAACCATGAGGATTGCGGTGTTGCTGATCGCAAGCATTTGTTGTAGCACAAAGGTTACATAGGGAAACATGTTGCTTTTTTGGTCATGTTTGGTTTTTGTGCACCAAGTGCAGAGACTGAGTGGAGCCTTTTAATGTAATTAACAGTGCACATTGTCATGAACAGAACCAATGTTAGAACACCTCAGGGTTGGCAACCTAGCTAGTGTACCTGTACGACACTACAGTCTATCTCTTTGGACTTGGATTTCTTAGTTGTCAGGTCTTGTGGGTATTCTAATACACATAATACATTTTCAAACAATGAAGGCTATTGGCAATTTCTGCCATTACAGAGTCATCACCCTGTTATACAAGCACTGGCAAAGCCAGTAGGTTTAACCGATGGCTTTGTCAATCTTTTTTTTCTTAAAGGCATGTTGCACAGCAGCACAAGCTGCTGTGCAACATGGCTTAAGGTAAAGGAAAAAAAGCACTATGAAGAAGCCAGCGTTGACCGTGTGATAACTCTTATTTTTCTTGTTGCGTAGTAGCCGCCCAGCTGTGAAATATGGGTAAAAGCTGTGCAGGAGACCAAGCAACACAAAGGAGGTGTGGGGAGGATAGTGGGGGCAGAAACAACGGATAGTGGGAGGAGGGCGGGGGATAAGAAACAACGGACAGCGGGAGGAGGGCGAGGGATAAGAAACAACAGACAGCGGGAGGAGAATGGGGAAAGCATCAAGGATAGTGGGAAGAGGGCAGGGGGAAAGCAAAAACAGACAGCGGGGGAAACAACAACAGACAATGGGAGGAGGGCGGGTGGACGCCAGGGGGAAGCAACAGTGGGAGGAGAGCTGGGGGAAAGAAACAATGGACAGCAGAAGGAAGCTGTGGAAAGCAGCAAGGACAGCAGGAAGAGGGAGGAAATCTATAATGGACAGCGGGAGGAAGGCTGAGGGAAAAGCAACAATAGACAGCAGGAGGGTGGGAGGAAAGAAACAGTGGGAGCTGTGTGGGAGGAAGAAACAACAGACTACAGGAGGAGGGCAGCAGGAAAGCAACACAAGGGAGTTGTAGGGAAGGGAGCAGCAACAGGATGAGGGTGGGGGATAAGCAATTCCAGGGTGGTGCGGGGAAGGGATATGGACTACAGACAAATGTACTTCATATGAGTGCATGTAAAAAAGCTATTTAAAAAAGTACATGCAGGTGCATGTGCCCAATGGAAGGACACTGGCCCCAGACAGGAAGTTGTACTTGGGCCATGCTCCATTGCAAGGGTAAACACTGAAGCCCCAGGAAGAAGCCGAAGGTGAGGAGGAGGTGCTGACCAATAAGAATCAAGGAAACATGAGTGATGTCGATGCCAAACATTTAAAGTACAACATTCCTATTTTGTGTTTTCCTTCTATTGAATTTTATAGGAAAATTAAATGGTGGTTTTAGGGTGCAGTGGTGTTATTATGACCTACAATGATACTGCTCTACAAAGGGATCCTCATGTACAGATTCCATCGAGCTGCACTGCCACACGTTAATTTTTAATCAAATGAATCAATTATTTCTGCTTTATCTCATTTTTCATCATATTTAACCGTATTTTAATCCATTGCTTTTTCTTCATGTTCAATTCATTTTACTTAAGTCTATTTAGAACGTAGATTTCTCTCAAAAGCCCAGGAGTCAAAGGTGCGTTCTGTTGAGTGCTATATTCTGGGCCACCTCTGGCTTAGGTGGGGCTCGCACTCTTGCGCGGGGGCAGATCGCGCACCAGCAACAGCACTCAGACCGACACCAGTATCTTGGTCGAAAGTGACGTGCACGAGCGCCCGTCCTCCTTTTATTTAACGCCGCAGGCCACGCCTGGGCAGTGGATGTAGGGATGCGTGTGTGCGTGCGGCAACTAGACCGCTGCTAGCATTACACGTTCCACATACCAACATTTTTTAATAAAACAACCCAATGCATTTAGGGAAGTAAATTCCCTTTTTCAGGGGCATGTACAATATACAAAAATAGGACATAATCAACTTCATGAAGCAACTTCATTGCATTTAAAAAGCAACATTTATATCAATGAAAAACCAAAAGCATGTTTTTAAACCAGTTACACAATAATTCCACCCTCATTTGAGAACTACTGGCAGACTGTGTCCATTTCACCATTATACCTAACATTCAATGTGATGTTTATCAAGTCAGATCACCCCCACTGTGTACTACGCCATGTAATGATTGTTATCACAAATTTAAAGATACATCACTCTACGCTTACCATGGCTTATTAGTCAGCGCATTCTGTTAAAAAGAAATAATTTCTTCCTTCCTTATCAGCGTATCGAAACGCTTCTGGTGCAAGTGAAACCTAATATCTGCAAAAACATTCTATTTTATGCTCACGCCCGTACACTGCGTCACCCAATCAATCAGTGCCCCCGTGTGCCTCAAAACTCCACACTGACAGAAACGAAGGACTGACAGAACTTCAAGTCCACCGTTAGTTAAACCCGATGTCACTACAATTCCCAGAATACCATGTACATCTACTCCTCTACGTTGTACACATCATTTATGTAGTGCTCACATTATTGTGCTGAATGTTCATGTTATATTCAATGCGTCCGTGCGCTTTTATATTAAATTGTTCATCTGTTGCCAAAAAAATGCTAAACTGTTTTAAACAAAGTACTTCACTCCTAATCAAACATGGTAGAGAACCATCTATGACGATTTGGGTAATCGTGCTCTTCTGTCGCTTTCCTTATGCTCTTATATTCTCCATGTTCTCTTCGGTGCAATCTCGTTTGGGACGAAAAAAAATCATAGTTATGAAAAACGTGGAAAGAGATGCACTCCTCGTCCTCCTTGTTTTAATCCTTGTTTTAATCCTTCTTTTACCATTGTGATTTTGACGGAGTGCAAAAACCCGCTTCGCGCTTCATCCCATTGCGCTGCAACGTGACATCTCTACAAAGGGATCCTCATGTACAGATTCCATCGAGCTGCACTGCCACACGTTAATTTTGAATCAAATGAATCAATTATTTCTGCTTTATCTCATTTTTCATCATATTTAACCGTATTTTAATCCATTGCTTTTTCTTCATGTTCAATTCATTTTACTTAAGTCTATTTAGAACGTAGATGTCTCACAAAAGCCCAGTAGTCAAAGGTGGGTTCCACATACCAACATTTTTTAATAAAACAACCCAATGCATTTCGGGAAGTAAATTCCCTTCTTCAGGGGCATCTACAATATACAAAAATAGAACATAATAATCTTTCTGAAGCACTTCATTGCATTTAAAAAGCAACATTTATATCAATGAAAAACCAAAAGCATGTTTTTAAACCATTTACACAATAATTCCACCCTCATTTGAGAACTACTGGCAGAGTGTGTCCTTTTCACCATTATACCTAACATTCAATGTGTTGTTTATCAAATCAGATCACCCCCACAGTGTACTACTAAAATTTTGGTATGTAGAACCCACCAAATTGATTTATTTGATTCAAAATTAACGTGTGGCAGTGCAGCCCGATGGAATCTGTACATGAGGTTCCCTTTGCAGAGATGTCACGTTGCAGCGCAATGGGATGAAGTGCGAAGCGGGTTTTTGCACGCCGTCAAAATCACAATGGTAAAAGAAGGATTAAAACAAGGATTAAAATAAGGAGGATGAGGAGTGCATCTCTTTCCACGTATTTCATAACTACAATGATACTGCAACATATGTAAATAATGCTATTTCTTTCTACGGGTTTTCATGCTGCTTAAAGCCTTTACAATATTCCGAAAAACCCTGCATGAAAACAGACTCTTGACAACTCTTGACTCCTTTTTCTTTCGAATGACTCTGCTCTCCGAGTAAAGTCTACTCTAAATCACAAGCATGTTTGCCTTAATCGCTATAATTGCATTTCTGCATATTGCCCGCAACTCATTCAAAATATAACCTCTCTTCTAAAAAGTCATACTCCTGCAACCTGACAACACCTCTATTGTCTGGAGCTATTTATTAATACCGCCAATCAAACCATGAAATTCCCATATCCCACTTAAGGTCACACTAAATTCATACTAAAGTAATCTACCACATATAAACTAGAGCAAAAGTATGAAATGGCTCCCGTAGGGCACAAGACTAATGCCAATATCCACCATTATTTACCAAAAAACCCCACTATTCCTGGTGTTTGGAGCAGTGTGCTGCCCAGCATAAAAGAACAACAAGGCCTAGCCAGGGTAGTAAGTGCTAGATAATGTAACTACAATACAATACGTAAGTCACACTAAAACAAATAGGAGAACACTCTAAAGTCAGTCAATTGTAGTTGTTAGAAATGGGGGTCTCCAGTTGGCAAGGGCTTGCACCTTTGTCAATCAATCAAGCAAATTTGTAAAGCTTGCTACTCACCCGTTAGGGTCTCAAGGCGCTGGGAGGGAGGGGGGGAAGCCGCTACTGCTCGAACAGCCAGGTCTTGAGTTGTTTCCTGAAGGAGAGATGGTCCTCGGTCAGTCGTAGGTGGGTGGGGAGGGAGTTCCATGTCTTGGCTGCCAGGTAGGAGAAGGATCTTCCTCCGGCGGTGGCTCTGCGGATACGTGGGACGGTGGCGAGGGCGAGGCTGGCGGAGCGGAGCGGGCGGGTGGGTGTGTAGAATGTGAGGGAGTTGTTGAGGTATTGGGGGCCCATGTTGTGGAGAGCCTTGTGTGCGTGGGTGAGGAGTCTGAAAGTGATCCTCTTGCTGACAGGGAGCCAATGCAGGACTCTCAGATGGGCGGAGATGTGGCCGTGACGGGGGACGTCCAGGATAAGTCGTGCCGAGGCATTCTGTATGCGCTGGAGTATTTTCTGTAGTTTGGCTGTGGTTCCAGCGTAGAGGGTGTTCCCATAGTCGAGTCGGCTGGTGAAGAGGGTCTGGGTGACCGTCTTTCTGGTTTCGGGAGGGATCCACTGGAAGATCTTTCGAAGCATGCGCAGGGGGTTGAAACAAGAGGACGAGACGGCGTTGACTTGTTTGGTCATTGTGAGGGAGGAGTCCAGGATGAAGCCCAGGTTGCGTGCATGGTCTGTGGGCTTGCGGGCGGTGCCCAGTGCAGGGGGACACCAGGAGTCGTCCCAGGCAGAGGGGGATGGTCCTAGGATGAGGACTTCAATTTGTCTGAGTTCAGTTTCAGACGGCTGAGTTTCATCCATTCCGCGACGTCTTTCATTCCTTCCTGGAGGCTGCCACTGGCGGTGGCGGGGTCGTTGGTGAGGGAGAGGATCAGCTGGGTGTCGTCCGCGTAGGAAATTATGTTAAGGTTGTGTTGGCGTGCGATGGCTGCAAGGGGGCTCATGTAGACGTTGAAGAGGGTGGGGCTGAACGAGGATCCTTGAGGGACGCAGCAGAATATTTTGGTGGCCGCGGATCGGAAGGGGGGAGGCGGACTCTCTGGGTTCTTCCGGAGAGGAACGAGATGATCCACTCCAGGGCCTTACCCTGGATTCAGGTGTTGCTGAGGCGCTGTATTAGTGGATTAAGTCCTACTCTTTGAAAACGCTCTTGATAAAGGGGATTAAGCCTTATTCCTTGAAAACGTTGTTGACATCTATTCTATACTAAGTATCCACATTGATTGTCGTAAACTTAAAACCTGGCTGTTTACTAAACGTTAATTTTCAGCATCTTGGAGGATTTGAACCTGGTAACCTTTCTCTGGGGATACTCTGGCTATCATAGCGCCGGGACACCTCCGCCGGAGGTAGCCGCGCGCTTTACAAGCTTCTAAAATAAATAAATTGATGACACTTTAGTATTTAGAAATGAACTATACTTATCCTTTAGTACTTTGATGATGTTATTTGAAATAATTTGACATCTTTCACCTGTTTTTTCCTTTTTTCCTTCTTGAATGTAATGTTTTGTAGTATGTAAAGTTTTGTAATAACTGTATTTTTCATTCTTTGTATATATGTTTTTGTATAATTAAGACAACACGATTGTGTGGCTATGTATGTGAAGAATATTGTCTTTTCTTGCTAAAAAACAGTATTTCTCATTCTAAAAATACGAATAAAAGGCGCAACTAATTGCCAAGATAAACATATTAGGTTTTGTTTATCATTTCGACTAGAATAAGACTTTTTGAAATATTATGAAGTGTGGGTCTCTCTTTTTGTAAAGCATATACTGGGCCCTACCCCACTTCTGTCCATAGGGCCACACTCCTCTGTTTTTCAAAGTATTAGTGTGCAGTGGCATACGGTGTTGAAAGCTGCTGAGAGGTCCAGGAGGATGAGGGAAGCTGTTTCCCTGTTGTCGAGCAGGGACCTCATGGTTCGTTGTTGAACCATGAGGCTTTCTTGCTGCCGGGTCTGCTGGGGGGATTCTTCAGTGGAGCAAGGTCATTGGCACAGTTGGTGAGCCACTGTGTGAGGTTGCGGGCTGCTTCGTTGGGGTCCGTTGTGTTGGTGGGAGGGTTCTGGCTGAGGGAGGTGGTGAGCTGGTCTGCGGTTATCTTGCTCCAGCTTCTTCGGAGAGCCTGTTGCGGGTGGTGGTGGATTGTGGTTCTTCTGAAGTTCAAATGGATGCAGCTGTGATCTGTCCAGTGGAGTCCCGTGGAGTGGCTGAAGGAGATGTGCTTGCTGGAGGAGAAGACGGGGTCAAGCGTGTGGCCGGCGTAGTGGGTGGGGGTGTTCACCAGTTGCTTGAGTCCGAGGTTGGCGAGGTTGTCCAGCAGGTGGTGGTGTTGTCGTTGTTGTTGTTTTCCAGGTGGAAGTTGAAGTCCCCTAGGAGGATGTAGTCTGAGGAGGTGAGGGCGTGCGTGGTCCCGGGGGTCTGTAGAGAAGAGTGCCTCTGAGGGTGGTCTTGGGGTCGGTGTGTATCTGGAAGTGAAGGTGCTCGGCGGCGGTGAGGGTGTCTTCGGAGTTGGTTGTGATGCGGATGGTGTTTCTGTGGACGATGGCGATGCCTCCTCCGGTTTGGTTGATGCGGTCCATCCGGGTGATCTTGTTGCCCTCCGGGATGGCTATGGCGATGTCGGGGGCTGAAGAGGCGGTCATCCATGTTTCTGTGAGGAAGGCGACGTCTGGTGAGGTTGTGTCGAGGAGGTTCCTGAGTTCGACAGCGTGACTGTGGACGGAGCGGGTGTTGAGCAGGATGCACTAGAGGTGATTGTTGCTGGTGCTAGGCTTGGCGGGTGCGGTGCCGGTTCGGAGGCAGGTGAATTTGCAGACCTGGCAGGTGAAGGGTCCGTGGGTGCGTTTCGGGAAAGCTTGGTAGCAGGCCAAGTAGGGACCCTTCTTGCTAGTCAGGGTAAGGGAGTTACACTCCTAAAATAACCCCTGCTCACCCCCTTGGTAGCTTGGTACGAGCAGTCAGGCTTATCTCAGAGGCAGTGTGTAAAGCATTGCACAAAACAAACAGTAATACAGAGAAAACACTACAAAAGGACACCACACCAATTTAGAAAAATATCCAATATTTTTAAATATCCAAAACAATACCAAAACAATAAGAATCTAACATACAGTACTTAAAAATATATACTTTGCAGAAATATCTCAAAAACATAGTTCTTCCGAGTCGGTAGCTCGGTCTGGGGTTACAGCGATGCTGACAAAAATAGTCTAATAGTTCCAGCCGACCTTGTTGGTATGGGCCAGCTAAATCATGGACAGATTTGTGAACAGTACCTTTCTCGTTGCGGCTGACACGTTGGTGCGAGCCAGTTTCGGTAACCGTCGCAGTTGCATTGCAAAATGGAAGCGGTGCAGGGTGCGATGCACTCACAAAGTGGTGCAGGCAGCGGTTCAGTGACGATTGTCGAGATGGCGTCAGTGAGAGCAAGACTTACGGTGCGAGGCGGTGCTCGATGCAGTGCTGGTGGGTTGCAGTGCAGGCGACAGAGCCGGTTAGCAGGAGCTGGTGTCGGTCGGCCCAGACTGCTGTGTGGCATGAGGCGTGCATCGTGGAGCTTAAGAGCAGTGCCCCCAGCCACGATGCGGTCACGGGTGTCGAAGTCAGCAGGCAGCGATGGCATCGGTGAGACCAGGGTGGCAAAGTGAAGCAAGGAGGTGCGGAGTGCAGTGCCGACAGGTCATGGTGCAAGCAGTGGTTCGGTGACAGCGGTTGTCGTCGTCGAGACCAGGGTTGAGGTGGGAGATGCGGCGGTGTCCTCTGCATTGCATTTAGGACACAGAGCCAGCAATGAAGTTGGTGATGGAGTCGGTTGCTTTTCCCTGCTCTGTGGCAACTGAAACAGCGGTTTCAGAAGCAGTGCCCAGAGGTTGGTGAAGTCTTTGCAGTACCTGAGACTTCAGAACAGGAGGCAAGCTCTACTTCATTCCCTTGGTGATACTCAGGACAAGTAAATAATGTCCAGTCCAGTCCAAGGCAGAACCAGCAATTTCAGGTCAACCCAACAGAGCAGCAACACAGCAAATGGGAAGTACTCCTCCTGGCAGCTCTTCCGGCTCTTCTTCTTGGCAGGTTCCTTGATTCCAGCGAGTTCTCTGAAGTCTTATCTCCCTGAGAGTTCCAACAAGAGGCAAGCTCTACATCAAGCCCTTGGAGAAACCTCCAACAGCAGGATGATGAAAGTACAATCCAGTTCTTTCCCTGCCCAAGACAGAAGCAGCAAGCGGCAGGCCAACACAGCAGAGGGACCTAAAGTGCTGGTCAAAGCTGCAAGCTTACTGAAAACTGTAAACTACAAGCTTGTCTCTCACATTTCTTCATCCATCCCATTGGTAAGCGGTGGTCGCAAGGCATGGAAACACTTACCACACAGGATCAAAACAAAGAAAAAACGTTCAAGCAAGCATCTTACCCAGTGTAGAGTGCTACCCTTGTAGGCAAATGCTCCCGCGCCCCACATAGAAGTAGTAAACGCTATATAAATGTTATAATGCAATAACTAACTGACGCGGACCAGCTTACAACGCAGTCACACTATAATGTCAGCATTCTTCATTTCAGAAAAAGAAACTGAGTACTCTGGCTGGTTTTCTCAGTAAAAGAGTTTATACACAGGTTATAACTCTAATAGGCAAAGAACCTTTTTTTTCAATTACAAATTTAAATCAGTATTACCAAGTATAGATCAGGCACTGTCTGAAAGCACCATTCCTTCTTTAAACCTAATCTTGCCACCCACAAAAGGTCGCGTGAGGGCGGTCTATTACTAAGATAGGAAAGCCTCTGTCTTAAATTCCGAACTATAATCCACTTATAAATACCTTCACTTAATAGGTGTGTTTTGTGACGCTGCTTTACGTTTATGCGTCGTAAAACATTTACTGTTGCAGTAGTGGATGTGTGTTTGGACTTAATTCATGATTGCATTTCTCATTTTAAAATGATGTTGCAGCTCATAACCATTTCCGTTTTTTTGTACCTATATTTTTGCAGGGGCGTCATCTTCTGAGAATAATTTTCATATATTCTATATTGATCCTTGGTGCCATCTTTGTGAAGGGGATATATGTTTTGTGACCCCTATTTACTTTGGTAGACTTTTAGATAAGGTTAATGAAGAAAAAAAGTTATTTGTACCAAAGGTGCCACAAACAGTGTAAGAAGATTCAGGGCTCCTGGAAAAGAACTGTTTGCTACTGGAGAATTCCAGATCCATTAAGAAAAAAGAGAATATTTTCTTATAATTTGGCCTGCCTCCTGGTGATGCTATCAGGTCGTTGCTGTCTCGCCTTTTTAGTAAAACCCTGCAAAGTATGATGGGACGATGTAAAAAATAAAACCAAGAGCAAGCACTGGCCAAGCCAACGGTTAAAACGTGATTACTGAGCTACTGGTTTTGCCAATGCTTATTTGCCGTAGCAAAATTAAAACAAAAATCCAAATGGATGCTGGTGCATTACAATGCCATGCATACAGGTGAGAGGCCATCTTGGAATGCTTTTTCTTTCTGAGATCAAACCTATCTAGTATGGCCACTAGTGCATCATGATGTATGCATGCTCTTGCATAAGCAAGCATGTTGGAATAGTTTATCTCCGAAAGAAAAGGCATTCATGATCCACCAGTGGCCATTTTGGCATACTTATTTGCGCATTTGCAAATTATACAGTGCAATCTAAAATAAGCGAGTTGTGCAATCACAGTGAGCACACGCCAAAGTAGTTTAATTTTTAAGAGTGCAGTTCGGGAAGCAGAGGTTCGGGTGAGCAATGGATAAGCAGAACTGGTAAAGTGGTAAACTTTAAGAGAGACGGTAGGGAAGTGAAGGGAATTGGCAGATGGAGAGAAAGCAAAGCAATCCATGCACTCCCACGGAGTGCTAAAGGAAAAAACTTTGTTCCCTCATTTCAATAGGAGAAGGATACAAAACTCAATCAATAACAAGCATTGGAAATGCAATAGGTCTCGCATTAGAAAAGTTGGAGCTGTTGGTCTTGTAAATGACAAATATTTTATTTATGTGTTGGTTTTTAAAATAGCTAAATTGATAGCTTTGTCATTTACAATGCCAATAGTTATAACTTTCGCGAATGTGACACCTATAGCCTTTGTAATGCAACATGTTTTGTATTTACGTGACTTAGATGGCAGCTCTGGTCGTTAGGCCACATCTCTAGAGAGATGTACGAAGTATTGATGAAGACAAGATAAACGGCACTTCGATAATGATGTCGAAATTAAGTTAGTACCTCTTTGATCGTTTTACTGCAAAATTTTTAAAATTATGAGACTCTAGTTCAGAACAGTTTGAATTTAGCTGTAGGACAAGAAGTGCCAGTGCAAAGTGTTGGAAGTAACTGTGGCCAAGCATCTACTGTAAACAGAGGCCACATTGTCAGTAAACTTGGGAAAATATGTAGCCTAGCCCAACATTAAAAGTGTTGCAGTCACTGGGTGTAGGCCGTTAAAAAAACAAGAACAGAACATCTTTTTGTGACATTTGTAATAAAGCTTGAAACATTGAGAGAACATATTTGAACCAGTTGTTGAAGGGAGGGCGATAGAGTGAGGGCGATAGATAGATAGAGTGAGGGTGATAGATAGATCGATAGATGGTTGTGTGGGGGGGGGTTGTGTGTGTGGGGGGATGTATGTGGAGGGGGTTGTGTGTGTGTGGGGTTGTGTGTGTGGGGTTGTGTGTGTGGGGGGGTTGTGTGTGTGTGGGGTTGTGTGTGTGTGGGGGGGTGTGGGGGTTCTGTGTGTGGGGTCTGTGTGTGGGGGTGTGTGCAGGGGGGTTTCTGTGTGTGGAGTTGTGTGTGTGTGTGGGGATGTGTTTAAGGGGTTGTGTGTGGGGGTGGACGATCAACAGATGAGAAAGGAGAGAGCGAGAAAGAGAGAGAGAGGGAGAGAGAGAGAAAGGGGGGGAGTGAGAGGAGAGGTATAAAGGGAGGGAGGGAAATAGAAGGAGGGGGAAGAGAGTGGGAGAGAGAGAAAGAGATAGGAGAGAGACAGAAAGAGAGTGAGGAGAGATAAAGAGAAAGGGAGGGAGAGAAAGGGAAAGACTGAGAAAGAGAGTGGGGAGGGAGAGCGAGAGAGGGGAGTAGAGAGAGCCAGAGAGGGGAGAGAGAGCCAAAGAGAAAGAGATCGGGAGAGACAGAAAGTGTGAGGAGAGATAAAGAGAGAGAGAGGGAGGTAGAGAAAGAGAGAGATAGAAAGGGGAAGAGTGAGAGAGGGAGGGGGAGGGAGGGGGAGAGAGGGGGAGAGAGAGAAAGAGAGTAGGAGAGACAGAGAGAAAGAAAGAAAGAGACTATGCGCCCTGGTGGGAGCTGTGGGAAACAGGTTCAAACAAATTCTGTTGAAAAGAAAGGGTGACATACGTAACATTATTAGATGGATTCTTGAAAAGCACCCCGGCTTCTTGCCTGGGCTCTCAGCAGGCATCAGCTTTACACAGCGTGTTTTTTTTTTAGCCTTCCTAACACAGAGCACATAAGGTGTTCAAATGGGGGAGGTGATGTTGTTTAAAGGGGAAAACTGCCAATGAACGAGTTTGAAAACTAGATTTTAATGTCTGATTGTGCTTAATAGCCTGTGATTGTGGACGTATTCTTATACACACCAAAAATAAATATGACCTAAAGTGGAGCTACGCTACTAATTTTATTTGTGTATAGCTGCAAACACGCAGTGACAGCCGCCGTACTAGTGCTTAATTTGTAACAAAGGAAGTGCCGGTGTTGTGATCAGGCAGCAGCTTCATACTCTATAATTCTTTTGTTAGTTTGCGTAACAGGGAGAGCGCACATAAACTGAAATTTAATAATGACTTGGGCTACAGCCGCTTTCAAGTGGCGGTAGCCAAATTACTAGTAAAATTCGGTTTATGTGCTCTCTGTTACGCAAATTAAAAACGGAAGATGGGGGGGGGGGCGGTTAGAGAGATGCGTGCGAGAAAAGATGCCGGGAAACAGAAGGAAAGAGGGAGGAGGGTAGAAAGGAGGAGTCGAGGGAGACATGAGCGCCTGGAGCGGGGCGGCGAGGCAGACATGCACGAGGGGCACGGGAAGAGGAGACGAGGGGTCAGAGAGAAGTTAAAAGTAAAATTAGAGATAGGGTGAGGGTGGGAAGAGAGGGTGAGTGGGGGGAGGGCGAAGGAGACGTACACAGAGCACATAAGGTGTTCAAATGGGGGAGGCGATGTTGTTTAAAGGTGAAAACTGCCAATGAACGAGTTTGGAAACGAGGTTTTAATGTCTGATTGTGCTTAATAGCCTGTGATTGTGGACATATTCTTATACACACCAAAAGTGAATATGACCTAAAGTGGAGCTACGCTACTAATTTTATTTGTGTATAGCTGCAAACACGCATTGACAGCCGCCGTACTAGTGCTTAATTTGTAACAAAGGAAGTGCCGGTGTTGTGATCAGGCAGCAGCTTCATACTCTATAATTCTTTTGTTAGTTGTTAGTTTGCGTAACAGGGAGAGCGCACATAAACTGAAATTTAATAATGACTTGGCTACAGCCGCTTTGAAGTGGCTGTAGCCAAATTACTATTAAAATTCGGTTTATGTGCTCTCTGTTACGCAAATTAAAAATGGAAGATTGGGGGGGGGGGTTAGAGAGATGCGTGTGAGAAAAGATGCCGGGAAACAGAAGGAAAGAGGGAGGAGGGTAGAAAGGAGGAGTCGAGGGAGACATGATTGCCTGGAGCGGGGCGGCGAGGCAGACATGCACGAGGGGCACGGGAAGAGGAGACGAGGGGTCAGAGAGAAGTTAAAAGTAAAATTAGAGATAGGGTGAGGGTGGGAAGAGAGGGCGAGGGTGGGAAGAGAGGGTGAGTGGGGGGAGGGCGAAGGAGACGTACACAGAGCACATACGGTGTTCAAATGGGGGAGGCGATGTTGTTTAAAGGGGAAAACTGCCAATGAACGAGTTTGGAAACTAGGTTTTAATGTCTGATTGTGCTTAATAGCCTGTGATTGTGGACATATTGTTATACACACCAAAAATAAATATGACCTAAAGTGGAGCTGCACTGCTAATTCTATTAGTGTATAGCTGCAAACACGGAGTGACAACCGCCCTACTAGTGCTTAATTTGTAACAAAGGAAGTGCCGGTGTTGTGATCAGGCAGCAGCTTCGTACTCTATAATTCTTTTGTTAGTTTGCGTAACAAGGAGAGAGCACTTAAACTGAAATGTAATAATGGCTTGGCTACAGCCGCTTTCAAGACCTATCTGCTGCCTTAATGCCTTCTAGTATACTGATGCCAATATCCAAGTTTCGTTGTTGTTGGAATAGATGCAAGTTCAATAAGTGAATTAACAGGCAAGCTTCTGTGTTCTGCGACACGGCGGGCAGGGGAGGGGGCGGAGCGGGGAGAGGTGCGACACGGCAGGCAGGGGAGGAGAGTAGGAGGAGAAGGGGGGAGGAGAGTAGGAGGAGGAGGGGGGAGGAGAGTAGGGGAGGCACGGCCTAGCGGCCGTGCAACCAAGAAGTGAGGGGGCGGAGCTGGGGGAGGCTGTGAGAGAGAGAGTGGGCAAGGCAGGTGGCTGGGGGCATGTGCACGCGCTTTTAAGCTCAATGCGCATGCGCATTGAGCTTAAATTTCACGGGCACTACAAGGAATCGCCACGATTCCTTGCAAGTTGGTTAAAGACTGTTTAAGCCCCCATAGTCTCGCAAGCTCGATGCGCATGCGCATCGAATAGCGAGACCTAAAAGGATGAAAAAAGAAACCATGCTCCAGGGGTGGAACACTGACAAGAATAGCAGTGGCTGCTCCTCCGCTATGGCTATAAGCAGTGCAACGTAAAGGAAACATAAAATGATAATAACTCTAACAGTGATGCCAATCAGTAGGGCTAGAGGTAATCTGCATTTTACTCAGGGAGAAGTAATGCTCGCCCAGAGCCCTGAAACAGTTTAAAAGATTGAAGGCCCCTGAGCCAGAGGGGGTCCCGATTGATTTCTTTTTAAATAACCTAGATTTGTGGGCCCCATTGCTCACAAATGTGTTTAATGTAACTGCACAAATAGCTGTTCCGGTGTCATGGAAAAAAACGGTTATTATCTCCATTCATAAAAAAAGCGATAAGGCAGTTCCAAAGAACTATAGGCCCATCTCCTTATTGGATTCTACAGCGGAATTGATGGGCTGGTTGCTCCTAAATAGATTGGAGGCTTGGGCGGAGGAAATTAGTATAATAATCCTGAGCCAATATGGCTCCAGGAAAGGAAAGGGAACTGTGGCCCAGTCCCTCAATCTAAATCTAATAATAGCAAAGTATAGGGTGGCCAAGTGTAGCCACCTACACATGGCGTTTATGGATTTGACAGCAGCCTTCGACTGTGTAACACGTTTTAAGTTATGGCCAAGTCTTTGAGAGTCGAGTCCCACATAATCAATTTTATCCGGGAACTGTATATTGAGGCTGAGGGCTGCATTCTATTTGGATAGAATGTGGAAGGCATTAGACATTTAAGAATCTCAAGGGGGGTGAGGTAAGGGTGTTTTTGGCCCATTTTTTAATCTCTCTGTATATGAACGGTGTTCATTCAGCCTTATTAGGATCTACTAAAGATGTCTCATCCATTACCTCAAGCCTAGTTCCGATACTCCTTTATGCAGACAACGCTGTATTGCTGGCACATACCCCCAATGCACTCAGAGGGGTATGTAGAGTTTATGAATAATTTGGACTTGAAAGGTAATTATACCAAGTCGTTTGTTCTTGTGGCAGGCCCGAGCCCACAGAAGCAAACTAGAATGTACATCGAAGGCCTAAAATTAGAGGAGGTGGATGCTTTTGATTATTTAGGGATTATGTTTGATAGGGTAAGTAATTGGTGACATATGATAGTAAACTGAGCACATCTAATGCAAAAAAGTATAGGAGTCCATTTTAGATTTGTAAAAAAACTGGGAACCAAACCGATATTAAGAAAATATATGTTGCAAAAACAGTGTCTGTTGCATCTTATGGGATAGCCATTTGGGCTACATCTGATAGTTCCAAACTGCAAGGAATAAAGGACGGCTTTCAGAAAAAATTGGCTTCATTACCAAATTTCTGTGCCAATTATATTTCTCATCCTGAGCTGAACAGTCTATACATTACAGATAAGATCTGCATGGACCCAAACTTTTTGGGGCATTCAGTGTATCGAAACCCAAACTTTTTGTGGCTTCAGTGTATCGAAAGGAAACCTTAGCCTTAACCACACATATTTTAATGGAAAGCCTGAACCTGGATGGCGTAGAAAAAATAAAGTGGCTTAAATATATTGAGACCACATTACACATTATAGGTTTATATAACCTACATACGCACCGAGTTCATGCACAACAATGACAAAAACTGATCTAAAGGCCCGGCTATCAGCCCACTTTGATGAGAAGAGATTTGATATTAATTTTAAACTCTGTACTGTCAGACAATTTCATATGGTACATAGTATGAACAATATGAATTTTTCTTACCTATCATTTGTTACTAAGTTACAACATAGATATATTTTACTAAGATTTCAATTAAATTATATCCATTTAATGTTCGGTCATCCATCAAAAATATATGTGATTGATGCACTTCCACTTTGTCCCTGAGACATGCAGTCTAAGCAGACTGATCTACATTTTATATTTTTGGGTAAATTTTATATTTATGAAAGAAAGAGATATATTCTTCCTCTTATGGGTAACCTGGATTTTAGACAATGTCGCCCAGCCCTCTATTAGCTCAAGACATTACCGGATCCATTTACGTGTTTTTGCTTGGCTTCGTTTTATTTATGTGTTTTAAAAAAGAGGAGATTAACTGCTTAAATGTGATCTCTTACGTAAAACCAAAGGTATTGTACATAAACTAGGAGTAATTTTAACACATTTTTTTCATCTCAAGATTGTTAAATTGTCATTTAAACTTGATTTTATGTGTTATTGTGTGGAAATTATTGATGAATTTGTTTGTCTAGAATACTTTTTATGCCAGTTTTTGACTGGCGAAATAAAGTTATGTGACTGGCAGATAATAACTTTTTATCATTTTAGGTTTCTATGCTGCTTTGCGAGCAGGCGGGTGGGTGGACAGGGGTGCTCTGCTCTAGGAGCAGGGGAGAAGTGGTTTGCCCACTCCTAAGTGCACATGACTGTTTGGCCAGCCCTCTTAGGCCGCCAAAACAGTCATGCACACTTTCCCTATTCTCCATTCATGCTGCATTACAACCTGCATAGAAAACATGCCCTTGCCCCCATTACTTGGCCGAGCATCAAACAGGTTGCTCAGACCAATCACAGCACTGCATTGCACCATTTTGATTGTTCAGGGGAGCCTGGCTGCGTTTCCTCTTCCTAGAGTCAAGTCGAGGAGAGGAGGAGCAGAGATGTAGGACCCGGTGGCAAGGAGTTTATTTCATTATTTTATACATTGCACACTACCCCTCCGTGCGCCCTCTAAGCCCCCTCCTACTCTACATAGCACCGACCCCCTCACCCTCTAGCCAGGACGGCCACCACTGAAGAATAGAGAGGAAAGCCATCCAATCATGAGCCAGGGGCTGACGCACAGCCCTCTACCTCTATTGCATTGCTGCCTGTAAACAAGACCCAAACACTATTTAGAATATTTTTAATAATTAAAGTTGTATACATGATGTTGGATTATTTATGAAATTTACAGTGATAAGTCGTGTTATGTGCGTTAACAGAACGCTACATCGATACTAGCAGAATCAAAATTCCAAAGAACAAAAACATTCTGGTAAATGCATGCAAATTATATGCACTAGCATTCCCATAGCCGCCCTTAGCATAATCAAGCAGCTGGGCTGTGTAATGAATGCACAAATTCCAAGCATCTAAATATAGCAGTCGATGCTGATCCATGCGCATCGCCTTCTGCCATTCATTTATTTAATCCAGTCTTTGCTCAGAATAATGTTGTTGAGAAGGCTTCCAATATTTGCCCCATAGTGTATTGGAATTCAAAATTAAGGCGGGCCCGTGATTTACCTCATAAGTTACTTGGGGCGGTTTACTATTCACTGGAACCCAGATTTAATAAGCCCTTGTGTTGCCATTGCGCCACGCAAGGTGGTGCAAGGGATTCAGTGAGCTTTACTAAGCCACGCACAACCAGCCTGGAGTAATGCAAGACCGCGCACGTCGCTGCCTTGCACTTCTCTGCCTTGGAAAAGTGTTACCTGGGTGGAGTTTGTGGGTTCCCACGCATCCACCCATGGATTTTGGACCATTTGCAGATTTATTAAGACTACTAAACCTGGGAACGAATCAAAATTCTACGCCTTCCAGGGTGAGGCGTAATAAGGAGAAATAGCTTTTCTCCCCATTTTTTCCTCTCGATTACAAGCGACACATTCTGCAGCACACATAAATAGTAGAAAAGGCCTCCGGAGATTGGTTTTTGCACGGAAAGGGGTCCCTTCCTGCACGAAAACAATCCTGGCTGTAACACAAGTACCCTTGCACTATGGCACAAGGGCACCTGCCTTGGCCCTAGGCAGCCCTCAGTGAGAGAGCAGGAATGCATCACATTTTAGAAGATATGGCACATTCTTACCCTCTCCCTGTCACACAATGCAGTGCAGCAAGTTGTCTTGTTGCCCTGTGTGACTTGTTCGAAAATCTGCCTCTTGGTTTTTGTCTCAGCCGAATTATGACAGTTTTAGTGTATGTTTTAGCATATCAAACTACGAGACAGACAAATGTGCATTTTCTTTACATCCTTCCCAGTTTAAGACATGGGGTGACACACTTTGAAGACAGAATGGGAAGCTTTAAAAAACCAGGGGAAGAGCTAGCACACAGACAACAGGGTTACCAAGATATAGTAAGTGAACATGAACGCGCCTGACAAGAAAGTTACTCCAAAGAAGGGCAGTCATTCTGGAAGGTCTATGTAACTGGTTCAGTGGATGGGGCTTCTAGTGGATTTTAGAGTCAATCCTTTTTATTGAGTGGGAACATGGCATGGTACATGGTACACAGCCCAGCTGCCTACATCAACTAGCCGGCAGGGCAAAACCTCAGTGCAATGACACAGCGTTTGGGTCTACATCCCGGAGGGCGACCCTGCGTTTTCGTACCTGGGAAGCTGCCTCACCTGTGCTGCAGTGTCCGCCTTTTATCAATGAACAAACATGCAAAAGGGAAAAAGCAAACGTGCAAAAGGGAATTTTAGTGGATTTTAAACAACAGAAACCTTGTTACCTGATGTCCTTCCACTCACCCCATGGACTGCCTGTTGACTGAGAGCTTATGTCCACCTTCACTTATTACTGTGCCTCAAGCCCACATGAGCTGTAAAAGAAGTACGCCTGGACGGAGTTTCGCATGACCAAAAAACTCTGGCATGCTACGCGGAGTTCTTCAAGCGGCAGAACGCTTTAGGTCATGCTGTTTGCGCTGATTTTTTAACACCGGGTGTTTGTCCTGTGCTGTTAAATAAGCGCAAACTGCGCCACGTGCAGCGCAAGAGAGCGCTGCTCATTTCTGGCACTCAAGTAGATGTTCTACTCGAGCTGCAGCTTCCTCAAAGCAAACTGAAGGTTTCTCAACATGAGTGGTAGCGGCCATCCACAACCGCCCACACTAAGAAATCTCACTGGGAGGTGGTCTGGAGTATGATTTTTCTTGCTTGTGCTTGCCAACTTCACTTTGACGAGTGGGAAAAAAAACTCTGCTTCGCTGAGTTTCAGTACTCTGCACGCTACGAGGAGTGCAGAGTGATAAAAACTCTGCAAACTCTGTGAGCAGAGTGGAATTTCACTACAAGGTCTAAAAAGAAGGAGGGTCACACAACACGCAGACGAATCTGCATCAGAGCTGCAGTGTCCTGATGCCCTTCCACTCATCTAACGGCCTGCATGATTAATGAGAGCTGTTGCCCACCTACTCATCTCCATTTATTGCTGTGCCTCAAAGCCAGCCTTAGCTGCGAAAGACAAATGGTCACACAGCAAGGAGAGGTGTTTAGGCCAGAAGTGGAGGTAACAGGAGTCTACAGGCTGTTGTCAAAGCTGGTGGGATCGGAAGAGCATGACTTGCCCATACTTTTTTAATTTAAGGAAAACAGTTCCCCTATTTTCTGTGAAAAGGCAACCATCCTGGGATGGTTAATTCAGAAAGCTGAAATGCTTCAGCTGCAATGTAAGGCATGGAGTCTCCTGTGCTGTGGTACTGAAGGTGGTCTGAAAGCTAAATAACACACGTAATCAAACAGGAGGGAGGAGGAGTCGAGGTCCATTCAATTCCCCATTGTAATAGGCAGTTCATCAGAAAGGAGAATGGACACTTGTAGCTTCATAGCCATTGGTTATAATGGATCACCCTCATAAACGCTAAATAAGCCTACTAGCCAGGGGCCTACTTACCTGAAAGAAATGTAAATGTGCACATCGCACGTGTCACTTAAAAAATGTAAGGGAGCTCCGAAGCAGTTATTGGCTTTGATTAATGCCTTAACTGCGGCGGCAAATCCACCACGGAGTGAGGAGTTCCATTAAGTGGGCAGGGATGCGTCGGCCAACAGACGTGCACAGCACTACGGAGGTAGTACTCGCGAAGGCCGCTGGCCGACAGAAGCAGCGAAGGGGTTAACGGAATCACTTGAAGCTTCCTGATGATGCACTTTATTTTCTTTGAGAGGTATCTGAAAGGAGTTACATGCTGAGCGGCTAAGTGTGTGCTTTTTAAAGGGGCGTAACACAGGTGCCAGAGTGAGCCCCTAGCTCTTCCCCACTGCTTCAACCAGGATTCAATTATGTGGCTGTCTGGTAACTGACACAGACCGCTGCAGTGCATAAACTAACAGAGGTTTTGTAAAGAACAATAATGCATTTCCCACTGATTTACTTAACTTGCATTTATTTTACATTTAACCTGTAAGTTATTTTATATAGAAACCAAACACAAGGAGATGATGGACGGAGCGCTAAAACTTTTCAAACACTCACCTCCAGTCACAGATATGGGTTGAATTCATCATCATTTTGTAGCTCATTTCGCCACCCCAGTTCAAACCCAGCCATCATGGAACAGTACAGCCTGAACTGCCAAGCCAGGTTTTCCCTGGACCGGAAACAAGCATCCTGGGACCAGTTTTGGTTTGCTTTAATCGCCCTAAGTTGGCATGGTATGCCCAGGCGCCGGGTCTCTTGCTCACTTTGCCACTGGGTGCAAGCCTACCTGGCTGATATGGGGTGTTACCCAAAAAACAGTCCCATGATGCTTCTTTACGGTCCAGGGAAGACTTTGGGCTGGACTGCTCCCAGGGGGAACAAGGTGAAGACTGATTTGCATAAGGTTGGGTCTGAACTGGGGTGGTCAAATGAGCTAAAGAACGATGATGGATTTAGCCTAGATCTGTTACTGGGGGTGAGTGTCTGAAAAGTTTCAGCGCTCCGTCCATGATCTCCTTGTGTTTGCGTTATTTTATATGTACATGTTAATGAAAGACCGAAAAAAGTTACAGCAGTATATTTCGTTTTTTTTTAGCCACTGCTTTGACCCCACCCAATGTTTACTCACTCTGCTCTCGTTCTGCACAGCATCACAGTTCCCTTACTTTTTAGGTCTCGCTAGTGAATGCAGCGCAGCTGCTTCGCTAGCGAGACTCTATTGCTGTGGCTTTGGTGCGCGAATGGAGACAGGAGGTGGCACGCGCGGACAGGAGATGTGCACTCTGCACGCGTGCACATCTCCTGTCCCGGAGGCTAGCGTTATACAGCACGCAATGCGCGCGCTTTCACTTTCCCTCCTCCATACATACTTCAAACTCTTCCTACTACCCGACTAAAAAAATTAGATGTGTGACGCCAAACTCAGACACCAAAACAAAGGTAGGACAAGTTGGTCTGCCGAGGTCAGGAAGTAGTGTGTGCCTGGCAATGCTTTCGCCAAAGCGGAGTCCCTGGAGCGGTCTCTGTTGCTAATGATGGCAACCCGCAGACAGTGACAGGCGGTGCTCCTTGTGTTCTGTCTCCTGGTGCTCACGGGGCAGCGCTCCATGGGAAAGAGGAGCAACGTGCAGCAGATCACAGACGGCAATTGGCACCAGTAATGGAGGGCGAGTGGATGGTGGAATTGTAAGGGCTTGGAGGGGAGTGGGCACACGAAACGCCTAGGCGTCCATTATCTGCACTAGTGGGTGTGGCTGTGTGGGCAGATAGCCTGTCCTCTGGGACAAACCTAAAGACAGTGACCAGGCCCCCACAAGGTGCCGATACTCGAAGCGGGGTCGCTAATTTTGTTGCTCATTTTCAGGTGGCGAGTTTTAGTCCAAGGGACTCACACTAGTTGCGTAAGCCCTCATATCAATATGCCTCCCAAGATGGGGCAGTCCCTCCAGGGACACGCCTAAGGACAGCTCCCTTAGAGGTAACTACGAGAAGCCCATAGAAGTAACTCCATCAATCTGCTGACAGTAGAGTATAACCCAGTTGAGGGGGGCTCAAAAGGCAAACCCTATACTTGGGGCCACTGGAATCATGCGACAGAGGAAGTACAAATTTATACAGATGAATACAGATTTCTCGCCCCCCCCCCGGTTTAGCCAGTGCTTTTCAAGAATCGCTGGTGGTAACTATCACTGCGCTGGCCTTACAGCCAGCAAATTTCAGTGTATTGGGGGACCTCAACCTCCATCTTGAATGTCGGGACTCACCTACCATACTGAAGTTTCTGGGTGATATGGAGGCCTGCCAGCTTAACCAGTTGGTTGAAGGGCCTTCGCATCAGGCAGGCCACGTATTAGATCCGGTGTTTACGAACATCCAGGAAGCCTGTCTCCATTCCCGGTCCCCTTAGCTGGACAGATCACTTTCCGGTTTTTACTTCAATTCAGATCCCAGCTAGATGCAGGGAAAAGCCACCACCTTCGTTGCGGAGGCGCCCCTGGAACAAGCTTGATAATGTAGCGTTCGAAGCTAGACTCCATTCCTCCTGCCCTACTTGGCCGAGCAACCTGGACGAGGCCGATACAGCCTATAGGGAGTGGATAAAAGAATCACTCGACCATTTCATTCCGATGAAATGCTCTAGGCCCAAGCGGGGCCAAACTCACCCGTGGTACTCTGAGGGCCTTACAATACAGAAAAAACAATGCAAGCAGCTGGAGCGTCTCTGGAGGAGGTCGTATGACCATCTGGCCAAAACCAACTTTAGAGTAGCTACTAAAGCCTACCATAAACTTATAAAACTGTCAAAAGCCAAATACTACACTGATCTGATCAACTCCAGCACTAACCGCTCCAAAACTATTTTTGCCTTAGTAAAGGATCTGACCAAGATACCGGAAGGCCCAGGTAATTTAATTGTGTCCGATGTCCAATGTGAAGAGCTGGCCTGTTTCTTTGTAGACAAAGTCAAAGGGATTTATAACTCTCTAACCTCAGATGGACCCATTGTAAATTTCAACCCTACGGGGCTCATCGACTTGCCATTTTCACTACAATATTTACCACCTATTGAGCAAACTGAGATGGACTCCTTGATTAAAAGAGTTAAATCAGGTTCCCCGGAAGATCCTGTTAAGCCAGAATTATTCAGACTATTCCAGGACTCCATCTTGCGGGAAGGGCGGATGTTAATTAACAACTCACTTCAGTCGGCTACCATTCCCTCATCCTGGAAACATGCTAAAGTTGTTCCCCTTTGCAAAAAAGGGATGTACCATGTTACAACGCATACCATTACAACTACCTACCATTACAACGCTACCATTACAACGCATACCATTACAACGCATAGCGCTTAGAGGTGCTGGATAGTGGTAAGTATAATTTACTATTCCAACTCCAGTCCCCGTGGACACTAGGGAAGGTGTCCTAGAGCGCCCCCCAGCGCAATGCGTTGTAATGGTATGCGTTCTAAAAGTTGCGTTGTAATAGTAGGTAGTTGTAAAAGTTGCGTTGTAACAGGTGTATACCGCAAAAAAGCCATCACTAGACCCCACCAGATCAGACAGTTTTAGACCCATCTCCCTGCTCCCCTATCTTACCAAGGTGATGGAGGCCCATGTAAATTCCATTCTGACTACCTATTTGGAGTCGAATGGAATACTGGACGAATCTCAGAACGGCTTCCGTGCTAAACATAGCACGGAATCTGCTTGGCTAGCCGTTACGGAACATCTGAGGGAGGGGCTGGACCAGGGTGAGACATCTGCCCTGGTTCTGCTGGACTGGAGTGCGGCCTTTGACACGGTCTCCCACAGGATCCTGCTTGCGAGACTGTGGGACATCGGAGTCAGGGAGAGAGCCTTGGAATGGTTCGCGTCGTTTTTATCTGACCGATCCTTCCAAGTGCACGCCCCGCCGTACTCATCCAGCATACACCCCCTGGACTGTGGAGTCCCGCAGGGCTCTGCGCTCAGCCCCACATTGTTCAATGTGTATGTCCGCCCCCTGGCCTTGTTGGCCAGGGACCGCAACATCAAATTACTGTCATACGCGGACGATACACAACTCATTTTCTCCTTTTCTAAGCACAGAGGGGCTGACCAAATTAAGTTCCAGGAAGATATCCTGGCTATATCGAATTGGCTGTCACAGAACTATCTACAGTTAAACTCTTCTAAGACGGAGATACTCCTTGTAGGTAAGGACACCCAGAAATGGGATGCACATTGGTGGCCTCCCACTCTGGGACCTTCTCCTGCCCCCAAAGAGGATGTCAAAAACCTGGGTGTGATGTTGGACAATTCACTCTCCATGGAAATTCATGCTAAGAGAGTGGCAGGCACCTGCTATGGTCGCCTGCGCTCCCTTAAACCTATCCTCGGATTCTTTGAGCCCTGCATCCGCCAGACTATAATTCAGGCCTTGGTCTTATCCCATCTAGACTACTGCAATACTCTTATGTTAGGTTCTAACTTGACGGTGATAAACAGACTACAGAGAGCCCAGAATGCCGCGGCTCGCATTTTATTTGCACTGCCAAAAAAATGCCACACCTCTCCTATTCTCCATCGGCTACACTGGTTACCGGTTAAACAACGCATCCAGTTCAAAAGCTTATGTCTAATTCATAAAATTTTGTATAACACCGCCCCTCAAACTTTGCAGGGACTTTGTTCCTTCTATGTCCCCTCGCGTGCCCTTCGTTCAGCCGATCTATCACTGGCACGTACGACTAAGATCCGAAGGTGCCGAGCTGGTGGTCGCTCTTTTAGGCATTTGGCGCCGAAGCTGTGGAATTCGATCCCTCTTGGGGCTCGGGGCACTTCTAACCACCTGCTGTTCTGTAAACAGATTAAAACTTGGCTGTTCTCTTCCATTTAACTTCACCTTTTCTGTTGTGTCGCACTGTTCTTAGGTATGTCCGCAGCGCTGGGACGCCCCATTGCTGGGGTAGCCATGGGCTATATAAGCAGACTTAACATAACATAACATACAAATTTTGCAGATGCGTTGACTAAATTACGTTGCAAGAACAGGCAAATCACGTGGCGCGATGTTGCTCATTTTCTGATAGTAATACTTTATTATTCTGTAGTTGTTTCGAGTGGTAACACTTGGTTAAAAGTTCACCTCATTAGTACCGGTTTAACAACCAAATAGAGCAATAAACAACAGAACGATGACAAGTTCTGCTTCATGAAGGGCCTTTCACTGGTCGGGAACACTTGTCACCAGCTTTTAAATACATTTTAACTCGTTTGAGCTAGAAACGATTTTATGTTGTTAAAATCTGTAGATTGCACAGCAGCTAAAGGATTAGCTGTCAAGTGCGACAGTTTCATAATTATGCGTATGCAGCAACTAAAGGATTATGTGGCAAATGCAACGATTTCATAATTATGCGGAAGACACCGCCATGTACTATTGTGTAATTCCAGTTGCATGTAACTACCTCTTGACCCATCAGAGTTGTAAAGGAGATCCTTTTAATGAAATACTGCTTCAGCTTTACATTTTTTTTTAATATTTTGGATTGTTTCAATATTTATAATGGTTTTATTTGTCAGACCAATCAAGGGAAATAGTTCCCTGGTTTGTTTCACAGTGGATATGTTCTTACCTCCGTGAATGCCTCCCAGACACATACCTTTGCCTCACCAAATGCTCTTGCAGTGTCATGCAAAACCTATGTGTACTGTTATTCTAACCACTTATAACCTGAGATGGCGCAGTTTATTATATACTGACTTCAAAAATGCCTTTGTTTTTTAATCTTATTCATTGTTCTAATTTTTCATCTGTTGAGCGACTCATTTGTAAAGTTTCAGTCCCTTTGAACAATGCCACTCCTTCATTTTGAGTCTCAAACTTACATTATAGTTTCTAATTGCAACAGTTTTCTTTACTTATGATTGCTATTTTAAAACTTGTTAATGAGCTGTCCAACTCCTAATCAGTAAAATTGTAAGTTCTATTTGTACTAAATGTATATGAGTTTTCCCTTTTGGGGGTCAGTTCATGAAGAGTACATTAAATAGTACCTTAGGCGTATTACGTATTGTGAATCGGCCTGTAAGTGTTAAATCTTCAATAAGGTGGGACAAAATAGGCGACATTAGTCCAGCTAAATCTGCGATTTTCGTATCCACATCCTCCTTTGCTTCTGCCAGAGAATGTGTGTTTTTTGAACTATGTACTTCTTCACAACTGGTGGGAATTCGTCCTCAAAATATTCCGGTGGAGAACCACCTTTTAAGCAAGCATGGCAGTGTTGGCTTACCCAGTTCCTCTCACATAGAAGAATCTTGCACTCGGTCCTATGCACAGGCTCACCATCATTAACCAGAGGCTCATGCAGGTGTTATTCTGGATGAGAACTTGGCTCTGGTTCTGCTGAGCCAAATTCTCTAAAATGCAGCACCTCATTTCTGAAACCACGTGTCTTTCAAGTGCAATGGTTCTCCATCCTGTTTTACTTAGCATTATCCTATCACTTGGGTGCCCATTTGACAACAGCTTGCCTTTGAAACTCTTGCAAGTACTCTAGGATGACTAAAATCTGCCCTTAATTCCTTGCAGATGTGGAGGAGAAGCAATGCTCACGGGGGGACTGTCCTGGCCAGGGGAAAATATCAGCATTTTGCTGAATGCTTTCTACCCTTGCAGAGGGATCAGCAAATTTTTCATTTAGCTCTGCAACACTTAGTTTTCTGGAAAACTGCCAATCCACGTGCATCTGCATATCCTTACTGTCAGCTATGAGTGAGTCAGGCAGGCTCTTTGGACATTGCCTGTTTTTATTTCGAGCCTGGGCAGCGCATGCGCTGCTCTAAGAGGCATGCTGTATTGGACTATGGACCTGAAGGTCCACCCATATTTTTCATTGGCTTGTCATTGTCCTTCGTAAATGCTGGCTTCTGATTCGTTAATAGGCTTGTTAGTCCATAGTTAGTACACCGCCATGTCTTCATTTTTAACCTCCCATGAGGACTGGCCCTTTTACTTTTGTCGTTACACTGTATGTCTTATTTACTCTGTAAGCACTATTTTCTTTAATACGTTTCTGCTACTGCAGGCACGACATGCTTTCCTGCACCAGGCGCGCTTTCACTTTCCAAGCAGCCCGGGACAATGGCGACAGCTTCTGTGAAGTGAAATAGGTCTCGCACTTAAAGGAGTTTGAGCTATTGACATAGCAAATGACAATGCCTTTTAGTTATGTGTTAGTTATCAAAACAAATAAAAGGCATTGTCATTTACAATTCTAATAGCTTAAACTCTCACGAATGCGAGACCTATTGCATTGCAAATGCTTGTTTTAATACACTTCGACTTCTGTCTACAAGCCATGTGAGAAAAGGAAAGGGCTCTCCGTACCAGCAGCTGAAAGACATTATTGTGGCTGAGCCCCTCGTCTGTAAACTGTGATGTGTTGTTGAGTCAGTGCAGAGGGTTACAGGGTGATTATGGAGGCGAGGACAAGAAAAGACCCCAGGAGCATAGATAACAGTCGAAATAAGAGATTGGGGTGGTTGGACACGGACTGTGAACCACATTGGAGGTTGAGGATTAGTGTAGAAAAGGAAGCAAAACAGGTACACTAAATATAAGCATATGGACTGACATCAGCAACAAGCCCAATTTAAAATTAAGCTGAATGACAAGAACCACACGATACACATTCTTCGGTAGATTTTAAACATTCAAAATAAAAACAAAAGTGAAAAGTGACATGTTTGCCAACTTGCCAAGCTCATAAGGAACCATCAACATGGAAGATTTGTTGCTGACTCAATGGCATCAATTTCTGGGATTCCAAACTTCCAAGACCGGGCCTGCTCCAGGTCAGCAACTCAGGGGTAGCTGCTCCAGCTTTGTGCCCAGGTCCTGCACTGCTCCTGCAGGTGCCCCGGCAGGTTCACCTCTGCCAGACTGCCACCACAAAGGCTCTTGTTCTCTGCCCCAGCACTGTGCACAGACGGCCTCTGTACGTGCCCCACCAAAACCCACAGACATGCCTATCCCAGAACTGTCTGTGCAGAGGGTCCGATCTGCAATCCTCAAATTGCTGTATATGCACCACTTGAAACAAGTTTTTTTTCAAAAACTTCTCAGACCCCCTACCCCTGCGTTTCTCCTACAGTTCGGTCGTGCTCACCACCCTCGCTCTTTCTAGGTTTTCAACTTAAGCTCCAAAACTTAAAAAAAAAAAAAGACGTCAGCTCCACTGAGCAGGGGTACAAAGAGTGTGGCGAAAGTAACTTTGTTTCACGTTCCTTAAGTATGAAAGAGAAAGGAAAAAAAATATGGATTTAAAAAAAAAAACATTTATAGCTGTCCATGCAATTATTGTATTACGTCGTAAAAAAGCAGTTCACTACTATGTACATAATTTTCAACTTCATGGTTTTATCTGGGTAACCAATGCAACCTTATTCACTTTAGCTAACAGTAGACAGAACATTTGACTTTGCACAGGAAATCAGAGAAGGATGTTGTCAAAATAAAAATTTTGAAGCCACATATCAGTCAAAGAAACACTGGGCGACGGACTTAACACGACAAGTGGGGTTGTGGGAGTATGATGGAGGAGCATAGAAACACTGCTCCTGGCTAGAGCAACTGAACTAAATAAAACTACATGTGCCATCTATGCCGATCACATACACCCCCCTTCTTTCACATGGGAGACTACCATAATCAATGTCACAATTGATTGCTTGGCATCAATGTAATATCACAAAAGGTTTTGAGTATAGAATTACGAAACTTGGTATTCACTCAAAGACAGAGGGTTAGCAATGCGTGTGGGCACGCACGGATGCTTGTGGACAAGCAAACGACTGTGCCTAGTTCCGAAGATACGACATCTGGGCATCGCGTACTCTGGGCAGCGTCCTTTGGTTTAGGCCTTCTTGTCTGGATGGGTCTAATGCACGACACTGTTTCCAACCCAGTAAGCATCTGCGTCGACCTGACGTGCTAAGTAATATCCATTACCACTTTCTCTGAACTGTAGTCTGTACACTTGGGGAGAAAAACGTACTGCTAATCACAAGACAGAAGACGAAAAACACTATTCAAACATCGATTCTCCCCAGTGCTGCTGGCATCTGTTCATGTTCTGTGTGCAGAGTGTGCTGTACAGGCCTGTTCACCAATCAATGTAGCAGCATGCAGCTAAACAAACCTTAGAAAACAAGCACTGGTTAAGCCAACCGGTCTGGTATGTTTTAGCTACATGTGGGTATGTTGTAATGGCACTAGGTTGTGTGTTTTGTCTGGGTGCAGTAACTGAAAACAGCCATTTGCATTCAGACAATACGCACAATCACATGAAGAGGGAAACACATATCCTAATATAGACAAGGGCAGCAAATATATGAATGCACATATATACGAAAACACTGTGCTATTAAAAGTACTCATTGGGATAGTACTGATCAATACACTCGATTAAATATGCTTTCTACTGTAATTAAGAAGCTAAAAGAAAGTGTTAGACCGGACAGCCTTGGAGTGGTCCGCCCCCTTCCATCCCCCAACATTTTGCCTACCTCCTCCCTTTTTCTGACCGTGTTTTTGCTTGCTTTAGGACTCTGGGCTTCCACACTTACACCTGCATAGACTGTGTCCGGTCCACACACAAAGGGTGAGACTCCACTTTAGTGAATCTGGAGCCAGGGCAGGAAGGGCGGACACTTGTCTTCCCCACTTCAAAGGCATAACTGGGTATATGTAATAGAACTCAGAAACCATTACTTCAGTACAATTCTGGATCTGTGAGGACTCGGCCATGAATTCTCTGGACGGCAAAATCGGAGATTGTCCCGAGCAGTAAAAGCTCTAGCTACGCCACTTCTGCCAAGAGGTGCCATCCCAGTTCTAGACCCTTGGAAGTGAGGCCTAAGGTGCTTCTTCAGCCAACCCACGCATTCTCCTCAAACAAGCACAATCTTAGCCATTGCAGGGTTCAGAACCGGCGCATCTTCGCCTTTGCCTGGATCGGAATCAGCTCCGTGGAGCAGACCCGGTGCATTGCCTTCGAAACCAGCGCATCGCCCTCAGAACCAGCACATCTTCTGCTGGAACAGAACCGACGCATAGCATTTGGAACCAGTGCATCACTCTCAAAATGGACATATCCCCATTTATACACCAGTCCAGCACGGCCAGATATCCCAAACAGGCGCTTATTGCTTCTAAGCGGTTTGTTACAGTTTATTCTTTAAAAATTCATATTTACAGTTCCAACTATTGGATTGTTGCTGTTTTGGTCGTGTTCTATTTACAAAAGCTCCATTGTTCTAACCTGGTGTGGTGTCGTTTTGTGTTGCTTTTGCTGTGTTACTGTTTGAAGAGTTGCATAAATACTTTACACGTTGTCTCTTAAGTTAAGCCTGACTGCTCTGTCTCAAGCAAAAAGAGGGTGAGCACAGGATAATTTAGGGTGTGTTGTGAGTTACCTTGACTAGTATTGTGGTTCCGCTTGGACAGGGTGCATACCTCTGCCAACAAGAAACCCAGTGTCTAACATCCTGGGATATGGGTCAGAGGGGCTGGGCAAAGCCTAACACTTTCACCTGAAAAGTCTGTGTCCTGTCCATACACAAAGGCTTGCATACCCTGCTGTAGTGAGTCTGGAGCCAGGGCAGAAAAGAAGGACCTCTCTGCACTTCAAAGACCTTTCTTTGAAGTCTCCCCCACTTCAAAGGCACAACTGGATTTGACACCACCACTTCAGTACACTTTTAAGCCTGTGAAGACTCTGAAGGACTGGAACTCCGCTGCTTTTCTGAACTCCTCCCTGTCTGTGCTGCCCTGCTGTTCCACTGCCTGGTTGAGAAGGACTGGGCCAGCATCACTTGAACCCAGAGTGACTACAAGTGTTTGCAGGATTGCCTCCTGATTCGAAGTCTCAGGTACGTATAAGACTTCCACCATACATGCATCTGCACATGGACTCTGCCATCTGTGAGTCTGCCCTGCCTAGTGGTACCACCCTAGTCCTTTATCCTTGAAAGAGAGGCCTAAGCTGCTTATTTAGCCCACCCATGCATCAACTGAACCAGTGCATCTTCGCCATTTGAGGGATCAGATCAGGCGCTTTTTCACCTTCGCGTGGATCAGAATCAGCGCACCCTCGTCATTGAGTGGAGCTGAACTGTACAATTGTTATTAGGTTTCCCTTTACTCAATTGTTTAACATTGTTTACTAGAGAATGTTTTCATTACAGCAGAATTTCTCTGCAACATTACAAAGTGCACAAGAATGTTTTCAATGCAGGACTGAATTTTGCTACTTTATACAATGCTGTAATGCAAAGAAGATATTTATTGTTTGGATGCCTTGCACCAGCATCTCAATGAGGTTTTTTGAGAGAATAAAGATAGGCCGTGCTTCCAATACAGACCTGCCTGAATTGTTAAAGAGAAGCAGACACATACACTAGTCTTGAGAAAATAAAGAATTTGTATGATTTTCTTGCTGCAGTGGAGAGAAGATTAACTACGGGCTATTTAAAACTGATATCTGCTGAGTGGACTTGCACTCTCAAAACTCCAGCCAGTGAGGTGGACTCACTGTGCTTTACAGCTGAAATACAGCAGCAGGTTAGGACAGCTTCTGTCCTTCAGTCGCATCTTGAGGTGGAGCTGACACGAGTACTCCAGCCAGACAAACACCACAGACGCAGCGCTGAATGCCAATTGGAGCCAAAATGGTGTCTCTTGGATTTCTCTCCCACAGGGTCATCCTCAAACTTTTTGTCTTCACCCTCTTGTTTTGATAACCTGTTTTTGTTGATTTCTAGGACTCTGTACACAAAGTGCTTGAGCGTTCTCTTTTCAACATGTTGAAATTAGCCTACACCCAATAGGCACATTTATTTTACTTTTGAGTCCGTAGTTAAATAGTACTACAGGTATCCAGGGGAGTAAAATACATGTTAATAGTGGGCTGCAGCACTTATTGTTGGATTCTGTGAATTACCTCTTCATACATATGTCAAAACTGCCATTGCAGCCTCTATGGTTTAAACTACCATTTCAACCTGTGAAAATAACCCTTTTGACAGGCCTAAACCTTCCTTTTTACTGCATACAAATCACCCCTAGGGTAAGCCCTAAACAGCCCATATGGAAGGGTATTTGAAAACTTGGACAGGTACTTTTAACTTTTACATGTCCTGATAATGAAAAACTCCTAAAATAGTTTTTCACTAATACAAGGAATACCTCTACGATAGGTTGACATTGGGTTAACTTATTAAATTTAATAAGTTATAACTTTCAATTGGGAGCAGGTAGGAAAGTAGAGTTTAGTCTCCTAAGAATTGTAACTTAAAACCCTCTGTAATGGTAAAGCTGGCTTTAAAATCTCTATTCAGAAAATTTGACTTTTATAAAGTTGACATTTTCTTGCCCCAACCATTTGGTGCCTACAGCCTGTATCCTGGGTCACATGACTAGGTGTGGTTGTCAACTGGCCTTTGTGTATTAATCCCAGGTAGTGAGACAAAGTGGGAATAGGTGTTGGCAGGATGAGGGGGAGGAGGTGCCAGATATCACACCTGCACATCACAAAGACTCTGCCTCAGCACACTCACAAAGGGTTTGTGCCCCCAGACAAGCTGGAGCCAGGGCAGGGTCCCAGACACCTCTGTAGGGGGGGATGATCCTAGAAGTTTATCCCAATTCAAAGTAGGCACAAGGTATAAATATTGCACCCTCAGACCCACCTCTTCAGATCATCTCTGGACCTGTGGACTTTACCGGGAAAGACTACCAAGCTGTGAAGTCTACCTTGCTTGCTGAACAAGCACTGCTGTGCTGTCCAAGGCCTGTTCCTGCTGCACTAGGGATCTAATGCTGCTGTAAGCTGCCCTGCTGAATACAGACTGCCTGTGTAGACCCAGAACTCCAAGGAATCTCCAAGGGGCAGTTGGTTAGCACCTTTTCATGCCACAGGGACACAGAAGGCTTTTTTGACATCAATGCAATTTCATGCATCTAGATGGGCGACGCAGCTCTTCCTCTATGCCCACGCTTCCTAGCACAAGTCCTTGCAAGTTCTACTGGTTTCCTTGATGATAACTCAGGACCTTGCATTGCAAGCACCCATTGCCAGCTCATTGACTCTGCCACTGTGCAACGCATCTTGACACCAGACCTCGCATCATAACTAATTGACTGCTGACTGGGGCTGTATCGCAGCAGTACGAAGGGAATTCCATTACTGGTGGAGAAGCGTGAGCCCAGGCAATGGTAGGACTGGAATGAGCTTCCACAGAATGACAGTTGTGACAAAAGAAGGTGGCAGAGCTTATCGCGTGACCGAGAATTGTATCTTTTTTTTCGGCTTGGCTAGTTATGCTAGATTGAGTCCACAAACAGATAAGATGCCTAATAAAGACAATAGACAGAGTTTGAGACAAAAAAAGAACAAACATTGGCAAGGCCAATAGGTCTGGCTTTAAAGGAATTTTGCATGGCATTGTGAAGTTTTATGAGTACATATCATGGGAATGAATATGCATTTGTGTAGAAGTAAAGAATTGTAGAAAAATGTTGCCATAGGTTAAAAGGTCACATGACAATTGCACTGTCAAGTCAGACCTAAACATTCAAGTTGGTAAATGACTGCACTCCTCCCATATGTGCTGCTGCCACATAGCACCACCATAACAGTGGCATGTGTTTGACCCTGAAAGTTCAAACTCAGGCAGCTGGATTAATAAATAAAATAATGATCACAGATGTGGATGGCCAGCATTTGTGGAAGAACATACATTCTACCCAATCAAAACATGTACTCCTGGCGCCCAAGATTTGGGAGGAGCCAAAGCTCATCTGCAGTGATGCTCACAGTCGCCTGGCAACAGCTGGGCTGTCAAGCTAGACTATAAAAAGGACACTTCTTTAACCTGCAGCAAAGAGTGTAGAATATAGATAAAATTATGCAATGTGGCAGTGAGTCTGCGTACTCTGTTTGAACATCAGTTTCAATTCCCATGGTAATGCAACTGGACAGATGTCCTCTGTCCACCATGGTTCAGTGACTTCTTACAATTTTAAAGGGCAATCAATTGGAATGTGTCATGGTTTGCTTCTGCAGAGAGGCGTGTGCGATAGTACGAGCATCTACCTACATGCCAGGACCTAAGCTAATATTGTTGGGACTCTTTTGGCAACAAACATTTATTCCCACAGACAGATTAAAACAAAGAAAGAGCTGGGACAAGATGTGGGGAATAGGGTTGTTCTCTGTGATACACAGGCATGTTAAACCGAGACCTGAGGACAGTGAAAATGTTGATTTGCTGCAGTTTGAGGCACTACTGTAGTAAACGGATGCAGCTGATTGCTGGGTCAACAACCAGGCAGATGTTGCGAAGGTGACTAGCCACAGTAGCATCCTCAAAAGCTCCTATTTGTTAATATTCCATAGTCATTGGATTCAATTACAACAAGAACATTTCTCATACTGGTCCCCAGAAGATCAAGAGTGCCTACTTGATCTCGAAGATTAAGTAAAATTCCTATTTTTTCCTTAAGGCGAAACTTGCAATTCATTTTTGCAGTGAGTGTGTTGCAGGGATTCTGCACACACACAGACCTATGCGCAGGATTAAAGGACCCTGGTGCATAGGGACTGGGTCTCCCTACCACCTTAGTACCCACAATCTTGGGACCAATTAGCTATAGTGTCTCACTTGCTCTCCTACTAACTCACAGAGAAGCCAATTATTCAAGTGTGTGCCACCTATTCATGTATCCCACTAAAAACTAAAGTACGTTGTCCAAACAATAGCTGCATCGGTATGTTTTGTCTAAGGGCTAAGGACTGGCCAAAACAAAATAACAAGGGGCATTGTTGTTTGATCTTGCACATAATGATCAGTATAAATACCAGGAACATGCAGAGAGTGAACAGAACGATGAGTTATCACGTGAAAGCAGTCATGGAAATTGTTGCAAAAATAAAGACGTGTAGTAACAAAAGCAGCAGGCAAGCTGCAGCATGCTCATGCTAAGTTAGTGAAGATAACAATGTCCCTATGGGCCACGGACAAGTGCAGAATGAAAGACTTATATTACAAAGATTCCATTTAAGGGAAATGTTCATCTCAAGAGGGGTACAACTACATAAGGACAAACAGTGGCTCAGTGTCCACTTAATGTCTCATTTCCCTAAGCCTCCAGTATCAGCATGTATCTGAAATGAAAGGACACTGCAATGTAGCCCTGGAAGTGCAGGACGTGTGCCACCACTTGTTAACTTCACACATGATCCTTCATTTGGAAGGAGGCCTTCAGTTTCCAACGCTCGATTCTGTTGGTTTTACAGTAGGAAAGGAAATATTGCTTGTATGTAGTACTCCGAACTTTGTGTTCATGACTTCTTCTGTTAAAGCTTGAGAGGTGTAAGTTGCCACTTTGTGGCTAGCCAGCCTTGAAATAGTGCCAAAGCAATTCAGGACAGAGTGACACCATACGACCCAAATGACATATGGCCAAAGATGAGCACTTTTACCCACTGGATAGGCATCTGTGTTTCAGTATATCTAGTTGGAACAGAGTTGGAGCAGGAGGTAGCAGGTGTAGCTTGATGTTAACCCACGCAACAAGCCAAAGTATGGTAAAGTGCCTTTCAATCACAGGGTCCCACAACAAATGATAATTCATCACAATTATTTCTGTAGGCTAAACATTGATACCAAAAAACCCTGGCAGGAATCATCATATAAACATGAGGCAACACAACATTGCCAATGGATCAAGCAAGAGGATGTATGTTCCTCCTAAATGGCCAATAATAAACCTTCCAAAATCGCCAATGTTGACATTATATAGGGCAAGTTTATTCACTGGGTGCTATTGTATGAAAGGAGAGGGAGAGGATGTGATTTTACACAATGACATATTGCAGTAAAGAGTGTGTCTCTAGCTACTATGAATTTGTCAGTACTGGGATCATTTTTATTGCAGAAAATATACTCTTTTACAGAAACTACAAAATGGCTGACACGCTGTAATGTTAATATATAGCACATCCACATGCACAAATACGTTCAAAGCATCTATATTTTATCTTTAGGAGAAGTTTTGTGAGGAACAGCAGCAGTTGGCGTGGAACTGACCTGAAGACAGGTCCAGGAAAGACCTGGCTTGGCAGTTCGGGCTGGAGTGTTCCCACGCAAAACAGAGTCAAGATTGATTTGCATATAGCCGGGTCTGAGGGGAGGGGAGGGCAAGGGAGAGGAGGAGAGGGGAGGGGAGGAGAGGGGAGGGGAGGAAAGGGGAGGGGAGGGGAGGGGAGGGAGAGAGAGAGAGAGCGAGAGAGAGAGAGAGAGAGAGAGAGAGAGAGAGAGACATGACGAGGAGATGGTACTCTTTCTCTGGAAGGTCAAAACTGCCTCCCCACCAAGTGTGAAGACACCAGTACCAACCGGAGCTGGGCAGGACCAACACCCGGTATCCTGGACGACCTGCACCAAACACTGACAGTGAGTGTCCAGCCTGCATCATTACTGGACCAGGACCAAGCAGTTGTCAAGGGAGGTCCACATCACAGAGACCCACTTCGAGAGTGGCCCAGCTGCTTTGATTTTGCCCCTGCTATTTGTTTGTCCCTGACCACGAGGTGCATCTTTCCGGACCCACCACAGATGAACAAACCTCTCTGCTCCTAAGCCCCCTGGCGAACCATCTGTGTACCCATGCCCCAAGACTTCTTGCAACCTAATCTACCATTTGGGAGTCCTCTGACTAGCCCGCAATGCCCCTTGTGCAGCCTCTTATCACATGCCGCCCCCCCCTTCTCCATAGCGCCAGCTACCAGTCTCATGAGCATCCTGCTCCTGGTAGAACCCGGGCCGTTCCCGATGAACTGCTGGTAGTACTTTGAACCTTGGCTCACTACTACTCTGATCCTATAAGGTGAACCCCTGAAACTGACTGTACCTACCTTTATGCATCTTTGACTTTTCCTCCCATAGTACGTAAAAGCGCACAAGATTGAAACGTTTACTTACATGTGAATATTTTTCATCAAAAACTGTACTTACATTGAAACAAAGTTTTTGAGTTTGAAATATATTATAAAGAAGTGTTATTTTTCTAATTTGGTCTTGACTTTATTATTTGTAATTGTAATTTAAATTTGTAACGCGCAATATCACCCAGAGGTCTCTACGCGCTGTCAGAGGGTGCACATGGACTAGATGGAGGGGGAGGGGGGGGCGGAGGGCAGGAGGGAGGCTGCTAGGTCGTACCCCATGCTTCCAAGAAGAGCACAGTTTTAAACTTCTTCCTGAAGGGCAGGAGATTCATTTCCGTGCGTAGGCTTACTGAAAGGCTTTTCCAGGCAAAGGGGATCGCAGTAGAGCACGCTCGCCCTCCCATAGAGGATAGTTTGAAATGGGGGCAGACCAGGAGGGTAGCCTCTGCTGATTGAAGTGTCCTTCTGGGGACATAGGGGACAATGCGGTCCTTGATGTAGCTTGGGGCTTGGCCGGACAGGGTTTTGTGAGTAATGCAGAGACCCTTGAATTTAATTCTCTGCCTGATTTTGAGCATGTCTCTCATTTATTGCCTTTGTGAGTACAACCAATGCTTAGCATTACCCTCTGATCAGCCTAACTGCTCGCCCACACTACCACAAAAGAGAGCGTTCGTATTATCTACTTTATCATCTGTAAACCAATTGGGGAACCACTGGACTCTCTGCACAATGTACTTCGTTTTTGTGCACTATATAGTGAGCCAGCTACCTATAATGGATCACTAGCCCATGAAAAAATATATTTAAGAAAGTTCTGAATAGTCCAGGGGGAAGCCAAGTTGGTAAAACTTGAGTAAGGTTGAAAGTGGTGATGATAATACAAACTTCATTTGCACTTTCTCGTGGGGCATTCTGGTGGATTTCTGTATCAAAATTTTTTACCCCCACCAAGGCAGCGACATGGGACAATAGAATCATTGGGTTCACTGCAGCATGTTCCAGCAAATGGAAACCCTTGTGTTGTGCAGGTTCAGCAAAGCAGCCATCTTTAGGAAAAGTCGCAGCATGAACTTCAGGACACGAAAAGAGGTGTCTGCTCCAACACCTCAGCTTTTAAGTGGCAGAAGAACCACATACAGAGCAGTTTTACGGCATGACGAGGCCGTGCGCAGCATGGGTTTACCAAAGTCTCCCAAGAAACAGCAACTATCCCTCTTCGGGGGATAAATATCCCTTCAGCCCGGCTCTGAAGTTATATCCACTGTTTTATACCACAGATCTACATTCAGCCCGGCTCTGAAGTTATATTCACTGTTTTGTCTAATCAGCCCAGCTCTGAAGTTATATTGACTGTTTTATACCACAGGTCTACATTCAGCCCGCTCTGAAGTTATATTCACTGTTTTATACCACAGGTCTACATTCAGCCCGCTCTGAAGTTATATTCACTGTTTTATACCACAGGTCTACATTCAGCCCGCCCTGAAGTTATATTCACTGTTTTATACCACAGGTCTACATTCAGCCCCGCTCTGAAGTTATATTCACTGTTTTACACCACAACTATGCATTCAGCCCAGCTCTGAAGTTATATTCACTCTTTTATACCACAACTATGCATTCAGCCCAGCTCTGAAGTTATATTCACTGTTTTATACCACAGGTCTACATTCAGCCCGGCTCTGAAGTTATATTCACTGTTTTATACCACAGGTCTACATTCAGCCCGGCTCTGAAGTTATATTCACTGTTTTATACCACAGGTCTACATTCAGCCCCTCTCTGAAGTTATATTGACTGTTTTATACCACAGGTCCAATGAGCCCAGCCCTGAAGTTATATTGACTGTTTTATACCAAAGGTCTACATTCAGCCCGGCTCTGAAGTTATATTGACTGTTTTATACCACAGGTCTACATTCAGCCCGGCTCTGAAGTTATATTCACTGTTTTATACCACAACTATGCATTCAGCCCAGCTCTGAAGTTATATTCACTGTTTTATACCACAGGTCTACATTCAGCCCGGCTCTGAAGTTATATTCACTGTTTTATACCACAGGTCTACATTCAGCCCCGCTCTGAAGTTATATTCACTGTTTTATACCACAGGTCTACATTCAGCCCGCTCTGAAGTTTTATTCACTGTTTTATACCACAGATCTACATTCAGCCCGCTCTGAAGTTATATTCACTGTTTTATACCACAGGTCTACATTCAGCCCGCTCTGAAGTTATATTCACTGTTTTATACCACAGGTCTACATTCAGCCCGCTCTGAAGTTATATTCACTGTTTTATACCACAGGTCTACATTCAGCCCGCTCTGAAGGTATATTCACTGTTTTATACCACAGGTCTACATTCTGCCCCGCTCTGAAGTTATATTCACTGTTTTAGACCACAGATCTACATTCAGCCCCGTTCTGAAGTTATATTCACTGTTTTATAACCATAGGTCTGCAAAATAGGTCCAGGAGGAGGTGGATTCATTCCAGACTTTCAGGATAACCGCATACCTCACATGCAGTAAATCAGTCCGGTTCTCTCATTGTTCCTGCATATTTTATAACTTGAATGTCTTGTGCTCGAAAGCAAAAATCATACATTACAATGTTCCTCCTCGAGTGCCATCTTTCATTAAAAGAAAATAAATGGTTTCGCCCTTCAAATATAATGGGAAACACATTTTATTTCTTTGTTGGTTGCTTCTGCCCTCGAGTTACACATTTTCAAGGAGGTATCCTGAATGGCAGTGACATCAGCCATGGCAAAAACGTTAAACACATTCTGTAAAATATAAACATAACATTTAGATTTGCCTGACCACATTGCTGCTTTACATTAGAATAAAATGCGAAGAAACTAAAAAACTGCACAACTCAATTTCGAATTGGAAAAAAAAAGTAACAAACGTCAGCAGAAGAAAATAACGGCAATAATAATTAAACGCAGGACACAGGGAAAAATATTACAGCTCTTGTAAATCACTATTAAAGATGCACCAAAATAGTTAGTAACTATAAAAAACAGGCAGGGCTTAAAAGCAAAGTAAATTGTGTCACTTTTAAAAACGTCGACACTAAACTGATTTCATCTCCTTCAATATCCTTCTCGGGCTTTGCTGGATCCTGTTGCCAAGGCAACAAAGGCTACTTTTAGTCCTGCTGGAAAACAGCATATGCTCAGCTTGACTATGGTAGCCCATGAAAGAGTTCCCCGTGCTGTCCAGGAGCGATAAAATAGGCGATGATGGGACCCAAGAGCGGCAAAATGTGCGATGGTGCTCTCAGACAGATAACTGAGGCAGGGGTCCATTGTGCTGTCATGGTGCTTATTACTGGATATTTTTATATTTCCTAACCTACTCTAGCATCATGTACAATACTGATTGACAGATCTGCGAACCAAAGACTACCTCATAAGAAAAATGAATTAAATATGGCAAATATACCAGAACAATAATTTTTGAAGTCTAATGCTGCCGTTTTTCTTGCACTAGCGGCCTTATCTGTTTCCCTACGAAGGTATTAATCCACAAGCCATACCTTTAGAACTCAAAATTGTGCTCCGTTATCATTCACACATGCTCAGCTTCTTTGCTGTGAAATGAACCCTGAAAAATATTTTGGGGTCGGTGATATAACTTTGTGAGAACCCATACGTTACATACTAGAGGAGTAAAAAGTAGGGCTCGCAATCATATTTAAAAATTCTGCATAAAAAAACCAACAAATTTAGCATTTTTATCAACACAACGTCCAATCACTCATGCAGTAAGGTCCAACTAGTGATGGGCTTTTCACATTGAGTAGGTTATGCATATTGGGGTGAAAAAGACAAAGGATGTTAATGGGGAAAGCAGGAAGGGGGTCTTCATGCACTTCAACAAACTAAATTGTTTGGCACAATCACAAAACAGTAACTTAATAGATAATCACAAAATCCATTGTCATTCATGTCTCCGACAATAGAGCTAATGATAAACAACTTCTATGTAAGTCAGGATCACGTGTTTTTCCAGGGTGCAAAAAAAAAGGTAACACCAGAAAAAAATGAATGGGGGTGTCAAGGCATAGGTTTTCCACAGGGAAAAGTAGAGTGCAAAATGTTTGCAAATAATTTCTCCCAAACTGGTGACGTTTAGAGTTAAGAAACTAGGGGTTTATGCCCGGAAATTTAATACGTTGTAAATTTACAAGTGCAACCTTCTGGCAGTCTCTGAGAATAACAATAAAGACAAAATCTACAACAGACGCATACTTGAATCTAATCATCCAGTGTTACAACTGGCATCCTTGGCGTGGGTCGATCCTAACCTTTTGCCTTTAATCGTTCTGTTTTTTGGACTTCCATTTTGCTGGCTTTAGGGTTCTGCACACTTTACTACTGCTAACCAGTGTTAAAGTGATTGTGTTCTCTCCTTAAAAACATGGTAGAATTGGCTTTCACCCAATTGGAACATATAATTTGCCTGTACGACCCTAGCAAAGTGGTACTGCCTGTACCTGGGGCCTGGAATTGAATGCTACTAGTGGGCCTGCAGAACTGATTATGCCACCCATTTAAGTATCCCTTTAAACATGTCTTAGGCCTGTTATTGCAGCCTTGTGCAGTTTTAAACTGCCTTTCGATCTGGCAAAATAAACCTTTTGCTAGGGCTAAACCTCCCTATTTATTATATACAAGTCATCACTAGGGTAGGCCCTGAATAGCCCAGAGGGCAGGGTTAAGTGTGTTGGAAAAGTTGGACATGAACGTTTAAGTTTTACATGTCCTGGTTGTGAAAAACCCCTAAAAGTTGTTTTCACTACTGGAAGGCCTGTCTCTCCAATAGGAGAACACTGGTGTTACGTTACTGCATTTAATATAACTTCTGATTGGGAGCAGTTTGACAAGTCGAGTTTGAAGTCTAAAGAATTGTAATTAAAAGCCCTCTTTAATTGTAAAGGTGGATTTTTAACCACAATTCTGAAAATGGCACTTTTAGAAATTTGGCATTATCTTGTCCTAATCATTTGGTTACTGAAGCCTGATCCTGGGTCACATGACTAGGTATAGCTGGCAGTTGGTCTTTGTGTAATGCTCCCACCTAGTGAGACAAATGGAAGATAGATGTTGTCAGGAAGGGCCACTTTGAGTAACAGAGGGGGATGCGCTGTCACCTACCACACTTGCACATCACAAAGGCTCTTACTTCGCACTCACACAAAGGGTTTGTCACCAGTCTTTTGTGAACCCAGACAAGCTGGGGCCAGTACAGGGAGGAAGGAGATGCCTGACACCTGAAGGGGATGGAAACCTCTAAGAGCTTCCTCTACTTTAAAGCAGGTACCAGGTATAAATGTTGGACCTCAGACCCCAATTTTACAGTGCACTTTGGATCTGTGGACTCTCCCAGGAAGAAAGACTGCTGTGCTGCTGAAAGGACCGCCACTATGCTGGACTGCTGCTCTGAAGGACTGCTGCCCTGCTGTGCTGACCTGCTGCCCTCTTGCCTGGGTGAGAAGGACTAGAACTGCATCTCTTGAAGCCAGAACCCAGAGTGACTTCAAGGGCTAATTGGCTTGCCTCCTGATCTGAAGCCTCAGGGACATAACTGGCTTCCAACAACCTTGCATCTGCGTCAGCAGCAAGAGGCAGTGGTCAGAGAGGGTATATGCCAAGCAATCCACCGTATGTGCATGCCCAGTGGTTCAATGCAAAGTAAAAGATCAAGCCTAGTGTGGAGGCCATGAACCAGGGAAAATAAATGAGAACTCACTAGTATCTGTCTTACACAACCGCCACACATCGTATACACGCCTATGCACCATCCAGTCGTGAAAGCAATGTGATGCACTGACACATAAAGCAGCGTTCAGGGAAGGGGTAGAGCGGTCCCGGGAGACATCCAGAACACAATTAAAATTGCCACCCCATATGGTGGGAGTGTGTGGATTTGGGAAGTGTGCAGGGTTGAGGAGGTCCATACATAGCAGAGTGATTAGTGCTGGGGGCATAAATGCCCACCAGCGTTAGTGCCACCCCATCCATGTGGCCCCCCACTGCAACATACCTGCCCTCTGTGTCAACTCTGTGTGGGCCTTTCTACAAATAAACCCATGGGGCAATCCAGATGAGCACCCCTTAGCATATGCCGATGACGTAGGGCTGTACACCTGTCCATTCCCCTTCACCCTACCCATATGCAACTCTGACTACATTAAGTGTGTCTCTTGCAGGAAAGGGACGTGCCCGCCTCTAAGTTTAAGGTGAGCATGTACCTGGTATCTCTTTGTGGGAGTGGGCATGCCCTGCACGTTACACATCATAATTTGTTATAGCTGGGGTGGTTGTACGCGCTGGTCTGCCCATACAATGTAATTATAAATAGGTTGTGGACCCCAAAGTCACCTCGCTCTAGCCCCATGGGCTGGTCCCCCCATGCACCCTGCCTACATGTGTTCAACCGATGCAGGAGCAAGCCATGCCACAGCAATATATATACAAGACTCCAACTGTGCAGCCTCAAACACAATACCATTTGCAAACTACCCTCCCCCTCCTCCACCCTAGCTGAGGCACAACTGAGCACCAAACCAGAACCAGTCAATAAATAACCAATAATAGAAGAGAAACACAAAAAAGGAAACCTGTCCTGTTCGGGAAGCAGTAGGACCGCGGTGAACAAAGACCAAGGCTCACGGCTCACGGACACCCGGGCTCCTTTCCAATGAACTAGGCATCCAATCGACGCCCGGGAGCACCTGGGTCTCCACAGCAGTCAGCAGCAAGCAATCCATACCAGTAGTCTCGGAACAAGAACCAGGCTCCACACCTTAAAGCAGATCACCTGCTAGTCACGGTGCCAATACAAGGTCCTCAGGAGGCCTCTCGGACCTAGGCCACAGAGCCAACGAGGTCCGACCCAGTGTCGGAGGTTTGGGTCAGATTTAAGGGCCGCAATATAATTCTGTCCATGATTCACCACCTTCTCAACTGCCTGTGCACACTCCCTCGCTACCTGCGCAGTGGGCTCCTGGTTCCTCCACATTAACATCGCAGTCAAGGTTTCAGCGCCCCTATCGTCTACTGGGGAGCCTGCCTTACCCTTAGCATGGAGCCCAGTCAAGGCATCCACAGGGGTCGAAATGAAGTGAGGACTAACCATCCACCATGCTGAGCTTCTCAGGGAAGGGAAGAGCAGAGCACATTTCAGGCCCAGCTCCCGGAATCATTGTTTGACTGCAGTATATGAAGTGCAAAGACGCCTCACCTAAATAGTAAAGTCGGGGTATGGGGTGAGGGTACTGCCCTCAAAAGCGCCACGGACCCTTTGTCCAAAACAGCTGCATTATCAGGTTTCTATCCATATAGTTAAGGAGTCTTGCAATTACAGCCCTTGGGTGGGCTTCTGGTGGAGGTGGACTCCTCGGCAGGCGGTGCACCCTCTCCACAGAGAAGAATTTGGGCACTTTGTCCTTCAGCACAGTTGACATCAGCCAGCATTTGAGAAAGAGTCCCATGCTCGGGCCCTGCAAGGTTTTCAGAAAGTCCAGGAAGTGGGCTTTGTTGCGCTTTGGTCAACCCTCTGCTTCTTCCGCAAGGCGTTGTAGGGAAGTCACCTCAGTTTCTGTGTCTTTCAGTTGGGCTTGGATTTCCAGCATTGTGGATCAAATCATGAATAAGGATGATTCAGCTCCATCCACACACTTTGCCACCTTTCTATGGTCTGCACAGAGCAGGTTCACATCTAAGGAGTCGATCCGGGACTCCAACATGGTTTCAGTGTCCAGGATAGCTTGTAATATTTTCTCAAGCTGGATAGAGTGACCATGTAGAGTGGCCTCAGGATGGTCCAAAGTACCGGAACCACCATCAAGAAAAGAGTTCAGGCCAGAGGACTCAATAGTGCCCAGGGCTGGGTTCTTGGAGGATTCAGGTTTCACCATCATGGCCACACAGCGTCAACAGTCGCCAGTGATGACCTCGGTGTGGGCCAGGCAATAAGTCAGTGCCCCTGAATCCTCCATGATGGTCATTACCCAGAGAGTGCAACACACCCCCGGAGCAGTGGGCGCCAGCCACTGGACCACCACGTACAGTCCAAGGAGAGCGCTATGAAGTTCTCACCAGGCCCATGAGTCAATGTAAAAGTTGCTTCAACAATGGAGGGGCAAGGGTCTGCAGGCAATAATTGTCCCTGAGGAGACAGGTAGGGTACTCCCAGCAGGTCCCAAAGGCCTCAGGGGTACACACTCCTTGTATTGCAGATCCCAGTGTATCCCAGGTAGGAGCCACCAGCACACCCCCACATTTGCCCCCACAGCAGCACCAAACAGCAGGCTAAGCTCCCAGCACTTCCAGCAAGGCCAGTCTGACTCCTGCAGAGCAAACAACAAAGAATTCGGGTTCCAAACAGGTCCATGTGTCCCTTCTTACGTCTGAACTCCTCTCCAGGAGCAATCAGGATTCTAGGGTCCACCGTAGATCACCATTAGGGCAGGCTGCAAGGCAGGAGCCGGCCAGTGACGCTTCGGGCCATTGCCACAAACTTCACAGGCCCCACGCCACGAGGCCACCACACCCACGGACCTTAAGTAGTTGTACAATTCAGGAAGGCCCTCCCACCAGAATGCCCTCTGACACAGCCTGGCCCCACGTGAGCACCACCGACAAGGGTCCCACAGCTCTGTGCAAAGTACACGCCGCTCCCCAAGTAGGCCGCAGAAGGACAGGTAAAACATAATAGTATATGTCCAGCTATTTAAATACAATGCACCCTGCCCTTTGGGTTGTCTAGGGCCTACCTTAGATGTGACTTACATGTCCTAAAAAGGAATGTTTGGGCCAAGCAAAAGGTTTACTTTGCCTGGGTCGAAATGGCAGTGTAAAACTGCACACACACAGAAGGCAATAGCAGGCCTAACATATGTTTAAAGTGCTACATTAGTGGATGGCACAATCATTGCCAGGCCCACTAGTAGCATTTCATTTACAGGCCCTGAGCACAGGTAGTGCCACTTTACTAGGGACTTACAAGTAAATGAATTATGCCAATTGGGTATAAGCCAATCTAACATGTTTTAAGCGAAAAGCACAAGCACTTTAGCACTGGTTAGCAGCGTAAAGTGTGCAGAGTTCCAATGCCAGTAAAAACGAAGTCTGCAAAAACAGGAGGTCTGAAGGAAAAAAGTTAGAGGGAAACCATGAAAGGATGCCGGGTCTATCACATTAATTATGAATCAGTAGTGTGCAGCGGCATCATATTTAACAACCAGCAGGGAAATAATGAATACTTTATCAATGTAAAAAGGGGCAGAAAACATTGAGAGAACTTATCGAAATTCCAAAGAAAGTTAATGGCCCAGTATGTAATGCTCTTGAAGCGGAGTTGTTAGCTAGGAACTAACTGCTCTTGCATTCATAATGACCTTGTTTCCAAAACATATTCAATGTCAGATATATCACAATGAATACCCCTTCCTATGCTTAATTATTTGAACGAGCTCAGAAACCTTATACATTACTCGCATTGGAGAAAGTATGTAATCGACAACATATTTTGGTGTAATAAATATTAGTGGAATAAATATTTACTACATATAACAAACCGTCGGCAAGCGCGAGAGACCACCATCCCTGAAAATTTTCCTCCCGAAAACACTAACCTGTTTGCACCAAAGAGTGAACAAATTGTACGTTTCCTTTCACTATTCCATTGCATCCATCCAACTTATGCAAAAAAAGATATTTGGATTACGCACACCACTGATAAACAAATTGTATGATTTGTGGCATGCACTAGAGATATCACTCCCCGACAAAGGTGTGGTAATCAGTATGCAGTCCACGACACCCAAAGTAAGTGTCGACTCTCCAGGCACAACCAATAGAAACGAACAAAACGTTTTGAAAAAATGATTCAGTAGATACAGTTCAATCAGTGATATCCTTGATTATCACGGCCATTTATTCCATGTTATTCTTCACATGTTTTCAATGTTCATTGCATCATAATAAGTTTAATCCAAGTATCATTTCCAGATACAATGTATTCAATTAATCTTTAAACCGATAGTATCACCCAATGCATTTCGGACAAAGTCCTTCATCAGGGGCAGTCTGCAAATGATACAAATATAATCCTTGTAAGAAATGCCAAAAGTGTCTACTTCATGAGTTCAATTGTTTCAAACTCAACATTCATGACAAAATGGAAAAGCAAAAGGGTGTCAGGGTAAAGTAAACGAAAAGGGTGAGTAAATCAAAAGCAAGACTGTGCCGTTATGATAGTTTAGCAACGGAACATTAACAATAACTGTGAGTGTGAGAGTGCGTGAGCAGTCAATGGAAAGAAAAACCCAGGTACCGAGAGGTAATGCGTTTAGAAACCCTTTCATCAGACGGCCTTGAAGAATCACTTGCCATACTCTCAGCTCCTACGTGCTAAACAAATCGTATCAGAGCCTGATAAATTTGAGGAACAAGCTACTAACATGATCAACCGTTTTGAAGAAAGGGGTTATCCACAATTGATCTTGCAAAATGCAAAGGAACGTTGTGACAAATTAAGCCGTAATGAGCATTACATCCTGTACACAAGGACACCATGGAAAGACTGGTGGTCGTTTCGAAGTATTCCGTAGTTTCTAAAGCTTACAAAGCATCCATATTGAGACATTGGTCTATTATAAGTACAGAATCAGATTTCAAACAAATCTTTCAAGGACAACCACTTTTTGCCTGCCTATACAAGGGGAAACCATTTGAAAGAAATTCTCACCAGACCTAAACAAACTACTTCTACTGTTTACAAAGGTAACCAACCATGTCTTAATTGCAAAAATTGCAACAATTTAATCAAAGGACCCATTATACAACATCCAATGAAAGGTACCAACATAAATTTAAGGTTCAATGCTACTTGTGATACGGAAAAAATGTAATCTACATCATCAAATGCCCATGTGGTTTGATTTATACTGGCAAAACCTCTCGTAAATTGAAAACGAGAAATAATGAGCACAAAAGCAACATTCGGACTGAAAGTGCAAAATCTAACGTGGCAATACACTTCAAGGACAATAGACATAACATAAGACAACTCGGATTTGCTGCTGTTGAAGTGGTGGACAAGCGTGAGGGCAGAGACAATAATAACTTTCTCTTGCAACGTGAGAATCATTGGATTACATTTTTGCAATCTGCCAAGCCTTTTGGGTTAAATGACCGGATGGAATTTTCTTGTTATTTATAAATGAAAAGTTTTTCATTTATTCATCTTAGCTTATTGTTTTCACTTTCATCTTTTTTTTTTTACCTTTATGTCGATGTTTCAATGTATATTATGTTTGATTTCATTTTCAAGTTCGTAATTTTGAGGGTTGCTATATACATTGCATTCCTTTTACTTCAAATCACTGTATTTACCTTTCGCGTACAATACACCACTCTAATATGGACGCTATTCATTCTGTCCTTTTTCTATGTGCACGTTTTATTGATTCTTAACTCACACGCGATACTGGCAAACACTTACTCGTAGCGAAGGACGCACGATGTTATGGGATCTCTCCATGCTAAATCTTTAGTAAGTTTTTCTTCGAATGCTGGCGCTTTGTTTACGTCACTTATCTCACTATATTTAATTAAACTCACCGTGGCTATCTAGTTTGTAACAATGTTGCTAATGTAATGTTTCTAAACGCGTTACCTCTCTGTACCTGGGTTTTTCTTTCCATTGATTGCTCACGCACTCTCACACTCACAGTTATTGTTAATGTTCCGTTGCTAAACTATCATAACGGCACAGTCTTGCTTTTGATTTACTCACCCTTTTCGTTTACTTTACCCTGACACCCTTTTGCTTTTCCATTTTGTCATGAATGTCGAGTTTGAAGCAATTGAACTCATGAAGTAGACACTTTTGGCATTTCTTACAAGGATTATATTTGTATCATTTGCAGACTGCCCCTGATGAAGGACTTTGTCCGAAATGCATTGGGTGATACTATCGGTTTAAAGATTAATTGAATACATTGTATCTGGAAATGATACTTGGATTAAACTTATTATGATGCAATGAACATTGAAAACATGTGAAGAATAACATGGAATAAATGGCCGTGATAATCAAGGATATCACTGATTGAACTGTATCTACTGAATCATTTTTTCAAAACGTTTTGTTCGTTTCTATTGGTTGTGCCTGGAAAGTCGACACTTACTTTGGGTGTCGTGGACTGCATCCATCCAACTTAATTATCTCTGCGTAGCCCTATTTTTAAAGAAATGCAAGTCGGATCAGGGTACTGTCAATAAAAATATACAAGATGTCCACCAAAAACACCTTTTACTGCTGGATGTTTTGACGAAACTGGTGCCAAACAGTTGCACAGTAATCTAGAGGAACGTTTTAATGATGAATAGGCAGTGACAAGTGACCTCTGACCTACCTGCAGCTTTGGGGAGGCAGAAAGAAGTATTAATTGGATCAACGGTTTCTTCCAACCTGACAGGAAGTTCTAGTTATACATCGATCATAACAGGTTTCATATTGATAAGCCTTAGCGTAAACTACTACTTACAGAGGATAGAAGCAGTATTCCGTAACAAGCCAGTTGTCATGCAGCACTGTTTCGGTGCACCATACTATGAAGATTACTCTACTGCACAGCGGCTGTCATCGGAGACCTAGGACTAAAATGGCAACCCCACGAATTAAATATCTTGGCATCTGTTCTCTTCGGACCTCCAACTCTTCAAAAAATTAAAGCTCTTCTCTCTGCATGGTTTCCAAAAAGCATCACCTGGTGGGGACAGGTGAGCACAGTAAAAATGATGGTAGTCCCTCCGATCAATTTGATATCTAGCATGTTCCCAGTCTCCTTATTTGCCACCTTCTTCAAATCCGTAGAGAATGCCATTTCTGAATTTGTTTGGAATAAGAAAAAGCAAGAATCGCTATGAAAATCGTGAAGATGAACAAAAGCTCTGGTGGCATAGTTATTCCAGACAATGCCCGCTATCAAAGAGCATTCCTGATCACCCAGGGACCGTGGTGGTTGAACCAACATGATCGGATAACCCCCCCCCCCCCCTACCAGGCTCTCAAATGAGACAGGCCTCACATCTCCCCTACCTCTTAGCTCCATTCTCACGATCCATAACCTACCGAAACTACCATTAGATAACTCTAGATCGATTCTGTTGGACACGGTATCCTCACTCATCCAACTCTATAAACGCCTTACACACAAACTACAAGGCTTGACCCCCACCGCCAGACCAAAATCGATGGAAAGACAGTATTCTGGCAGAGTGGGGCCCCCAAAGAAATGAACAATATAAAAAGCCTTGGCTCCCGTGACATCCATACCTCTTTCTGTAACCTACAATCCAGCTATGACCTACCTAATATTGACTTCTACAGATTCCTACGCCTCAAAGAAGACTATGGCAAGTAAACTGCAGCTCATTTAATTGCTGTTGCTGGACAATTTATTCCATTTGGTAACTACCTTTTTCTTTACTTAGCCTAGCCTCCTTGTAAGACCACTCCGATATTTCCTTTTTTCAATCCTAGAGACTGTACCAAAACATTGTTGCTCACAATACCCTGCTTTGCTGGTCCTTGGTATGTACTGCCCACTGTACTTATTCTTTTTCTTTGTTTCTTGTACTTTATATATTTGTTCCATGTTATTTTATGCTTTCCTTTTATAAAATAAAAACGACCTGAAACAAAACTAAAAAAAATGTAAATGCACTACTGAGCAGTACCCCTGCGTACTGGTAGGTGGTGTCGAGCGGATCAGTGTGCGTTGTGAGCGTTGTCCACGTCAGAAGGGATGTCACATTATGTATAAAGGTGCCACCCAGACGCGCAGACATCAGTTCTTTTGTTTCTGCTCCAACCAGTGCTGATCCAGAGAAAAGCTACCCCTCAGTTACTATTTAACTGGATTTTTTCAAAGTTTTGTCAAGATTTTTTTGAGGTTTCCCTCCTGGTGTGTTAAATATGTCATCGAGAAAGGTGGGATCCAAGCCCTACGGAGCCTGTCATCGGCCAATGTAGGTGACGAACCCACATCTTGCCTGGCTGTGGTGTTTAGAGCATGACTACGACCCAAAGTCATTCTGGGATTGCTACGCCATGAATTCAAAAACTTTGAGGTAGTGTTCCCTAAAGCTTATGGCAGACCAGCATGCAACTCGGCACAAATCGAGATCCTGGCCAAGAGGGCGGTCCCGGGACCAGTAGCAGAGTCTGAAACCCTTGGGACATTCAGGTAAGTTGATGCACAAGAAAAAGAGCAATAATTCGAAGCCCTCTTCAACTTCTCCTAGTCTGTCAGCTTTAAAGGCCTGGTTCATCAGAGCTAGCCTCTAGAATGACTCTGCGCTTCCCTGACTTTCCAGGAGCTACCCTTGCCCAACTGAAAGAATTCTATGAGGACATGTGTCTCATATTTGAGTGACCAACCCCTTGACGCGCCATTGGTCCCCACAGGATTAGAGTGGGCCCCATCTGACTCCGCGCCCCCAGGAATCCATTCCTGGATGTTGACCGTCTGTACCATCACAAACTTCCCTGGTCCAGATGCAGACATTCCCAGTGCCATCCCCATTGTGAACCCCGACTTCGGCCTGGACCCAGATGGGCGTCACCTGATGCAGACTCCGACCCCTGCAGAAGCCATGCCTCCTCCAGCGGAGCCCAAATCCTAACCCCTTGAGCTAGGCCTCGTAGAAGAATGGGAGGGTTCGCTGGGCCTTGCAGAACACCAGCCCTAAGAAAAAGACTTAAATATGGACTCGTGTAAGGAAGTGGGTGAAGCCAGTGGACTAAACACTTCTCAGATACTGGTATGCTTTCTCCCACTACCCTGGCTATGAAGGAGGACCCCTCATATGTACAGGTGGTGCTGAGGTTTAGGCTCTTGACCTTAAGTTGGCTTCAGTGGCAGTCAAGTATACCATCTTGACAGAGGTGTTGCAACTGGGAGTTTCCTCATCTGAGCCCATACTCCCACACCCTTACTGACGTCCTTTTGGGAACTTGGTCCAAGCCCAACACAGGGGATCCTGTGAAGGGAACGATCGCCCGCTGCCACTACCCTGCTCCAGGGACCCAAAATTCCTCATATAACACGCTAACCCCGAGAGCTTGGTGGTCAAGCCTCGACATCCAAAGGCGCATTCCATACTGTCCCCTGGACAGGGAATACAAAAAGTTTGACTCAAACTTTGGGATCCTAATCCCCAAAAAAATGTGCATCAGAGGTCGCAAAGGCATTGCCAGAAGGCGCAAGAGGCAAGGCAGGCTTCACAAGTATAAACCCCGGCAACCACTAAATAACATCCATGACAACGTAGACCTGCAGTGAAAACATATTTTACTTTTGCATAATTATTATTTCCTTAAACAAGTTAATAAATAAAAAGTGTTTGAGTGGAGGTACTTATCGAAACACAAACGGTTCCCCAGACACTTCCTCCATAACTCATGCCTCAGAAGCAAAACATACTATTTGAGCCAAGATGTGCAATAAACCTATTTTTTTCATATAGAACCGAAACCTCATCTCTTCTTCCTCTACTCAAAATATCAGTTATTCTTTATAGGAAAAACATACCGCTTTTTCACTACCATAGCAGGCATGGTTAGAAGTTGATAAACAAAAATGGGAAGCACAAAGGATTCCTTTATTCATTATTCCCATGAATACCTCAAGTTCATAAAATATAAATCAATGTGCAAGAATCAGTCTTCAGATACTGAGGCTTAAATGAGTTGTTGGTGGTGTATAGGTCCATGACTATGACTCAGACCTTATGCCCAAATTTACACCCTCTGGATTAAAGATCCTCTCTGTGTGATTAGATGGATTTGGAAAAGAGTCTGTCATGAAATGCCATTGTGCTCTAGAATGGAAATGGCTTTTACATGGCAATAAACGCTTCTCCAGTGGAAAGAGCAGTTTGCGGCCAGTCTGAGAGAAAGGGGCATTCTTTAAAGCAAACGTTCGTTGTAATAAGGGCAAAGTACAACACTTAGACCAAACAGGGTGTCCCTGACAAACATTATATGGCTTATAAGCAAATCTGGCCATCTCAAAGCATTAGAGAAAGCCCCCCTGCCACTCTAAATGAACACTTGTACTAGAGTGGAAATTGATATGTACAGCACAGTCACATTTTATATGTGGTCATCCTCGATTGGTTTGCCTTTTTAGACTCTATTTGTACTGGTATGACAATGCTACGGCCTGTGACAATGCTCTTCACAGTGAATATGCTTTGGCACTAATTTAGTACTGTAACATTGGTTGAATCCATTTGTGTACTGAACTCTCCAGTAAGGCCACTGTACGTTAGTGCAGAAATTCAACCTGGAGGAAGTAAGTCAAATCATACACGCGAACTGTAGTGTGTATTTACACCACCCACATAGTTGACAAAAATATGGCTGCCAGGAGCATCACTGTGATCCTGCTGGGCGGCAGTTTAAAAGCACTGCCGTGACATATCGAAAGGAAAAGCACATTTGCCATGTAGCAAAACCTATTTATATATATATTAATAAGTTACTTTTAAAGTGTCCTTTGTACGCCCACAGAACTGGGTGCTTACTATACAAAAAAAGTGGCATCCTACATATTAGGATCAGGGTGCCCTCACAGTGTCTAAATGTCCAAAGGCTATTTACATTGTGTAGGTTGGGGAGGTTCTCCATAAGCAGGTCAAAGTAACAGTAAAATCCTTAATTTCGGTCTTCACCTGGAAAAACTACAGCAATCTAATTTCAAACTAGAAAGAGGTTTTTTTAGAGCTTTAGTGGAAAAGTACCTTTATAAAAATGCTACCCGATGCAAAACTCATTTAAAATTAGTTTTTCTACTTATCTCACCTCTTGAGCCCACTACATATTTCTGGCTGGATTAATGATCATTCTCTCCACATGACAATAACCGGACCTCTGGGCCCAAGAAAGAGGATGTTGGCAACTGGCCATATACCAGGGACCAGCCATTTGGGAAGGGGTAGGGACAATTGGCAGAACAAATCACGTTTGAAGGAGGCGATCTCATCTAAGCCGGGGAGTGGTTCAGTGAGAACCTGAGTCCCTTCTTAAGGAAGAATGGGAAGCCATTCTGGAATTCTGGGAATTTTGATCATAAAGCCAAGAGGAAGTGCTGCAAAACATGGTGAACACGGAGCAAGACATTTCCAAACACTGCTAGTGCACAAGATAAGACTAGCACTTCAACACCACCTCCTCAGAGCAGTATTTGACCATAAAGACCTTGCTAGAAGAAAAGGACTGAATATCTCTGGACTACTGTTGGTGATCTGGGACTGGTATATACATGGTCAAGAAGTTGACGAGCTGTTTGCCTGTGCAGGGACACCAAAAGCAGAAGAACTCCTGTCTCTAAAAAGACCCGGGTGAAACCAGAGGTTTTGACACTGCAGTACCTGGCTGCATAGAGAACTGGTGCTTAGAAGCCTGCCCGAAGACCTTGGAGCTGCACGAGTTACCAGAAGGAACTTTTCCACTGTCTCCAGAGGACAGTACAAGGTGATGAGGCTTGCCCAGGTAAGTTCCACGTAGGCAGGCAAAAAACATGTTCATCCCTTCTGGAGGAACCTAGGGCCTGATTTAGATCTTGGCGGAAGGGTTACTCTGTCCCAACGGTGATAGATATCCCGTCCGCCAAAATATAAATCACATAGGATATAATGGGATTTATATTTAGGCAGATGAGATATTCAGCACCGTTAACCCATCTGCCAAGATCAGGCTCCAAGTCTAAAGGCAAAACCTTCAACATGCACAAGACAGCAAATCTATCCCAGTGGGTTAGCTACCCCAGCAGCTACAAAATCCAGATTTGTCCAGCTCAAAATTCTTGCTTGGACACCAAATCCAACAGCTTCAGTGGAAGCTCAACTGCTATGCATTCAACTTCGAGCAACCCTCGCCGTTTCAACCTTGGACCATGACCCACTGGAAGACTTTGACCTCCAAATAGCAAACTAAGTCACAAGGTAGAAACTATGTCCAGGGCAACCCACTTTGTATATCTGGCCTTTGCTCCATCACAGTCAGCCTGAAATAGCTTCTAGGTACTAGTCAATCGCAAATAGAGACTTTACGTTGGAACTTTACTTTTTCTAGGTGCTTTTTGTCTTAAAACGTAAATAAAACAAACCTCAAGTTGCACACAACCAATTTTCATTATTTTGGTGTATTTTACCTTATTACATTTTTTTTCTAAATTTGTTTGGAAATGTTATTGTATTGTTTTCTTTTTTCTTTAAATCTTTTTTATTAATATTTTGCTCAGTATATCTTTCCGACTCTAGCTATGTATACCTTTCTCCACCCCTGAGCACCAATCTAAGTCTTCCTCCCATCCCCGGAGGTCTGGTGGTCTGGATACCCCCTACGTTTTTGCTATATTCCTTTTTGCCACTATTGCCGCTACTTTAAGCCATATCAATGTACATTTGGGCTGTATTGTTTTCTTAAAAAGTGTTGGTGCTTTAACTCGGCCATCATCTCTTTGGAATTGTCTTTTGCTTGTGCCACAGATACCAGAGGTTGAACAGGGTATCAGCGAGACTTGCATTAAGACATAAGCAGTGTGTGTTTATTAAGTTGGTAAGGGTTCCCACATCCCAAATTAATACCAAATTTATGGCAGTCTGAACGAAGATAAAGCAGTTGATTGTAGTTTATTTTGCACACTACATTGAACTTAGAAAACATATCGTCAAGGTGGCGTCTTATGGGCAAAAAGCTCTAAAATATGGACAGGGCTAAATGCTGTAAGAAATGTGTGAAGTATTCCCTGTACACTAAACAATGTCTATTCGAACATAAAACTATCTTAAGGATCTATATAACACTCAATTGCAAACATATACAAGAGGCACAGAGAAGTAATATCCAGATCAGCAGACAAATGCCATTTGTTACTTCAGAAGTGAGCCTATATCAGAATGCGTAAAATGGAAGCATTAGATAGTGTTTTTTTTAGCAAGGTTTGACTGTAGTGGTTACTGTTTAATTAAACTTAAACGAAAGAGGCTGAAAGATTTTAACTCAGGTATTCGTGAAACGTAGGGGGACCACCAAATCTTGCCATCTCCCTCACAAAAGTACTTGCTTTCAGTTATTCAGAGAGGTGAATTGAGGCAGAGCGTTGCAGTGGTGGGACTCTGGGGGTCAAGCCTCCAAAAACAGAATATGTTAACTGTATGTGAGGGAATATGCCATGAGTAATTAGTCTGGCTTTTATATATGGTACACAAATGTAACATGACAACATACGTTTTTATGAACTCTGACAGGTGCTGATATATCAATCTGCCTGTGAGTGGGTGTACTCTGCTCACTTAGTTACTTTACAACAATGACTCCTTTCTGAAAAGTGAGCATCTAAAAAACGCAGCTCGATGGAGTTTGCTAATTACTGCAATTAAATATAAATCTAAGCTCTTCCACTGTAACGTAGCAGGTCATCAGAAACTAATTAAAAGACCGGGGAGTTGTTTAAATTTGATCTAACTGTGTAATTGTTTTATTTGATGGAGCACGTGGTAGGTCAATTATAAGAGCATGAAAAGTGGGATTTCATTGAAATCAATTAATCATTTTCTAAAACTACCCGACATGTCCTTCCATATCTCAGTCCTACATGTGTGAGATGAGTTCACTTTTCACAACAGGCTTTCTCATGCCCTTATGTTCCCTTCCCCAGAACCATGAAAGATCTAATTTCTCCTCATCTCCCGGCAGTCATCTAAGAAACATTTTTAGGTCTCGCGACCTATCGATGTGCGCAAGCGCATCAAGCGGAGCGAGAATTCAAGTGGCGAAAATCTTCTTCAAACCACGGGCTTTCAGCCCCGCGGTTTTCATGCAGTTCACGTGAACCACGTGATTAAACATGCACGCGCATCGGCAGCATTTCTCCTGCAGGCTCGCAAAAGGCTCTCCTCCCTCCCCACATCAAAGTCATCAATCACCCTCCCACAGGCTTCCCCAGCGCTGCCCCGCCCCCTGCTTCACGCCCAGGCCATCTGTTCCCTGCCAGACCTCGTTTAACTTGTTCCCTGCTTGCCTCTCCCCCGCCCCCCACCACAGCAATGCCGAGGGCTGGTTTCACTTTCAGCACGGCAGAATATGTTATCCCAGACTGTATGTACCTTCATATGACCATAACTATGCTCGCATTTCTGTGCACTCCGATTTTTTCACCAGATGGTGTGTATCTGCATAGGACCATAATAATGCTTGTATTTATGTGCCCGCCGATTTTTTCACCTAGCGTCTAAATGTTTCTTCGTGACTACATTGTCCCTGATTGCTCCGTCGATTCCGACAATTGGTGCTTTGAATGCAAGTATATTCCAACTTGCGCTACCTGGCGATATCGTCTCATCACGGACAACATTGCCTCCCATTCTGTTTGTTGTTTCTTCATTCATCACACCCACTCGTCCCTCACAGTCCACGGGTCTGACCTATCCCTGTCCACCACCCCGTTCCTCCCCTCCCCCTGTTCCACACGTGACTTGGCCACTCCCCCCGCCATCCCGACGTTACTTCCGGAGTTCATGGCGTTTCCCTGACTACGCCAGACTTGTCCGGGCTTCTCCGTGCTGCATTACTTCTCCAGAGGTACGTGTTTCACCGTCCTCTACCCTCTGCTCGCTCTAGCTGTCCATGAGCTGCCCGATCCCGTATTCAAAGTTATTTTTTCCACGATGCAGATCCAGTCTCTGCTTTCCTGATCACCGGTGGGATCAGACGTTATTTCTAAAGTCAACACGCCACCTTTCTTCCCTGAACGACCCGGCACTCAGGTTAGTTTCATACTACACTCCCCCACGGGTACGCCTTCCAACGCGCATTCTCAGTTGATTTACCCTCATCCCTTGACTTTTCCCCACGCAGCCCCCGGATTCATTCAGACTACCTCCCTGCCTCCTTTCACCGATATATGGTCGATCTATATCCCGACAGGTATTCACATATTCAGTTAGTCTTGCCTCGCTCCTGCCCCGGCTCTTCCGCCTTAGCCTTCCCAACTCCACGCCTTCCTCTCCCACTCCTGTTGCCCCCACCCCTGCACCTCCCTCCTCTCCCAACCCACCAGCCAATGCCCTCCACACACTCACAAGCCCTTCGGGCTCGCCATATATACCTTATTCGCTTTTTGTCGTCCTGCGGATACAAGCACACACCGATCTTGTACCCTGTCTGTTGGACCTGGCCATCCCCTTTCCAGTTCCTTCCCGCGGAACCAAACCCTGACCACATCCAGACCCTTCCTCATTGCCACCCGCAGCTAGCCCCTCCAGTTACTTGGTTGACTCAGTCCATAGCCCTTCGTGGACATGACCGTCCTCTTTTCCACCCAACAGAGCGGCTCGAGCACGGGCTACCACTTGCTCCCCGGCTTTGTGGACACGAACGTCCTCATTTCCACCCTACAGAGAGCCTCCAGCACGGGCTACCACTTGCTCCCAGCCTCTCCTGAGCTCACTTCCATTTGCCACCACACACATTGTTGTATCTTGCACGCCCGCCAACTTGTTACTAGAGTTCCTGACTGTCCCCCAAGGCTCTCCCCTCACACCCTTCAGATCCTCTTTGCACTTGCCCAGCCCTCTCAGTACTCCCTAGTGGCCCTTGCCAGCCGCGTCCATAGCACCATACCATTCCTGCGGTTGTAATTCTCCTTGGTTTGTCCTGACCCCTCCCCCTTCTCTCTCCCCTTGTACAGTACTGTTCTCCACCCAACCCAGTCCTGAAGATGATCCCAATTCATGAGGATCGAAACGCCGTCGACCATTCAGCCTAATAAAAGGCGCTACCGACAATGTGGCTCATTTCATTAACAGCCTACCTACATCAACAAGCACTGGCGTTGCCAATAGGTCTCGCAGTAGGAAAGTTGGAGATATTGCTTTTGTAAATGACAAAGCCCTTTATATTTTTAAAATGAAAACAAAAATAAAAGGCATTGTTATTTGCAATTGTAATAGCTCCAACTTTCCTACTGCGAGACCTATTGGCAACGCCAGTGCTTGTTGATATTACCTGGAAGTCGGAAAAGACTGGCCAGGTGTTCAGAGGCTAGGGTTTCCTTCCTGTTAAGGAGCGGCTACTGCTGTGAGGTGTTAATGGTGAAGTCTCAAGTCAAGGCTCCTCGGTCATGCTGGGCTAAACATGGGAAACGTATGCGAGACGTACGATTCACATAAGATGCTACTCCCAGGGCTTGTCTCTTTACTTAGCTGTCATCCTTTGGGGCCCAGGTCCCTTTCAGGTCAACATAGGCTATCTCGGTGCATTAAAGAATTGTCAGAACCCTGCTTTGGAAGGCTGTGCATTTCCAGCCGGAGGATGACTGTGGCTTGAGAGTAACACTTCTGACAGCAGACAACAAACAAAGGGTGAGGGTGAGGCAATATGCAGACACGTATATTGATCCAAATATGCACTGATTTCACCTCCAATGTAGCCTTTTCATTTAATACAGAAAACTGATCATGCAGATTAGCCGAAATTACACCATCGTGGGTATCTGGGTCCTGATCTACATTAGTAGATTGCCCAAAAAAAAAAACTTGAATATGGCTCAGAGTGAATAGCGACTAAGAGGAATTCAGGCATACAAACCATCACGTTTATGTTTTTCTGAGAGAGAAAATGCTGGATGCAGGCACTTTTTCCAAAAAAAGGAGTCTGCTGGTGTATAGCTAGGTGGTTTCGAAATATGCAGTCTGAGACACGAATATCTTGCACATACCTTCTGAATTGATGTACAAGACATCATTGGCTTCATGTATGTATAGGTCTGACATCATCGGCTGGTGGGAAAACTGCAGAGCTTAGGGTTCTCACTAAAAGCATTCAATTGAGGATAAAGGTTAGGCACAAATAGTCTTACAGACCCATGTCTGTCTTATCTAGTTTGCTATCAGTGGCCCTGGAAATTGCTTTCCCTTTGGCAAGGAGACGAAAGGTAGAAGGGGCCCTATGGGACTCATGCTCTGGCCTTAATGGAGGCATATGAGCTGCTGGTGTTTATGCGAATTATTCTTCAGTCTTTAGTAAAATATTTTGTGGTGATGACGACAGAAGGGTGAGGACTGTTTTGATCTATTGTGCGAGACACATCATCAGACACAAAACATCATGACCTCTTCAGAGCTGGCTTGAGCTTCAGCTTTCCATTTTGGTGCATTGGTTGCAACTAGGCATCACAACTGGGCAAGCAATTGGACAGTAAATAGAGTTCAGAAAAAAAGGGAACTCCGGTTGCCATAGAAATGTTTGCACCATGGCTTCGGGAATGTATTAAAAAATATTTAAAGAACATAAAAAAAAATTGCTTAATTTTGCAGACAAACGCAAGCCGCACTTGCTTTGTCCAAAAGTTGGCTGGAAGCAGCCTTTCGAGCATCATCCTCTTGGAGCTCGTCATCTCATTATAAGAAAGGGATGGACAAGTTCATGGAGAAAGTGCCTACCTAGGGTCGCTCTAGCTCCAGTACCCCCTGCTTCCTACTCACAACTAGGACTATGCAATGTGGTCTGGCTAGAAGCCAAGTGGGAGGCAGAATGCAGCTTTTCTTGATCAGCGGGAGGAGGCAATTTCAGACTTAACGGTTTTGGACACTTTTTCAAGTTTCCTGTTCCTCATTTCAGATGCTTAACCAGTCCTGCATGGACATGCCACCAAACAGATTACTTACTGCTCTTGGTCGGAATTCAGGATTTTTTTGTTAAGAGGATAGTTATTCCATAATCTTTCCTGGACAGAAAACTTTAGGCGGCTTCCAAATGATCACAATATAGAGACATTGAGCTTATCCATGTAGATGATGCTTTTCCTTATAAAAACCTACAGACAATCATCCCATCTGTGTTACATGGAGTTTTCTTGGCACCCTAGATGTGTAAGATAATATATTCTTACTAAACACTGGAGACAGCATTGTAATTACCTATAGCTCATCCATTTCCAGTTAAAGTATCTTGCATTCACCTTGGACTTAACACCCAAAGATTTTGTGTCAGCTTAAGGCAGGTGAAACGTAAAGAGATGCTGTAGTACTCGGTTTTCTTTTGTAGACCTCTTATTTTTGAATAAAGCGAAATGAGTATCTTTTATGATTCTTCTTCTTTCCCCCTTCTGGACGTTCATAGGTGTGGAAGTTCTCAGAGAAGGAGAAACCAGAGGTCAATGTTCAGACGTTGCAATAAATGTTGTAGGGGAGGGTTTTGTGAAGGAATTTATCAAGAAAAATAACTCTTGGTCACCACCGAGTGCTTGAAATTAACTTTTAATACCTCTAATTAGGTGACCTTATCGGGTTAAGGCTTAAAACAAAAAAATGGAATGCTCAAATGGCTTCAGATAATGATTTGAATTATGCCCTTTATTAGCCCCCTGCGCTTAATTTTCTGCAGTCTCACTTGGTGAGGTAATTCCATTAGCAGAAGTAGAACCCTTGTTCTCCTTCCTTCTATCCCCCACCTCCCCGTGAATCCTTGTACACAGGTATGTAACTTGGTCAGTCACACTCCTCCAGGATCGTGGGAGGGTGGCTTGTAAGATTGGTGGCCTCCTGGCATTCCTATGCTGTCAGGAATGGACCTCTGTCTTCCTCCTGGTCAGGTGTTCTGCTCGATCGGTGAGCTCTGCTTGCATCCAGCGCCTTCTCACTCAGTCCTGGTCCTGTGTTCGGGGCTTTTCACACTGCTTCCTCTTCCGGGTTCTTTAGCTCCAAGGTGTGTAGGGATTGGTTGACCGTGGCATCCGTCAAAAAGGGTCACAGGTTACCTTCTTTTACATCAAGACTAGGTCTTTAAAGGTACAGGTAGCCCATGGAGTCTGTACGGAAAGGACAGGGCTTCAGTTGGTATGTAAGTAGGGGGGCATGGAGTCTCTTCCATTACGTTTTCCTCCCCATTAAACTTTGGTAGTGCCAAGGCTGAAGGGCATAACTTCTGTTAACTAATTTCTGGACTACTGATTGGTCCATGAAAGGTTGAGACAAAAATAGAATCAGACAGGAAAATGACCCACTTCGATCTAGAGGGTGTATGGTTTTATCTACTCAAAAATCTCAACTCTTGGTCAGGGTCTTCAGTATATTAAGACATGATTTAGAGCACACTTAAAACGTTGTCCTTGCCTCTGGAAGGAGTGTACAAGGTATGTATGTATTTCTCGATAAGAGCCCTGCACCAACCAAGGACTGGCTGAAAGTGCAGGACAAAATGGTTAGCCAGGGAATAGCCAGGGAATCACCTTGGCTCTCCAGTCAACTAATATAGGAGTCACACTACATCATGAAGGAGTGATATTTGTAGTCCCTGGCAAGAATTAATCTGGGCTCTCTAGTAGTCTACAATCTGTAGTGGTAGAAACTGGAATTGCAACACTTCGAAAACCAAATTACAGACTCAAAAGAAATAAAGAATCTGATGTAGTGAAGCCGGTTTTCTGCACACATGCAAACAAATTCTCTCTGCTGTCTTCTACTTTGGTAATCCTAACAGTGCCTGTGGTAGAAATGGCTGGGATTTATCTGACTATATACGAGATTACTCATTTCAGAGATAAACAGTTTAGATTCCAAAAACTGGAAGTACGTATGTATGTATGTATGTATTTAACACTTATAGAGCGCACGATTAATCTTGGGTGTCCTGGAGCTAAGCATTGGCCTCCAGAAACTAGCTGAGATATCATTGGGGAAAAAGCCACGTCTTCAGGCTCTTCCGAAACATAAGGAGATTGGGGGCATTTTTGAGAGCCAACGGAATCTCGTTCCAGGCTCTTGATTCACAGTTAAAAAAGCTCCTACCACCCCAGTTAAGTTTTTTTATCCTGGGAGTCTGTATTAAATTGGCACTGGTAGATCTCAATGTCCTCCTGGGCACGTACAGTTGGAACTTATGCCTGAGGAATTCCGGGCCAATACCTTTGATAGCCTTAAAGACTATACAAAGCGCTTTGAAGCGAGAACTCAGTTTTATAGGCAGCCAGTGTAATTTCCTAAGCTCGCATCTGACAGAGGCATACTTGGGAACGCCAGACAGCAGCCTGGCTGCTGCATTCTGGACTAACTGAAGTCTATACAACTGACATTTTTGTAAATTCAGATATAGACTATTGCAGTAGTCCAGGCGTGATGTTATGAGAGCCATGACCACTATCTTCAAACTGTTTTCTGTCGGAAAGAACTTTATTTTCCTAATGATTCTAAGAATCATAAAGCAAGCTGAGGTCACCTGGCTAATCTGGTCCCCCATAACAAGTCTATCATCCACCATTACCCCCAAAGTTTTGGCCTTCTTAGATGGGATGGGGCAAGGTCCCAGTTCTTCTGGCCACCATTCTGGGGTCCACACCAGGGGATTGTTCCCAAATTTTAGCACCTCGGTTTTATTGGAGTTAAGTTTTGAACAGTTGGAGGACATCCAGCGGGATATGGCACTCATGAAAGTGCTCCCCAGTCTGTTTCTCACCTCCCTTGCTTGCTTATGGCCAACACAATTTGAGTGTCGTCAGCATAAGAGGTGAGCTGGAAGCCGAAGGACCTAATAACTCCAGCTAGAGGAGCCACATATATATTAAAAAGCGTGGGGCTCAATGAGGAGCCCTGTGGTACCCCACACGGGAGTATGAAGGACTTAGATGAATTCCCTTCCAGATCCACTGTTTGAGACCTGTCGGCTAAAAAGGACTGTATGAGTTTCCAAGAAAGACATGCCACACCGATCCAAGTCAGCCAGTCCATCAAAATTTTATGATGGACCGTGTCAAATGCCGCCAACAGGTTTAATAAAATCAAGACGGCACTTCCTCCTCCATCTACGACTTCTCTAATTTCCTCCGTAGATTTCAGCAGAGCCAGCTCAGTGCTGTGATCAGCCCTGAACCCATATTGCGAAGGGTCCAGAGAGTTGTTAGAGTGAAGAAAAGCACTGAGCTGGGTGTTCATCACCTTTTCCAGGATTTTTGCAGGGAGAGGAAGCCGAGAGATAGGCCTGTAATTATTGGGTTCTTTGGGATCTGAATTCTGCTTTTTCAAGAGTGGAAGGACGGAAGCTACTTTCCAGGTCTTGGGAAAAATTCCGGACGCAAAAATATTATTTAGCACGGGGGTCAGTTGTCCATGATTCTCTTAGAGCTCCAAGGCAATGCTGGAAAGGCTTACAAGACTTATTAGGATGGGACTAGATATTAGAACAGAGAGGCACCTGCTCCCAACTGAGGCAGTGCACATATAGTAGTTAGGCAATGTAATAACAGATAGGCTGAGCGAGGTTCTCCCTTATCACAAGACATTAGTTGCCTGTGCATAAACAACTGGGACCATAAGGACCACTGAATGACGATGACTTTCTAAGGTTTCGCTTTCAAGTACACTTACAGCCAGATTCATCAAACTAAAATCGGCTCGCAAAGGGCCAGATTCTGAGAATCTGGCCCTTTGCGAGCGCAATTTTTGCATTTGGGATCCATCATCCCAAATGCAAAAATCGCAATTCTAGAAATCGCTAAATTGCGATTAATTACATTTAAGGAATCTCAATTTGAGATTCCTTAAATGCAATTCATGAACCATTTTAAAATTGCGAATTCGTAATCTGGGGCCGCTATTTACCGCGAAGTCTAACTACGTGGTAAATAGCAAAAACTGTGAAAAATGCACTAAAGTGCATTTTTCAAAGTTTCATGTTGCGCACACACATGCCTTAAGGGCATCTGTGTGCGCAACATATGTGCACACATCAATTTCAGGGGTGCAACAGGGTGTCCTTTGGACACCCCTGCACCCTTGAAATCGCAATCTCAATTTGCGAATCGCTAATTGCGATTAGCAAATTGAGATGGTCTTCCCATTCATTCCTATGGGCCTCTAGGCCCATAGGAATGAATGGGGAGATATTCCTTAATTGCGACTCGCAATTTGCGAGTCGCAATTAAGGAATTATTAGAAATCGCTATTTTTTAAGTAATTTCTTGATGAATAGCATTTTGCTATTCCTTAATAGCGAATCAGTATTTTTCGCCATTAAGGAATCGCAAAATGTGTTCTTGATGAATCTGGGGGTTAGAGGGGCAAAAAATGCAGATACCCACATATTTTCTGAGCCAGACAGCATTTTCCATGTCTTCTGAACATTTCTTCTCGTATGAAATCCAATGGCTTGAACTAGGATGGCATGGGCCTTGCTTTAGTGGCTGTGGGTGTCTAGAAGAAAATAACATAATTCGCTTTCCTTCATTAGCTAGAGGTATCTGCAGAGTCAATATAATGTTTTTGCCTGACCACACTTATGTGTCCACTGGTCCAGTTATTTGAGTGTAACTTGAGAAGGTTAGCCTTCAGTTAGAGGGTGTCGTAAGGGAAGAAGCTTTGGCAGGTATGGCATCTAGAATGGTGTCTTACAGAAGTGTTTGTAATCAGGGATGTGCAGTGTTTAGGCATGATGTCAGGAGAGAGGACTTTTCCTTGGAGGCCGTAAAATGCTCCTACATTTTCAAACTCCTTAAAGGCAGCTACCTTCTACTAGAGGGGCACTGGCCTACTTCAGAGAATACAGAGGTCTTAGTGTCTGTGAAGGTTTCACCGCCAGGCTTTTGATGAGATTCTCCTGGAGCCCCCAGCAGCAAGATCCGGGACTCCTCCTAGGGATCTTCCTTTGACTTTTATGGTGATTCAGGTGATTCTCTATGAGACTTTTAAAGAGGCTAAAAAATCAACTAAGTTGGTTAAAAGCATTCTTGCTGATAGTCCTTATGTGCCCTCAACTGTTGTGGGAGCTGCTTAAATGTGCCTCCCTATCTGATCATTTTTCCTGCTGGTGTGATCCTTCTACATGCTCTTGAGTTTGCTCCTAAGGTTGTGTCAACAATTCACAAGTTTGGGGAGGTGTTCCTTCACTTCTTAAGATATCTGAAGAGTAGTGGTCACTGTATTGGATCGAACCATTCCCTTTGTTAGTTGGTTTGTGATTTTGGACCTGAAAGATCTGCCCATATTCACCCTAAATCTTTGGGTGCAAGTGCTAACTGTAAAGCCATATCAGTTGATGGATGAGAATGAGACCCGCGAAATCCATGATCTGTCTACAAGGAAGATGTTAGTTTTTTGATAGAGGACGTGTCTGGGAGAAATCTGTAGGACTGCCACATTGGTATCTTTGTTGACTTTTATTGTCCTTTACAAGATGAAGATTATTGACTTAAAGAATCTGGAGCCTGGCACCAGAGCTGCGGCTCGCGTTTCACATGCATCATTTGGTTTGTCATTACATTTCACAAGTTAAAACCGAGATGTATAGGGCACTGGAGAGATAGGACTATCGATTTCAACAATCACACACAATAGTAATCTTGAATAATAAGTTTATCATACAAATCTAATGGCGTGATTCAGCACTTTCACTGGTCTAAAAAACCCTAAAAGTGCACATTTTTTTGCTCTTGCCATTGCTGCTGATCAGGAACATATGCAGACCTTTGAACTGAGCAAGCAGGGACAATCTTGTGATGAGTATATAGGTATTCCTCCGCTTATGTTTCATACGCTTTTTATTGCAATTTGGTAACCCACGTCGTTGGATTTTTTTTCCCTTTTTTTTTTCATTTTGGCAATGTGGACTCAATCAAAACAAGCACTGGCAAAGCCAACATATCTGGCCGTGCCAGCGTATTTTGCGCTATCAATATTTAATTTGTCATGGTATTTGTACAATTTTATTTTCTGGGTCTCCACCACTGTGAAGAAAACACTGGCGGCTAAAAACAAAAAATTATGTTTTGGTTTCAAAAATCACATACTGACATAGCAGACCCTGGCATTGAAGGGACTATTTTGTGTGCAAATGTGCTCCATGTGAAAGGACTGAATGTAGTCACTTTTGTTGCATGATATAGAGGGAGGAAGATAATGTGAATGACACAATAAAAGTTGAATACATGAAAAGGGCTGGCTGAATTCTCTGTAAGTAAGCAATATATATAATTTTGGTAAATACACAAGGTCTTAGGTAACACCTAACATAACAAATATATATTCTAAAAATCACAAGCGTGTGGCAAATACATTAAGTCTTGTGTGTTCTTCTCTGTGGCTCGATTAAAGATGTGCGATCTTAGTTATATCTTCAGGCAGGTAAGGACTCTGATAAGAAAGGGATGCAGGTTAATGCCCGGATTATTAATATGGACTCTCTTCACTCAGATTAATTCCTCCGCATCTGAGTACTAAAAGGAGGCCCAGTCTTCCAGAAGCGACTGTGGAAAGTTTTGAGGTTTGAACTTCGATAGTCAATCTACAATCGACCATTACTAGAAGGAGGAGATTAATTAAAGAAAATAAAGTTTAATGGAACAGAGTATCTCTTTTGGGAGGTGGCCCTCTTTCACTCATGTAGGCACTGGAATTGGAAAGAATGAATATGAGTAATGACATTTCTGGTAAGTAGTCCAGACAGAGCTTCAGCTTTCACTCTACTGCAATATCGCTGTTACATCTTTATACTGAAGCCAAATCAATCTCTGCCATTTTGAGGACCACAAATAAGAATTCTATTCTGGGGTATTAAACGAATAAACCTGCCTACGTGTCTGGATGCAACGAGCTTAAGTAACTGTCTCTTTGTAATGGCACAAAAGCTAGATTTAAAGTTCTCATAACAGCAACAGTCTCATATCCACGCCAAGATGGCAGATGGCACAGGCAGCTGCTTGTCTCAATCCTTCTGCAGTTACAAAACTGTTAATCTACAAAGGCATCGAACAGCAAATCCTATGATTAGTACCTCTGAGAGGTCAGTTTACAGAATATGAAGCACAACTGGCACATTTCTGCGATAGAGTGAAACTTGTTAATTAGCAAAATGGAAGATGCCAAGTGTACTGAAGCAGACTAATTTCCATAACTAAAAATCAAGTAAACACAGCTATCTTCTTGTCCTAGGGCTACTTAACCGACAGCTCTTTCTGCCCGACTTCTTCAGGCAGTCATAAGGAGATGCGGACATGGACAAACTTTCGTTTATATTACTTTCCGTAACAATAGCTATAGGGAATACCCACATAATCTGTGCAGTTTGCTTCAGCGGCTTGCACGCGGCATACCTGTATATGATTAATTTAATCATGAAATATTCTAAAAGAGCGAAATGTGCACGTTTCCTTTGTAAAGTCAAGGTTTAGCTTGAGATGTTTCTCAAGACTAATCTAGAATGAGGGGAACAAGTCTGGACTTATTGGGAAATAAGGCTGCTTCACGGAAATATGGGCAATATACACAACATGCCAATTGCCATCTAAACCATTTAATTTGCAGTTTATATCGGAGATGTTGAGATAGAATCTAGTTTCTTTGTTATTTAGTTTATGGGGCCTCTAAAGTGTCCAAGTAACCATAGTATGCCACATAGTCACCAGAGAACTGTGCAGACAAGTCAACTGCCTGGAAGGACTGTTGTGCTGCTACAAGGACAGCCACTCTGCCGGACTGCTGCTCTAAAGAAACTGCTACCCTGCCGTGCTGACCTGTTTCCTGCTGCCTTCATGCCAGGGGAAGAAGAACTGGACCTTCAACTTCATGTTGAACCCAGGGCCCCCTAGTGACTCCAAAGGCTAGACTGCTGGCCTGCTGATCTGAACCTAAATTGACATAAAAGGCTCACCAACCAGCTCTTGGACCCAACTGCAACAAGTACCTGAACTCCAAGTAGTGCCTCTCAGATCCTGGACCGTTATGTGGCTCACTCGCTCTTAAATCAAGCTTTTGCGATCTTCTCATCCGCGAACGGGCCGGTTTACACTGACACCAGGCTCACACCAAAAATCAGCACAAGCCACCGGCAGCCCATCTCTTTGCACAGCAGCATCCATAACCCAAGTGGGCCTGCTAAAGCAAAATTCCAGCCCACCCGTTGCAACGCCCGCCGGGTCTTCAAGCCTCAACAACAACTCCCTGTGATGCTGTCCTTGCTCTCCACGATCCTTTCCAATGTGACCGGGACTCTTGGCACAAACATTGTGTCATGTCGTTTAGAATAGTCCTGTCATGTATGCCCCTTTTTTACATACATTTTCTCATCCACACAACAATAAAGATTCTGCACCAGTGACCTTTTACCTACTCGCTTGCTCCTGCCTGTTTGACACCAGGCTCTTAATAGTCTATCATAATCCCTGTACCTGACTTACATAAACATGTCCTCAGGCACAGCATAATTATTCTGTATAAGGATCACCACTTTTTTCCTCTTTGGCTAACAGCCTGCTGTACATGATCACATTTGTTTGCAGTTATGATTGTTTTCAAAACATTTATGATTGTTTTCAAAACATATTGATTCAAGAAGTAACCCTGGAGTGACCACTCCAGTATATAGGACCCTCATTTCCCCCTGCAAATTAGAGGAGAATTCCTTCCAAGCGGACACAGGATCCTGCACGCTGCATCTTCGAAACGCAGCTGTTTGACATCCCTTGCGGGGTGTCATCCTCGAAGCAGAGATGGGGTCCTTCGTTCTCTACCATCAGGTGAGGGGGATGGCTCTTCCCTAGGGGATTCTTGGCTATATACACATATACATGCTACGACAACATATCTAGGCTAGGTACACTTAGGCTAAATACTTAGGGCTCGCACTTTAGGAATGTGCAAGTGCTACTGTTTTAGCTGAAATGTATGTGTTTATCTTTCTAAACACTATGGTAGAAATGTATCTACTGTTTACTTGCAATTTCTTTTGTATGCTTCTGTCTCCTGATTGTCGCAGCAAATATGTTTTACACTAGACTGACGCTGGACCAGTAAATACTTATTGAAACGTCCTAATCGCCATCCTTTGTATTTTCTGAGAATAAGCAAGCACGAGTGACTGAGCGAAACGTACTGTACAATTTTCCATGATCCCGGAGGAGTCAGTGTTGTCATGTTCAGTGGTTGCCATAAACTTCCAACACCACTTTAAGATACAGGTGGGTGGTAGTGGCACTGTAGAGCTAGCTGGTTTAATGGCTAACATATCCTGTGGGGCTGTCCGGAAGCAGTTTGGACACCAAGCCCTCAGTTTAGGTCATCCAAAACGCTCAGGTCCTGGGATTCCTAGGAACTACATGACAATTGAGGTAAATCTTCTGCTGGGCTAACCTGGGACTGTATCCGATTTGCACACCATTGTGGTTGGCCTGTAATTTTGACTTTGACCTGGGCCAGCGCGACCAGATAGCCGCAATTGCTACTTTCTGCTACTAGTTGTTACTTTGCAGTTTATGCTTTAAAAATGCATAACTACGATTCTAGTGATTGGATTATTGTTGTTTTGGTCTTGTTTTAATTATTACATTTTGTTCTGCCTTTGTGTGTGGTGTTTACACTGTTTTACTGTTAGGAGCATTGCACAAATACTTTATATGTTGCCTTGAGTACAGGTTAATTTGGGGCTTTGCTTGTGCCTTACCCAGACGAGGATGGTGGTTTGCTGCTTGACCAGGGATCACACGCTTGTCAACCAGTAACCCAATTTCTTACACTATTTTAGTCGTAGCCTGGTGTTCGAACAAATCTCAAATTGTTTTATTTTCTTGAACTTGGATGCTTTGTCAACAATAAGTAAAACAATAAAGGAATTTAAAAACAAACAAAAACTTTTTTGCTGGTACTGAGTGAGATTTGTGCAGGCAAACTACTTCGCCCTAAAAGTATAGACATATGCAATGCACTCTTGTGTTATAATAATGATGATTTAGATATGAATATCAATGAAAAGAGTTGGGAACAGAATTAGGTTTTAGTCCCATGAGCTGGATGAACACATTGTGAGCAGGGGTTTCACAGTTTGGGAATAACGTTTCAGCAGGTAATGAAGGGGGCCTTTGGAAGAAAGGATGAGTTATGGAAGCCAATAAATAAGATTCCTGATTTCTCTCTATTCAGTTTATTTGAATTTCCATCTTTCAAACTTCCTCGATACCTCTGGTTTCTTAGACGGGTCCCAACATGGCTTCAGAAAGCTGCATAGCACGGAGTCTGCTCTGACGAAAGTCATGGATAACATCCGCAGAAAAGTGGATTTGGGTCTAACCACCGTACTGGTGCTGCTAGATCTTTCAGCAGCATTCGACACCCTGTCTCCCCTTACTTTAACAACTAGGTTAAGGGAGGCAGGGGTAGAAGGACCGGCACTCAGTCTCCTGAGCTCCTTTCTTCAACAACGAGAGCAGTGTGTCATGCTAGGTGAATACCTCTCCCCTGCTAAGTCTTTGCAATGTGGGGTGCCACAGGGGTCGGCATTGAGTCCGACCCTGTTTAACATCTACGTGGCCCCACTTGCAAGACTAGTAAGATCTCAGGGGATGGAGGTAGTGTCGTATGCCGACGACACGCAGATTATGGTATCCCTGACTCACTCTGTGGGTGAAACCGCTTCTAACTTTAGAGCCTGCATGCAACTTGTTGCAGAGTGGATGATTGCCAACTCCCTAAAGTTGAACGGGGACAAGACAGAGGTCCTGGTCTTTGGCAAGGACCAGGGCATATGGTCAGATGATTGGTGGCCTCCTTCTTTAGGTAGCTGCCCAACACCAACACAATCTGCCAGGAACCTAGGCGTCATCTTTGACACCCAGCTCTCCATGGAGCTCCAGGTCAACAGAACGGTGGCTACCTGTTGGGGAGTCATCAAGACCCTGAAAAGAATCGTACACTACCTGTCCCCACAGGCACGGAAACAGGTGGTGATCGCCCTTGTTGGCTCAAGGCTTGATTACTGCAACTCAGTGTACGCCGGGGCCAACAAGGGTCTGCTCCAGCGCTTGCAGGTCATACAAAACGCGGCAGCGTGGTTTGCTCTCGCTCTGCCCTGGCTGGCCTCTATGACCGCAGCGAGGAAGAACCTTCACTGGCTCCCCATCCCTTCAAGGATCACTTTTAAACTCCTCTGCCTTACATATAAGGCTTTAACTGCAGGTTCGGCTGATGCCCTTGGATCACTACTCTCTAGATACGTTCCGAGTAGATGTCTCCGATCCAGTGAGCTTAATCAACTGGTTATTCCCAGAGCCAAGAAGGCTAGATGGGGGAGCAAAGCTTTTTCCATACTGGCTCCTCTGATGTGGAATTCACTCCCCCTGGAAATCAAAATTTTGCCCTCCCTTGACCTCTTTAGGAAGTCATTGAAAACCTGGCTCTTTATTAATGCATACCAGTAGGCTCTGTTTCTATCTGCTCACAGTCGTTATTTGGATTAGGCGCCTTGACGCCCACTGGGCATAGCTGCGCAATATAAATAATGTTTCATTCATTCATTCATTCATTATAAATATATGGATCCTCCCTCCAAGCTCTAGGTTTTCCCTGCGACTGGGTGCATGGGCCTTCATCAGGAATTTAACACATTCCTGTGTTGTCAAGCTTTGGTTTGCGAAACCAGGAGACCAAACAAGGGGCACAAAGTCAAGCAAGAGGTTAGAAAGCAGAAAATGGAAAAGTGTGATTTTACTGTGCGCATGTGTTTTGGTTCAAGAAAATGTTTGAAATGTGTAATACCTCCTCGTCCACTTCTTCGCTCCAGTCATTACTCTATGAAGAATTCCAGTCTCCTCAGACAAACCAACCAATGTCCTAATTTAATTTCTTATTCCTAAAGGTCGGACACACCTTTGGTATAAAAAGTACCTCCTCCCTCGCTGGTAATCAGTCCTTGGGTCACCAGAGGTTTCCCATTGTTTTATTTTTATTCTTATTAATTAATCATTATTTTCTTTTAAGCTGCAGTAAAATGGGGGCAATGAACTATCATATTGACGGACTTTAAATAATATATTCTTTTACCTTGCAGACCTTGAAAATGGTGAGTTTTGCAAGTTCATGTGTAGCTACTGCAAGAAAGAGCGAAAATGAACCGGAGTTTGTGACAGGTGATGGCACTGAGATGCGGCCGGCAGCATTCCAGTGTACTTCAGAATTACCTCTAATGTTTCTAGAGGAAGCAGCGCTTTCAAATCGGCAGAGCACACAGCCATAGATGTTTTTAAGATGGAGTGGACTTCAGCAAGGCAGAGCGGAAACACTCATGCTGGTCGAAGTACATCTCATAAATAAAATCACATGGGTAAAACCAGCAAACAGGTAAGAAAGTGAACACGTGGGATGGTGAGGTGTGTGTTGCAGTCTGATTTCATTGTTTATGGTGTGAAGTCTGGTCACCCAATGGGAAACGTCAGTGGCTGTGGAAACTACAGTATGCTTTTCTACCAGATTGTGAAGGTTCTGATTCAATCAAGACAGATAAACAGTTATAATGACTATTCCTTTCAGGCCTGTTCATATTAGTTTCCTCTTCTTCATCCAATGGGGGAAAAAAAGATGTCAAGCAAGAGGACTCCATTTCCCACCACCCATCAGCACAAGAAGTGACATTACTAGATCTCCCATCATCCATCAGTACAAAGATTGACATCAAAGTTTTCCTACCAAAACGGTCTTTAAAAGAAGAAGGCAAGCAAGAGGAGTTAATTGCCCATCACCCATCAGCACAGGAAGTGGCATAAAGGGCTTTCCCATCACCCATCATCAAAGGAAGTGACATCACTGGATCTCCTATCATCAATCTGCTCCAAAATGTGATATCACTGGTTTCACGGCGAAACCATTTTTAAAAGAAGGAGCCAAGCAAGAGGACTTCCTTTTCCGTCACCCTTAAGCAAATGAGGCTACATAATTGGATCTCCCATCATCCATCAGCAAAGAAAGTGCCCACTGGATTTCCCATCATCCATCAGCAAAGGAAATGATAATAGGATTTCCCATCATTCATCAGCACAGGAAATTACTGGTTTCTGGCCCACGGCACCATGTGCTCCTCCCCCCCTCTCAGGACCTACTTAATCAAAGCTGCAACTTGAATGCGTAGCGAGCAGCCCACTGGTGTGCTTAAGTCAAGCATTCCTGTGTCTATGACTGCCTGGACAGCACCCAGTGCTAGGAATCCTGGTTCTCCCCCTACCCACTGCACCCCTGCGCTCCTTTGAGCTCTCAACCCCAGCCTGCTTGCTACCACACCGCACAACACAACACAACATGGAAAAAGTGCTCCCATTCTCCTCCTGCAAGTTCTCATGCACTGATCGACACCCCAGGCCCACCACTCCCACACTAACACATCCACTACCAATCCACACACCTGCTCACACTCAAACTGACCAAAGACACCCACACATCCCACCACACTCTCATGCATGTCCCTTGACAGCTGCTCGTTCACCAAACACGCCACAGAGATATGCACAACCACCCTCCAGACCTCCTCTACCTCACAGAAACATGACTACGGTCAACCTCTGCACTGGACTTCACCACAGCATTCCCCACTGGCTATAAGAGTGCCAAGGCAAGACAGTCAGCACAAGCCCGGAGTTGGAGTGAACATGTTAAAAAATACCATAATCTGCACCACCTGCACAGACACCCTCACCAGCTATTTGGAACACCTCATGTACAAGAAACGCATCACAGCTAATTTCTGCCTGGACAGAACCCTTGTATACAGACCTCCAGCACCCCACACAATTTTGCCAGCGACATCACAGACTTCGTTGCAACTCATCATCAACCAAAGCACCTTCATCCTCATCAGAGACCTAAACTTTCAACTAGAAGACTGACACCAACACAAACTCTACGTTCCTTCTAGAAAACCTCACAAACCTTTGCTTCACTCATCACATTACCAAACCCAACCACCAGGCACCTATTTCACCCATTTTCTCCTCAATCAGCATCATCAAATTTGACAACCCAGCAAACATGACGTAAACAGACCACGCTCTCGTCAGTTTCAGCATACCTATCCTGAACCACCATAGACCTTCCACCACTGGCATCGCCCTCTGCAGATAGAAAAGCATCACAGAAAAGGAGTGGGCTCCAACCCTCTCCGCACACCAGCCAGAGCACACTGAAAGTCATTAGGAACATCAAGAGCTTGATCATCACATGCCCAACATTCTGGCTTCTCCTCAAGTGCAACCCAACAGCAATGGCCCAACCACAAGCCAGTTGGTACATAGAGGAATTCAGGCTGACGAAACGCCACTAAAAGCAACTGGAGCGCAAATTGAGAACAAGTCAAGGCTCCACAGATAAAGAGATGTTCAAATCAAATCCATCCTTTCTACTGGAATAGGCTGCAAGAAAGTCAAACCGTACATTATAGGGTCCTATCAAAAACGATCTCAAAATGTTACCCTGGACAGAGATTACAGAGTACTCAGGAGTTATGCTGAGTAAATCAACATAATGGAGGGTGGGAGAGCCCTTTGTATAATATTCATCCAAATGGGCTGAAGGAAAACAGGTAGCAAATCCTGTATTAGTTAAAACAATTCTCTATTTACAAACATTATTTTAAAAAAAACAGAAAAAGCGGCAGCTTACACAACTCACCGCTCATGCTACAGTGTAGCAAGGTTCTCCCTCTTAGCCGCAAGACAGCAAGAGGTCCAGAGACGGTTCAGATATCATGCAACGTCTGCGTGCATTCTGATGCTCGCGTGCATCGCTCATGCTGTTACCCAGCAAAACGTGCTTGCCGTTCCGGCCCCATCGGAAAGGAAAAAGAGACCGGCAAAAAGTCATGTGTGTAAGATTAGAAAGTTGCAAAACAGCATCTGAAAAGAATGTCATGCAGTAAATGGATGTATGACGTGTAAAAGCATGGCTTGTTAACACAGTCTACTTGAAGAGATCTTTTCATGTTAATTTTGTGGAATATACATTCTTGGGTATAGATACTGTGGCAAAGATAGAAGTACATCCAATGCAGGTACACCTAAATAGTTTTTGTTACATGATGTAGTTACATGAATTAAATATGGTACATATATTATTCTACTATCCTAGACAACCCAGAGGGTAGGGGGGCAATGTATTTAAAAGGCAGGACATGTACTTGTAAGTTTTACATGTCTCGGGAGAGGAAAACTCTTCAAGCCTCTGGAATCACAATTTAAATTCTAAACTTATGGTGAAGTCGCATTGTAAATTGCAATTCTGAAAATGCACCTTTTAGAAAGTTGGCCCAAAAGATGGACGGAGCACCCGAATCAATCAAACACTCACACCCAGTCACAAGATCTGGGCTTTGTGTATTCCTCCTAGACAGCTATACACATGAAGGACTGCAGTGCTGCTGAAGGACTGTCACTCTGCTGGACTACTACTCTGCTGGAATGATACTTTGCTGGGCTAGCCTACTGCCCTCTTGACTGGACCTGCATAACTTGACCCCAGAACCCAGAGTGACTCCAAGTGCTAGTTTGCTGGCCTCCTGACCTTAAGCCTCCAGGGTAACAGGCTTCCAACCTCTGCACCTGGACTCTGCCATGTGTGAGTTTACCCTGCCAAGTGGTGCCACCTCAGTCCTAGACCCTTGGAAGTGGGCCTACGGTGCTTGTCAGCGGAACTGATGCATCTTCTCTGCTGAGCGGCACATCCTCTAACCAAACGGATGCATCTTCTTGGCGGGGCAGCACATCCTCATAAAGAACCGACGCATCACTGCTGCTGCATGGATTGGACTTGGAGCAGAAGGTCTGCAACGCCCTCACAGTCTTCAGAACTGACGTATGGAAGATGATGCAGTGGATCTTCAATCCATGTTGCTGCATCTCTCGATGGCAGCTCAACTAGGAGGCCGCCCTCTGCATCACAACCTTGCAGCTCCTCAGAACCTACACATTGCCTCAGCTGTGTGCCGCATCCTCGGCACCTGGACTTCGCATTGCAAACCCCGTTGACGGGATCCTCAATAACGATGAAACAGAACCCAACACTGTAGCTTCACCACGTCTCGGAACCAACTCATCGGTTTTGCTTTGCTGCGCTTCTTGCCTCGATTCTACGTAACGATTTTCAACTGGGATTTAAGTTACTTTGTTCAGCAGACCTAACTTGTTCCCTGTAGCCAGCCCACACTCCATTACGGTAAGCCTGAACTTGTGACTTTGTTCCGGTCCATCACGACCAAATATCCCTTGTTGGAACTTTGTGCTTTTGGTGCTATTTTAGCCTAAATCTTTAAAATTGAATATCTCTGGTTTCCCTCATTGGATTTTTGTCGTTTTAGTTTTGTTTCATTTATTAAAACATTCTCTTTTTTTAAACATGATGTGGTATGTTTTTATGAAGTGTTTGCACTGTTTTTACTTGTTTGAAGTGTTGCACAAATACTTTACACATTGCCTTCAAGTTAATCCTGACTGTGCTGTGCCAAACTATCAGAGTTTGAGCACAGATTAATTTGGGTATGCTGATGCCTTACCCTAGCTAGTATTGTGGTTGCAGCTTGACCCGGGCACGCACCCAGTCAATCAGTAACCCAATTAATTGGTGGCTGGCATCTACAAAAGGGGAGGTCCCGAGGAGGGGTGCAAAAAAAATGAAAAATAAAAATACAATTAAATACTTATCAAATCCTCCAAACCAGACCTCTTTCTTTAACTGCAGCCCAGCCACCAGGAAACTCCCTTGAACAATCATGGTGCTGCTCTCATGCAACATGAGAGCAATGCCCTGACTGAAGGGCGCTGCCTCACTCGGCGCCCGAACGTGCTCTGGAGGCCTGCACTTACTCTAACCCAGCTGTCTCAAGATAGCTGGGTTAGAGATGTTTAAATTGTACATGCGTGGCTGGCCATCGCAAGACGGTCGAACAAAAAGATATGCGCTCTGTAAACAGTGTACATACAGTCCACCCTCCTCCCTGCTGATGTCACTCAGCTGGCTCTCCTATGTCCTGACGCTCTGTTCAAGATGGGGGATGAAAAATAAAATTGTAATGAATAATCATTTTATTTTTCATCTCTAGAGCTTTGGGGGAAATTTAAGTGGTACGACACTCCTCCACTCCGATGTAGGTGACGGACCTGACCCAATTTCTTTTGGGTACTTACTGCAAATCTCAGAAGATCGCTATGCAAACTGCTCTTTGCACTAGGATTGGAATTATATGTCAAACTTGAGACTTTAAAGTACAAAAAAGTATGTATTTCTGGGCCCAGAAATGCCCAGTTTTGGTAATTATATAAATGGAAAAACACTGATGTTATCCACTAATGTAAAGTGAAACCAAATTTTCATGGTGGCTAGATGCATGAGGCTAACTAAGGAGAGAGAAAACCCAGCCAAATAAATTCAGGGCCAGATGTACGACGATTCTGTGTTGTGAGTCGCAAATTGCGATTTTTTTGCGACTCACAAAACGGAAATGTACTAATGTGTCTTAGACACATTTATCTATTCCCAATGGGGTCACAAATGACCTGCCTCATCAATATTAATGAGGTAGGTTACCAATTTGCGACCCATTGGGAATGGCCAGCACTCACAGGGATGGTGTCCTACTGGGGTCAACAGACAACCATGTCTGTGACAGCTTTTTAAATGAAACTTTTTTTTTTTAATGCTGCCCATTTTCCTTAAAATAAAACGGGATGCATTTAAAAAACGAAAATGAAACATTTCGGTTTCATTTTTTAAAAGTAGACAGTGGCCTGTGGGACCATTGCCTACTCTAAAACAAAAAAAAATGCTGCCCAACACAAAGGGGAAGGGGGTCAGTTTGTGACTGGCTTACCCTTCACTTGAAGTAGTTGGTAACTGCGATTGTTTAGTGACTGCAAATGCGGTAGCAAACAATCGTATATACCAGTGCGACTCGCTATTAGGAAGGGACGCCCTTAGCACACACCTTCCTAATAGTGACTTGCAAACCCTATTTTGCGAGTCAGTAATAGGTTATCGATTCGCAAAGTAGGGTTTGTACATACCACAAACCTTTTTTAGCAGTTGCAAACAGGCTGATTTACTGTTTGTGACCACTAAAAAGGTTCATACATTTGGCACTTATATACAATACCTGTTCTTAACATTTTACTACCTCAATGGTTTACGGAGCTCTTTGCAAGTGAGTCTGAAAAGGGCAGACATAAAAAAAGCTGTTGTATGCAAAAACATAACGTACTTCAGAAAGGAGGTCTGGGAAGTTTGATCATTGCGGTTTACAGCCCAGCAGCTGCACACACTAGCTTAAGACACTTTGAAATGCAGTGTATTTTTAACACATGAGAAAAAGGGAAACATTAAAGAAAAATATATTTAATTAATGCCTTTAAATATCACCCACTTCTTCCCCCTCTAGGCCTAAAGTTGCCCAAGACTCTTAACACTTCTGAATTGACTGATATATAGGCCGAGTGGTTAGTAAATACGGTCTCGTTCTGTTGAAATGTTAAATTATTCACCACCACATATCATATTTATTTACTCCTCTCCTGCAAACTCTATGGGAGGCAGAAGATATTTCATCCATGATTTATAACTTCGACTGCAGTACACTGTGTCCTAGGAATTTGTAATTTTGTTTGAAAACATTTTGTTTTCATAACGTTTCTACTTTTCCCATCGTTAGCTCTCTTCTTTAGTGAGCCATCCCGTCTTATTAGTAGCGAGCACAGTGTTCTCAAGCACTCATTTCTTTCTGGTTCTACAGCTTTTATCAGTTTTGTTTAGAATACTGCTTCACCCTATTAAAATTACTTTTGATAAGTACACTAACAACAAGTTCACAATTTCTCTTTCTTCCTCATCCATACAGTGGTGTAACGAAAAATGATACCCCTACCCGCAGAATGTGATGAGGGACCCCCGAGTCTCCCATATCTCACAGATAATGTCTGGCTTTGAGCTGAGAGGGGCCCTCCTTGAAGAACTGGGTGCCCCCTGCGCTGCAGGAAATGATGAAGGAGATGCTTGGGCCTGCTTAACGCCCTTGCATCCAGATCGCCATTTCTTATATTCTATTTGACATTTACTCTCCTAATGTACTCTTGAGGCTGTTTTGAGGAAGCAAGATACTTTTCAGAAGTGCCTGGGCTACAGGAACGTGATTTAGTTTTTTTTTCTCCTGAGTTTTTTATATAGTGCGAACTTGACCCAAAGTTACCGGGTATCAAAGCGCTTTACATGATTACCAGTTACATTACACAAGGACACATTCATGTTTTTTTAGACATGGGGAGATTAAGTGATTTGCCCAGAATCACAGGATGTTGACCGTCATTGCTGAAACTCGAACCTGGTTCCCAAGATTTGAGATGAACCGCCCAAGCCCATTAGGCCACATCCTCTCCCTACATAGATTTTATTTTTGAAAAAATGCAACCAAGTACAAGCAATGAAATAGATATGAAATGACAAATAGAAACATTAATAGAGTTAAAACTTACACAAAATGGAAATAAGAAGTAAAGAATCGAGAATAGTTGCATATAGAACTAATGTTATAAAACGTATGAGGGAAATAAGAAGGAAAAGGGGGAGGGAGGAAGGAGGGAAAGGAAAAAAACGGGTGAAGGAAACACTTTTGTTGTTATTAAATAAATACATATGAATAGAACAAATCTTAATGTACTTTAAAAAGGTATCAAACAAGTTAAGAAAGAATATTGCTGTATATTAGAGTATGGTAGCGATTTAAAACGAGAGAAAAAAAGAAAATATATAATTACAAGTGTAAAACGACAATATGTCATTATTAACAATTCACGGTGGTTTGGGGGCTTCTTCCGATGAAGGGTGATGACGGATAGATCTTTGTACAGAAGCGCCTAAGAAAATCGTCACAGGAGACCATATATGTTCTCTTTTCAGGAGAAATCTCCCTATTAAGTATTAAATGCTTAGGCACACACTGTTCAGTCATGTGCAGTATAATGGTGATAGCAGACCTTCCTCATCTGAATTGTAGATAGGCCTACCACACAATGGTGAGCATTTGTTTGGGAGCAGATGGGCACAGGAAAGAGATATGAAGAGGCATTCCTTACATATTATAGTGTGTTCAATGTTACAGATCCAAATCTAGAATAAAATTAATAAGCTTAGCCTGCATCACTCTCCTCAGATACAGACATACAACTACATCTACCCAAGCATTCCGAAGGCAAAGCCAGGCCCATCTCTCCTACTTGTGTCTTCATTCTTCTCAATTTTAATTTTTTAAGTTAGCAAGCGGTCCACAGACTTTCTCCAGCTTGATACCATGCATGCGGTGAGGCACCATCAATTCTTCACAATCATGATGAAATGCGTACCTCTGTGTAGAAGTACATGTGCCAGTGGTAATTATCTGCTAGGGGTCTGCCTGGCTTCATACAGAACAAAGCCCTCACTTTGAACCAATCAGTATACAGGTGTATTGAGTATTTAATACACCAGGCGCTGTAGCTGAAATTAAAGCAAAAAAAAAATAAAACCATTCATACTTTCCCACTAAAAGGAGCCATTGATCATCTCAAATAACCTGAATAGTTTTGAATACTACAACCATAAGTATTCTTGGTAGAGCAACACAGTAATGCATTGACAAATGATTGTTCAAAACCTCGCCAATGTTTACTCTTTCTCTCGATCTAGAAATTCAATCCCCACACCCTACACTGACTGGGGGATTTTCCTTCAACATACTCTTACCAGACTTCTACGGACCGGAGTAAATCTACAACTGTGTCTAGATTGGAAAAACGCTTTGCCAAAAGTTTGTGAATACAGAGACACCTGTAAATTGGGCGTGTTCACTTATTTTTCAAGGCCTAAATATTACATTATATTACACCATACCATTGGGATCTCTGTGGTTGGTAGACACAAAGTAAGGAAAATGGAGTTTTATCTGCAGCAACCATTTGCTCTTTGGAGAGATTAAGTCAGAAGTATTTGTGTGTTAAAACATCAAAACAATGCATACTTAAAATATTTTTGAATTGCTCACAATAAGAATATGATGAAGTGCCAATTAGGATTTGAAAAATAGTTTGTGTATAAAATGTAGTGCATTATTGGACACGTCTGATAAATTCTTACCTAGTGTAAGCTCCGCTTTAGGTGAAACACGAGGAACATTGTTAAGAAGTTTGTTTTTTATGATAATTGCATATAACGAAGTCTTAAAGCAATCAGTACCAAACTAGACATTGCACTATAGGTGGGATGTACCATGTTACAACGCATACCATTACGACTACCTACTGTTACAACGCGACCATTACAACGCATACCATTACAACGCATAGCGCTTTGAGGTGCTGGATAGTGGTAAGTATAATTTACTATTCTAACTCCAGTCCCCGTGGACACCAGGGAAGGTGTTGGATAGTAAATTATACTTATTCCCTATCCTAGAGCGCCCCCCAGCGCAATGCGTTGTAATGGTATGCGTTGTAAAAGTTGCGTTGTAACAGTAGGTAGTTGTAAAAGTTGCGTTGTAACAGGTGTATACCCTATAGGTGTGGTAATCCTAGAGGAAGCCTGAATAAAATATATTGAAAATGCCCAAGTGCCCACCTGTGAAATGATTGGCATTTCACCTTAATCGAGGCGCTGGGTTCTTCCCATTTATGGATCCATCCACATCTCTAGCTTTCCATTGATCCTTCAAGGATAGGCCAGATGTCCCAATGCCATCCCAAGCAGAGGGCAGCGGAGGCTAGTTCTCGGTGCCCCTCATTTATGAGGGCCCCGCACGTCTGTTGGTAATTTGCAGACGAGAAGCCGTAGGTTACCAGTAAAAACTAGTAGTCGGGCACAGCACTGCACTGACCTCCCTAATTCTGTGTTATTATAGGGCTGAATAACAGGCCTATTTAGCTAGGAGGTCAGTGGGGAGGTACAATAGGGGTCAACAAGTATATTTTGCCCCATGCCCCTAAAGTCTGTCCTGCCCTGCAGACTAATGACAAAGAAGCAGATGTGGAGTTTGTACACAACTGACAATCTTCATAAAAACAGCCGTAGCTTGCTGTCACCAGCAATGTTCATTTTTATGTTAATGTTTTTTTTCTCGTCTGATATTTTCTTACAACACCATTTACTATCTCACAAATTGCACTCGGCCTACGGTCTTGTCTTCTAAAACAGCTACATTCTCGGCGTCCGTCTCTGGAGCAGGATGAAATCAACGGATATGTCACTGTGACACTTCTATCGCCCGAAGGCATAATAAACGCAATACAGCGAGGAAAGTATGCTTGGCACCGGAAGATGCAGCTTTTCATAAACCCAACACTTTGAAAACCCATTACAGCCTAATCTCAATTATATAATCAAGGTACGTTATACTTCACGCTGCATAACGCATGCTGGGCACGCGCCACGTGCACAGGACTGCCCTACATTTTATGCATGGAACATTAAAATATATTTATATATATATATATATATAATTGAAACGCCAAAAAATGAGCGATGTATTCATCGAAACGGAATGTATTTGAATGCAACCAAGCTTTTGCAAAAACTTTATTATGTATTTGAAGAGAAGAATGCGCTAGCCATAAGATTAACAGAATTCCATTTTACCGAGGAAGCAGAGCCCAAGCCTTGGAATGTTAGGAGATGTAACACCGTAGATACATACATCTGTCCAAGGTCCTTTCTAAAGGTTCCCAGCTCTAGCAGCCTCCTAGGCCCCCGAGATCATTGTCTGCAAACATTCTGGTTGTTTGGACCTGGAACTTTAAAAGGAGCTGGGAGCAAAGCTCCCCATGCTCACAGAGCACTTCCCTCTGATTCAATCTTCCTCAGCCAATGAGACTTGAGGAAAATACTTACTAAAATTGAGAGAAGTCTAAATACTCAGTAGTTTCGCTTCTCTTTATTCCCTGACATTTGTTCATGTCAACCAGAGTCCTGCTTGACCCTTCCCAGATGTTATACATCTAGAACCCTTCAGATGCCGGGGACTGGCCTAATAGAAAACTAAGCCCTCATCGTCAATGACGCACCATCTTCTAAGGCTTTATTATTCCACCACAGCATTACTTTTTTAAAGACTTCCATTTTTTGAGAACACAATATCCCAATATATTAACCGTCCACAACCCATCTACCTCTCCCATCACTCCTTGCATTTATGCTAATCTCTGACTCTGTACAGCACTCTGCTGTCTTTTGGCTAGGACTGTGCTATACAAAAACTATGCACATACATACATGCATGCATGCTTTTGCCTATATTGGTCTTACACTGCATGTTACCCACTTATTTGTTAGTTCAATGTCTCTTCACACTTCTATCGCTCAGTGACAACGATTGTAGCTCGAGTACTTTGCAATTTTAAATAAATAATCAATATTTAAATCATTTTAAGGTTAATTCGGTTGTACTACCTAAACTGAACAAAGATTACAACTCCAATAATTAATTAGAGTATTAAACAAAAGCCCGGGACTGCAGCAAAACAACCTTGGTTTCATGGAACCATCGGGTAACCTCAGCCAGAAAGCCTAAAATCAGAAACTCGAAAGCCTAAAAAACAGATTCTCTATGCTATATTTGAGGTTTTCTTATGACTCCAGCTACATTCACTTATGGACTAATGCACAATTTTCTTTATTACACAGGTTTTCATAGGTCACATCAATAGATGTCTGCCACTCCTTCATAATTACAAACACCCACCCTACAAAATGTGGCTTGTACTTCTACTCTAACCAAGTGCAAGCCAGTAGGAGGATGTTGAAAGACTTGGCCGTTTTGTGGATCGTTTGGGTGCTCTTAGCATTAGTCCCAAGTCAACTTGCTTACAGATGTTGCAACATGGCCCTTTGGGGCATCCATTACCTTGTTAAGCTATAGTCACATAAAATAACTATCAAACAGTGAATATGGACAATACTGAGAGATCACTAGAGCAGACTAGAGCAGCAGCTGAAAAAGTGTTGGCGAATGGTTGAACTACTCTTCAACAAGACTGCACACGAACGTTGCTTCAAATCTTCATTGCTATAGGTTCAAAAACAAGCTAACTTCATACCTGATACAATGGGTAATAAACTCAGTTCTTGAAGCGTACATGGCTCTCAATGTATACTGCAGAGCTGTGACACAAATAATCTGAAGAAATCATCAACAGGTGGAATAAATTATGACCTCACATACACTATAAATCTCCTCGTTCAAATCTGGCATAACCTAGTCTTTGTTATGAAGAAAATGGTAAAGAATACCAAGCACAAGATTTTGGACCTCATATTAGACCTCACAGCTGGTTCACCTGCCCAGCTTACCATACTCACCTGGGCCCATCAAAACTATATACGCAAATAAACAGGGAAACCTACACTCATATCAAATGTTTGTTTAACCATTCAGGGCCTATACAATTTGACTTACCAATCCTAGTCTCCTGGTACCTGAAATGCTAAAAGATCAAGGAGTTAGAATAATAGGTAGAACTATATCATTTTCACTCATATAATACCCACAGACTGTGGAAAAGTTTAAACTCTTTATCTATGTAAATTATTAAATGTCAGTGTCCATACCACATTAATTGAAACTTGATCAATCAACAAGAATATGATTGAGGTAAGATGAAATGAGAAACTTTCATTAGGGATTTAAACATAGGAAGGGTAGAAAAGGGAAACAGTACAATGACGAACCCACAATTATATTTACCTAGAATGGTGTGAAGACCAACCCTGGCCATGGGCTGGGTCAAAGGACAGAACCCCAAAGTGCAGGTGCCAGCAGTAAAGAATAGGTGCAAACCAGAATCAGGACAGCTACAGACCAAATTGGATCAGGACAGAACCACCTCAGGCTAAGACCGGCACTCACAGCTAACGTGCTATGCCTGCGTTGCACCTTTTCTGCAGCCAACAGCCAAACCCCGATTGGGTCTTTGGATCTCACTTCCCAGTAACCCCGATTGGATTATCGATTCTTCTGACAGAGTGCTCCGCCTGCACCTCTACTCTCGATCGCCTATTGAGTGCGTTGGGTCAGTGAGAGGTCAGCTATTCGCACGAGTCAGACAAATTAACCAGCTAAGGCTACTCTAGTTATACTATTTTCCAGGGCAGTGTACCACCCCTAATGTTGCAAGTGTAAGGATCCCCAATTTTGATTGGACAAAAGGATGAGGAGAGGTCCTCACACCATACCAAAATGAAACTTTTTTTCTGAATATTGAAATTAACGTTCCCGCCCATCAATTTATTTTTCTCATGCGTTTTTATTCCACCCAACAATTGAATGTTCTTATAGAAATACAATGTTAACAGTTTGTCTTCCGCTTGGGGTCATCAGGTTATGTTCCCAGGTGCATCTTCTAGTGTGATGAAAGTTTGGCTTTAGTTCAATGGCAAATGACTTAAGTTCTTTCTTGGAGTTTGACATGCGCAGTTTGGGTTTCAAAATGGAGTAATAGCACCTCATAGGCCTCAAATGTAATACATAAAAAACACAGAATAAATGAATGCACTGTATACCACTTATCTCTACTCTATTCCCATTGATTTATTTTAACTATTGCGTTTAGTGTTTAGGCAAAACAAACAGCTTAGCAAAAGCAGCAGTGCAAGCTTCATGCATGCTGTAACACAAAGCAGGTACAAAAGGGGGTGGTGATGGATGGAGCATCTGAATCAATCGTACACTCACACCCAGTCAAAAGATCTGGGTTTAATCCATCACCGTTCTTTAGCCCACTCTGCCACCCCAGTTCGGACATGGCTATATGCAAATCAGTCTGACCCTGTGCCTCATGTGAACAGTCCAGCCCGAACTGCCAACCCTGGACCGGAAACAAACTTCCGAGGACCGGTTTCTGGCATTCCAGCCGTCTTCAGCCCGGCTTGCTTGAATCCAGTGGCAAAGTGAGCAAGGGACTCACGTCTGAGCATACCCTGCCACGCTTATGGCAGCCAAATGGTCAAACACTCACACCCAGTCAAAAGATCTGGGTTTAATCCATCACCGTAAGGCACAGGGTCAGAGTGGGCTAAAGAACGGTGATGGATTAAACCCAGATCTTTTGACTGGGTGTGAGTGTTTGATTGATTCAGATGCTCCGTCCATCACCACCCCCTTTTGTACCGCTTTTGGCCGCTATAAGTGTGGCAGGGTATGCTCAGACAGATAGTACGTCATGTCACGGAAGTATGACAGACGCATGCACAGTAGAAAATCCCACGTAGCAGCAGCCATTTTAATGCAAGCGAATTATAGTTAGTAAAAGCACATAGGAAAGCTTCCCCTAGATGCTAGATAGGTCATGTGATGCAATATTAATTAGACAAAACACCGGCCGTCCCCAACACCCGAGTCCCCGGCTTTAGGGGCGGAGAAGGCCCAAATTTCTTTGGCAGGGTGCTTCCTCCCAGGGCGTCACCAGCCCCCGACAGACTCTATACATCGACCGGAACCCCGCCGCCACTGTCTAGGGGTCTCCGGTCGCGTTTCCGCTGCAAGATGAATTCGGCCGGGCACTTCCGGTTGGCGCCGCCGATGATACAGGCTCGGCGCCGGCCGTCCTCCCCACTCAAATCCCGGGCTGCAAGGGCAAAGAAGGCCCAAGTTTCTTCGGCCCAGGGCGACGCCATGGGCCCGGAGTCACTTCACCGCACGGCGCTTGTCTTCCACCGGGTCGGCCACTTAAGAGCGCCGCAGGATATGTGCAGGATGATGGGGGGTGAGGCGTGGGTCACCGGGAGTCACTGGCCTACACGGCTATCTTAGGTGCCCGCGTAGCTCCGCCTCCTCTCTCACCATATTTAAAAATATGTTCTCTTTTTCATGTAATAAGCATGTTAAATTATTCTTGTGTGCTTCAGCTATATCAATTGTACCCATAGTTAGAAAATATTCACCCATATAACGTGTTACATCACGCTTAGTATGTACAGGATTCAGGTTACTACGTATAGAAAGTTCTCATCTGATGCTTCTAAATCTACTTTCTATTGTTTAATGCTAAGTGCTTTTTCTTGTGTATCTATTTTTCTAGGTGTATCTATTGGTTCAGGTACATTAGTGTTATTCTTTATGTCTCTACTCATTATATAAGGAATAGCTCCTGTCAGTCCTAAATACTATGAGTACTATCACTATACTACATGTGCATATTCTACAGCATGTTTTTAAACAGTTTCTTTTTGGTCTTCCATTAACAGTAAGATCAGCCTTGGCTGACTAGGAGACTTAACCCTCTTTGTAACTTTTACACAGTCTTTTAACCTGTGTAATTTCTTTCAAATTGGTCTCACTTCTTTGTCAGTCTGATCCGCAATTGATTCATCAACACTTTCGTCACTTATTTCTAAGTGTTCGAAATCTTCAAGGATGACGTAAGTCCATTCAGGGCCTATGAATGTATTATTCAGTCTTTTCAATCGTGGACTTCTCCTTCTTGGTTGCTCTGTGGAAGGCCCAGCTTGACTTGATATTTCATTTACATGCTCTGGTTCTTCATTTATTGTTTTAAGGCGAAATTTCAATCTTTTGACAAAACTAGGCCACTTATCTCCTTTCTGAGTCTTTTAGCTGGCACTGTGCTTTGGTTTTCTTCAATTGTTCTTTTATTCTCGTTCAGTTGTGGCACAATTTGTACATCTATATCCCTCTCTATTTGACTTTGTCCAGGATTTGTTTTTGTTTCTTCTGCCTGAACACTAATCTGGCCTTGTTCAGGAGTGTGCTGAATTTGATTTTGACTTTGTTCGCCTTCTTCTTCCTGAACACGTTTTTCTACAACTATCTGGTCCTGTTCAGGTAACTCGATCTCTTGTTCTTCTTCTTCCTGAGCCTCCGCCCTAGTACCTATATGTCCCACCTCAGACTCTGGAGCTATAACAGGTATCTGGAATGTCTGAGTATATTGATCTTTCCTTATCTGATCCTCCTCAGGATCACCATTGGCTTGGATTTCTGTAATCGGAGTACGTTCTTCTAAACCCATCTCATCCTCACTATCAATCTGTCTATCTAAATAGGTTTGACTCCTTGTTCTTATGATCTTGGTAGGTATGTCGACTACTGGAATCCACTCATCCTGACTGGTGCTTGGTCGTTAATCAGCTATTTCAGGATCGATTTCTTGAGACCCTTCAGCTGTACAACCTTCGGCTTCAGGTTCATCAGGTTCAGTCACCCTTTTTGTGTTACTGGCATGGATCCAATTCGGAATTCCCTCACATTTTACAGCTGTGGTGGTGACCAATATCACTTGACGTGGCCTTCCCCACCTTGGTGCTAGACAAGATTCTCAAGTATGTTCTTTTATCACTACCCAGTCACCTGGCATCAGATCATGTGCTGGTGTTGATTGTCTGGCGACAGAGTCTTCTCAACCTGGTGAGAGATAGAACGCACTTGGTCAGCCAGTTCTTTACAGTACTCGAACACTATGTCATCAGATATATTTATCAATTTGTGTCCTGGCACCCATGCCTGTCTCATTGCTCTTCCCATGAGGATTTCATGAGGACGCAAGCCTGTTTTCTTATCTGGAATACTTCTGAGTCCCATCAGAACAAGAGGTAAAGCATCAAGCCATTCTAATTTTGTAGATGCATATATTTTTCCCAATCTTGATTTGATTGTGCCATACATTTGTTCAACTACTCCAGAAGCCTATGGACGATAAGCACAGTGCAACTTTTGCTCAATTTTGAATGCTTCACAGATTAGACCAATTATTAGATTATTAAAATCAGTACCTCGATCTGATTCAATCCTTTCTCGAAAACCAAAACGTGGTATCAACTCTCTGAGTAGGAGTCCAGCTACAGTGATGCTATAATTTCGTTTGTAGGGTATGCTTCTACCCATTTTGAAAATAGGCAGACAATGACAAGAACATATTTCATTCCTCGACAGGGTGGTAACTGGATAAAATCAATTTGTAGTGTTATGAATTGGCCTTCTACTTTCCCAATCTTCCCAGGCAAACTACAGTTCTCTTACCAGGATTCATTTGCTGGCAAATCAAACATCTTTGGCAAAGACCCTCTGCTATGTTCCTGAATTTTGCATTAAATCATGATTGTCTGATAAGTCGCAGCATAGCATCCCGCCCTAGGTGGGAATCTCCATGATACATCCTAGCCATAGGAGCAAGCATACAGTCTGGTAACACAAGTCTGCCATCAAGGTAAACAATAACACCATATTCAGCCCTTCTCTGACAGCCTATCTTTCTCCATTCTTCCTTTTCTACAATGTCTGCCTCATTCTGCAAATCTCTCACTTCTTCCCAAGTTTTCACACCTTGCAGCAACATAAGTTGGCAGCTGTTTCCACATGCATTGATTTTCTTATTTAATGCCATCTTATGTTTGGCACAGTGTTGGGCTAATTGGTCAGCATATCGGTTACCTGCTGTCACTGTGTCATTTCCAGATTGGTGAGCAGCACACTTGACCACAGCCACAGTTTCTGGTAATTGGATTGCTTTTAGCAAATCATTCACATCATTTCCATTTTTAATAGGAGTACCTGATGAAGTCAGAAACTCTCTCTGCATCCAGAGTTGGCCAAAGTCATGCACAACCCCGTAGCTGTATTGGCTGTCTGTGTAAATGGTTACTTTAAAAATTTTCCCAATTTTGCAAGCCCTTGCTAATGCAATTAATTCAGCTATTTGTGCAGACTGGACTCCAGTAAATAGGATGCTTCAACTGGGACCCATAATGTACATACAGCATATGCAGCACTCAAACCTCCTTCCTCATGTCGCATGCATGAGCCATCTACAAATAACTCATGTTCTGAATCTATTAATGGTTCTTCTCTTATGTCTGGACGAGGTTTGGCACAGTATTCTGTCAGGTCGAAACAATTATGTTCGAGTTCATTTTTTACTTCTGCAAAATGTGATTCAGGCAAAACAAACTTATATTCTTTTTTTGTCTTTCTCTCTATTGCTCTGGATCAAAGTCTTATAATATCTTGTTCACCAGAAACGAGTGTCGTTGCACACCACCTGCACAAATTAAGCACTATATTATGGTTAATGAAGGCCATCTTGGAAGTTTGCCTTGGTGATCGCATCTGCATACAATCCATCTACCTGACCTTCAGAAAATAACTCAAGACACACTTCAATATCTTCACAGCCATAAACCTCTAGTGCGGACGTCATGCTCCAGGAAAGCTTTTTTCTTGATCCACACTGTGGATGTTTTTACAGTAACATACGCAAAATCTAGGGAACTGAAAATTTTTCAACCCACCAATTACTACCCCACCTGGGGATACTTATGCCTTAAGTATCAGTAACTATGATGCAGGGGCAAGGGATGTTGAACTGAAGTTAGCCTAACTCCTGTTGAGACCCTTGTTGGGTTTATACAGAGATTACACCTTTGGGTGTGCAAGTGCTGTACAAAGAGATCTTAATATTACCTGTGTGCACACTGTCATATCATCCTCAGAAGGATGAAAGGTTAAGTAATCCTTTTAAAACCCATGCCTATACCTTGCATGTTTTACAAATTTCTCTGCTGCAGACACAATAACCCAGTAAGTACTCTTACTCAGCACGTAGCTATGTGGTGGATCTACACCAGATTGGTGGAACCCGGATTTATCAAACATGTAAATATTTGTATTTATATTTTCAATGTTTTATATGATGGGTTCATGTTTCTGTATGTAAACTATGTAGTTGTAGTTGTTTGTTTATTGATTATTTAAAATCTTTACAAAGAGCGAACACACAATATAAACATTTCAATTACGGAAATACGGTAAAAAAATTGCTTTAAAAAAGAAACAAACTTTAGCGATAACACACGTGAATTATAAAACTGTTTCGAGTAGGTAAATTCATATGTTTAAAAGTTAATATAATCAGTTTGATAATTAATATTATAAAAATTCAAGTTTTTTCCATGCAAATATTAGAAATTTTGAGAAAGCAGAGTTAATGAGTATATCATCTGGACAAAGACACTGGAGCAATGCTTGTCTGCAAGTCCTTATTGCTCTTTCGTTGAATAACCTTTTTAACAATAGTAGCCTTTCATGTTTTACTTCTGGACAAAGGCACAGTAGGTGTAAAATGTTTTCTTCTCCTGTGTTACACAACCAACATGATATGTTATTTTCGAGCCTTTTCCATGGTAGAGCATGAGACTCTCCGGGTAGGATTCCGAATTGTGCTTTCATGAATATATTTTTATTTTTCCAAGACCAAGCTGTATTCAAATATTGTTGAGGGCTCTTTTTTTTGTAGCCATTTAATATGGACCAAGCATGCTTCCTTTTAACCAAGGGCTCTTTGTCACTTATCAGTGATAAGAGATCTGTTGTTTTGTTCACAATTTTTTTAAAAGATTGCTGGGGAATAGTAGTATACCAAATCCCCTTAAGCCCAAATTCATCCAAAGCCTTATCAAGATAATTTCAAGCAGATGATTTGTTATTGCCCTCTATTTCCTTTCGTAAAAGCTGTGAGATTAAATTCTCCTTATCATTTTTTACTCTGTTCCATACTTTGATTATGTTACCCATTCGAGCATGTAGTTGGTTATTCAGGCCGAATTCCAGTCTAATTTGAGATTGTGAAGCATTTTTAGGTAAACAAAAAAGAGATCGAAAACTTTTTGAGATTTCTTTGTTTATTATTATTGCATCTTTTCCGTTTAACGCCTCACTACCGTAGGTTAGGGAATGTAACAATTTTGCAGATATGTATGTAAACTATGGAAAATGATTATTTTAGTATACATATGAATATAGTGTACATTTCCTTTCAAAATATGTTTTTTGACAAAGTTCTACACCAAAACTTAAGAAGGAGTGAGAAGTCTTTACAGAAGATATATCCTCATCTTCCCAAACAAAATGCTACAGCTAACTATAGGTGGAAATATCTTGAATATCATAAAGTGCATGTATATGGTCTATCCAAGACCGGTAAGTAACAACATCCAGGTAAATCGGTGATCACCTTACATTTGTCTTGGACTTGTGTGAGATTAAAGAAGAGTTTTTATGCAAATATACATGCATAGTACTTTTATTTCTTTTCTAGCCGGTCAATACCTGGGTCACCCCCCAGATACCAATGTGGGCGCAGGGGACCATGCTCTTCAATCTGTGGAAGATGGCATGTCCCCTTGCCAGTATGTGCCCAAATCAGGCTCTAGAACGGTCCTCCAAGAGGCATCTGATTGTTGAGCATTTACTTACTGGGTAGGACAGAACAGGCATCAGTGGAGCTGGCAGAAGACCAATCCAGAAGAGTGCTGGAGAGTTATAGCGCACAGGATATTGGTTGGACTTCATATTTGATCGAACGATTGGGTTTCTGCAGGAGTTGTGTTACAAGCATTTACTACTAGTACTAGACCATCAGGGCAGATCCAGGCTTGTGGCCTACACTAAAATGGTGCATCATTCGCAGCTGAAAAGAAGTGGGCCAAAAAATCTGAGAAGAGAAACATAAGAGCTCAAGACGTATATCCATGGTGCAGTATCAAGAATGAGCCTTGTCTAGCAAATGCGTAAGCATACAAATAATTAAACTCAAAACTCGTATTTCGTTTTCAGAGAGCTTGGGGAGGACTTACACTGAAAATCTTCAAGAAACTATGTTAGAAAATCTATGAAAATTTTATTCATGGGGTAAATGGGATGCCAAGAAGATAGGAATTCTATTTCTTTCCAAAGTTTACATCACCGGTTGTGGCCCATCAGGACACTTTTTCATTCGAATGTATTAAAAGGGAAAAAAACGATAGCATCTGCTGTGATAGTCAAGCAATGCTAGTCTGTTCAGTGGCGATCTTGAATTTGGTGATGAACATGGCAAAAGAGGCATTGTCAATGGTAAATTCATGATGGCATTCGGAACACAAATGAAAAGGCTTCTGGTAGTGACCCACAAACAAACAAGTTACTTACCTTCGGCAACGCTCTTCTGGAGCATACTCTTCCTACCCCAAGATTCTTCACCTTTAGAATATTTTCCAGGCAGGATCTGGAAACTTTTCATAGCAGTGCACCTGCAAACCACCAGGTGCTGCTGTGGGATCCATTTAATCTTTGTTCCCCCCCCAAGTGAGATGCATTTAAGAACCACCGCTGTTCTTTACTTGACTCTTTCCTCGCCCTCGGATGTGGAGCACAAAACAACTGCAGGTACCTGTGTGCACATCTCTAATTTGTCACTCTTTTAGATCGTAAAAAGAAACCATTCTACAGAACAGGGAGGTGGGAAGGCAGTGGGGAATCCACGCACCAAAAAGAGTTACCAAAGGCAAGTAACGTGCTCTTCTGATGCATACTTTTAAATACAGAGTCCTTAACTTTACAGCAGATACCAAAACAATAATTCCCGAAGGTGGAGCGGTCTGGAGTACTAACAGATATCAAGAACAGGCACTCCATGTGCCAACGCAGCAGTGGCAGCCTTAGTCCTGGTGGAATGGGATCTCAGATCTTCTGGAGGCTTCTTTTCTGCCAGTGTGTAACAGCACGTAATGCAGAGGACTATCCACCTATCTACCTCAAAAGAATCATTTTCTGCACAGCCTTCTCCTTCTTTGCCCATAGAACTCCAGAAAAAGCTGACTGTGCCCCCAAGGATCCTTGGTATGTTTGCGGTAAAAGCTTAGGGGTCCAACAAATGGAGCTATCCTCCTACTTGGATGGATGAGATGGGACAAAGAACACTGGGAGAGTGATGGGTTACCCAACATAGAAAGGAGTCATGACATTTGTCAAGAAGTCCACTTGTGTCCTCAGCATCAGCCTGTCCGGAAAAATGGTGGTGTAGAGCTGCTGTAGCCTCAATTTCACTCAAGTGACGAGCTAAAGTGATCTCAATGAGGAACGCCGTCTTTTTTAAGGTCATGTAATGCAACTAGCAGCTCGACGGGAGTACACTTTAGGAACCTCAAGCCCAAGTTAAAGTCCCACTATGACATCACAAACAGATGATTTGAACAAAGATGGTTGGTTTGGCGAATGCAAAAAAGGCTGCAAGGGCAGACAAATAGACTTTAATAGTGACCACAGCAAGACCTAGCTGAGCCAAAGACAAAACAAACTATAAAACATCTTACAGTTTGGCTTGTAAATAGACTGTCTTTCAGCCTCCACACCAGGCCAGAAATGTGTCAACACGCAATGCAAATGGATTTCATAGACAGACGCCTAGCAGCAAGTACGACATTCACAACTTCAGGTGGTAGGTATATTAAACACACTCAACTGTCATTGCTCAAGCTCCATGCATGGAGGTATAGACTGGGCAGGTTTGGGGGTGGAACCCTTCCCTGCTGTGACGATAGGTCCTCCTGAAGTGGCAATCTGATGGGGGACAGACACTTTTGCAACAAAGTTCCACAGTCTGGAACCACTAGGATGACTTGGAAGGTGACCTCCTTCAGAACTCCAGATAGGAGAAGCAGAGACAGGTAGGCACACAGGAGTATCAGGAGGGTGTGGTGTGGTGGGGGGAGGGGGGAGGTCAGGGGCGGGGTAAAAATATTAAGCCCACTAGCCTTCTGTTAAATCATGTAAAGACTGTCACCATCATCATCCCTATCCCCACCAGCGTTATTCCTGGGTGGTGGAAAGCTCTGGTCAGAATCAGAGCCCAAATAAATAAAAGACAATAGAGCGTCCAAGAGTGCCTTTGCGGCAGTGAAAGTACTAAATTAGACTCAGGTTATATGAGGAACGGTTGTGCTATAGCGGATTCAGAGCACGACCTTAGTCAGGGTCGAGCAGACACCAGTTAGAGGCCAGACATCAGTCAGTACCAGATCATCCTCAGCACAAGCATCGAAGGAGGGACTGATGTGGGTCTCGGGGTGAAAGTCTGCACTGGAGTCTGTGGTGAACCCAGGATGGATCCAAAGGGTTCAGATTGCACAGAGGATGGATCTTCTGACAGTAATCTGATTGAGGGCCACTGCGGACACCTGGGGTTCAAAGGCACACCAGACGGAGCTGGAAGAGTGGCAAAGATGCATAGAATGGCACCTTAATGGCCTCAATCTGCGGCAGCATTGCTGATGGCCTCTTGGAACTCAAGCCACATGACCATGAGGAAGGCTTCTTGCAGGAGTGGGTCCCTGGCCTTAATTTGGAGCTAGAGCAGGACATACTCGAGATCTGTGACTTTCCTGTGTTTGCATCTTACAGTTTCATTTTACTGTCCCGTAACACCTTGGGGTGCATGAGGACGCACTCATTGCAAAATTTGAAACCATGCTCCAGGCCTAAACTCCATAACCACACCTAGAGCAGGGCACGACCGATATCTGTTTTATACAGTCATGGCATGTTCTGAAGCCTCAGTGTTAGGACGGAGGGACACTCTACCCTTGCCTACGGGATTCGATGTAGGAAGTCGCACCACCTAGCAGCGTGCAGGAGCACTGCTATGAAAGGTTTCTGGATACAGTCAAGCACCTGGACGATATTCTAAAGGTGAGTAATGTGGGATTCGTAGTACTCATCAGAATAGCCTTATCCCTACACTGGAAAAGGAACTGAACCCCAAAGAGATGAACCACATGCAAGGTAACACATCGAAGAACTATTTACAGGTCGAGGTCTCCTTCACGTAGCAGAGGTGGCTGTTCTAGTCTTAATTTGTATCTCTTCAGGTCACTTTTCATTAACACAATACCCTAGACTCATTCCAGGTACATTACACTGCGCCTGTTTACCCCTGCCTGGCCCACTGCTGGCAACTAAGAGCCTGGATTATGTGTGCGCCCTACATGAAAAGACAGTTAGATCCTGACTAACCAGAAGGTCTCCCCAGAGATGATTTTATGTGCCGGCTGCAGCACAGCTACCCCAAATCTACCCACAATTATGTGTAATGTATTGTGGTTTTTGTGTCAATGTAGAGCTCCTATTCAAAGATTACCAATTTGTAGTGGAAGTGCTTAAGGAAACATGGTACTATTATATAACGTGCGTTGCTTTATATACACAACTGGAAAAAGAAAAAAAGCAATCAATAGAAACGTTAAAAATAAACTTCTGGGACTGGGGAAGGCGGCCGTATTCGGGGCCCATTTCACATCTCCAGAGTGGCCAAGCATCATTCTTGTCCATGAGGCGCCTCGAACGATTCGCTCTACTTGTCCAGATGAACAGCTCCCGCCCCCAAGTCCTACCCCTTCCTCTAGACACTGAATTGAATTAGTTCATATATTTTAGAGCACCAACACGTCACCCTGCAACCGCTTCAGGGCACTTTCTCCCACAGCTGAAGTTAGAAAACAGACCGGTTGCAGCTTCATTAGGCCGCTGGATGCAGTAACAAACCTGCACAGCTTGTGGTCGCTATTTAAAGTTGTCTTTGGAGCAGCGTCGTATTTTGGGCAGTAGATTATTAATTAGACGTCGTTCAAAGTTAGAGGCGCATTTTGCTAACTTCCCTGCAGTCCCTTTTAGCATTAATTTGGATGTTCATTTTTGTTTTTTGCTAATAGCCTTCATTCCTTCCACTTATATGGATTTTCAAAGTGCAGTCTCAAGGCTAGGATTCAAACCCCTTTTCTTTAACAGTGTAACATAAATGCATGAGTGAAAATAATTCATTAGTTAAAAAACAGTCTCAATTATTAATCATATCTGCACCCATAGCAGCCATTACATCAGAGTGTTCAAGCACTTCTCAATCTAAATGCTAATTCGGTCTTATCTACAAGTCCTTTGCACAGACAAAGTTCATACTTCTTATTAGCACCCTCTATGCCAGCCGGAAAAAGATTCAAGCGCTTGCATAGAGTTCTGCTGCTTGTCCTCATTCTAAGCTGAGTGAGAGTAAACAGGGGGGCGTATAGCAAGCAGGGGAGTGGGAGTTAAGCAAGGGAGGAGGCGTTAAGCAAGCAAGGAAGGGGGCATCAAGCAAGCAAGGAAGGGGGCGTCAAGCAAGCAAGGGAGGGGGCGTCAAGCAAGCAAGGGAGGGGGCGTCAAGCAAGCAAGGGAGGGGGCGTCAAGCAAGCAAGGGAGGGGGCGTCAAGCAAGCAAGGAAGGGGGCGTCAAGCAAGCAAGGGAGGGGGCGTCAAGCAAGCAAGGAAGGGGGCGTCAAGCAAGCAAGGGAGGGGGCGTCAAGCAAGCAAGGGAGGGGGCGTCAAGCAAGCAAGGGAGGGGGCGTCAAGCAAGCAAGGGAGGGGGCGTCACGCAAGAAAGGGAGGGGGCGTCACGCAAGAAAGGGAGGGGGCGTCACGCAAGAAAGGGAGCGGGCGTCACGCAAGAAAGGGAGCGGGCGTCACGCAAGAAAGGGAGCGGGCGTCACGCAAGAAAGGGAGGGGGCGTCGCGCAAGAAAGGGAGGGGGCGTCGCGCAAGAAAGGGAGGGGGCGTCGCGCAAGAAAGGGAGGGCGTCGCGCAAGAAAGGGGGGGCGTCGCGCAAGAAAGGGGGGCGTCACAAGAAAGGGGGGCGTCACACAAGAAAGGGGGGCGTCACACAAGAAAGGGGGGGCTTCACACAAGAAAGGGGGGGCTTCACACAAGAAAGGGGGGCTTCACACAAGAAAGGGGGGGCTTCACACAAGAAAGGGAAGGGGCGTCACACAAGAAAGGGATGGGGCGTCACACAAGAAAGGGAGGGGGCGTCACGCAAGAAAGGGAGGGGGGTCAAGCAAGAAAGGGAGGGGGCTCACGCAAGAAAGGGAGGGGGCTCACGCAAGAAAGGGAGGGGGAGTCACGCAAGAAAGGGAGGGGGCGTCGCGCAAGAAAGGGAGGGGGCGTCACGCAAGAAAGGGAGGGGGCGTCACGCAAGAAAGGGAGGGGGCGTCACGCAAGAAAGGGAGGGGGCGTCGCGCAAGAAAGGGAGGGGGCGTCGCGCAAGAAAGGGAGGGGGCGTCGCGCAAGAAAGGGAGGGGGCGTCGCGCAAGAAAGGGAGGGGGCGTCGCGCAAGAAAGGGAGGGGTCGCGCAAGAAAGGGAGGGGGCGTCGCGCAAGAAAGGGAGGGGGCGTCGCGCAAGAAAGGGAGGGGGCGTCGCGCAAGAAAGGGAGGGGGCGTCGCACGAGAAAGGGGGGGCGTCACACGAGAAAGGGGGGGCTTCACATGAGAAAGGGGGGGCGTCACACAAGAAAGGGGGGGCGTCACACAAGAAAGGGGGGGCGTCACACAAGAAAGGGGGGGCGTCACACAAGAAAGGGGGCGTCACTCAAGAAAGGGGGGGCGTCACACAAGAAAGGGGGGGCGTCACACAAGAAAGGGGGGGCGTCACACAAGAAAGGGGGGCGTCACACAAGAAAGGGGGGCGTCACACAAGAAAGGGGGGCGTCACACAAGAAGGGGGGGCGTCACACAAGAAAGGGGGGGCGTCACACAAGAAAGGGAGGGGGCGTCACACAAGAAAGGGAGGGGGCGTCACACAAGAAAGGGATGGGGTGTCACACAAGAAAGGGAGGGGGCGTCACACAAGAAAGGGAGGGGGCGTCACACAAGAAAGGGAGGGGGCGTCACACAAGAAAAGGAGGGGCGTTACACAAGAAAGGGAGGGCCGTCACACAAGAAAGGGAGGGGCGTCACACAAGAAAGGGAGGGGCGTCACACAAGAAAGGGAGGGGCGTCACACAAGAAAGGGAGGGGGTGTCGCGCAAGAAAGGGAAGGAGTGTCGCGCAAGAAAGGGAAGGAGCGTCGCGCAAGAAAGGGAAGGGGCGTCGCGCAAGAAAGGGAAGGGGCGTCGCGCAAGAAAGGGAAGGGGCGTTGCGCAAGAAAGGGAGGGGGCGTCGCGCAAGAAAGGGAGGGGGCGTCGCGCAAGAAAGGGAGGGGGCGTCGCGCAAGAAAGGGAGGGGGCGTCGCGCAAGAAAGGGAGGGGGCGTCGCGCAAGAAAGGGAGGGGGCGTCGCACAAGAAAGGGAGGGGCGTCGCGCAAGAAAGGGAGGGGGCGTCGTGCAAGAAAGGGAGGGGGCGTCGCGAAAGAAAAGGAGGGGCATAGCACAAGAAAAGGAGGGGGCATAGCACAAGAAAAGGATGGGGCGTCAAGCAAGAAAGGGAGAGGGCGTCAAGCAAGAAAGGGAGAGGGCGTTAAGCAAGAAAGGGAGAGGGCGTTAAGCAAGAAAGGGAGGGGGCGTTAAGCAAGAAAGGGAGGGGGCATTAAGCAAGAAAGGGAGGGGGCGGGAGGGGGCATTGTACATGAAAGGGAGGGGGCGTCACACAAGAAAGGGAGGGGGCGTCACACAAGAAAGGGAGGGGGCGTCACACAAGAAAGGGAGGGGGCATCACACGAGAAAGGGAGGGGGCGTTAAGCAAGAAAGGGAGGGGGCGTTAAGCAAGAAAGGGCGTTAAGCAAGAAAGGGAGGGGGCGTTAAGCAAGAAAGGGAGGGAGAATGGGGGGCATTAAGCAAGCAAGGAAGAAGGCGTAGGCATCTACCGGAGTTGTGCGAGAGGATCTACAGGTATTGCCCTTGTGCTGCTGGGCGTTAACAGCTATTACCGCCCTCAGAAAGTGCATTGCTAACATTTTCGAGAAACCCCAAAAACACCTAACCCCTATAGAATGCATATATTTACACAAACTACTAACAGCCACTTTTCTGAAAAACACACTTATTTGTTAATTGCGCTAATCCTTGGTGCTGTTTGATAATAAGATATTAAAAAAAGGTCATAGACATTTACTTTCAATGAATCGAGTGATCAGATGGCAATTATTTCAATAATGGAGTGTTCTTTTATTTCAAGGAAAGAACATAAAGGTTATTGGAAACAATGCTGTAATTTAAAGCTAAATGTCAGCAATCACCATAATGACCGGATTTCTTATTAACTACGAGTACCTACCCCTTCTAATTCCAAGGAAGACTAGGCATACATAATGTGTTATCATCTTGACAAAGTGTGCATTATCAACAGAAAACAAGGATAAAAAGTTAAGGAAGCTCGGAGAAAGTATAATCCAGTCTTCCAAGTCAAGTAGCAATGAACACGGTTATTCAGCATAATTAAATGCACCTAGTAAAGAGGTGTGTTTGTACAAAAAAGGTGAGAGCGCATCTCAAATGACAGGTAGCATGTGAAAACTGACTGCACACACAGACAGCAAAGAAAGATTGAACGTGTAACAAACCTGCTATCGAGCACTTGTCCCCAAAGTTAATAGGACTGGAGTTCGAATAGTACATTCAACTAGCCCCACAATAAACTGAAAGTGAATTTATATTGATTTTGTGAAAAAAACACCTCATATGAATATTGTCTTAGAAGAAATTAAAGATCGTTGTTTTTTCAGTTCTTGGGGAGTATTCACAAACAGCATTTAAGTAGTAACTAATTATTATATAGTAGCACTACTCATGTACTATAAAATGCAACTTGTATACCTACAAGCAGAGGGCTCCGCCTCGCCTGTCTTTTCTATGCAAAGAACTCTGCATAGTAGGTATACGTTTTAGTGGTAAATGATGGAGGGACAATGGGAAGTGGCTATAAAATGGGCAATACTACTTAATGTGAAGGTTCTATGGAAATTTAAAAAGGGGTTATGAGAGGGACATGGTAATGCGAACTTTCACTTCATAAGACCACTGTTATTCACAAACAACACTACAAAAGTTAGTACATACCTAAAGGTCTGGAAACCGGCGTAAAAGTACTCCGGCCCAGGCTTGGAGTAAGTCAAGGACCACAAGTATTGCAAAACACTCCAATACAACAATGGAGATAGGGAAATAGAATAACATTCCATAGAAACTAATTTTAAATATATTTTAACATGTAAATGTTTAACAAAATATATTAAATAAAAGTAAAAAAGTTAGTGAGGATGAGATTTATGTTTAGAAATGACATAAGTTAAATTAAACTATTTAATTTAATTAATTAATACACATTTAATTTTATGAGTTATACTATAACATCTTATTTTATTGGACCTAGGTTTAAAATACTTGAAATGTATTCACATTTACATTTAAAAATATTAAATAATAATAAACTTTGATCATTTTCCATATACTTTAGCAGAGAGGGATCTGTCACTTTGGTAGAGATCCCCACTTACATGTGTCATGTTTTTAGTAATAACTGTACATCTATAAATCCTGTTGTAGGAAACTCCACCCTCTGACTGGAGGGGGTGGAGACATGTAAATCCACACTGAGGTGCAAATCTGCATTTGAAAATGCTGAACAGCAAAAAAGTGTATAATCACACCTAGGTCTAGTAGTAAATATATAGAAGTAAACATACATGTGTATATTTACCTTTGTGACTAGGGCCCTACGTTTTTGCGGTCTACGATCCTCCTTACAAGTGGTGGATTTTTGCCTGGATTTCAATCACTCACAATTACAAGTGTCTCTGGGCCTAGAGTTACGAAGTCCTCAAGCTCTGGGCCCAACATTTATAGACCTAGAACTGTCTTTACTGCTCTAGGGATAGCACACAGCACTACAGCCCAGCACCCTCCCAACTCCTTCACAAGTAGTGGGGGAGCAGACAATGCTCTTCATAGATCAGGAGAAGTCTACCTAGTGGCAGCTGGCATCTACTGTGGGAGGGGGTGTGGTCAAAGAAAGTAAAAAAAGAAAAAGAAATATAGCATTATATTGAACTCCGACACTGGGCCCTTCAACCGGAAATACAGGAGGAAGCCACTAGAAGCTTTTGGCCCATAGAAGTCAAGTCATAAGTCATAAAATTTATATAGCGCACTACATACCCAGAGGGTTTCAAGGCGCTAAGGAAGGGGAGGAGGATTATTTGTCAAATATCCACGTTTTAAGCTGCTTTCTGAACGCTAGGTGATTCTGGGTGAGGCGAAGGTAAGCGGGGAGTGAGTTCCATGTTTTGGCAGCCAGGTAAGAGAAGGATCTGCCTCCCATGGTGGTCTTGTTGATGCGAGGTACAGTGGCGAAGGCTTGGCTGGAAGAGCGAAGTTGGCGGGAGGGGGTGTAGAAGGACAGTCGGGAGTTGAGGCAATCTGGTCCGATGTCGTAGAGTGATTTGTGTGCGTGGGTGAGCAGTCGGAAAGTAATCCTCTTATTGACGGGTAGCCAGTGGAGATCTTTAAGGTGACCAGAGATGTGTTCGTTGCGTGGGATGTCTAATATGAGCCTGGCTGAGGCGTTTTGGATTCGTTGTAGTTTCTTCTGGAGTTTAGCGGTGGTACCTGCGTAGAGGGTGTTTCCGTAGTCCAGTCGGCTCGTGACCAGAGCATGGGTTACTGTTTTCCTTGTTTCGGTGGGGATCCAGCGAAATGTTTTTCTGAGCATGCGAAGAATGTTAAAGCAGGAAGAGGATACGGCGCTGACTTGTCTGTTCATAGAGAGTGAAGAATCCAGGATGACGCCAAGGTTCCGTGCGTGGTCTGTCGGGATGGGTGCATTTCCGAGGGCTTCCGGCCACCAGGAGTTGTCCCATGCAGAGGGGGATTTACCTAAGATGAGGACTTCTGTTTTGTCTGAGTTCAGTTTCAGTCGGCTTTGTTTCATCCATTCGGCGACTTCTTTCATTCCTTCGTGAAGGTTAGTTTTGGCGGTGCTGGGGTCCTTGGTGAGAGATAGGATCAGTTGAGTGTCATCCGCGTAAGAGATGATGTTGAGGTTGTGTTGGCGGGCGATCCGAAATGGGGGAAGGTCTAAGAGATGCATTTCCTTCCTGAACACTCTTCTGCTAACTTCCACCACCCGCATGCACTCACGCAATAAAGCCTTCTGGGAGACTATCATTGAATTCCCAATCACAGACAAGCAGTGAGGGGGGATTCTGGAAAGATATATCACAGTTCAACCACTCTATGGGGATTAGGGAAGTGCATTACAATATAGCATATGACTGGTACCTCTACCCCCACCAAGTTGCAGACAATATTTCCAGACACTTCAGACTTGTGCTGGCAGGGCTGTGGACTGCAGGGAGATTTTAAACTCATTTGGTGGTACTGTCCAGGGATCCGTCCGTTCTGGGAGGAAATACTGGCCCAAATTAAAGACATACTGGGTTGTCCCCTAGCGAACACAAAAGGGTTCACATTATTGGGAATCGGGGATAACTCTCTTAAATGTCAAACAACTGGAGATTGATCTATACTATGGCTCTGTCTTGGGACTGCGATAATGACAATATTGTAGCACTGGAAAAAGAAAGGGGCCGCATCATTACTTCAATGGCATGCTATATTATGGCAGGCACTCACAATGGAGAGAAGGGTAAGCGTTTTTATAGACAACTATACACATTTTAAATACATTTGGAGACCGCTGGCAACCAACTGTGCTTATCTGGTCGCACCTAGACAAGTTCAGGCTGACTGCAATGGAGTGTGGGCTGGATACAGTGCCCATTAACGCTGAACCAAGTACCTTAAATCTGTTTGTGGAACATTGTGAGATACTGTGTGGAGGATGCGTTGCGCTGCTGCGATTCAGGTGGGTTGTGGGTTGCAATGCGAGATCCCGCTTGAGGATGCATTGCACAGAGGCGACTCTGGAGCGCTGTGGGGGTTGCTGGATCCAGCATCAGCTCAGGAATGCCTCGCACAGCTGCGGTTCCGATTGGGAGCTGCAAGGCAATATGTGCCTCCACGTGAGCACAAGACTCACAGCAGACACAGTCCAGATGCTTTTACATCCCAGAGGCTCTCCAATCAGGAGGCCAGCCTACTCAACCTTGGAGTCACTCTGGTGGTCCTGGGGTCAAGATGCAGGTTCAGTCCTCTTCACTCAGGCAGTAGGGCAGCAGAGTAGCAGGGCAGCAGAGTAGTAGAGTATCAGTCCTTCTTGCAACAGGACAGCACAGCAGTCCTTTGGAGTCTTCTGCAAGCCCAGATGAGTGAGGAAGAGGTGGGTCCGAAGGTCTAATGTTTATATTTGGTGCCAGTTTTGAAGTAGGAGAAGATCTGGAAGTTTCTACCCTCAGACGTGTCTGGAGCTTTCTCAGTCTCTGGCCTGGCTAAAGGTTGTCTTGGGGCACAAAACACTAGTGTTAAATCCTAAGTCTGATGCGCAATAGACAAAGGCAAGTACACCTAGTCATATGACCCAGGATACAGGCTGTAAGCACCAAATGGTTGGGACATGAAAATGCCAACTTTTTAAAAGTGTTGTGTTCAGAAGTTTAACCTAAATTCCAACTTTACCATCAAAGAGGGTTATAAATAACAATTCTTTAGATACCAAACTCGAGATTCATATTTGCCCCCTAGTGAAAGTTAGCACTTAATAAATGGAATAAGGTAACCCAATATCAACCTATAGGAGAGGTAGACCTTACATTAGTTGAAAAAACAAATGTAGGAGTTTTTCACAACCAGGACATGGACAGGACATGTAAAAACCTGTCCAACATTTTAAATATACTGCACCCTGCCCTATGGGCTGCTTACGGTCTACCCTAGGGGTTACTTATAGGTATTCAAAAAGAAGGTTTAGGCCTGGCAAACAGGATATTTTGCCAAGTCGAAATGGCATTTTAAACAGAGCGTACAGGCTACAATGACAGGCTTGAGACATGTTTTAAAGGCTACTTAAGTGGGTGGCACAATCAGTGCTGCAGGTCCACTAGTTGCATTTACTTTACTGCCCTGGGTACATGTGGTACACGTAGTACCACTTTACTAGGGGCTTACAGGTACATTAAATGTGCCAATTTGGTGTAAGCCACTTTCACAAAATTTAAAGATGAGAGCACAAGCACTTTAGCACTAATTAGCAGTGGTAAAGTGCAGAGTGCCAAAGACAGAAAAATCAATGTCGGCAAAAACAGGAGGATAGAAGGCAAAAAGTTAGGGGGAAGCCATGCCAAGGATGTTCAGTCCAACAATAAGCATACGTGGCATTTCAATAAAAGAGTTACAATTTCATGCTGATTTTCGGACCTTCATAAGCTATTTGAAGATATTCATGTCTGTGTGTTTAAAAAATTACACATTTTTTGGGTGGTCCTCATATTTTTATCCGTCTGGTTTTGCTGCTTTAGAACTCTGCATGTAAGGCCATGGCTAAACAGTGATACTGTGCTGTGCTTTACCCCCAAGAAATGAGTGCGGTGTATTGGAATTTAAATAATTTGTTTACTTAACTTTCCGTTAAGGCTGTGGTAGATGGACAGGAAATGCACCAATAGCATAGAAGTGAAAGGTCATAAATGAATTGCAGTGTTTAATAACACAACCCACATATATGTCAAATACTTATGGCTGCTAGGAGAACCGTTTTGCTCTGGCTGAGCTACAGTTTAAAAGTACTGCAGTGACGCATAACCGGGAAGAGTGACATTCCCATGTAGAAGAATCTATGTTGTATAACAGGGCATCCCCTAGGTTTGCCATGGTAGACCCAAACCGTGGGTGCTAAATATTTAAAAATGTGGGATACTAAATATTGGTAATAGTATGAACTCACAGTGAATAATTCTCCAAAACTATCTTCACTATGACGTTAGGTATAGATTGTCAGTTTACCAGGCCAGAATATCAATACAATTCTTATTTTATAGCTCCACCTTAAAAAAATCTATCAATAGGATACTAAGCTTTTTTCCACTTAGTTTTAAAAACTTACATTCACTGGTAAAAGCACACTTTTGATAATAGTGAAAATGTTAAATATGTACTTTGTGTTGACTGAGATAAAACTGGTTTATTTTTTTTATTTATTTATTTTATAGTTTCATAGAGCGCGAACCAGAGCCGTGAGGGTATCAGAGCACTTTACAGGCTTGAGGGGAAGGAATACAAGTAGTGAGGATGGGAAGGATCACATTGGGAGAGACAAGCATACATTGTAAGGGGGGAGCACGCAGTCTTAAGTCCAAGCTACATATGGGATAAAATTGAAGCAGAATATACAGGAGGTGCAAGCCGTCAAAGGTCCAATCTACATGAAGGCTAACAAATTATAGCAGATAAAAATTAAAGCAGGTAGGTATAATATACACTCTGTTTCATCTCATGGGGAGAAGCCTCGGAGTGCAGAAAAATGTGTCATCAGTGGAGGTCATGGATAATGCCGAGGAGGAGAGTGGAACAAGTCGATGAGGTGATTGAAATGTATACTTTAGGCGAGGTAGTTTCCCATTAAGAAGGTTTTGGTCTCCTTCTTAAAGTGTGCCACGGACAGAAGTCTTCTGATGGAGGGAGGAAGAGAGTTCCAGATTCTAGGTGCGGCCCCGGAGAAGGCCAGAGTGTAGGTTTTTTTCTTGTGGAAGCCTGCTGGTTGCAGCAACAGGTTTTTGGCGGATTGGGAGTTTCTGGCTCCTCCAGATATCAGGAGTTTTTGTGCGAGAAATTTAGGGGACTTTGAGTATAGAGCTTTGTGAGTAATGCAGGCTAGTTTAAATTGTATTCTGGCCTATAGGGGAAGCCAGTTCAGAGCTTTGAGGTGGGGAGAGATGTGGTAAAATTTTCTTGAGCCTGTTAGGAGTCTAGCGGCGTTGTTGGGGCAGGCTTCCAATGAGGCCAGAGAGTTTTTGGGTAGCCCTGCAAGAGTAGAGCATCCATATTCAAGTTTGGAGGTGACTAGGGCCTGGTTTGCCATTTTAAGGTCGGAGGCATAGAGGAAGGGTTTTAGGTTTCTTAGGTAGCTCAGGTGGAATCTAGCCGTTTTGGCCAAAGAGTTTATATGGCCTTGCATATTCAGGCTGCCGTCAAAGGTTATACCAAGGGATTTTGCAGAGTCCACAATAGTGGGAGAGCAGTTTAGTGCCGTGATGGTCTTGATCCATTCCTGGATTTCTGGATTGGGTTTGGGAGGGGAGATCAGAAGAAGTTCGGTTTTATTTGCGTTGAGGACCAGCTGGTTGGCAGTGAGCCAATGGACTGTTTGTTTTCAGGGCCTCGTTAAGAGAGAGAATGTCCTCAGGGGAAGAGATTTTTATGTAGACCTGAATAACATCTGTGTACATGAGGTAGGAGATATTGGCGGCACGTAGCACCTCGGGGAGAGGTTCAAGATAAAGGTTGAAGAGGGTGGGGGAGAGGGTTGATCCTTGGGGAACTCCAATAGAAACCAGAGAGGGGGGGGGATAGCTCACCGTCGATGAGGACTCTCTGAGAACGGTTTTGTAGGAAGGATCTAAACCATTAAAGGGTGGTGTCATTCAACCCCATCCTGAGTTTGAGGCATTCTAGGAGAATCTCGTGGTTCAGCGTATCAAAGTCAGAGGAGAGATCTAGGAGGATTACGAGGCAGGTTTTGCCGAGGTCTAGGGCTTGGAGGGCGTCATCCACAATGAGGAGGAGGGTGGTTTCCGTGCTGTGCCCAGGTCTGAAGCGAGATTGGAAGTCATCTAGCAGGTGAAAGTTGTTGATGTGTAGGCTTAGCTGCTGTTGCACACATTTCTCTATGACTTTAGCAAGGAGTGGGACGTTGGATATGGGTCTGTAGTTCTCAGCGGAGGCAGGGTCCAGTGTGGGGTTTTTTAGGAAGCGGACAACTTGGCCAGTCTTAAGCGAATCAGGAATTGAGCCCTGTAGGAGGGAGGCGTTGAATATTGAGGTCCAGGACGTGATAATAGCCTGAGAAGCTGCAGCTAAGCAGTTAGAGGGGAGAGGATTGTTAAAGTGATCGGTTTTAAGGAGGCAAGAATTCTCGAGATAGCGTCGTTGTCATAGGTTTTAAAGTTGGACCAGAGCGCTAGGTTTTTGGGTGAGGGTAGGGAGGACAACGCGGAGGGAGAGGTGGAGCTGGTTGGTCTTGATTTTAGTGGAGGGTTGCGGATTTAAGTTCATTTCCTAGGGCAGAGACTTTTTCACAGAAGAGGAGAATTCCTCGCTTGAAATTAGGGGTTTAAGTGATTCTTTGGCAGTTTTAGATTCAAGTCAAACAGTTTGCGAGGTCCATCTTTGGCGTTCTCCAGCACAGTTCTGAAAAATTCTTTTTAGAACCAGTTTTCTTTACAGCGCTACTCGAGAGGCTCAATACATACTACTAGTTAAGAGATAAGGACCCTGCTCACAGGAGACAATGGCTTGGACCAAGAGGGCAGTGTTACTGTCAACATCTGGCGACTTAAAATGAATTAAATATAAGCAAGTTGAACCGTAACGGAGGGCAGAAGAAAGGACATCATTCTACTTTTAACATGGTGATGTCAAATGGGGTTCATAGGAACTTCTACCCTTCATTCCCAGGGCTAACCTATAATTTCAGGCTCCAACTTCAGGAGGAAGAGAAATCAGGCTGAACCTGAGGCCAAGTCATCTCATCAGTATAGGGCTGTATCTAGGGAAGAGCCAGAGTCACTCAAGATGGAAGGAGGAGATAGCCATCATAGCTAAAGGGCTTCCGGGAAGGTCTGGATAAAACCCAAGAGAAAGTGCTAAAAAAGTCTCTGGGAAAGTAGAGTTGTGGGGATATGACATTTTTTTAATCAATGACAAGTACACAGGATCAGACTGAAACCTCACCACTTCCTCAAACCATTCCCGGAGCTGGAAAGTCAAAACCTACAACAAAGACAGCTCTGCTGGAAGAAAACCCTCGAAAACCCAGGAGTTAAGCGAAAGGAAAATTAAATCTGAAAATGAAGGGCACCTAGCAGGGTATACTGCAGTGCATTATGAGGATGCGGAAGTGAGGGCAGTGCCTTCCGTTGCTTGGTTGGGTCACTTTTGAGTCTGGTTGGCTTGCACTTTTTTCTCATGTTTGTGTAGTTCCCCATGTCCCTTTTCATTTTGAACAATGCAAATGTATTCCACCTCATCGACATGAGCCCAGTTACCTTTTGTAGTGCGTAGAAGCGTTTTAATTCCTTGCTGTTAATTGCAATTGCAAATATGACCTGCCCTCACTCTTCTTGTCCGTGTCGGGTGCTTTGCATTGTGTAGGTTCTTTGTGATTGCTTGTGTTATTATAGGATTTTGGCAGCCATGTTTACAGTTTTGTTTCTTCATTGGCCTGCTGATGAAAATATGCCAGTGCTTACCTTACTCTGATGCCTTACTGTGTGTATCTTTCCATCTCCATTGAACTTTGATGAAGCGGTCTCAGCGACGTATTTACTAAGGGCTTACTAATATTCCATTCTTATAATAAGTCTGCCAGGTAATTCTCTACTATAGTCTCCGTTTATCTTTTAATGGCGTCAAGTACAACAATGGGCCAGTCATTTCAGCGTTAAAGACGTCAATTTAGGTCAGCACAATTTTTCCACGTATAGCAAGTATACAATATACTTTCAGGTCTGTCCTTTGTGACAGCTTTGCTGTCTCACCAGATCATGGTTTGAAAATATCTCTCATCATATAGATGCATAGACGGGTTGAAGGTCACTCGGCTTAATCTATTCTATTAAATTATCATTTACATTTTGCTTACGCCCACCGGTGTGTGGTTAGTCCACTTCAACAATTGCTTTCCTTCACTTTGAGTGAATATACAAGCCCTGTACACGTTGTTCATTTCCTCCTAAAAGTACTTTTTTATCTTCAGTGACAAACCATTTTGAAAATGCAAATTTTTTATTTATTTTTTTACCTTTAAATAGATACTTATTTTGCCTGCACTTTGGGTGCCTGTACTTACTCCGAGTGATTTATTTTCTGTCTCCCTTTAAAAGTTGCTGCAGGGACAGATTTTTCAAAATTCATCTATTTTTTTTATTTACACCTTACTAAAAGCTATTTATTTTGGCTGCCCTTTGGGAACTTATACGCCTCTTTAGGGTCGAGCCTGTGAGAGCATACAGTAGTGCATGCCCCTCCGCTTGGAGCCCGCCCGCTGCTTTCCATTTGTTGGCGTGTGTGACACTCTTCTTACAGCCTTCTAATTTGTCAAGGCAGGCCTAAACATTTCCGTTCCTCTCTGTTGAATAGGGACCAAGCACGGAATAATTCAACTTAATCAATGCCCGCCCCTTGCTGCCTACTTGATTGAGGTACTATTACTATATTTATCTTTTTGAATTTTAGCGCCCTTCAATCAGAAGGCATGTGACTGGCAAAAACGTGCCTAGCTGGACAAACACAATTGCAAAGATTTATTTTCTATAGTTAACTTTGTTTTATTTTGACAACTATTTGTTTCTCACTTTGCACTCATGTTTTCGTTGTTTTTGATCCTGGGCGTTATTCTCAAAAGATGAGGATTCTGTTATTGCAAAAAAACATGGTTTCTTTCTTGTGTAATTTCTGAAATTATGCTTTAATACATAAGTTTGCATTACACCCCAATCCACTCCACTCCACTCCACTCCACTCCAATCCAATCCAAGCTGACCTGCTCCACCCCACTCCAAAACAATCTGCCCCACTCCAGCCCAAAAGAACCTGCCCCACTCCAACCCAAAACAATCTACTGAACACTAATATGCCCCACTCCAATCCAAAACAATCTGCCCACTCCAATGTGCCCATAAAAATCAGTACCACTCCAATCCGATCCACCCACTCCATCCCAATTCACCCCACTCCAATCCACCACAATCAAACCGACCCCACTCCAATCCAATCTATGCACTTAAATCCAACCCATTTCTCCCTAAATCAATCCACCACACTCGCTCCCAAATCAACCTCCCCAAATCCAACCCATTAGACCCCACTCCAATCCAAAACATTGGATCCCACTCCAATCCAAAACCATGGGCCCTACTACAATCCAAAACAATGGGCCCTACTCAAATCCAAAACAATGGGCCCTACTCCAATCTGCCCCACCCCAATCCAAAACAATCCGCCCCACTCTAATCCGATAACCCCACTCCATCAAATTCACCCCACCTCAATCCCCCACTAGCCGCCCTACTCCAATCTGATTCACCCACTCACTCCCAATTACCCCCACTTCAATCCACCACAATCAACCTCACTCCAATCTAATCCAATACACCCCCTAAAATCCAACCCAACCCACTCGCTCCCCAATCCACCAACTCAAATCCAATACACCCCACTCGCTCCCCAATCCACCCAGCTCCGATCCTAGACCATGGGCACCGCTCTGTTCCAAAGCAATGGGCCCCTCTCCGATCAAAAACAATGGGCCCGATCCGATCCAAAACAATGGGCCCAATCCGATCCAAAACAATCTGCCCCACTCCAATCCAAAACAATCCGCCCCACCCCAGTCCAAAACAATCCGCCCCACTCCAATCCAAAACAGTACGCCCCACTCCAATCCAAAACAGTACGCCCCACTCCAATCCAAAACAGTACGCCCCACTCCAATCCAAAACAGTACGCCCCACTCCAATCCAAAACAGTACGCCCCAATCCGTTCGCCCCACTCCAATCCAAAACAGTCTGCCTACTCCAATCCATCCATTGAAATCTGCACCACTCCAATCCGATCCACCCCAATCCAATCTGTGTCACTTCAAACCAATCCATCTCACCCTATTCCAAACCACCCACTCGCTCCCCAATCCACCCCCTCAAATCCAACCCACCCCACCACAATCCAAAACAATTGACCCCACTCCAATCCAAAACAACGGGCCCCATTCCAATCCAAAACAATAGACCCTACTTCAATCTGTCCCACTCCAATCCAAAAAAATCAGCCCCACCCCAATCCACAACAGTCCGCCCTACTCCAATCCAAAACAGCCTGCCCCACTCTAATCTGCCCCACTCCAAACCACAACTACGGGCCCCAATTCAAAACATTCCGCTCGTTCCAATCCGCCCATTAAAATCTCAACCACTCCAATCCAAAACAATCCGCCCCATTCCAATCCGATCCACCCACTCCAATCCACCACAATCTGCCCCACTCCAATCCGATCCACCCACTCTATCCCAATTCACTCCACTTCAATCCACCACATTCAACCTCACTCCAATCCAATATAGCCCAATCCAATGTACCCCATTTCAATCCAAACCACCTCACCCTAGTCCAATCCACCCCAATCGCTCCCCAATCCATCCCCTCAAATCCAATCCACCCCACTCGCTCCCCAATCCACCCCCTCAAATCCAACCCACCCCACTCCGATCCAAAACAATGCCCCGCTTCTATCCAAAAGAATTGGCCCACTCCAATCCAAAAGAATGAGCCCGCTTAAGTCCAAAAGAATGGGCCTGCTCCAACCCCAAAGAATGATCCCAGCTCCAATCCAAAACAACCTGCCCCACTTCAATCAGCTCCACCACAATCCAAAACAATCTACCCCACTCCAATTTGCCCACTTCAATCCAAAACAATCTGCCCCACTGCAATCCAAAACAATCTGCCCCACTAGCATCCAAAAACAATCTGCCCCACTAGCATCCAAAAACAATCTGCCCCACTAGCATCCAAAAACAATCTGCCCCACTAGCGTCCAAAAACAATCTGCCCCACTAGCGTCCAAAAACAATCTGCCCCACTAGCGTCCAAAAACAATCTGCCCCACTAGCGTCCAAAAACAATCTGCCCCACTAGCGTCCAAAACAATATGCCCCACTAGCGTCCAAAACAATATGCTCCACTTGAGTCCAAAACAATTTGCCCCACTCCAATCCAAAACAATCCGCCCCATGCCCCACTAGCGTCCAAAACAATATGCTCCACTTGAGTCCAAAACAATTTGCCCCACTCCAATCCAAAACAATCCGCCCCACTCCAATCCAAAACAATCCGCCCCACTCCAATCCAAAACAATCCGCCCCACTCCAATCCAAAACAATCCGCCCCACTCCAATCCAAAACAATCCGCCCCACTCCAATCCAAAACAATCCGCCCCACTACAAATCCAAAACAATCCGCCCCACTACAAATCCAAAACAATCCGCCCCACTACAAATCCAAAACAATCCTCCCCACTACAAATCCAAAACAATCCGCCCCACTACAAATCCAAAACAATCCTCCCCACTACAAATCCAAAACAATCCTCCCCACTACAAATCCAAAACAATCCTCCCCACTCCAATCCAAAACAATGTAAAAAATTGATACTTGTATAGCGCACTACTCACCCGCAAGGGTCTCAAGGGGCTTGTACGAATACCGCTGTGGAACCCATCCTGGCTTTCCCTGTGAGGCGTCCACTCCTTGGCACGCCCAAGGTGGAGGCCAGGCATCCTTAGCGTTGTGGGGGCCGTTGTGGAGATTAAGCAAGCTATTGCCCAGAGTTGCAGAGTGGAATTATCAGGTCCGTGGAATTTTGAGCACAAGACCCGCCGAGGCAGGGAATTTAACACTGGTCCCGGGCAAGACCTCTGCATCAGGGTCTGCCACTATAATCATTGAGCCACACTTCTCCACAACAATCCGCCCCACTCCAATCCAAAACAATCCGCCCCACTCCAATCCAAAACAATCGGCGACACTCAAATGCAAAACAATTCGCCAAACTCGAATCCAAAACAATCCGCCACACTTGAATCCAAAACAATCCGCCACACTTGAATCCAAAACAATCCGCCACACTCTAAACCAAAACAATCCACCACTTCCATCCAAACCACTCTACGCCATCCAAAGCACTCTACACCAGTCAAATCCACCCCAATCTACTCCAGTACAATTCAATTCAACCCAACTCACTCCACCATATTCCTCTCTACGCCATTGCACTCGACTCTACTCTCTGCCACTGCACCAGCTAACTATACTCCCCTCAACTCTGCGGCACTCTACTCCCCACAATCCACTCTAGGGACACTCCATGCCACTAATGTTTAGCCATGCTGAACAGTAGCCACACTGGTGTACAACATGACAAAACCAAATTGCCAAAGCCAAAAGCTCTTGCATAGGCAAGAACTATTGGTTTTGACAATGCTTGTTAACCTTGGTATTATAAAGTGCGTAAGAAGCATTTTGAGTGCTTGGTTACGTCTTTATTTATTCGTGTCGCCTTCACTAATATTAATAAAACATGCATGGCACAATTGAAAAGATAAGATTGTGCTTTAAAATTCATCACTACTAAAATGGTCACATCAGTGGATTTTTTTAGAAACATTTTTATTGCATGACTATAGCAACCATTGCAGTAGCTTGCCAAAACGTTTGGCTTTGTAAATGCTTGTTTTTATTGAGACCTGGTAGATGGGAGAGTCATTTTTGCTCCATTTTAAGGGCTATGGTGTTACATTATCATCTCGAAAACAGACTCCTTTGTTCAAGGACAATCCACTTTAAATCTTTAACCCCGAGATTGGTAGACATGAAATGCTGTACCAATTTGGTATTGAGGCAGCCTTCTCAGAACACACTTTTATGCTCCTGAAATCATATTATCACACTGTACACGGTAATGTAGTGATCCTTGTATGGGAATGTGAGCATGTAAATTTGCATTCTTGAGCTTTGTTGCAGTTTGTGTATTTATGCTAAATATTCCTGGGATGTTTTCAAACCAGATCCACTTCTGTTTTAGGATTCTTAACAAGCGTGGAGAGGTGCACTCCCAAAGCGTCTTTTCCAATAAGTAAGACTGACCAATTCCTTGATGGAAGGCAATCCTTTATTTGAAAAGTAATCAGACTACATGAGCTCCAGTTCCAGCTCATGTAGTCTGATGACTTTTAAAATAAAGGATTGCCTTACATCAAGGAATTGGTCCGTCTTACTTACTGGGAATGACACTTTGGGAGTGCACCTCTCCAAGCATGTTCAGTTTCTATTCTGATTGGCATTTGGCACCTATCAACGGCAGGTGCAGGAGCTACATGTGCACACCAACTCTCATCACTTTCGGATAATTCCAAGAGGAACACAGCAGTGAGGTGTGGCTATTGCCGGCTGCCGTTGTTTGCTGCTTATCATTAGTTTTATAAGTCTTATTTTGCACAGTTCACACTTATCACATGTATGATGGATGAAAGTAGGGGGATCCCTACAGGGTGATGTCTCCTAGTTCACTACTATTGGAGGGAAAAAAGTAAACACCAGGGCGTTTCTCACATTTTTATCCTTCCTTAATGCAGAGATAATTGGTTGCATACTGTATTAGCCTACATTTAAGCTTTTAAGAGTGCCTTACTTTAAATTGATATGAACAGGGGCTTAAAACAGTGATTAACACTTCTGCTCACCTCGCTATCCTGAACGCCCTGCATCCCACCCTTGGCCGCACCAGAGAAGTGGGACTCAATGGCAGGATTGCTCTTGACCTAAAACAATATGCTTATTGCCCTCTGTAGGATTTCTGTTGGTTCCCCTTCCTGTTCAATTGTTGGGAGGGGTGATTACCCAATGTGGCACTGGTACTTTTTTGCTATATAAATGCACACCGTCCGCCTTCTGAAATGTGCAACTGCTTTCCCTGGTTGCAGTGATGCCCGTCTACCTAATGTACTGAATCATTGTGGCTTAGCTGCGTCCAAGACATCATGGTGTTTGTTATCGTCTTCTCACCACTAAATTTCAATAAAGAAATGTTTTACAAATCAATGATGAACACAAGTTGCTCTTCCCTTCCATCCACCTCCCCTAATTCCGAGACTGGGAGCAACTGCTAGCTCTAAGTTGCTGTTTGGCATCATCACAGGAGGTTCCCAGCTCCCCATCAAAATAATTCCTGTTGCATCTAAACAGCTCTTTTAATGTAGATAAATCCTCTCCAATGCTGCATTGTGTTGCCCACATTTGTAAAACGCATAATCTCCTTTGAAACCAGCAATCAATACATATCTACTTAAGCTTGTATAATAAAACCATTGATATTGTAGGCGAGATCTCTTGTGGTTAAAACATAGTCAGTCCACTACTCACGTACATGATCAATCTAATAGTACCACTATCTGCACAGATGGCATCCATCTTTAATCATTATAATCTAGGGTTTGAAGTACTGATGCAGCCGTATTCCCACTAGATCAGCTCGGCGACCTCTTGGCTTCCACTTGTTTAAACAACATTGCTGCTTTGGGCTACTTAAAAAAGTTAAATCTCTTCCTATATTCGACATTCAGTTTTGCAGGGAGTAGCATTGTGTAGTTTGAGTTTGAGTTTTAAATTATTTATAAAGCGCGCGTACACCTGACGGTTCCATGGCGCTACAGTATGCAGAGTCCTTGAGAAGTAAAAAGCACGGGGGGAGACTGGTGAGAGAATATAGGGGGAAGGCCTTGGAGAATAGGAAGGTTTTTAATGCCTTCCTAAAAGGCAAGTATTGGGTCGTGGATCTAAGATGGATGGGAAGGGAATTCCCAAAAATGGGGGCAAGAGTAGAGAATTTGGAGCCTCCCCACTTTTTCCGATGGAAGCGGGGAACCCTAAGTAGGTGCTGAGGAGAGGAGCGGAGTTCCCTGGAGGGAACGTAGGGTGTGATCTCCGACGAGATAAAGACAGGAGATGAGCCTAGCTGGGCCTGAAAGGTAAGGCAGCCCACCTTGAACTGGGAACGTTCGCGAATGGGGAGCCAGTGCAAAGATTTTAAGAGGGGGGTGACGTGGTCGGATTTCGTAAGGTTATAAACCAAGCGGGCTGCATGGTTCTGGACCAGCTGAAGACGTCGTACGCTGTAGGCCGGCAGACCGTGGTAAAGGGCATTGGCATAATCCAAGCGGGAGATGACCATGGCAAGTACGATCAGTTTCAGGGCTGTGAAGGAGAAAAAGCGAGAAACCTTGCGGATAGTGCGAAGGGATAGAAAAGAGGAGGAAACCACCGAGCTCACCTGGGAGTGCAGGGTGAGTTGATTATTAATTTTGATGCCGAGGGTTTTAACGGAAGAAGACGGGAGTGGGGGGGGGTCCAAGGGAAGATGGCCAACAAAGGGGAGACCAGGGACTGGAGCAACCACCTGTCAAAACCAGCTCTGTCTTATCAGGGTTTAGTTTCAGGTGGTTGTGATTGATCCAGTCCCGGATAAAGAGCATTGTAGACTGGAAGTTAGATTTGGAGTCAGGGGAGTGAGAGAGAGAAATAATGAGATGGAGGTCGTCCGCATAGTTATATACGGAGACCTCCATTTGTTGCAGAGCAAAGATAAGGGGGGCTATGTACAGGTTGAAAAGTAGGGGGGAGAGAGAGGAGCCCTGGGGAACCCCACATACCACCTTCCGAGGTTCAGCCGAGAAGTCACCTAGATGGACCGCTTGAGTGCGATCGCTCAGAAAGGAGGACAGCCAGACCAAGGCAGTGCCGCCGATCCCCGCCGCCCCGACACGGGAGAGTAAGATGGAGTGGTCCACCGTATCGAAGGCGGCGGAGAGTAGTCCATGCCCCGCTGTTTCATCTTTTTTTGACTGGTATGAAAGCTCTGTCTGCGTCTTGCACAGGGACTGTGAAGTCTAGGTACAGCAAAATTGGCGACTCGTCACATTGTAGATATTTGTCCTCTGGCCAACCTCAGTGCCCAGCTATGGTAATTTAGAATCCTTGCTATGATGAGCTTTGAGGAAGCCCAGCCAGAGGTCTTGGCAACAAAGAATAATGCACTCTTCCCACTATAAATGTTGAAGAGAGGGTTTCAAGCCCAAATAGAGTCTCCAGCAAACTGCACCATCGAACCAGTATTGATAGTCTTGGGGATCCCCACACTGAACAAATGATTCCGCCCCAATCTAAATTCCAGGTCGTCGTCCTTTGTGCAAACAGCAGCAAGTTCCTTTTCTTGCTGGTGACTCTTCAATCTTTTCTTTCAATCACACCATCTTCAGCTACACAAATGTACCATTCAGATAGATCTAGTCACTGAGCACACTTGTGAAATCTTTCATTCTGTCCATGCGGCAAGTAAGGGTGTCTTATTTTTCCATGGATGGTGGGTAAGCTTGGTTTCATTTTAAGAAGCAAATCTTTTTACATCCTTATTGTGGTCACTGTTACCGGCCCCAGATTATGTTGTGCTTCCTATAGCGAGGATTTATCGATGCATCTCAATGTCAACTTTGCATGCTTTTGCTTTGTTTTGCCTATGGTGGTTTTCTCCCTCACACTCAGAAGCCAAGATACGCCCCTTTGAAGCTGTAATTGTAGCCAAATATCTGCTGTAGATGACCATATCTGAGGCAGTAAAGTGATTGGTTCGGTTTAAACCCGCTGCAAGTTTTAAGGGTCTGCTATGAGAATGCCTTTCATCCAAATTTGTATGACATCATCGGGTAAGCAATTGTTTTGTAGTTCTGCAGATGCAACCCAAGCCTATGACTACGATTCCAGAGTAACAGTGACCGCTAGTCACAGCTCCTCCTTCTGGTACAGATATGGCCCTTTCCTAGAAAGATCACCCATCGGACCCATCTGCACGTTGTTTCACATGCAGTCAGGAGGCCTGGATGCTTCCCTCCCCCAGCAACCAGAAGCACTATTATCAGGGTTCAGGTTAAAATCTAAGCACTCAACCATCCTGCATCCGCGGCGGTTCCACCATCCATGCTCCGTTGCTTGACATATTTCTCCTTCAGTAAGCACCATTTGAGACAGGTGGTCCCACCACACCTGTGAGGCTCCAGCCACAGACCCAGGCTCCACCTCGCTAGTCCTCTCATTCCTTCCACCTCTTGCTTATGGCGAGGCTTTCTGGTAGAATTTAATACGATTACAAGCTGGGGGGTAGCGGAGTCGCTCGTTCAACCAGTAACCTTGGCTGCTGGCACTCTTGTGCCTCCGCACCACAACTTAAATCTCATGTTCAATGTGTAAACTCTTTATTCAGGTTCAGTCAGTCTTTGCCACTTGAATGAAGAATACAGCAGCAGAAAGATGTGTTAAACGCCCACCATTAACATTTTACCTGCTGCAATCAAATCTTAATGAGGTGCACACATTTCATCAACCAAACATAGCTTTGTCTAGGGTGATTCTCGCCTGATGGTAGGACGCGTTTTAGTGCTGAGAAATGACAGATAGGGAGGTGAGAGAATTAATGAAAAGTTACTAGAAAGAGCACTTTCAAGGAATGGTTACAAAGAAAGAGTTACAAGCAGGACAAGATAAAAAAAGACTTGACAATAGGGATGAACAAAGGAAGGAATGAAATAACAGACCCATTCTTTATTCACACTGGGAAAAGCCATCCCCATGGTTGAAGAGGTAAACACGGATGACCACTGATTTTACAATTTTTGAAAACTTTGGAAAACCATGAAAAATCTCCGGTGGAATAAACAACAAATAGAGACAGACATGCCTAAAAGTACCTAAAAACTAGCTAATTAAGCTTTGTTATAAGTGAGTAGAAAATCACAAGGGGTAAAGTAACAGTTTTATATTTGATCCCCCAATGTCAGTGGCATTCATCTGTGAGCTACCTTGTCGAACATAAAAGACACTTAATTGAAAGCCAATTAATCTGTGTGTTACCACCATTACAACAGGTTACATATAAAAAGGCTCAAACTAGGAATTGCTTAGTTTAAAAATGTTCACCTTTCCAACCTTGAAATCCTAATAATCTTGAGGCATAATTTATCAATAACAGATGATGCTCACCCTCCCCCCTCCACGCCCCCCATCGTCGGATTGGTAACGTGGGCACTCGGGCAATGCCTGAGGGGCCAGCGTCGAAGCTCCAGATGTGGGCTGCTTTTTTGAGCAGCCTGGGGGCCGATTTGGGCGGTGGCTGCGTTAGGATGCCGCCAGCGGCCCAGTGTGTACCTGACTGGGCGTCCATTACCTCCCTTTTATTAACAGGCAGAGGTGTCCGGGATGATTTTTAATCCCAATCCAACCCTGCCCCCCCCCCCCCCCCCCAATATAAAGAACAACTATTTAGTCTGGCTTGATAGCACAGCTTTTAGCTTAACCTTTTGTTGCAAATTCTTTAAAATATAAAATGAGTGGGTCTTGGCTCCACTCAGAACAGTAGCATTCTCATTCACCTCAGGCAGTTTGGTGTATCATTCCACCTCCTAAACACTGCTTGCAGTCTTGAATTGCAATGCATGAAGGACTATTTTAAGTCGCAAAGATACATTGAATCATCACACATGATGTTCTTAATCTCATAGGCACATAGCCTTACAGTGAAAAAAATATCCTTTTTTGTTTTGTTAGCAGGTTTTCTAAACGTTTTTTTCAGGAGTCAAAATAAAGGACAGACCTATTGGCTTTGCCGGGGCTAGTTTTACTTTTTTTTTGCGATTGACATTTGCATAAATCAGCTCTAAAAATGGTCTCGTGGTGCCCACTGTTAGTGGGACACATTTTATAAGAACAGAATGATTGAGGCATTTAATCTTTGTGAGAGATTAAATCGGACACAATACTTGTGTTCATTTTTAAAGTAAACAGAAAAAAAAATACCTGCCTACAACTATGAATGTGATTTACCTTCTTTGTAAGTCTTAAACTTCAATCTAAATACTTTAAGAGGTAATGACATCAATGGCAGTGGCATAGGTGAGGCGACGAGAAAATATAGTCTATAGTGTTTTAACGTACAGCAGGTTACAAATGCAAAAAGAACAATTGATGGACAGAATGCAGAACAATGTCATACATTCACACCAGTACAGAGATCTGGGCCTAAATCCATCATTTTTTTCCTCACCATGCCATTCCAGTTTGGACCCAGCCATATGCAAATCAGTCTTCCTGTGCCCCATGGGAACAGTCCAGCCCGAACTGCCAGGCCAGGTCCTCCCTGGACTGGAAGCAAACCTCCAAGATCGGTTTTGGGCTTTCAGCCCTCATCAGCCAGGATAGCATGATTCCAGTGGCATGAAGAGCACGGGCCCACGTATGAGCATACCCGTACCACTTGGGGTGACAAATGCAAAAAGAACAATTGATGGACAGAATGCAGAACAATGTCATACATTCAACCATTAATGTCGGAGTTTAAATTGGTGCACATAAATAGGAGGCAGGGAAGGCGAGGGGCAACCAAAGGGGATGAAAGAGCCTCCCATCCAGTTTAAGAATACTTCTGAGGCACCCCGAACTTCCTGGATAATCAGATTTCATATTCATTGCAGATGCTCCGAGGTCAATTCACGAAGGAATGCAAGAGCATTGAAAAGAGTACTACTGGAGTACTACTTCACGACACTTCCAAGTGCCTTTGTGAATCAGCTCCACTGCAATCCCAGGCAGCGTTTTGCTTTCCAACTTGTAATTATGAGGGTTCCAATTACTTTCTGATAACTAAATGAGTAATTTTAGAACCAGGTGCCACTGTCATTGGTTAGGGATTTCTATGATTTGTTTCTTACTGATATCCTCAAAAGCATACAGCTTATTCTGCAAATAAGACCTGCTACACTTCGCTTGCGAGGTTCATGGATGTGTTTTGACACTGTTTAGATGGGAAACTCAATTACACTACTCACTGGAATCCTACAGGGAGAGAAGGCGACAGCAGAGCCTGAATTGCGAATTTACATTTGTACATTATGCTCCCGCTGACGCCCTTTTTGTTTTGGTTTGCTCTTAGTGAAGTAGTGTGGCTCACTGGTTAGAGGCGGCAGACCCGAGAGCAGAGGACGGCCCGGGACCAGGGTTCGAATCCCGGCGCGGCAGGTTTCTGGACCAGGGTCAGCGGACTTGATAATTCTCTCGCCTCGGTGCCCACTCTGATCAGCGATCACACTCGGCAACTCTGGGCATTAGCTTGCCTCATCTTCACTAACGGCCCCACCAGACCGCCGGGGATGCCTGGTCTCACCCTGGAGATACCCATTAAGGGACCATCTCTCAGGGAAGCCAGGAAGGGTTTCGCAGCGGTCGAAGCGCCTTGGGACCCTCCGGGTAAGTAGTGCGCTATATAAATGCCTATACATTTACATTTAGTGAGCCGTAGCGAAGTTCTCACAGACCAGAGTGTTTGCTCACGGGGATTGCTGGTTTTCTTAGACTGATCTGTTACATTTAAGAAAATCGAGAAGTTTCCAAATAATTGAGTTTCGCCAGCGTCACCGTCACGGCGCATTCATTGTGCTGTACAGAAAAACAGCGTGGTTCTCTTTTCCATCTTACTATAGTGCCATTTAACCTGGGTATTCTAGGATATGTGCAGCCTCAAACGACCTTTAATACGCACACAGTCGAACGTTTATGGCCTTTCACACCCCTTTGGCAGGTAGTTTCAACCCCCAAAAACAGTCATCGATTTGAGCCCTGTCCTGAGCAGAAGTAAAGCTGTTTTCAAGGTGGGAAAGGGGCAGTTCAGCCCAAATAATGGCTTGTTTGTAGCTGATGGGTTTACTCCACTGGGCATAAAATATCCAGGGAAACTAAATTTGGAAGTCCAATGTACTGATGCATATCATTTGCACTGTCAGAAACAGACGCTTGCCTAATTTTTAAATGCATGAATACAAGCGAGCTCTCCAGGGAAACTGATCGATGCAACTTCTACTTCTGAGGAGTTCTCCTAGATCACCCGATGATCTCCATGAACGTCAGAAATCTGCTCCAAAGGTAGGAGTATTTTGATTGGGCCAAATTTCTAACTTTTTTAGTGATTTGATGCAGGTCCCGGATCAAGAATTCAGTACAAGTTTGGGAGAAAGTGCAAGTTGTACTAATGGTTTTCAGCATGGTTCAGTAAGCCATATGCCTTTAGACATAGCCACACCCGGTACGCCTGCAGTGAGACAGTGGTCTCAGATGAAGAGGAGGTTTGTAAATGTGGATTGTAGAACAGCCCTCACATTTGTTGGAGAAAAGTAGCATGGAGAGCAGAAGCACTAAAAACGATGAAGCACCTTCACTCAGGCAAACTACAACCATTTGGTACTTTCCTACACAATAGATGCCATCGAGGCAGAGCAAAAATAAGCGGAAAATAAACTTGAGATTCTTTGCGTGGGGTGCTGTGGTATTACAACATGCATGAAAAGCCAGATATGGCTCAAGCACATATCCCAGCACACACAAAAGGAAAGCCACTTAATGATAATACTACAATTACAAAAGACTTCCACAATACTTTACTTATAGTTCCAACTATGGAACCTGGAAAGGAGATCATGCAGTCAAGGCTGGACAATTCAGTGAAAGAAATACAATCTGTGGTTAACTGACTAGAGGCAATGTTACAAAAGTGAATGAAAATACACTTAACAATCTTTTACAAATATTAGTACGGTGGACTTCACTCCACTGTTCAGCAAGATGAGAATGTGGAACAGCTGGAAAATGAATCCATGGTTCCAAGTATTAGAACAGTCAGCTACTTATTGCATCCAGAGGAAGCCTTCTAAAGGAGATTGTATCCAGAGGAAACCATCTGAAGGAGTTTGCCGAGCTTCCCCAGAGAAAATAGGTTTTCAAATGGCACTGGCTTTCCACAAGAGAGTAATCCATGAACTCCAATAGAAAAGTAATGGCAGATATTTCAGTAAAAGAAGGAGTACAGCAGAAGGCAGTCGAAAAAACAGAACACAATATTCAGAGGAAGAATAATATTCAAGAATCCTGATCTCTGTAATGAGACTCAACTAGGAAGGCCTGACATCCAAACAATCGTGTGTGACCCAATACAACTGAGAATGGAGGCCTCAGTCAGGTATCCTGCCCGGCTCAGAGTGTTATGGAGGAAATGTATGAATGTTTAATCACACAGATGCAAGTCGGTCATTTTGAAAGTATAAGAAAAAGAAGGGATAACATTGTGAGGTTGATATATAAGGGGTCTTTTTAGTGGTATCCACAAATTGAAACATTGTGAGTTCAGATGAGGTCACTTTTGAAAATATCAGCTAGAGACATGAGGATGGGATGCTCGAGTATATAACCTGTATTAGGGTACTCGAAGGCATCCAATCAGTTGATGCAGTTTCGGCGTAGGCTGGCATCGAAAAATACAGAGGCCCTTGTATTTTTGGACGCCAGCCTACGCCGAAACTGCATCCACTGATTGGATGCCTTCGAGCACCCGGGATCGGAGTATTCTTCACGAGCCTCCGGCCCAGTACCTAAATCGTTTCTTTCTGGGATCCATTGTTGTTGCTGCTCTCACCCTTCGACCAATTATTGCCCGAGTTCTACCCAGCCATTATGACCAGCCGCTTTGCCCTAGAGGCTCCAGCTATCTATCATTCTCTGGGACCTCTCTGCTGCCTTGCCTCTCTTGATATCTATACATCCTTTGTCTGATTGCTTAGGATCCCCATTGTTATTTTGCATTTCCTTGCTTGCAGTTCTTCTGCAAGCTTATTTTCGACGTATTGTGCTGTTAGTTTATCGTGTCTGGTATCCATTATTCTACTGTGACCAGTATTTGCCACTCAGATACCCCCCACATTTGTCTCCACAGAGACACGTGCCCTGAGGAAGGTGAGACCTGTAATAGGTCACACAGCGAAACGTACGCCGGCACCACTACAGAAAGAATCCTGCGGATTAACCACATATTGTCATTTTTTTTAACCGATTGTTTTTGTCAATCTATTTTTCTAAGTCTTTGTTAGACATTTGGATTGTGTAAATTGTATTGTATAACCCTTGTTATATTTTTGAAAATTGATTTTGTGCAAACCTCTGGTCAAAATAATATATATGTAGGAAGGCTATTTGTCTCTTTGGCCTACTATTGAGTTCTGTGGTTCTCCGCCTTTCTTAGAATTTCTTATTAAATTGAGTTTGAATGATTGTATCCTCTAGGATCAAGACGAATGAGACTGAGCGAATGAGGAACATGTGTTGTTTTGAATGCCTGAATGATTGTGTTGTGGGGATGTGTATCTTTTCTTTAACTTTTTCTTCTGTGACATTGTATTAATGAAAATCAATCAATTATATATACAAACGAAGGCTGATTAAAGTTTATTTATGAATATGTTTCAACATTTTGCTTATTGACTGCTCCTTGCTGGGAGGGAGACCTTATTCTTGGTGACTTTATCAGCCCCCTTTTGATCTATTTTGGGAAGAGACATTTTCTTGTATTGTATTACAAAAATATAATCCAGCCACCCAGATCCATGGCACACAGGATTTGAGCTAGAGTGAGCATTTCAAATTTGTCCCTCCACACGAATGTATTTAGAGGTCAAACGCCCCAAAATAGGACTGGTGCCCTGTGATTCTTCTGCACAAGGAAATATCAAGAGGAACAACCCTCTTCAACTTCCGAGCCAGTACTCTCTCAACAACACCCCTGGAAAGCAACAGTTGTACTTCCTGTAGCAGAACGAACAGGTGTGCTTCTGAAATTCACTAGGATTATGGGGTGTATATTTAGCGGGGCAAAAAGGAAAGGCAGGGCATAGCCATGTTGTCTGATTTGTGTAAGACCCATGTTTTGGATGTGATGCATCACTACCCCGGGGGGGGGGCATATGATGTTCCTGCAATTCCCTGGATAGGCATGAGCCACTAAGGACAAACTAAAGTAGCTTGGTGGATTTTTTGGAAGAAGAATGGGAGGACTGATGTCCCTGCTCGACATCTCGCTGCCTGCCAGACCCATTTCCACTGCCTCAAAAAACTGGGTTAACTACTGTTGTGGTTTGGGAGGCTGTCTTTGCCTATAGACCAGCCCTCTTGAATACCATCTGAACATTTTGAATAGGTGTGGAAACTTTTGGCAGGGGTCAACAGATCTAAGAAGTGCACCATAGCTCTCTGCTCATTAAAGAGCTCCAGGACAGAGGAGCTATCAAAGGACATATACAAGATGGAGGCCTTTCCATCGCTGAAAAATCCTGTGGAACACTTCCACACATGCCAACTGCCCTTCCCAAGCAATCAGTAATATATAAACAAGTGCAGGTAACATATTTGGCAGTGTCTCGTCCATAATGAATTGTTTGGACCAAAAAGGCCCTAAGGTCTTCCGGTGCAGCCAGCAAGGTCTTGCTGGCCTTATCCCACAAGGTATTTATATAACAACCCAGTAAGCAAACAGCATTAACAAACCGATATGCCAGAATTGAGTGGTAAAACATATGCTTGCTAAATGCCTCAATCTTCTTGGATTCCCTATCTGAAGAAGTTGTGGGGAATTAATTAGGATTCACTTTACTAATGGTGGCCTGAACAACAAGACTCTATGGAGTAGGATGTTTGGTAAGAAAATCTGGTCACCAGGAACCTGCTGGTGATGCCTGGCCACCTGCCTATTTACTGATGGGCAGGAACAGTTCTTTGACCAAGTGGCAATGAAGCATAGGTGAGAGCTTTGCTAAAAGTGAGAAAGGTCTCAGAAGTGACTAGCCAAGAATGCAAACCATCTGGCAGGACATTTATTTAAGTCTTGAATGAGGGCTTCTGTAAATCCAAAACCTCAGCTGCTCTCCGGTCCACCATTGTGGAGTGGTGTGGCTCACTGGTTAGAGGCGGCAGACTCGAGAGCAGAGGACGGCCCGGGACCAGGGTTCAATTCCCGACGCGGCAAGGTCGTGGACCAGGGTCATCGGACTCGATAATTCTCATCTCGGTTCCTACTCTAATCAGACATCACACTCGGCCACTCTGGGCATTAGCTTGCCTCATCTCCACAACGGCCCCCCACATACGCCGGGGATGCCTGGTTTCACCTTGGAGATACCTAGTAGGGACCATCTCACAGGGAAAGCCAGGACGGGTTCCCCAGCTGTCTACTGCGCAGAGATACTCCTTCGGGAGTCGATTCTAGCGCATTACAAACCCACAATTAATTAATTAATTAATTAATTAATTGCAAAGAAGGCACCTTTTACCATTAGTGATCCAAGTGGAGAGACATCAAGCCCTACACGAAGCGGGACCTACGTATCTCAACCTATCGCTTCGCATTCCAGCACCCATCAGAGACCTCAACTCCACCCAATTGGCACTGGCCACAGTCCGACATATCTGCAAGATCACAGCCGGAGGAAAATGCTTCTCCTACCTTGCAGCAAAGACCTGGAACACTCTGCCTCTCCACCTCAGGCAATCACTGCAACTACCACAATTCAGGAAGGACCTCAAGAAATAGCTCTTTGACTGAACCGCAGTGCCTTGACGGACCAGCAGTATTTTCCCACTTCCGCCCCCCCAGTGCCTTGAGACCCTTACAGGTGAGTAGTCGCACTTTACAAGTCACTTGATTAATTGAAGCCCAGTGGCCTCTTCTCATCCCCTATCACCACCACCACCATCATCATCATCATCATCATCTACATCATCATCTACATCATCATCTACATCATAGGTTGTCCCTTGATGTGAATGGCGTACACCAGTCGGAGGGAATTCCAGAACGGGGGAACCCTTGCAGGGCATGTACTCGTGATATTCTCTCCGACAACATATATCTCATCTATTTTATTTATACTTCCACTTTTATACTTGTACGCCATCTGCATATATACTTGGTGCTGTGCTTTTTAAACATTAAGTAAGTGGAAGACCATTTACATCGAAATATTATCTCAGGATTGCTGAGAATACATTTTATTTGCCAGGCTCAAGAGACACTTGAACTGCACAGAACAGGATGCAGTGGGGCGATGCGGCGGAAGAGGTCAGTGGTGTGCTCCCAACTCCGGAATCCCCTTTAATGGCTCCCTGTAGCCATAATAGCTGACGAGCTAGTTGGAGATGCACCTGCGCGCCAGAGGGGCAACGAGGCCCGTGACAGGTGTTTGGCAACCTGTTCTGCAACCCCAAATACTATCTCTACTGATGAGGGAAACAATCCCGAAACACGAGCTAGGCTCGTGTCTAGAGATATCGAAATACAAGTACTTACTTGCACCGATTGAGGTGAAAAACCTTTGAAATTTGAACTTTGAACCGTTCCTGACTACACTTGAACTGCACAGACCAGGATGCAGTGGGGCGATGCGGCGGAAGAGGACAGTGGTGAGCTCCCAACTCCGGAATCAGGCTCAAGAGACTAAGCCATAAGGATTTCATATTTTCAATTACGGCGTATTGTCTGGATTGTATTGTGTATTGAGCTGGCAACAGAATCAGCTCTGAAGAAGTCACAAGTGTGCTAAGACACAACGAAACACGTGTTGGCTGTAATTGTCTGATTGTACTACCACATCAAGCTGTGTCTTGGAAAGATTATCCTACTGAATACTGAAGAAAGAACTGGAATTCGGATAACATACCAAGACGCTTTCATTTCTATTGGACAGAATATTACTCTATTGAGTGCTCAACTGTGACCCTTTGTAATGATCCATGTTTGCTCATGACCAAAAATATTTACCAGGGATCCAGATATCACCGCAGTTGGCGCACCCACGGTAGGGTCCATGTGAGGGACCTTTTCGTCCCAACACCCCTGACTGTGAACGTCTAGAGACATGATTTTGAGAAAATAGGAGGAGTAATATAAACAGAGGCAAAAGAAAAATAGGGGTATTAAATGAATGGAGGATACACTAGGGCCATATGAAAGTACGGAGGAAAAGGGGATTCTTGAATTAAGACTCTGTAGGAATGGGTCAAGAATATATACTGCAGTCACATAAACTGACTGCAGTATGCTCATAAAATATAGCAAACTAAGGCTTCTGATAAGGCTTGCACCAAGGCTTTAAATTACTAAATGACGGGTTGAAGTGCACACCTTTTACTTGCTGTTTTCAAACTTGAATCATTTTAAATTGCGTGCATCCCGGAAAAGTGGTCCGCCCATCGGCCACATGAAAGTACAAACCAATATGTCGGGAACAAAATTACCCCGATCCGGAAGCACTGTTGCATTGCCAAAAAATTCCACAATTGATTTCCATTCGATCTTTTTATTCTTGTTATTCCAATCATTTCAATTTTTCAATTCGTTTTAGCACTTGAAATCCATATTTTGTATAGACATCTGATGCTGAAGGTATGCCCATCCAGGCCTTTTCCATAAAGCAGGACTTATACAAATTTCATCCTCATTAGTGTGTCTTTCCCAATACATTTTGGGCATTTTACTTGCCCTTCTTCAGGGGTTCACTACAAATATAAGCAATAACTTTAGACATTATGTTTAAATTTATAAAACACTTTACATCCTAATCTTGTAACATGTTCATTATATATGCATTTATAAACTGCTTCACTCTGCGTTTTCCCTCTAATAGTCAACAACATAAGACCTAAATTTAATATAACCCATTACTTCTCCCTTTAAGTCTCTCGTTGTTAACCATATTAACACTATGCGGAAATGTCGCCCCACTGCCTGAATTTATAAATTTAACCCATGCGCATCAAACCAAACATTATAAAAACGCTCCTGTACCTGTGTTTACATGTCCTGGACTTATTCCTCCTTTTTATTACAAAAACCGCATGTCAGCTCTCTCACACCTGCTTCCCTTTTAACTACCTGTGAAGTTCCTCCCCATCTCTTCTACGTCATGCTACACTACAGGACCCATAATCCTCTATTCAATGATACCGGAATCAACTTTCCGTTACAGCACCAAGGCTTTAAACACGCATGTGGCTAGTAGGAATATGTATAGGCTCAGATGAAATGTAAAGCTGGTAAATGGTATGAGGATGAGAGACCTTTATGGGGAGAGAGTACAACTGCCAATCTGCCAATGCTAACAGTGTTTGAGTAAAGGACGTCATTAGAGGGGATGGGCTGTGCATAGGGAATACTAATTGCAGATGGTGTAATACTCAACAGTCAAAAAAAAATACCAGTGAAAATGTTTTGATAATTCATAGGTTACATGAGTATGCATGATGAGCACAAGGGTACCTGAAATGTATGTCTGGGAGGATATGGGTGCTAGGGTATTGTGATGGGACCAAGCTAGAGAGAAGATCTATTGTATTCATAAATGTGAATATGTGCACAATATAACGATTAATAATTTGATTTTGTGAAGTCCTCAATGTGCCTTTGCAGCATAAATGTTAAAATATTACAAGGGGTGACTGTGTGACAAAAAATACAATAAAAGTAGATCATCTTTTGAATGAAACAGTTTAAAGAACTACCATTCTTCTGCAGTACTGGATACCTACCATTCATTCAATTATTTTGGTTATAGAAGGAAACAAAAAACAGTCACTCAGATGTACCATAACCATGGTAAAAGATGCGACATATTTTGCAAACATTGTTCAGCTTTTGACATTATTTTAGAATTTCAAAATAGCCTTAAATGAGGGCCAAGAACATGTAGGACAATGGTTAGTTTTGAGACATGACCTCATCTCAGTTGGGCATGTTATGTGGACAAAGTGTATTTATTTTAAACCTGTAGGAGATATGAGATTACTTGGGATAGGACAGCAGCCACGAGTCAAAGACAGTGTGGCTAACTCTCACAACCAACTCTGGGCATTTGCTTTTTAATTAAGAATTTGGTAAGTGAAAGGCGTATAGTTAACAAAAACACTGAAAACGAGAAACATGGGTATACAATATGGATGGTTTTCATGTTCAACAGTCAGAGCTGCAAGCTGCAACCCTGGTGAGGGTGTCTGTTTTTGACTACATTGGGGGTCACCCTGACTGAAAAAAGGTCGGGGGCGCAGATCAACAAAACCAGTCTGAAGCTGGTGCAGCGCACAGGTGGGTTACTGAAGCTTTTTAGGAACTCTTCAACTAAGTCCATCGGCCCAATAGCGGAAATCTATAAAACGCTAGGGGCTCTGCTATCTACGGGGCCGAACTCTGGGGGCATAATCCCCTAAGAAATATCAGCAACATCAAGAATGTATTTATTAGACAGATCTTTGGTCTTCCATCTAGCATCACACTTGTACCACTCCATTTAGATCTAGAGATAACACCTATTGCTGAGGATATTGCCCTTAGACCATTACTCCACTTGCGAAGATTGTGGGCAACCCCACAGTTAGCCGTTTAACAGGATGAGCTAAAGGACGTGCTGACTCTGAATGGTGTTGGGAAAATACCATGGCTGGCTGATATAAGGGACACCTTCCAGACATAAGCAGAGCAAGCCTGTGGCAAACTCCTGAGGAAGCCTGTGTCTTAGGCTCTCGCAAGGAACTGGCAGGACAGGTTTGCCAGAGTACAGGGGTGTTCAGTGGCTGGTTCCCTAACAACCTCGTTCATGAGGGTCAAAGACCAATATAGTTTAGAACCTGACCTGGACGAGTTACAACCTGTGCTAGCGAGAAAACTCTATGTCCAATTTAGGCATAGGTCTCTCCCAATCCGTGCCTTCACAAACAAATGGGTAGGTGCACCTGCCCTAGGCTGTGCTGCCTGTGACCATGCAGAGAAATCAGAGCTACACGTCATCTTTTTTTGCCCTGGCTATAAAAACTCTAGGTGCCGGTGGTTGATACAACTATGCAGAAACCTGGGCACTAGACGCTGCATGGAGGCATTTAGATTGTTAAAGTATAATACTTCAACTCCCATCGTATTTGCGGTGTCAAGTTTTTTTATTATCTATGTGGTGTGTGGGCAGGTTGCTTTTAAAATAATACTACCTCTTCTCCTCCTCCTCATGTTGTTTTTATCTGCCTTCATCTCATGTTGTAGACCATGAATTTTATCTGCATTATTTTTTAACGTGTTGCGCTCAATTTTCATATGGTTTTATCCATGAGCTGTAATGAATTGTGTTTTTTTTTGGGGGAGTGGGCAACCACAGAAATCTGGAGCTGTAACTATTGGGTCTTTTTTAAGCATACTTCTTTGAGAATGTCTTTTTATTAATATGCTGCTCAATTTGCGCTTTTATGGTCCACTGACTGCAATAAAGTCTTTGAATTGAATACGGATGGTTTTCATGTTCAACAGTCAGAGCTGCAATATTCAGCAATTTTGAGATTTGAAGCTACTCATTTCATTCCATCCGTTTTGGGTTAGTGGCAAAAAAAAATACTTTGAAATTATCTTAGTATGGATTATTGAGTGGCCATTTAAAAACATTGCTGGACAGCGGTAGACTGTCCACACCACACCCAGTTTCCATATAGAGTAGGTTAAGAGACTAGCAACCACTGCAGCAAAACCTTCACATCTTTTAAACTCCCTGTTTCCTCTTCTGTGAATTGTGAAACATAAGGTTATGCTTTTGGATGAGGAATTCCTAACCAAAGCTAAAGTATTTTCCATACTTCCATGGATTTATTTTCCAGCTATCTACATCTCCAGAGGCAGGGAGGTAACATTTCAAATGGCGCAAGGCTTCCCAACTGAAAAAATAACTCTCGCTATACAACGGTTTACGAACTTGTTACTTTCTAAATAGAACACAAACATTACCCATGTGCTTGTGACAGAAACTGGAAATCCATCTGGAAGTTTTTACATCCAATAGTTCTAAAGTTTTTTCTCCAGAAAATTGGAGCTGCCCTCTCAGCGATTAACAGCTTCTGCATAATAAGAGTTAAACACCTAATGTAGAACTTGGTCCTTTTTGGCTAAAGTCCCCTAAACTTTTTGCTTGTCCACTAGTCCTTTTTCTGACATGGTGTTGCCAACGTAGATGCTTTTGACACTTTGACACTGCTAAACAGTGTCAAAGTGCAAGTGCTCCCTGGGTAAAGTGTAATGGTAATTGGTTGTCCATGATTAATATGTTTGCCTTACTAGTATAGTCCCTAGTAACGTGCACTATGTGTGCCAGGGCTGGTAATGCAAATGGTACTAGTGGGCCTGCAGCACTAATTATGCCACCCACACAAGTAGCCTTAAAAAGGGAACACAGGCCTGCCATTGCAGGGCCTGCGCACAGTTTGTTAAACTGCCATGTTGTTCTGTCAAGTGCACTCACTTGCTAGACCTTACCCTTCCCTTTCTATGCACATCAGACACCCCTATGGTAGGTCCAGGGTACCCCCTGGGCAGGGTGCAGTGCATGTGAAAGGTAGGACATGTACTAAGGTGTGTGCGATGTCCTGACCGGAGACAACCTTTACTACGCGGGCGTTTCACCGCTGTAGGTTTACAATGCAGGTTTTACAACGCAGGTCATTTCAACGACTTGCGCTGGAGGGCGCTGTAAGCGAAGGAATAGTACGATTTACTATCCAACACCTTCCCTACTGTACGTAGACTGGTGTTGGAATAGTAAATCGTACTATCCCTAAGTCCAGCACCTCCAGCGCAAGTTGTTGAAATGACTTGCATTGTAAAACCCACGTTGTAAAATACCGGGATCAACATGATCGCGTAGAATTGTCATACATTCGTCCTGACAGTGAAATAATCTCCATTTAGTTTTTCACTGTTGAAAGTCTTTCTTGCCCATAGGACAAAAGGGGAATGCTGTGTAATACGTTTTCCAACCTATCTTCCCAAAGCCTTAAGATGGAAAGGTGAAGTTTAGTATGCCTGAACTCACAATGTATTAACACATCTTTTCATGAAGGTGTTTTTTGCATTCTGTGTTTAGAAGCCACTCTTTTAGAAGTGGCTGACTTTTTGTGCTCTAACATTTCTGTGTGTCTATGCCTGGCTGTGGATTGACTGTCTGGATTTGAAAGCGATAGAATCTGGGGAATGTCTTGACCCAGGGGAAGAGGTGGGACAGCAACAGGCTGACCTGCATCTGGAGCGTAGGGGGAGGAGAATCCCCTAGAGGTGAAGAGGCCTGGGTTGCTGCTATAAAACAATTATCCCATCTCCTGCTGAGTGATTGAGAATCCACACTCCCACTAATCAAAGAAAGAAGGTGTCACTGGCAGGGAGGCACATTGAACTGGTTTGAACAGGGGTCAGTGCCCCCTGAACACAAAGACTTCAAAGCCATTGAGGGGTATAACTATGAGAGCTGAAGCCCCTGAACTTTGTTGAATGGCTTGATCAAGTGCGAACAAGACTGGAGCTACTTTGTGGTCAAGAGGACCTTCGCCAAGGAAGAAAAAACTCAATAGACTGAGGGAGAGGACTGACCCTTGCTGTGTGTTCTGGGGCTGGCCTGCAGTCTGCTGTTTTAACCAAGGACAGGCTAAAAGGACTTTGCTGCGTGCTGTGTCCCCCTGCTTGAAAGGACTTTGCTGTGTGCTGTGTCCTGAAGTAACTTATTCCCAAGGGCCCGAGGTGAGCTGGCTCCCGGTGGCGGCAACACAGGAACACAAAAGTTTCCAGGAGTCTCAGCGGCACTGTGTGTGCATGCTTGTTGCAGCATGAGACCCTCGTAAGGTGTGCCCTGTGATCGTGGGCACCTGGAGTCCAAGCAAGGATCAGCTACGTGGTGTGCGTGTGCTTTGTGCAGCCTGAACCACTTTGTGAGGATTGTCTAGTTATCATGTGCACCGGAATCAAATTGAGTCTCATCGATGCCATGTGCGTTGTGCACCAGGAGACCTTCGTGAAGATTTGCCTTGTTATTGTGCATCCGGAATCCAAGTGAGCCTCACTGAAGTGTGTGCATGTGCGTTGTGCACCGTGAGACCTTTTTGAGGATTTGCCTTGTTATCATGCACCCAGAGTTAAAGTGAGTCTCAGTGACGCTACACGCGAGATCTTCGTGCAGCCTGCGACCTTCGTGTGGAGTGCCCGGTGATCGTGCACCCGAAGCTCAAGGAAGTCCCAGCGATGCTGTGCACGTGTGCCCTGTGGCAGCCGGAGATCTTCATAGCAGTAGCGGCCCAGACCGGCAGCCCTGGAGGAGTTGAGCCGCCGGCCCGAGCCCGCCGTTGCTAAGTCCCAAAAGTTGCATCGGAGGCCCAAACCGCTGGAAAAGGAGAGGAGAGTGAGTTTGCGCCCCCCCAGGTAACGTGTGTCGACTCTAGGGGGCGGGGCACGGAGGGAGACGCTCTCGACCTCTCTCTCACTTAAAGCAAGCCGGGCTGAAGACGGCTGGAATGCCAGAAACCGGTCCCCGGAAGCTTATTTCCGGTCCAGGGAAGACATGGCTTGGCAGTTCGGGCTGGACTGTTCCCATGAGGCACGGGGTCAGGCTGATTTGCATATAGCCATGTCTGAACTGGGGTGGCAGAGTGGGCTAAAGAACGGTGATGGATTAAACCCAGATCTTTTGATTGGGTGTGAGTGTTTGATTGATTCAGATGCTCCGTCCATCACCACCCCCTTTTTTACCGCTCTCTCTCACTTCGGCAGCGAGAGCCTCTGCTTTGGCTCGTATCGTGGCCCGTATTGCCAAGGGAGTGGCAGTACCGGGGCCGGAGCTGCACTTTTTGTGTTATACCATACCCATGTTGGGGGCAACTGTTGTCAGAGGCTACCTGCGAGTAAGCACGAGTGGCGGAGAGACCGTCAGAGGCACTGTAATCGGTGCCGAAATGTAGTACGGAGAACTCCATCTCTGCATAACGGAGTACCTGATTGTTGTATTACACATTGCATCATTTCTGCATAACAAAGTACCTGATTAGTGTATGACGCATGGCATTGTTTCTGCATAACGAACTACCTGATTAGCGTATTTCGCAGTGGATTATTCTTGCATAACAAACTACCTGATTAGTGTATTACGCATTGCCTTACATCTGTATAACGACATACCTGGTAGTGGTGTTATGCATTGCATTATCATTACATTGCAAAGTACCTGATTGTCATGCTACGCATTGCATTATCTTTACATCGCAAAGTGCCTGATTGCCGGGACACCCCCGTCGGAGCTAGGCGTGCACTCTATAAATTGTAATATTAATAATAATACGCATTGCATTATTTTCACATTTGAAAAGTGCCTGATTCTAGCATTACGATCTGCATAACATGGTGTGAGGATTACCGTAGAATGTTTAGAAGTGCTCATTAATATTGCCAGAACTTACAACGGCTGGCTGGCCTAACATCCGGCCAGGAGAAAAATTACAAATATGCATATGTTGTATTTATATTGTGTGGTCTTATCGTATATCTTTTTATATAAAGTTTATACTTGTTTTTATAAAACTTGTGTGGAGTCTATTTGTGGTGTCATCAATGGGTTGCTGTGAGCGTGGTTGCAAATACTTTACACATTTGCTTTGAAGATAAGGCTGGCTGCTCGTGCCAAGTTGCCCAGGGGGTGAGCGGGACTTTCACAAAGGGTGACCGTTCTTTCCCCGACATTGAAATGCAGGTCCCTATTTGGCGTAAGGTACCTACCTCAGCCAAAAAGTGATCCCGGGTCTAACACCCAACCACTTCTGTTGGAATGAAGTGTCATGGGCACAGGAACGAATGTCGGTACTCTAGAGATTATCAGAATTTATTCAGTATCCAGACGGTAGGTACAAGTATAGATGGAGAGACCCCACCAGGAGCAGATGTTAACAAAATGCTTAACCCAACTGTAATTTAAGGTGACAGATGACCAAAGAACTTTCTACAGTGTTCCATGACATCATGGCGAGAGCAGAGTTACAGGACACCACACATCTTCTCCTTTTGCAATGAAACCAACAAATAAATAGCCAAAAATGCTCAAGCTTGAAAATAATCTAGAGACATAACCACACATAGAAGGCTCCAGCACCCACACAGAAGCAGAACTAAACTAATACGAACAGCATACTTCTGACAACATTCAAAAGTCACAAACATAAATCTGAACCACACAACACTTGTCGTCCCACCCCCATCAACAAGATGACACACAAACCAAGCAGAGTAGCACCAAAAAAGCAACCAAGCCAGTTGGCCAGATTCATCAAGCTGAATTGCGCTCGCAAAGGGCCAGATTCTGAGAATCTGTCCCTTTGCGAGTGCGATTTTTGCATTTGGGATTCATCATCCCAAATGCAAAAATCGGTAATAGCGATTTCGCTATTTTGCGAGGAATTACATTTAAGGAATCTCTATTTGAGATTCCTTAAATGCAATTCATTATCCATTTTTAAATTGCGAATTCGCAATTTCGGCCCGCTATTTACCGAGAGGTCAAACCTCGTGGTAAATAGCGAAAACTTAGAAAAATGCTTTTAAAAGCATTTTTCTAAGTTGCATGTTGCACACACACATGTCCTTTGGACATGTGTGTGCGCAACACCCGTTTACATTTGCATTTAAGGGGTGCTACAGGGTGTCCTTTGGACACCCCTGGCACCCTTTAAATCGCTATCTTATTTGCGATTAGCTAATTGCTAATCGCAAATAAGGAATACTCCCCATTCATTCCTATGGGCCTTTTGGCACAGTGGGAGACTTGCACTACTGAACAAAACAACTGAGTATATTTCAACCATTGGACTGTTGAAAGCATGACAACAGGAGGCGTTACTACCCTCGCCACCTTGCAAACAGGGGGCATTCATCCCCTGTAACATTAAAAACAGAGTGCAATCTTTGCAGCACGACAAACCGGAGACAATTGAGAACAGAATGCAGATTGGCCCTTCTTACTGAAAACTATGTGAGACTCTTTACCAAATACATAGCAATACACCTCAACTAAGGACCATGCCAACCCTAAAGAGAAACTTAACCCAAGCCATGTACATTCTAAATCAATATATCAACACTGGATGCAAGTAATAAAAATATATACCCCAACCCACGAATCATCAGGCGTGACCCACGAGCATGAACAAAAACATGCACTGCAACACAGGCTTGTACAGCTTTTTTGTGGAGGAGTTTTATATAGCGATAACTTGACCCGAATGTATGGGGTATCAGAGCGATTTACACGAGCACTTGTTCTGTTACATGAGGACACATTCATTTTTGTTAGGCACGGGGAGATTAAGTGATTTGCAGAGAATCACAGGATGTTGCTCGTCTCTGCCGAGACTCAAACCTGGTTTCCCAGCTCCGAGGTCGACCACCCTAGCCGTTAGGCCAACTCCTCTTGCTTAAAAATCGGGCAAAAAACACCAGGAGCAGATGCGTTCCCCACTAGAGCCTTTCTACACCACAACCATGTGAAGAGGAAAGCGGCACCAATAACCCCTTTCGACGGTTCCTCCTCCATAACTATACTGATGCCATTAATTGTGGTTGAATACAGAAAAATTGCAAACCTTTTTAACTTGATTGGGATTGTGAACCTATGCAAGTTAAGAGGAGTCTACACCTCTTGAAAATCCTCAAATTAACATCATAAGAACTGTATTTATGTTGGATCTTACTTATGAGAGGCTGATACGACTGATACCTATATATTTAATGATATATGTGTTTCTATGCAATACACATTTTTGCATATAACAGGACGCTTTTTGATGTGAGGTGTTGGCTTTCTTTTGATAACACTGCTAGATCCTTTGAACAACTAATAAGAAATATACGAATCAGTCCTCCAGGAACATTGTCAGTTGAAACTGATTTACCCGTGCCCTGGGGGAAAACTGGGTTGCCCTGTGTATGTTTAGCCTCTTTTGTTTCAAGAAAATCTCTCACTGAAGTGGTGAAGGATCTATTGGTGATGAGATCAATCCTATGATTTGTCAAGCTTTCCAGCCACAGTTTGTAAGCAAAGTAATGTATTCCCAGTCGTGCGTACATCCTTTGCAGCAGAACTCCCAGTTTTGCATGCCCCAAAAATTCAATTCGTCCATCCTCTCCTCGGCAAAGCAATGCTGCACTGCCTTTTACCTCCACCCGACCTCTTAATTCAGTCTCCTGAGATTCAAAGAAAATGTACCCCCACAGCTAACCATTGGCCCAGACACCGGCAGGGTATAGCTCCGCTTTTCTTTCTGAATTATCTTCTGTTTTGGGAAACGTGTATGTCAGTGGTAAGTACCGAAGCCGAGCTCAGCCAGAAAATATTTCATATCTCATGGATTCAACTTCACCATTGGTCTATTCAGCCACAGATACATATATTCAATGAATCGGGTTTACACAGCATGCACCAATCAAAAGTTACAAATCGAATTGCACATTCATTTTGATGTAGCAGTAGATATAAGGAGATGGGATAAATATTCTGTTCATTCTGTACGGTTTCACAGGAGACCTGTGACAGCTGTCTTACAGAAGTAACAGTTTGGAAAATGTGGAAATAGAAACACGTATTCTTTATAAAGACTGCATGTGGCTGGGCTTGAGCAGCAAGCTGCAGAAAAAGCCAAAATACCACACGTGCAAAACATCAATGGGGGAACATGGGGAAAAGAGTCATTTTCTTGCGGATACGACACACTAAGGATATCCACATTTTATGACTGCTAGGTTCTAACATTAGACATTCAACAGTGACGTAGTGCATGGAATAGAACTATTTTGATTTAAAATATTAAAATATGAGCTTGGGAGAGAAATAGGTTGCTGTAGAGATGATAAAGCACAGCGACTGCAAACTTGGCAGACAGAATGGTCACATGCCATGCAATTCAAAACAAGAAGGCATGGGGGGTGGGGGTAGGGCCAAATAAAATATATGGTAATAAGGGAAGATTTGGTTCTCTGAGTGGCCCTATAGTCTCAAGTCAGCCACTTCTTCCTTACTCATCCCATCACACTTTCAACCATAAGAACTCCATTATCCATTCCCACGAGAATCCACACCCATTTCTGGCTGTATTATTTTACGTAACAGCTCAACTCTTTTCTCTGGCACAGATCAGGGCATCCCTCCAGAGATTCTGCAGTATGTGGCCCATCATTGTTAGCAGACAAGCGGGGATTGATGCAAGCCTTGCCACTCTCGTCCACCGTAGAATAGTGGCTTAGGCCTGAAGATGCGTTTAAAAGCTTCATTCTTTAAAATCTAACGAGTATTCTTTCTTCAAAGTAACAATGGTATTAGGAACAATAAGGAAAGAGCAAAGTTTTGTTTCCTCCACCAACCGCGCCCATAGTCTTGTCTACTTTTGCTGGTTCAATATTGAGACCACTAAAACTATATCCTTAAGCTGTACCCCACGGGCAATTAATGTTGCTTACTTATTTTAATTGCTAATTGAAGCAAACGTAAGGAACATTGAAATATCTCTCTAATGACCATATTATGATAATCAAATTACATATATAAATAGTACTAGAATCAATGGGTCCCAAATAATTTAAGATACTTTGAACTTCATAGATGGGCATGCACAGCTGAGTATTGTGATGTCTTTCTTATTGTTGTCAGGCACTGCGTTCTGAGTAACAAGGGAACCTGAGGGACGTCTCGGACCTTGGGTAAACGTTATAGTGCACAACAACGGCCCGTAGACATAGATCCAGCATTATTTTAAACGAAATATTTATTTTTGACAATTAAAGGTTCAACCGCGGACCTTATTCACATTGCAAACTTTTTATTGGCCCGTGATTTTAGATGCGCACTTTGATTGCTACTGGCATGTGTGGATCACCGATAAAAGACCACCGAGTAGGTTGTTCACTATCACCCGCTGAATCGATGTATATGGTTGTTTTTAAAGAAAGGTTCCTTGTTTGTCAAAAATAAATACATTTAGTTTAAAGTAATGCTGAATCTCCAAGTCTTAGTGGCCATTGTCAAGCACTGAAGCAGCAGTGCACTTTTTAAATTCAGCCCGAGGTATCCTCCCTGGCCTGGGCTCTATTGTATTCTATTTCAGGCAGCAGCGCTCACGATTAGTTTTGCCTGCTGGTCAAATGTTGTTATCCTTCGCTACACTGCACCAAAATGCATGAAATACTTATCCACCGATACGGATAATGTGTTCAAATCATGTTAAATTTGCTCATTCCTAGCTTTCTGAGGAACTGCAAATTCAGACATTGCATTCTTTTGCTTGAAATGTTCATCTTCGTTCGAAATAAGAAAAGGGTTTCTGCGAGCCAGTCCTTCAATCCTGCATTCAAGTCACATTCCAGTATATCAAATTTGAACAGTACACATTAAATATATTTGACGACTACTGGAACTGCGTACAATACAGAACATTGGTAAAGATTTGAACTCAATATCTACAGAATCTTAATGCAACCACTTATTTTCAATTTCAATATTCCAAACCTATTTGTCAGCGAAATCGGGTTTTATAATATTCTAGAACAGATGAGTTAGTGTGTTCAGCATAGATTTGCCTGAAAAGTTACTTTAAATAAAGTAGCTAGTAAAATAGCAGATTACAATTCTCTATAGGACATCTTCACAGGGAACAAATAATATTTCACAAAAGTAATTTAGCATTATAAGCATATTTTGAAATTCACTGACGTTAGAAATGGGGGTCTCTAGTTGGCAGGTTGTTACCCTGTCCAAGTAGAGATCCTTCTTCCTAGTCAGGATAAGGGGGAAACACTTATAAAATAACCCCTGCTCACCCCCTCGGTAGTTTGGCACAAGCAGTCAGACTCATCTCAGAGGCAGTGTGTAAAGCATTTGCATATATCCAGCAGTAATACAGTGAATATACTACAAAAGGATACCACACCAGTTTTAGAAAATTATCCAATATTTCATATGTGTAAACAAAACCAAAAACAATAAAAATCCACCATACAATTCTTAGAAATATCAATAAGCAATAATAGACTTAAAATACAGTTTCTTGAAGTCGATAGCTCCATCCGGGGCTATCACGGCGTCGTGAACAATAAATCCAAACAGTTCTGGCTGCCCGCAGCATGCGGGCCAGCTACGTAGTCGGGAAGACCCGCAAACAGTACCTTTAGAAATGCAGGGTGTCGGTGGCCTCGTGATGAGCCTCGAAGAGCCGGTGTCAGCAGGCGTCAGGCAGGAGTTGTAACGTCCTTGAAGTCATATGCGTTGCAAATCTTACTCTGTGCGGTTGAAGTCAGTAGCGCTGGCTTCGACGGTCGTCGAGCTGCGGTGCACAGTGCAGCGGTGCGGCATGCAGTGCCTCAGTTTGCGGTGCAGGCAGCGGCTCGGTGGCAGTCGTCCAGTGGCGTCGGTGAGACCAGGACTGCAGTGTGAAGTGGCGTGTGCGTAGTGGTGAGGTACTAACTGGCAGAGGTGTTAGCATTTCAGCAACGCAATGACGTCGTCGGCTTACTAACTGGAGTCAATAACGCCGGCAGGCCAAGGTTGCAGTGTGGGATGGGGCGGTGTGTCATGTAAGTTACGGGGGATGCCCTCAAACCACGGTGCAAGCAGCGGTGATGTCAGTGTGGAGCATAGTTGTTGGGGATACCAGGGTGGCGGTGTGAAGCGAGGTGGTACGAAGTGCAGTGCCCACAGGTCATGGTGCAAGCAGCGGCTCGGTGGCGTCAGTGAGACCAGAGTTGTAGTGTGAAGTGCAGCGGTGCCCTCTGCGGTGCCTTCAGGACACAGAGCCGGCAGCGGCATCATCGGGTTGCTTTTTCTTCTGGTGCAGCACAAAACACACAGTTCCCAGTGCTGTTAGCAGATGAATTTGAAGTCTTTGCTGTTCCTGAGACTTCTTGAACAAGGGGCAAGCTCCACCTCAAGCCTTTGGAGAATCGCAATCAAAGAAGTTGCAGAAAGTTCAGTCCAGTCCTTTCTCTGCCCAAGACAGAAGCAACCACTACAGGTCAACACCACAAAGCACAGTGTGTCCTCCTCACAGTTTCTCCAGCTCTTCTTCTTGGCAGGCTCCTTGATCCAAAAGAGTTCTAAAGTCCTGGGGTCAGGGACCAATATTTATACCACATTTTCTCTTGGTTCTCCTTTTGGCAAGGGTCTCTGAGCCCAGTCCAAACCAGTTCTATCCTCTCTTGTCCAGCTCCAGGAGGTGGAGACTGCATTGTGTAGAGGAGACACTGCCTATTTAGGGAGTGAAAACTGCTCCCACCACAATACATGTAGACCAGGCCTATTCAGCCCAACTAGGAGTCATCCAGGAAAGGCAGTACACATCTCAACCTCCCTTGTGACGATCTACGGAGAATGCACATCCCAGCCCCTGTCACTCGAAAACCAGACAGTCGATACACAAACCAGTAGAGGAACACAGAATGGTTAAACAAGAAAATGCCTACTTTCTAAAAGTGACATTTTCAAACACACAATTTAAAAACCAACTTCCCTCAGTTCAGAGAGCCTAAACTAAATTTCTTGATCTTGTTCCAATGGAAATTTATACTTGTAAGGTGTTACAATGCAACTCCAATCCTAGCCTATGGGGCAGATAGCCTTGCAATAGTGAAAAACGAAATTGGCAGTATTTCACTATTAGGACATGTCACACACACAAGGACAAGTCCTACCTTTCACATACACTGCACCTTGCCCAGGGAGGTACCTTGGGCCTACCGGAGGGGTGCCGTACTTGTAAGAAAAGGGAATGGTAGGCCTGGAATGTGGGGTCACTTGCCAGGTCCAAATAGCAGTAAAAACTCCATCTAAACACTGCAGTGGCAGCTCTGAGACCCTTTTGAAAGGCTGCTTGTGTGGGTGGCACATTCAGTGCTGCAAGGCCAACAAGCAGCATTTGATTTCCAGGCCCTGGACACACATAGTGCACTACACTTGGGACTTATCCATACTACTATAATAAAGGAAGAACTTTCAGCCTTTGAGGCGGGTAAACTCGGGAACCACAGCGCCAATCCACACACCCGATACACAGGTGGAATCGTCAGGGTGTGTAGATGGTTATAGGCTATATAAATTTTTAAAAAAAGTTATTTAAAAAATTTACAGTAAATAAAAAAGTAGTCCCTCTGAAGTAGCGCCGGGCGCGACATGCGTGCTCACATCAGGAGCGCGGGGAGGAGCGGCGTCCAGGAGCGCGACGAGGAGCGGCGGACATGGCGCGGTGCGAGCAGCGGACAGGCTGGAGGAGCGGCGGCTGAGGTAAGGGAGCGGTGGACATGGCGCGGGGAGGAGCAGTGATGTGAGGAGCAGTGGTCAGGCCAGCTGTGGTGCGAGCAGCGGACAGGCAGGAGGAGCGGCGACTGAGGTAAGGGGACCCATGTCGGGGTAGGAGGGGGTCCGGGCAGGCGGGGGACGGGCCGGGCGGGGGCCCGGGCTGCTGGACAATGTCGGGGCGGGCTGGGGTCGGGGAAGCCTGTTGCTCGAGGACAAGGTCGGGACGGGCTGCTAGTTAGTAAATCAAATAAGCCAAACATGGAAACGCCAATCCATAAACACAATTTACAGTAGGAGTACTAGCAATTTAACACTGAAAAGAAGTGGAAAGTACGCAGAGGCACTAAACCAGCAAAACAAAGTCTAGTTTATCTTTAAAAACAGGAAGCCAGAAAGCAAAAAGACAGAGGAGACATGGCAAAAGATGCCAGGTCTAACAACTTCCATTAAAGAAAACTCATTAAAAACCCCATTGCAGCGTGGCTAGGTAACATTGTGTTTAAAAAAATATATATATATATTTAAAAAAAAATACATTGCAAAACAACATGGTTCTACTGTTTGCTTCACATTACATATGAAGTTCTTGCACTTCTCCCATAACTCACCAACTGCTGCATATTTTGCACGATTTAACAAAAAAGATATTTTTTAGTTCAAATGGATCGAAGGTATTAAAAAAGCTGCACCTTTGTAACCCTGTGCCTGACATTTTGCAAATGTTAATATTCCAGTATTAATATTTTGTGCAGATCAGCTCAACACCTCCTAAAAACACTTAAATAGGTGAGACGGAGTGGGTGATCAATAAATCAGGATTTATAAAGCACGGCTACCCAGCCAATAGAGTATCCAGGTGCTTGGCGATTTTCTGTCATGAAAATATTTTATTACAGCTGCCCGCTTACAGCTTAAATGGTGATTAAAAAGACACTACCCCCTAGTTACATGCCCAAACAGCAGGGAAGGCATATAAAGAGGGAGAAGTTCAACAACCAGATTAGGCCAAGGCAGAAGGGCCCTAATGCTATTAAAACATTCCACCCATAGAGGTTTGGCTTCTATTTAAAAGATAAACAGAAAGATAAATATTGAAATGTCGGAGCAGTTGGCCTTTATCAGCCATTATTTGTCAGAGACACTGTACTGTCTTCCATAAAGCTCTCAAAAGTCCAATGTTTTAATATAGCCTGCTGCCGAGGGTTATACCAGTTTTTAAAGTTCCATGGCCAGAGTTACAGGCCTGTGGCTCGGGCCTATGACAGGGAAGTGAGCCTTTAACATCCAGTATTGCCCAAGACAGAAGAGTTATAAAGATACCAGAGCATTCCACCCACTGAGGGTAGAGTGTTCCGAATTAAAGAGGGAGAAACAGAAAGACAAATATTGCAATGATGGAGCAGAAGGTTTATACCAGCCATTATAAGCTCTGAGTCAGTCTATTGTCTTAAATGGAGCTCCCATCATTCCAATCTTTTAATCACCATTAATAGAAATTCTATTTCAGGACAGGAGGCTCAGCTTATGCTTATGCTTATGCTTTATCATATTTTATTGCTCAGCCAAAGTCTACAAATCCCATGAATCTTTGCAATGAACACAAACAACCATAGAGATAGTCCCATATAAGGCATATCGGAGGACAACACTTCCTCTTTCTTCGCTGCTCAGCAGCCAGATAAGTGCTTTCTTTGATATTCCTTCTTTATGTCATAACGATACTGATGGGTATCTTTAGTGTTGTTGTATTATTAGTATTGATTTACTGATTTGTTGTGCATCACAAGCGCGTTGTATTGCCCCTCTGGTATTGCCCAGTCATCGGTACATCTTCAAACCGCGACTGCGTTGTGGATTGCAAGTGGTTTGCAGCGTTCCCCTCGTTTGCTACGGGCTGACCTGGTGCGGGGAGCAGTGTTTGGCTGAGGACGCGGTGCTTCTGCTTAAACCGGCCTCACCTCCTTCTGCCTACGCGTGGTGCGGTCCCACCTCGCTAGAGGGCTTAAAGCACGTGTGCTTTAGGCGGAGGACTGGGGGAATTCCTGACGGGGAACATCCTTTACAACGCAACTTTTACCACGCAGTGCCTTTACGACGCAACTTTTACAACGCAAACCATTACAACGCATTGCCCTGGGGGGGCGCTCTAGGATAGGAAACCGGTTTAATTTACTATCCAACACCTTCCCTACTATCCAAGGGGACTGGAGTTGGAATAGTAAATTAAACTATTCATGCGTTGTAAAAACCGCGTTGTAAAGGCATGCGTGGTAAAAGCATGCGTTGTAACGTCATACATCCATTCCTGAGGTTTCTGACATGCCTCGGCTCCCGTCCGAGTGCGCGTCTGACAGTTTACGGCTGTAACGCGCTGTCAGTTGTTTGCGCGCTCGGCAGGAGACTGAGGCTTCTTGGTTTTCCCAGTGTAATAACTCTTTCTATTTTGGCTCCAGACTTGCAGTTTCACCCGTGAAGCAAATTTTCTTTTCTTACCAGCTAGTAGCACTTCTCAGCTGCTTTTCTCCTTGACAGCTCTGATGCCGAAAAACAACTTAAAACCACATTTTTGCAATTACTTACTGACCTTGGGGGCACAGCACCTTGCTTTTCCTCGAGCCCCTAAGCCGCCGTATTATTGAACTGACGGTTCGGCGCAGGGTGGTAACCTCTACTGAGGGTGAACGGGGGAACCCAGGGTGCCCCTGAAGGGCCCCTCTAAGGCTTAGGCTAAAGCCAAGAACCGAACCACAACTAGGGGGACGCTACTTCCCAAGATGAATTTGATAGGCTGGGCCAGGCTTTCCTGAAGAGACGCCTGGAACCTAGCGAGGTGCTTGAGGATCCCCAGCCGGTCGGCACTCCCGATGAAAATTCCTGCCCTACAGATGGGGCAGATGATTCTACTGGGGAAGACACAAGCCCAGATGGGGAATATGACAACGAGCCTGGTCCGAGCAGACCATAGCAACCGGAAAGCGGCGCCAAAAAAGCCCGGCTGGATGTACCTCATTCTCAGGACTGGACTGACCTCTCGGGTAAGTTAAACCAAGAGGACATATACACCATACCCGCTCTGTGGATTGGATACCTGCGCCTCTTGTGGTGTCCTATTGTGGCAAGCAGTATTCGGAAGCCGATGGACCAAGAGGTTAGTGGTCGCCTTAGGGCAGAGTGCCCCCGGCCATCCCTGCCAAACAAAGTGGCCTGCACCCCTGAAATCAATGCCAGAATGGCCACGTTCATTGGTAAGTTTATCAAGGATCCCAAAAAAGAGTCTGGACCGTTCTTGGCGGGCATGCCAAGATATGGTCTTGGATTTGCTGGGTCCACTTACCAAGATATTAGACATGGCAGAGGATGCCAAGGAGACAGGTCATCTCATAGATCCCACGATCCTCTCAGGATGGGCTCAAAGAGCCCTGTGCTTTCTCTGTAATGCGAATTAGGCATTATCTACCGACAGTAGGTGCTCCTAATTGATTAAGATCGAGCCTCGACTTTGAGAATTAGCCTCTACTGAGGCTGAGTCAGTAGCGAATGGAGGCCTTTTTGGCGATCCGTTCATAATAATAATAATAATAATCCACATTTGTAAAGCGCACAATCACCCGTAAGGGTCTCTAGGCGCTGGGGGCCGTCGGGAAGATTAGGCAAGCTATTGCCCAGAGTAACATGGTGCTGGGCTAATCTGCAGCTGGTGCCGGGGCTCGAACCGTGATCCCCAGGTTCTGGAGTCAGTCGCCCTAGCCGCGGCGCCACACCTCTTCTCACTTTGTAAACACTTTTTCCTCATTGGATAAGGCCCAGCTAAAGGTATTCAGTCAACATATATTTGGGGGTGCCAGAAGAGGTAGGGGACGCACTCCTCCAGCCGTCCTTCCAACACCAATCCCCACAGGGCCCAGACCAGACAATCCATGTAGTGGCAGGACCAATGAAAATTCGGATGGTTCTCCCCGACGAGGGGATGCGGCAAAAGCCGTAAAGGGAAAAGCAACCCCGTGGAGCCAACAATGCACCTGCTGGATCCACCGGTAAGGATTATCCCTTCTTTCCGACCAGAGCTGGGGGGAAGGCTACAGTGGTTCAGGCACAAATGGGCAGCGATTACAGGGGATCCCTGGGTGTCACAGACAGTGATGGGGTTTCACATAGAGCTCCATGGAACCCCACACCAGACTTCTCGCCCCACACCCCTTGGTTTCTCCAGGGTAAAGGCACAAGTGGTAGACAGAAAGATTCTATACATTCTGTAGAAAAGGGCTATTGTGCATGCAACCCTTCACTCAGATGGCTCCTTGAGCAATATCGTCCTTGTTGAAAAGAAAGACAAGGGTTTCAGACCGGTAATCAACCTCCGAGACTTTAACCAGTGGGTGGTGTACTGCCATTTCTAAATGGAAGGTATTCACCTTCTCAGGGATGTGCCCTTGCCTAACGATTGGTTGATTCAACTCGATCTGAAGAACGCATACCTGACAGTTCCCATTTTTCCTCCCCACAGACGCTTCCTACAATTCCTTTGGGACGGTCTCGTTTACGAGTTTACCTGTCTACCGTTTGGTCTGCCATCGGCCCCTTGGTGTTTCACCAGCTGCTGCAACCAGCCATGGAGTGGCTTCGCGCCCGGTGTATAGGCCTCAGTCTACCTGGACGATATTATTTTGATGCGCCAAGAGAAGAATGTTTTGACGGCCCAACTCAAACTGACTCAAGATCTCTTTCAGGGTCTGGGATTCATTCTGAAAGACCAGAAATCGGTTTCCATGCCGACGCTAAAGCTGACTCTTTGGGTTCGAGATCAATACGGTTCAGCAATGTCTCAGATTTCCTTAACAGAAAATGTGTTTGATTCACATGGAATCGCAACGGACCCTGCAGTGAGATAAATTCTCGTAACGTCATCTAGACCGAATCGTCGGGCCCCTATCATCATCAATTCAGGCAATCTTTCAGGGACCCTTGCATTACCGGGCCCTTCAGCGTCTGAAGATGCAGCATTTGCATCGCGGGCTCTCCTACACACAAGAAATGAAATGAAATGAATACAGTCTTATAAACGCGCAACTTAACCCCAAAGGGCATCAAGGCGCCCAGAGGATGGTATAGTTTGTGGTATGAGCCGATGCCAGATTATAGATAAGCATCTGCAAAGAGCCATGTTTTTAAAGATTTCCAGAAGAGCATGGCCGATGGTTGCCCTTTTAGTTCCACAGTTTCAGGGCGAGGGAGGAGAAGGCCCTCCCTCCCCACCTGGCTCTGAAAACCCGGGGGACAGACAGAAGATTTTTGTTGGAGGAGCGAAGGACTCTGCTAGGGTAATAGGGAACTAACAGAGACCTTATGCCTTCAGAGCTTGCTCCATACAGGGATCCATGAACAAGGCAAAGGGTCTTAAAAGAGATCCTAGCCTGAATGGGTAGCCAGTGCAGGCTCTTCCTGGCTAGCGTGGCAGAAGAAAGTCTATGGCCATCCAGAACAAATCTGTCCGCCGCATTCTGTACAATCTGCAGGCGCTGGATGAGCTTTTTGTTTATGCCGGAGTAAAGCGTGTTACAATAATCGAGTCTCGAAGAGACAAGGGCCACCACAATCTGCTTTCGAGCTTCTAGAGATTGATAATGTGCTATCCTTCTCAGAATCCTAATGACACCACAGCAGGTGGGGACCGTCCTATTGACCTGACGGTCCAAAGAGAGCGTAGGGTCTATCAGCACCCCCAAATTCCAGTGGGATTGAGAGGGCAGGGGGCACACTCCAAGGGAAGGAGGCCACCAGTCGCTAGACCAAATACCCTGATCTCCTCCGAAGATCAGGACCTCGGTTTTCTCTCAATTCAACTTTAGTGAATTCAGTATCATCCACTGTGAAACTGCCTCCATGCAGTTCCTAAAGTTGAGGGCGGAGGAACTCACCGAGTGGGAGAAGGAGACCATGATTTGGGTGTTGTCAGCATATGACAACACCTCCAACCCGAAAGATCTTACTAACATGGCAAGTGGGGCCACAAGGATGTTAAAAAGTGTGGAGCTCAGAGCCGATCCCTGAGGTACCCCACACTGCACAGGTTTGGCAGGGGACAGAAACTCTCCCAGCTTGACCCTCTGTTCTCTCTGATTGAGAAAAGTGGTCAGGAGGCCCAGCGCTGGGCCCTCGACCCGCATCTCCCTAAGGCGTGTTACCAGGACTGAGGGCGACTGGGTATCGAAGGCAGCGGTCAGGTCGAGCAGGACCAGAAGGGAGGTCTGGCCCCTGTCGACCTTCGAGCGGATGTTATGTGGGACTACCGTAAGGGCTGACTCAGTACTATGAGCCCTACGGAAACCATGCTGAGATGGATCCAACAAGCTGAAGGCATCTAGGTAGGCAGTCAGATGTTGGTTAAGATGAGCCTCAAGCATTTTTGCTGGAGCAGGCAGCAAGGATATCGGACGGAAGTTCTTCAATATCTCAGGGTCCAGGGTGGGCTTTTTCAACAAAGGTTTAACCACCTCCATTTTCCAGGAGGATGGAAAAGTGCCTTCGTGATTGCACAATTCATCAACTTTAAGAGGGGAGGCAACATGGCCTCCCTGCAGTCCTTAAGGATCTTGAGGGGACAAGGGTCCAAAGGGGATCCGGATTTTATTTTGTCCAACAGCAGATCCAGCTGCTGAGCGGTGAGAAGGGGAAAGTTGAGAAGGCTATTTTGGGGTTGATCATTCGCCTGACGTTCTATAGGGGGCGGAACATGTAGGGAAAAGGGACCCAGTTCACATTTAAGAGATTCAAGAGAGGTGTGGATGTCCACTATTTTCGTGTGAAAGAAGTTCGAAATCCTATCACACAACTCTTGAGAGCCCACTATAGGGTCCGGCGTTTGCAGGGTACAGAGGGAGCCCACGATCTTAAACAATTCCCTAGGGGATTTGAGGGAGGGCGTCAAATTCGAAAAATGGGCCTTCTTTTCCTCTATTATCCTCGCTTTATACCCTCTAAGGAGGCATCTATGTTTTTCCTTCTCCTTGGGATCTAAAGAGGTTCGCCAAAGCCTCTTCTGCTTTCTGCATCCCTGCCTTAGAAGCCTAAGCGATTCTGAGAACCATGGGGCTGAGGGTCTCTTTCTGGCCGAGTAGCGCTGTTTAGCTGGGGCCAGCGTGTCCACTGCTCTTGCAATAGAATTGAAAAAATTGCGAGCAGCGGCATTAACATCCCTCAGAGGGGCTAACCTAGCTCGATTTATAAAGGGAGCAAGAGTCTCATTCTTAATCATCCTAAAATTCCTTTTCAGTTCCCATTTCCTGGGAGATCACCCTATCACAAGAAGCCTGGGAGGAGCTCCAGGGGTGGCTCCAACATATGCAGGCCTGGAATGATCGGGCCATCTTCGGTTTAGCCCCCGACCTGATCTTCGAAACAGTCTGCAGGGTTGGGGCGCCCGCTGTGGAGACATTACTACAGGCGCGCACGAACAGTCTATGCACATATACTGCTTAGAGCTTCTAGACGGATCTAGTCTGGCGGCCAACAAGATCTCGTGTGCCATTCTCTTGAAAATGGACAATATCTCGGCAGTGAGCTATATCAACAGATATGGGGCACATGGTCCAAACGCCTGGCTGATTTGGCCAAGGACTTTTGGAACTATTGTCTGACTCGCGGTCTGACGATCACGGCAGAATACCTACCAGGGTTGCTCAATCAGACGGAAAACTGGCACTCAAGACACCTTCAGGATTACAATGCTTGGAAGTTGGATCCTGCGATTTTTCAGAGCCTTATGATTCGGTGGGGTTCCTGTCAGGTGGACCTCTTCGCATCACGCCTAAATAACCAACTTTCCCACTTTTTCAGTTGGTGCCCGGACCCTCTGGCGGAGGCGACAGATGCCTTCTGCAGGACTGGAGCCTGCTTCGGGGGTATGCGTTTCTCCCATTTGCCATGATACCCAGGCTCACGGCGCTGGTAAGGAGACAGAAAGAGGAGGTCATTTTTGTGACACAGCATTGGAAATCTCAAGTCTGGTATCCAGTTCTTCTGGCACTTTCAATGGATTTTCCAATCCAACATCCCCATGCGCCTCGTCTTTTGACGGACGCAGAAGATAACTTGGTTCAAGAGGGCAACCTTCATTTGATGGGTTGGAGGATTACAGGGACGTTGGGAAGTCCGGGGCCTTTCGAAGACAGCTTCATCCCTTATCAGGAAGGCATGGGCAGAGTGCTACCGTCAAGCGATATAGATCTTCCTGGAGGAAGTGAACACGCTGTTGCCTGCGATGGGGATTTGATCCTGTGCGGACCGATGTGATCAATATCGTCAACTACCTGTTGGAATTAGTCGACAGAGGTTTGGCCTACAGCTCGATCAATGCGAGTCGGTCGGCGATTTCGGCAGGTAACATGCCTGTTCAGGGTGTCTCGGTAGGGGAACACCCCCTGGTATGCCGGCTGTTGAGAGGCATACGCCTTGCTTTCCCACCGTTGCTGAAGTATTCCTCTTTTTGGGATGTGAATTCGCATTGCGGTTGCTGCAGTCTTGGCAGGATAATCCTTATCTTTCTTGTAAGGAGTAACAGGTAAGCTAACAATGCTCATTTGTCTTATTTCGGGTAAACGGGTATCGGATGTCCGAGCTTTGGATATTACGGTGCGCATGTTCACACCGGAAGGGGTGTCGTTCACTGTGGGTTGTCGCAGGAAGTCTAATACTAGGGTGGTTTACTACCCGGATTTTCCGGGTCATCATAAGTTGTGCGTGGTCTGCTGTGTTAGAGCATATGAAATGATGACGGAGGAATATAGACCCCCAGGAATCGCTCAACGTCTCGTTTCACTCAAGAAATCTTTCAAAGTTGTGACGCCCGCCACAATTGCCCGATGGGTGCTCCAGGAGGCTGGCATTGATACAATGACCTTCGAAGCCCATTTAAAGAGGCCAACATGGCCTCAAAGGCTTTTAACCTTGGTGGGAGATTAGAGGACATTCTTAGAGCGGTAGATTGGTCCTCAGATTCTACCTTTAAGGTCTTTTATCTCAAATCTATCTTTGGCATGGCTTCTCTGGTGGTCGATCAGCATTGAACTAGCATAATCTGAGCCTCCGGTCCTGACATAGAATATAACATTTCCTAGCTATCACAAAGGAAAGTTTCAATTCTGTCAAGGACACAGAGGCGAGGATTATCCCACCCATTGGACTCAAGTCCCGTCCCTCCCGGACAAGTGCACTCTGCGTATTGGATAAGTATTCCATGTTTGGAGGCTTTTCGGATAATGTTTTGAGTCTGACTTAAAGCTTAGGGTGACAATGTTTGCTGAATGATGGACCTAATTCTTTATTGTTCATACAGGGATAGTAGATGCTTTCCCTTTTTCTGATGCTACCTTCTTGTCTTTGCAGGATCCGACCAGAAACAGGACTATGCGGGATCTGGTGTTTCGCCCGAAGAAAGAGGAAGTGCTTTCCTCCGATATTCCTTATATGGGACTATCTCTATGGTTGTTTGTGTTCATCGCAAAGACTCATGAGATTTGTAGTCTTTGGCTGTTTGTTATTAAAGCTGCTGAGCAATAAAATATGAGAGAGTAAAGCATAATCCTCACCTCTGCATCCTTAATAGAACTGAAACTTTCCTTCGAGATAACTAGGAAATGTTATATTCTCGTTTACATTAAAGACGTTGTTGGCTGTGTAGCAGTTACTTTAAAGATGACTCTCAAAGCATCAGGTCTTTTGTGGGAGCACATAAGTTTAATAGAATCACAAACATGTATCTTTTCTAAGGGCTTTTTTCTTGAATGTAATGTTAATGATACACTTCTAGAAGAAATAGGAAATGTATTATACTGTTGTGACAAACTGTATCTTGGGGGTAGAAAGAACAAGGTCAATAAAATTGTGTTCCTGAACTTTCATTGAAGGCATTTTGAATATGATCTGCTCAATGTGTATACATTTTTATCATAAGAAACATTTTTATTTTTGAATAATTTAGTCCTGTTCTGAATCAAAGTGTTCAAATGTCAAAATAGACAAAAAGAAAATATTGTCATAGTATGTGCTATTTGCACTGAAAGCCATAATATGCGGTAAAATCTGCTTTTCCTTGTAGCGCAATTTGCTCAACATGCATCATAATGTAGTCTTTCATTATCGCACCATAACAGGTGCTCTAAATACAGATATATTTGTAAAGTGGTGACAGCTCAGAATACTGAATACCAGATTTTGCAGTATAAAAAGCCACAAACTGACAGTTTCTCTGTCAGTCTTTGCTACATTAAAATTCCTCCATCTCCCAGTATATCCTCAAGCTCTGTGGAGGTCCTCTTAAATTCAGCTTAGTAAACTGGTGCCTTACCTAAACTACAAATATACACTTACCACAGTAAAAATTGTAGGCCATCGCCATAAACAGAAGATCTAGTCAAGACCCAACAACCTATGACCTTTAACCAAAGAAACAGTAATGCTGCTGAAGCTATTGGTTTTGAAGTAGAGCTGTAATATGGCAGAATGTCGAACACTAAGGGGCCTATTATGATGGCGAGTCGACAAAGTCTGCCGGCCACCGCAACAGAGCACTGGACCGACCGCTGAAGTTGCGGCGGTCCCACTAGGCAAATTAGGTTGCGCCATCCACACTGGTGGGCGCATCCTCGACTTTAAAATTGCGGTGGGCGGTGCTTTAAGCAGCACCCGCTGCAATGTTAAAGCCCATATTGTGCATTGCCATGCACAACGTGACAGGCACAGCACAGTGCCTGCCACCTTGTGAATGGTAATGATGGGGGGTATCATGGGTACCCCCCCCCCCATGCAGCCACCACACCCGGGGTCCCGCAATGGGCCCCCACAGTGATTTCCCGCATGCCTTTCCATGGCGGAGACATGGAAAGGCATGCATCCTGATAGGGATGGTGGTGTCTGCCAGGCACCGGCAGCATTAACTGTGCCTTTCCGCCCAGCCGGCAATCCGACCGGCGGAAAAGCGGCGGACGGAAAGACAGTCCGCCGCTTTTCCGCCCCTCGACATACTATTATGGCGGGTGTGAAAATGGGTCGTTTGGCGGGCGGATCGCCACCTGTGATCATGTTGGGCCCCTAAATGTCTGTGATATTTTAACAGTTATCATAAATACTTCAAAACATAATCAACATACGGATTTTGGTTGGGGTTCACTGATAGAACATCGATGTAACAAACATCGATGTTCTATATATCGAAGTAAAAATACAGAATGCAAAAATATCAATTCACTATTCTTAAACAGGCAAGTACAAAAATATTGATTCAAAAATATCGAAGTAAAAAATAGATGTAAAAAATGTTGAATTAAAAAAATATTAAATATATTAAATATTATTTTTAACGAAATAAATTAAGTTTAATGTACATTTTAACTAAAAATAACAAACTTAATTAAAAAAAATATAAACACGCCAACATAATAATTTATACATATACATATATTTAACTATTATCTTTATTTAATTTGTAAACTTTAAAAATATATAAAAATAAAATATATATATATATATATCAATATTTTAAAATAAAAAAACATTTTATAATAATTTAAACCATTCAATTATTTACAAAAATTAAAACTTACATTTTGCAATACAATAAATGCAACAGTAGGCAAAATGTTGGATAGCGAAGGGATAAAAATGACTATCTCACTCCAATGAGTTTATCAGTAGGGAAAGTGCTGGATAGTGAAGGAGTCAAAACTACTATTCCCACTCCAGTAAGAGAAACAGTAGGGAAAGTGTTGGATAGCGCAGAGGAAAACATTACTATTCCCACTCCAATTAATGCAACAGTAGGGCAAGTGCTGTATAGCAGAGGGGTAAGAATTACTATTCCCACTCCAGTGAGTACAACAGCAGGGAAAGTGTTGGATAGGAGAAGGGTAAAAATTACTATTCCCACTCCAGTGAGTTTAACAGTAGGGAAAACGTTGGATAGCAGAGGAGTAAAAAATACTATTCCCACTTCAGTGACTGCAACAGTAGGGAAAGTGCTGGATAACAAAGGGGTAAAAATTACTATTCCCACTCGAATGAGTGCAACAGTAGGGAAAGTGCTGGATAGCGGAGGGGTAAAAATTACTATTCCCACTCCAGTGAGTGAAAGAGTAGGGAAAGTGCTGGATAGCGAAGTTGTAGTAATTACTACTGCCACCCCAGTGAGTGCAACAGTAGAGAAAGTGCTGGATTGCAGAGAAACAAAAATTACTAATAACAGTTAAACAATAGATTTTTTTTAAATCATACAAATAAATAAATATTAAAATAATATACATTAAAAAGAATTAAACATAGAAAAAGAACACATATAATATAAATTACATATAACAAAAAGCTACAAATAAATTAATAACTACATTTTAAAACAATTATTTAAAAGCAGCAAATATTAACAAACAAAAAAATTATGTACAGCATAAATGTTGTATTTCCTACCCTATAAAAACACACCAATAAAAAAAACACTTAAAAAGTTGTATTTAAATGTATTTCTATAATTAACATAATAATAAATCAAAAAGTTATTATTAATAAAAACAAAATAAAAGTCATTGAATACACATGCTTTAACACTATAATATACACAACACACACCTAAAACTAATTACAGAATTACCATATTTATTTTTTAATTAATTTAAATTAATTAACTAATTATTCATTCATCAATTAAAAATAAATTACTTCCCACCCTTCCCACCTATAAACACCACAATACACACCTACAATGAATTACACAATTACCATAATGAATTACTAATTAAGCAATGCAAATTAATTAACTAATTAATATTCATCAATTAAAAATAAAATACTTCCCACCTATAAACATCACAACACACACCTAAAATTAATTACACAATTACCATAATAAATTACTAATTAATTAAAATTAATTAACTAGTTATTGAATCATCAATTAAAAATAAAATACTTCCCACCATTTACAACTATACATACCACAACACACATTTGAAATTATTTAAACAATTACCATAATTAATTGCCAATTAGTTAAACATTATTACCAAATTATTAACTAATTCATAACAAAATACTTCCCAGATTTAACACTATAACATCTCAATTAAACAAATATTAATAAATAAAAAATATTCAATAAATGTAATATAATAAATGACTTCCCACCCTATTCCCCTATAAACCCACAACCGGATACGGTACTAAAAACCCCAAATTCAAATAAAAAAAAAATGTAATAAGTACTAAAGTTGAACATGTAAAAATACAAACAATTCTTATACAATAAACATACATCACATACATATAAAATATATACTAAAATTATACTATATTTTTGCAAACAATATTAAACACTTCGATATTTTAAACATCAATATTACTTACCTAAAATCGATATTCCTGACCCCGATATTTTTTCCGACGATATTTCTGACCAACGATATTTTTTACCTTGATATTTGTGCAAGTCGATATTTTTATATCTATATTCTGTCTCTGCACCGTGGGTTGGAACTTGCTGTACTTGCAAATTGTCTGTTTAGATAGCTGCTAGTTACAGTTATGAAAACACATTTTTTCATTGTTTGTTTTATAAAAAGAGTTGCTGCCAAAGAGTCCATAGGATTTTGACATTGAACAATCTCATTAAATAAACAACCCAACTCAAAGCTATCTTTACTATGATCAATTTATACATGCTAGTCAAAAGATACTTTATTCGGTTTCATAACCATAAAAGTTACAAAACATACCTGGTATATTTCCTAATCTCTGCTGTTCATCATAAATATAGCACTTATTATAAAAAATTAACTAGGGCTTAAAAGGCAATTGACATTTGCCAATGTTCTAAAATCAGTAAATCTTGCATTCGGTACATTACTTATGAGTGTGGAAAGTCAAAAAATGTTCATATGGAAAGTCGTATTAGTAACCTAGTTTATAAAACTAATGAAAAAAATACTTAATTTAGGGAAGTTCTAACTTAAATAGAAGTATTAATACTTGTACAAGAGAAAACCAGGACTTACCATTTTTTCTATTTAAATTCTGAACTTTGGACATGCAAAGTGAATCCTACACGATGAAGAGAGAAGCTTCTTCTCAGAACACTGGAGTGCTCTTGGTCGATGTGAAGTTGGGGCGAAGTTTATATCTTCAGGTTGATAAGATATAGTGCGAGCCAGCAAAAATAAAATAATGCAGTTTTTTCCGTAATTTCCTGTATTAAAGGGATTAAAAGTTTTAATTTGCAGTGAATTTTTGAGTGCCTGCAGTGTAAAGGTAAAAACATGCTTTATCCTCACTTTAGATCAGTTGTGCTTCAGCAAAGAGCCAGATAGCACAAACTTCAAATATAATATTGGAGACCTACAATAGTTAAGGCACCTAACAGGGGGGTAAATGAGTTGAAGAGATTTAGAGGGACTGAAATGGGGAGTGCTCCAGATGTGTGAAATCAAGAATCCGGATATAAACTTGGCAAATAGCTGAAACCATAATGAGAATGAGAGAACAAGGGGTTGGTGGGGGCACTTAACCCTTTCTCTCCATCACTAATAGGGACTATTAAGTCCTTTTGCCTCATTTCGGTGGGTGTATGGGGGGGGTTTGGGGTGGTAAGGGGGGGTTGGGGTAGTGGGGCAAGGAATGGAACATTGGGGTTTTTGCATTTAAATGGCAGTAAGGAGTGGGTGAATAAACTTACCACAAATGTATTTTTTGCATTTGTCACATCTGTACTATCGGGTAGTTTGCTGGTATGGCAATGGCGAAGCTTCTCAGGCATGATAAAATAATTCTCATTTGAGGATGGGTAAATTCTCTGTCTGTTCCTGGAACAAATGTGGCCTGAATGATAGGAAAAAAAGAGGGAATATGGCTCAGATTCTTAAAACAATGAGGGTGGAGCTGTTGTGTGTACAGGAAACATATATTGCATGGAATAACAGGAGGTGGTTAAGAGATCTGGGTATGGAACTTGTGAGTTGTACGCGTCAAGGGTCGACTACGAGAGGAGTAGCTATTTTGAAAAGATTTTGTTAGGGGGAGTGTAAGCGTGTGAAAGTAGATCCTTATGGTCGATGGGTGATTATCGAGTTAAGGATAGGTGTGAGTGTTTGATTGATTCAGATGCTCCGTCCATCACCACCCCCTTTTGTACCTGTTTTGGCCGCCATAAGTGTGGCAGGGTATGCTCAGACATGAGTCCCTTGCTCACTTTGCCACTGGATTCAAGCAAGCCGGGCTGAAGACGGCTGGAATGCCAGAAACCGGTCCTCTGAAGCTTGTTTCCGGTCCAGGGAAGACTTGGCTTGGCAGTTCGGGCTGGACTGTTCCCATGAGGCACAGGGTCAGACTGATTTGCATATAGCCATGTCTGAACTGGGGTGGCAGAGTGGGCTAAAGAACGGTGATGGATTAAACCCAAATCTTTTGACTGGGTGTGAGTGTTTGATTGATTCAGATGCTCCGTCCAGTACCACTTTTGGCCGCCATAAGTGTGGCAGGGTATGCTCAGACGAGAGTCCCTTGCTCACTTTGCCACTGGATTCAAGCAAGCCGGGCTGAAGACGGCTGGAATGCCAGAAACCGGTCCTCGGAAGCTTGTTTCCGGTCCAGGGAAGACTTGGCTTGGCAGTTCGGGCTGGACTGGTCCCATGAGGCACAGGGTCAGACTGATTTGCCTATAGCCATGTCTGAACTGGGGTGGCAGAATGGGCTAAAGAACGGTGATGGATTAAACCCAGATCTTTTGACTGGGTGTGAGTGTTTGATTGATTCAGATGCTCCGTCCATCACCACCCCCTTTTGTACCGCTGATCTACATTTGGGCCATAGATACTACACAGTGCTATGTCTCTCACATAGAGACGCCCCACTACCGCTACAAATCTTTCTTCCGGATCTATGGTTTGTTTGGTTACCTGAAAGGGGACTCCAGCTCTTATCCAAACCAGTGCTCCTCTTGCAAATGCCGAGTAGGCTGTACTAAACACCTGCACCCTTCAGCTTCTCTGCAAGGCTTGACCCTCCGCATTAGTGAGGTGCATCTCTTGGAGTAATGCAATATGAACCCCTCTCCTGACCAAATAAGCGTGTACCTTGTGGCGCCTCGTCATTGTGTGTAGTCCCCTTACATTCCAAGTAATACATCACAGCTCAGGTACTGTCCCCATCATCGTGAAACAACTTGTACGACCCTTCCGTTACCTGTATGGGCACACCGGCGATCCCAAAGTCCCAACTGTTTCCCCTACCCCCTCCTCCCTCCACCTCCCCAAGAACAGGCCCTAGAACAACATAGCTAGTTCCCATCCAAATATTCCCAAAACAAGAACTAATTCACTCCTATGTCCATCAGTAGTCACTGTGGTCGTGCCTTAAGGGCAATGGGGGGGCCTAGAGCCAACGGTACACCACTCAAGCACAATGAGTATTCCCGCTTCAATCCCCTAACTGTACACTGTACCTCTGGCATACCCATTGTCCCCCACACAAAATGCCAAGCTATTGGATACTGGACGAGCGGCCCACCATTGAACCACTTCTCAATGCTCCCCCTGTTCAGTAAGCGGACACTGCTCTCCCACCCAGACAGCCCCCAACACCAAGGCTTCCGCACTGCAGCTCCCAGAGTAGCCCCCCAAACCTCATTCGTCCATTAGTCCATCCGCTGTGGTCGGGGTGATGTGCGGCAACCGTATGCTTCCTGTTGCAGAAGCCTCAGTGTCCGATTGTGCCTTGTCTCCCTCCGAATCAGCACTCTCATGCGACTGCAACGGCTGTTCCTCCGACAAAGCAGTCACTGCCCTCAGCACCTCCTGCCTCTCCATTTCCATCTGTGACAAAGATGGTTTCTGCATACCCTGCCGATGGCGTCGAAGACATTGGGACTTGCGACGAAGGGGTTCCCCGGACTGCGCCCGGGGGCGGCAGCTCAGTTCCAGCTCGATATGCTTCCAACCAGGCCCATGCTTCTTCCGGGCTATCGTGAAAATGGGTGTTGCCGTCCAACATTATTTTCAATCTGGCTGGGAATAACAAGAAATATTGGAGGCCCTCCGATCTCAGCTCTTTCTTAACTGCCAGGAAAGATGCAAGGACGGCGTTGAGTCTTCAGGGTATAATACGGAAAGATAGTCACTTTGCCATTCCCCACTTGGTACGGGCCTTCTGTTCGTGCCTTTCGGAGTAAAAAGTCCCTATCCTTGTAGTGCAGTAGTCTTGCCACTACCGGTCGGTGGGGGCGGACCGGCTGCGGCGTTTTCGCAGGCACTCTATGTGCTCACTCCTAGGTGTCGAAGTGAGACAGACCCTCATCTGCCACTTCGGTCCTCAGCCAGTTCTCCAGATAGCTCACCATGTCCGTACCCTCCACCTTTTCGGGCAGGCTAATCACACGAATGTTGTTGCGCCGATTCAGACTTTCCGTGTCCTCCGCACGCCTTTCCAAGGCCTGTATTCGATCCAGGGCATTTGTCATTTTATTATCCAGTGCACTTTGGGCCGGCGCCACTTCTTGTAGAGTCGCCTCCACCTGTTTTTCCCTATCAGATAATTTAGAGTGATCCGCTTGCAGCAGGCCCAGTCTCGTTGCCACCTGTGCAATATCTTGCTGCAAGGCCGTGCGACAGACAGCAATTGCCGCTAGTATCCGATCAAGTTGTAGCTGCATTGCGGGGTCCGGCGGCTCCTTCAGATTGTCTAATCTGTCAGTCTCTGGCGCTTCGCAGTCTGATGTTTGTGGTGCGCCACCCTGTTTCCCTCTGGGATTCCCCATAAATTGGCTCTTCAGACCCTGTGCAATTATTTGAGGACTTGTCACCGTGCTTAGAATCCCAAGGGTCATCCAGTGTTTGAGGGCACCGCAGTCGAGTCCAGGCCTGAAACCGATCTACGATATCCTTCACGTGGTTGCTGGCTGAAGACCCAGTCTTGGTGGAACAGCAACTCACACCTAGAGACACAGCCCGCCGGCCCAACTCCACGTAGGTCAATTCCTCCCACAGTGGCACAAATCTCATGAAATCAGAGGTTCGCGGTCCTATGGCAGCACGGCCTTGTAGCCTACAGGCGTGGGTCCGCTCCGTTCAGCTCCATCCAAGTGATGCGCCGTGCTTCATGCTCCTGTCCAGCCGCAGTTAGGGAGGGACTATGGATGTGGACCCTTTGGAGGCTGTGCCAACAATGTCCCCCATAGCTGCAGACCTTATCAGGGCAGTGTACATTCAGCACCAAGTCTCAAAAGAGTGCACTAACAGGGAATCATGCGCCACGACCCGGCACGCATCAACCAACCCTGACTCAGGCACTATTCCATCCCCATCAGGGGCCGTCTAGGAGTGGGATCCAGGCCCACCAGAAGACTGCGGTTCCCCAGAGGACCGAACTGTCGCAGTAATGTTGCAAAGCGCGCTTCAGGGCCTGCACCAACAGCTCACTGCACGGCGCCACTGGTGGCCCAGCCAAAGTCCGTGCGGTTCTCCTAACCCCTCCTCTTCCGTTTCTGCTTGTGGCGTAATTAAGGCCCCCCCCCTCTCGGGGCTCACTGTTCCTCTATTGGCGCGCTCCCGCGTCCGCCTCGGCTCGAGGCCGCGACCACCCCCCACAGGCCGCCTCCGCCGTCGCAGCCGGGGGCCCGGGTTCGATCACGCCCCACTCACCTCAGCCGGCTCAGTGGCACCACAGCCTCCGCAATGGCGTCCGGGACCAGTTCCTCCACCGCACCGACACTTGCCCATTCAGCGCAGCTTCAGCCCTCCGGATTCCCGGCATCTCGCAGCCGGACACAGACCGCCAGCCCAGCAGTCAGCTCCCGCTGAGTGCCTCCAAGGTGCAGGGCTCTTCTTCCTTTCCCGCTCTGACTCCCAGGTGTCATCCAACCCAAGGCAGGAGTCCCAGCAAGGACTCCTGCCTTACGCATGGTATCTTGTCCTCAGACGTCAGCTCTCACCAGCCTCCAGCCCAGTCTCAGGTCTTCTTCAGTAATGCCGCCGCCATTTTGTGCCGCCCCGGAGCCAGGGATCTCTGCCGAGAGATCAGCCCATTTCACGATTCAGAGCCAAATTTGCAGCTCCCCTCGGCCAGGTCCCAGCACTGTCCGACCTGCCAGGGTATCATGCTTGGTCAGGATAAATGTGGGGATCCATGCAGAGCTCGGCGCTCACACAGCCTGCTCCATTGGCTTCCTAGCCACGCCCCAAGGAAGTGTGTAAAGGGAGAAAAGATATGGGCCGCTGTTACCAATTGGATTTAAGATATAAAAATGAGACGGTTATCTTTAAGCCTTCTTTGTTTAAAAATTGGTTCCTTTTTCTCCTTTTTTTTCTTTTTTCTCCCTGTTGATTCCCACTTCTGTTGCTGTAATTGTATATGTACTCATATTGTGTTTTTGTTCGACCCCACTTATCTGTGTTTGTATAATTTGATTATCAAATCCTTGCATAAGGCAAAAAATCAATACATTTTTTTAAAAAAATTTAAAAAGAAGAGATTGATAGAACAAGAGCATTTTCATAATATGTTGAATGAGGAGGTTCACAGCCTGAGAAAGAAGACAACCAAAACAGGTTGTCCTCAGTCAACTCCTGTGATTAATTCCTGCAAACTCCTATAGTAATGCAAAGTGAAGTTCTCAAAGATAAATGATTAATGTGAAGCAGTGACAGAGGAAAATAATTTTTATATACGTTAACTGGAAGGATACAAGACTGGTGTTAACTTGTCTAGTTAGTCTGTTGATGTGGAAGTGCTCCTGAATGTCAAGAGGACTTTTGTTTGAGCCACTCTTTTCCACAGAACTGTTACCATATACAGGGTCTAGTTTTGAAATATGAAAACGTGAAAAGAGGATCTCATTTGTAGTTTTTTAATTGCAGTCATAGTTGTGTTTGACTACACTGTATCAAATCTGTTGATCTCCAAGTAAAAAGCCCTAAAATCGCAAAAACATTAATTTAGTTCCTTGAAAGGAACTAAGGGGTCCATTACGATGGTGGGCGGACACCATAATGGTACACGGGACCGACCGCCAGAGATGCGGTGGTCCCGCCATGGCAATTAGGATGCCACCGCCACGTTGGCGGTGGCATCCCGCACATATTGCACTGTGGCGGGCGGTGCTGTAAGCAGCACCCTCCACAATGCAATATATGCATGTTGTGCTTTGTAATGCACAATGTGACAGGCACCGCGTGGTGCCTGCCACCTTGTGTATGTCAATGTTGGGGGTACCAAGTGCAGCACCCTACCCCTCCCCCCAAGTGAAATCTGCATGCCTTTCCATGGCGGAGTCTCCACCATGGAAAGGCCCTGAAAATGGCTTATCCTAATATGGATCAGGCACCGCCACCAAATTGAAAGCTTTTTCCGCCCGGCCGAGAATCCGACCGGCGGACGGTCTTTCCGTCTGCCGCGGTGCCCCTCGCCATGTTATTATGGCAGGGGTGAAGATGGGTCTTTAGGCGGGCAGATCGCCACCTACGGGCCGGCGTTGCGATCCGCCCGCTATGCTAATAGGCCCCAAAGGTTGTTACTAATAGTGCCATATCTGGTCAAGATGTGTATCTCACTTTGATTAACCCGATATGCTTGCCCAGACTGGCTACAAACATACTAATTTATACAGTACGTTTCATTAGCACATCAATAAATTGTGTACATTTTGTTTATATTTAAAAAAAAAGAATCTTTCAAATAACTTCAACACATATTTTAGAAAGGGTTTTTTTTAACAAATGTGTTAGCATAATTTTAGAGTGAGCTGAATGACTACACGCCCTTGCACCTAGGGAAACAAAGCACATATGAAATCTGTTGCCTCAAGAACATTTCTTCATAGGATGGGAATGAGATTCGAGAAATCATGGTGGAGTGATTAAGTGGCCTTGTCTAATAGGCTGAGACATACCCACATATACCCCATAACTCACTACAACACTTGCTAAGCAAGGGACGCTAGACAGTTTGAAAAGTTGATAAATTAGGGGAGAGGCACATGGAATATGTAAAAATACGACAAATTATTCAGAGACATTACTCTGGTAAAATAAATTATATATTCTGACTAAAAAAATAAAAATACTAAAAGTAATGCACGTTAAATGTAAGCTGCAAGTCGTGACTTCACAGAGGGCTACGACGGTGAATGCAAATCGAAATGTGATTTCAGTCTGGATATTTTGGCCAGTTTTCAATAACCTAAATGTTACTCTATTCTGCCTCTGCAATTCTAGGACTACTCCTTACCTTAACCGATCGCTAACTTTCCATGTTTACATTATATTCAATTTAAAAATATGAAACTCCTTTTCTGTAGAACTGAAAGTTCTGGTGAATTTTTTTCATATTGACAAGTGTCAGAATTTACAATACTAATCTCCATAAAATCAACTGCTTTAAAACGTTCTCATTCCAGTATTATTAGAGTGAATAATATGTACGGTTAACTGTAAATTGTAAATCCTAAAATAAATAATAAGAATAACAAATAATATTCTTTCTATACCCGGGAACACCGAAACTACATAGTAAATTACTTTCCTTCCACCAAGGCTCCAGCTTTACATTTAAAAAAAAAAAAACAGTCAGTCATTGACGCCAGAATAAGGCACTGCGCCACATTCTGGATTGCAAGATAGGCTGGATGTGATTTCTTTGTATATGCTGATCTCAATGATTCAGACGGCTGTGTTTAGTTACGGTCTTCCTTGTCCTTTATAAAAAATGAATTTTCAGAAAAGTTTTTAATTTTTGAAAAAATTTAAAAATGTCAAAAATCTTTCAAAGGGCCCTCTTTTAAAAGTATATGTTAAAAGCATAGTTTAACAAATGGAAATGTCAAAACAGTGCTAACAACGGACAGACTATTTTGCATGAACACAATACAATAGTGAAGCACAAAATTAATGACACTTTGTTGAAGAGAATGTGTAGTAAAGGTCTATATTTTAATTGTACAAAATATGGCATTTTAAAGAAAAGATGGGGCAAACATTAGTGATACTTCACACACTTCCCAGCTGATCATAAAAAATATACGTTCAAAATTGCCAATTAAGGCATTAATTATAAAAACAAAGCATTGCCCTACATTAACATTAATATGCACCCTTGAACATATAAAACGACTTACCACAGAAAGAAATGATGTGGCTGCTATCTTCATGAACAAATTTCCTAGTTACTGCTTCTTCCATAATCTGTTTCACCTATCCATTAAAAGAAAATTGCGAATTAAAAATCTAAAGTAAAACACATTTACCAGTAGAATAATTACACCCGTTTGACCTCTCCACCGATACCAAGGAGTCAAACCACAAAAGTAAGTTCATAAAGAATTAATTTGAGAAATCACTTTACATTTATGCATAAACCCAATTTAAAAATGTGTGACTTATGCATAATTTATGCAGCAAATGACCTACGAACATATATGTAGTGTACTCACAAGAATGCAGTCGTGTGTTTAGTTAGCTGCATGGAAAAGTGTAAAATATGACTTGCTAAATTTTAAGAATCGCCAACTGGGCTCTGCATGGTCGGTGTCAACTGCATCTGCACAGCATGTTTCTTTTCAGTCCAATGACAGTATTCTAGGCAGACCACCTTTTGCAAACATTTACATGACTTCACTTTTATGATTCGAACATATTCCACAAATGCATCAATTGTGTAGCAGACCCCTTTACAAACTCCACAAAAGGGTTCCGTTCTTGGACACTCCTATGATAATATTATGAATATGCATATCCTGTCGCCATTGCTTACGCTTGCACAACAGTGTAGGTGCAGTCTATATGTTTTGGTGCCAGGGGATACTAGACGTGTGTCAAAGTAGCCTTGTGCACAGCGTTTTCACTCAAAGGAGTGTACATCAAAAAAGCTTGTTGAAATCTTGTTAAGTTCAATGATTTATACACAAAAAATGTCAATGGTGTAGCAATGAAAGAAATTGACCAAATGAAGCATAAGTTTTAGTTCATTGTTCGATCTGTATTCAAATCATGATGAAAAGAGTTGATATCCAAGGACAATGTTGAAAATCACAAGATCCAGGACATGAAATACCACACTTCAAATTTCATGAAATCACAAGTCCCAATGCATTTCGGGCTTATAGAAAGAGCCCTTCATCAGGGGAGCTAGAAAAACGACATAAACCATGTTTTAGACCTATATGTAAGGCAAAACAATAGGCATAATACTTGCTCAAGCAAGGGGGTGGTGAAAGAAGCCATGCGCAAAAATACACCCAAAATAAGGTACTTGATTGAAGGAGAGCCAGGTAGTGCGAAGCAAAGTGATAAAAAAACGGACCTGCATTCATGCCTGCAAGCGCAAATATAGTGTGTGTCATGAACTACAAAGTAAAATGTGGAATCTAATCAAAATAATAGAAATAGTGACTGACATATGTAAAAACGGGTGGGTGGTGCAGCAACGAAAACATTAGATCACCCAACAAAGTTACCGTGGTTATCGAAGTGAGAGAACATGCCGGTGACTCAAAAGAAAAAGTGTAAACAACGAGCATGCTCGGTAGAGCTTACGAAGTAGGTGGATAGTAGAGCGTCATCGCCGGTAGCTGCAAAAATGCAGACACGAGGCTTAGACAATGTCAGCAATCCAGTGACATCAAAGTGAAAACAAAACGAGCGCGTCTCTTACCGATGGAAACAATGCAGACGTGAAGCGTGTGAACACGGTGCCTTGCGGATAATGAGTGTCAACGTTTGAGAAACGCCCAAGCTTATACGTGAAAAGAGAGGAAGTCCCAAGGCAAGAGAGTAGAAAGTGTAAAAGGACACCGAGTATATCCCGTGGTCGGCCATTTGTGAGTGGTGTGAAAAATACAACAATGAATAGAAAAGAGGTGGCCAGAAGGTCCAAAAGGCAACTTATCAAACTGGAAGCAAATGATTACACACAAGAAATTCATAAATGTTGTCACTGTGACAGTTATGCCAAGTTACACAAAAACGAAAATGAATGACTTGAATGTATGGAAACAAACGAAATGAAAACATTGCAGAAAATATCAGGAGACAGTACAGAATGCACATATGATGGTTTGTTTAAAGAAAACAAGCAAGTTCAAATTTATCATTAAGACCCAAGGGGGTCAGAGTCTGCATAAACCAAATCCAATGCATCTCGCGTTGAGACAAGTATTTGTTGCAATCCCTATCTGGACGTACATCTATAACTTCAAGTACCCCACATCTCAGTTGTGCAATATTGTGTGTTAGGTTGCGCCAGTGTTCAGCAATAGGGGAACTCGTGGTCTGGGTCCTGATCCGGCTCTTGTGTTCATTAATCCTTACTCTTAAAGGTCTCTCAGTTTTACCTATGTAGTAAAGACCACATGGACACTTGATATAGTACACTAGATGGTGACTAGTGCAAGTTGCGTTAAATTTGAGATGAATAGGTTTCCCAGATCTAGGATGGTGAATCATATTACCCTTGACCATGTTGCTACAGTTAGAACAGTTCATACAAATCGTCAAACCTTTGTACGTGACCTGGGGAGTTGGTTGAGTGTTCAAAATCTCCTTGAGATTTTTAGCTCTTCTATAAGCAAACATGGGTGTATGTTGAAATAGATCTTTAAAATCCACTTCCGACTGTAGAAGAGACCATCTGTTGGTTATAATGCTTTTCAACTGTGGTGATTGTGTAGAATAAGTAGAAACAAATACTTCTCTCTTGGTTGTTGATGCCTTCATGGTTTTAGTTAAGAGCTGTTCACGTGTCACTGCTCGAATTCTAGTCTCAGCTTCTTGGATGACTGAAGGGGGGTAACCCCTTGCAATGTATTTCTCTTTGTGTTGTTCAATCGTGTGCATGCCTTTTTGCTCATCAGAGTGTATGCGCTTGATACGCAAGAATTGACTGTATGGAAGGTGGCGTTTAAGCGACCATGGGTGAAAGCTCTGGTATGCCAGAGCGTTGTTTCTGTCTGTTGATTTGGTGAACAGAGAAGTGGTGATGTTGGAGTCTTGTATCGTGATTGACACGTCAAGAAATGGAATACTCCTTGCTGCAATTTGAGAGGTAAATTGAATTCTAGGATGTATGGTGTTAAGCTCTTGGATCTTAGTCTCGAGTGTATGGCGTGGACCTCGCCAAATGATAAGGATGTCGTCGATGTACCTCTTGAAAAGAAGTAGATGATCAATCCAATCATTGTTAGATAGAATGTGCTCAGTTTCGAATTTCATCATAAAGATGTTGGCGTAGCTGGGAGCTCCCGGAAAACCCATGCTGGTTCCATTAGATTGCAAAAAGAAAGTGCTCTTCCATTGGAAGTAACTGTGAAATAAGCAGAATTGTAAAATCTCCAATAGGAACACTCTGTTTGCTCTCAGTTCATCAGTTTTTAGAAGTGCCCATTCAAGGCCTCGATGCCTTCGGAATGAGGAATGGAGGTATACAAAGCTACCACATCAACAGTGCTTAGCCAGATTTCTTCGCCTGTTGGGATATCAATGGAAGAGAGGATGTTGAGCAAATGTGTGGTGTCTTGCACATAAGTGTCGCTGGATTTGACAATGGGTTGCAGGAAAGTGTCCAGATATCTTCCCAGAGAGTCATGAATGGAGTCACATCCAGAAACAATGGGTCTCAAGGGTGGATCCCTCAAAGATTTGTGTATCTTTGGAAGCATGTATAGACGTGGTCTACGTGGAAACTTGTTAAAGAGATACTCCTTGGTTTTGACCGTGATCCATTTCATTTCTAAAGCCTTATTGAGAATTTTGTCAAGTACTCTCAAGAATTCGTTTGTGGGGTCCGCAGGCAATGGAAGGTATGTGGATGTGTCAGATAACATCAATTCAATTTTTTGGTCATAATGCTGTTTATCCATGATCACAAGAGCGCCACCTTTGTCAGCCTGCGTGAAATGGAGATCAGTATTATCTTTGAGTGAACGTAAAGCATCTTTTTCTCTCTTAGATAAGTTGTGTTTGGATCGAGTGGTAGGCGGTAGTTTGGCAATGTCTTGTTTGGCTAAAGACTCAAAAAGATCTATGGACTTATGCGAGATCGGTGATATGAAGGAACTCTTGGGTTTGAATTCAAGAAGTTCAGAAGTATCCTGGCTAGAACCAGAAGATTCAATGGTGGAAAAAAAGTATTGTAACCTGAGTTTTCTCGTGAATCTAAATAATTCTACCTGGGAGTCTAAATTTCTCGCCTGGTTGGTTGGTACAAAGGAACATCCTCGATTTAATACCGTCATTTGAGTGTGAGTCAATTCTTTTGATGATATATTAACCACTAGTGTTTCTTCTTCCTGGATGGTTTTCCCGTGTCCGGACCCTCTGCGGGTTTTTGCGGGCCGGTCTTCGTAGGTGGTTCGTTTGCGGCTGGACTGGTGGATAAAAAATCCTTTGTAGTAGATGAGGTGCCTTGTGCCGGATCACTGATGGAAACTGTCGAGACAGGAGGTCTGGACATTTGGGTGTCGGTGACGGAAGCAACGCTCTCATCTGAAGACGCCATGTCGGATTTCTTCTGCCAAGTTCTTTTCTGTGCATAGACTTCAGCCCAGGAGTAGACCTCATCTAGTTTATAGTCGATGGTGTCTCGACGGAATTTTCTAATTTTTCTTTCATGAAGATCTTTGGCATAGGAATCTAATCTGGTATTGATATTTTCAAGAGTGGAATTCCAAGACTCAGTCTCCATGCGTTGAGTCAGGGTGTTCTGTAGTTCTTTGATTTCAGTCTCTAAGCCAATCAGCACTTGTGAAAGTTCTTCCACTATTAGTAAAATGAGATCGAGCGAGCATTTATTTAGAACCGCATACCACTTTTCCATGAATTTTTTGTTCATTTTAAACAGCATGGGCTTAATTGCAAGACGTAGTCCACGAGGGATTCTACTGAACCGATGGTACTGGATGAGCGTTGTGGCATGCAGACGTTGGTTAATTTCACGTCGCATGAGGTATTCAAGTTGTTTGATTTGTTGTTGCACTGGACCTGAGGTCACATCAAATTTCCTCACCTCCTTGATGAGGTCATATATGCCTGAAGCTTCTTCAGAGGTGTAAGCTTTTGTCTGTGCCTTGTTCTCAGTAAGATGAGCTATGTCGTCGAATGACGCCATATTTATCATTTGAATACAGATCGAACAATGAACTAAAACTTATGCTTCATTTGGTCAATTTCTTTCATTGCTACACCATTGACATTTTTTGTGTATAAATCATTGAACTTAACAAGATTTCAACAAGCTTTTTTGATGTACACTCCTTTGAGTGAAAACGCTGTGCACAAGGCTACTTTGACACACGTCTAGTATCCCCTGGCATTCATTGAGAAAGGGTTTTGCAGGACCCTTTTCCTTGTGGCACGCATTGGTCAAACCTTGATAGAGGATGTTTCATTGGTTTCAATTTTGAACATCTTATTTACTTGAGTGCATACAGGTTGCTCTTCATTTGGATCTATATGTTTTGGTGTACATCATTGTATTCCTATTCTTAGATTACTTTTAGGATCGAAATATTTGATATTTGCCTAGGTGGCCCTTCAGAGCCTTTTTGGGGAAGTGTGCTACGGGCCCATATGTGGAGAGGGACATGGACATGCTGATGTGGGTGGACTCGTGTCTCTCTGGCCAAACGGCTCATGGGTGTTAATGGATAATAAAGCATTGGGCACACTCATTGTGCTTTAATATTCATGGAGAGCCAGGGTTCAGTAGACTGATTTACTTATACTGCCAGCTCCAACATTCACTCGGGGTACGGTACTGAACTGGGCTCGGAATACAGGAGATTATCCTCTACTTGCAGATTTAGCAGTCCAATTGTGTGAAATGAACCCACTAAGTCAGTGTTTCGTAAACTGTGGTCCGGGGACCCCAGGGGTCCACGACTCCTAATCAAGGGGTCCGTGAAAATTCAATAACGTTAATAGATTATTAAGATTAATATAAATAAATGAGCAAAATGTAAAATGAAACATTTTTTAAAACGTTCTATGAATGTGACAAAGGCCCAGATGCATGAAGGTAAAATCCGCTCTCAAAGGGGCCCCTTTGCGACCAGTATTTTTGCATTTGGGATGCATCATCCCAAATGCAAAAATCGCGAATTAAGAATTTGCTAAATTGCGATTACTTGTATTTAAGGAATCTCAAATTGAGATTCCTTAAATGCAATGCATCAAAGTAAAAAAATTAGCGATTTCGCTAATAGGAGTGGCAAATTACCTTGAAGTTCAACTTCATGGTAATGTGCAAAAACTTTGAAAAATGCACTTTTGTGCATTTTTCAGAGTATCATGTTGCGCACACACATGCCCTAAAGGCATGTGTGTGCGCAACACATGTGCACAGATCAATTTCAGGGGTGCAACAGGGTGTCCTTTGGACACCCTTGAAATCGCATTCTCAATTTGCGATTCGCTAATTGCGATTCGCAAATTGAGAATGTCGTCCCATTCATTCCTATCGGCCTCTAGGAATGAATGGGGAGGTATTCCTTAATTGCGACTCGCAATTAAGGAATTTTAAGAAATCGCTATTTTTTGAGCAAGTTCTTCTTGCATAGCATTTTGCTATTCCTTATTAGCGATTCCTTATTTTTCGCTAATAAGGAATCGCAAAATGGATGCTTGATGCATCTGGGGGTAAAAGACTTAAAATTAACTTGGTATGCTTCGATTTATTTGCGTCAGCGGTACAGGGGCATCAAACAGAATATAGTACGGACGATGGGTGCCCTCAATTGAATTTAGTAAAGCTCAAACCTTCCCACTAAATTTAAAATATAGATTTATTTATAATTAAATAAAATCTTTCATCATTTGTGAATTTGTTTAATGATGGCATGTTCTGTATATTGGTTTAAAGTTAAAATCATCAGAATCGCTGTGACTGGGATCCACCGATTCCAATATTGATGTGGGGGGTCCCCAGATTCCAATAATGACTCTGGGTGGGCTCCTAACTCCAATGATCACTCAGTGGGGTCGCCAGATTCCAGTAATGATAAAGTGGGGGTCCAGAGAAGTAAAACGTTAATAATCACTGCACTTAGGGTCATATGCATGAACACATTTTCCATAGACACAGAATGGGCAAAACCCTTTGATGCATCTGGCCCTAAGTGGTATGTATAATCGCAAAAACTTTGCAGTTCAATATTTTATTAAGAGGTTGAACTAGTCACACACAACTACAGGACTGGTTACAAACTAAGCTAGTACGCCTGTTACACTTACATTTACTGGTTCTGAACTTTTTTTTTACTATGAATACATAAGACATGCCAGATCCTCTAATAAAAATGTCACATTTCATTCAGTTTGGAAAATCTGTACACCCATCACCAAAAGGAATATATACTGGAGCTAAACAATATCCCACCCCCACTGTATATGAAACTTAGTAGCCACATAAGTCCATGCCTTGCTATATTGGGGTCATAGGCACCATTTAGAAATACATTTTCAGGTGGTCTTCGTAGGAGAGTGAAGTACGTTAGTGCATGTTAAATGTTCAACCTGCTGAAAAAGGGTATTTAAGACCTCAAAAGAAATTGTGGAGCTCAGTACACTGAAGCAGGGAGACAGTCGCAGGCAATCTTTGAAACAGGTTGTACCACTCCAGTACGATTTGAACGATGCGCCTTATTATGAATGAAAAGCTGTAAGCATGGGAGTTGACTGCAAAAAGCCTAAGCAAGTTAAGCAGGCATTGGAGCAAGACTGTGGAATTGTATTCATAGTAAGATTTTTTAAGAAGGAATGGATCACAGGCAGTGACTGAACACAGCGCAACCGACTAGGAGCAGTCGGATCAATAGGTGCTCTAATTTAGAGGACTTACAGCATCACAAAAATGTTCCCTTAGGCGGCTGACGCAAACAGGAGTTAAAGTAGGTCGCATGGTCTTTAGGTCAATGCAGTATTCTCCGTCAGTCATTTATTATGCCCAGCTCCCTCGCACTTATCTTTTCTTGGCTGGTTCGGGAGCTGGCAACATTCATTTCGAGTCCTGCCGCACCAGGAGCCTATAGTCACTCTTCAAATCCTGCCTGACTGAAGAGACACAAACTGGGGGGGAGACGGGTGGTAGGGGAGCTGCTCTTGGGTTACTTGCGTTCCAATTCAGGTAGGACCTGGCATGGCAGGTCGGGCAGGACTATTTCTACTGGAGATGGGGCAAGACTGATTTTAGCCAATGGCTAGGTCAAAACTAAGATGACAATTTGACTAAGCAGCTGACATTAATTCAAGCATTCCATCCATTGCCTTTTTGCCTTAGGACTGGCCAGGGATGCCCGGTGTCTAGAAGTTTCCATCCCACTTAAACACCTTTGCAGAAGGGGAAGACTGATGAGAAGACACTCTATTTCATTCTCTCAAAGAACATCATGCCATTGAAGAAGGGATTTCTATTCCCGAAACGCGTCTGGCGCTTGAAGTCTGTGTGGTATGGTCCCGTGTTGTCATCTGCCGGCATGCTGACATTAAATTGCTGAAATAACTTTTTCTCTCTGAGGCCTCATTTCAAATGGATTCCTGCGTGTGAGTTGGATTTACAAACGGCTGTTTCCGGTCGTGAAAGGAGGCCCATCGCAGGTTAGGCGGGTCCTGCATGTGCCGATCCGGCGCTTGTGTATCAGGAAGAGAGACTGACTGGCATCTACGCAGGGTAGTGCCAGCTTATTCACAATGCCAGCACCAAAGCGGGGTAAATGACAGCGGATGCCCGCCTCCACCCACTGGGGATTGTACTTTGTTTTAATTTTGAAAGTGATCAGCGCGCCCACTACTGGGAAGGACATAAGGCGCACTACAACATCTAGGAGCTCGTAGTGTCGGCCACACCCACCAGGGCAGGTTTTGAAAATAAAGGGTGCGCCATGCAACAGCGCTTTTCATTCTCTCAAAGAACATCATGCCATTGAAGAAGGGATTTCTATTCCCGAAACGCGTCTGGCACTTGAAGTCTGTGTGGTATGGGTCCCGTGTTGTCATCTGCCGGAAGGCTGACATTAAATTGCTGAAATAACTTTTTCTCTCTGAGGCCTCATTTCAAATGGATTCCTGTGTGTGAGTTGGATATATATATATATATATATATATATATATATATATATATATATATATATATATATATATATATATATATACCACTCTAAATAAAGTATATCTTACTTTACAAATTATGGAGTTTCCTACAAAAATACTGCAAATACAATTGAGAGGATGGCCAAAGTTCAGGTTTATTTACTTGCTCTTCCTTGTCGTACAGAAAATGAGAAATGGGGCGGTGTTGGCACAGAAATATGACATCTCTCAGCTCTAGAGCTACACTGTTTTAAATTACCAGCCCAATTAATTTAAAACTCTCCCTGAGCACTTGTGTGACCCTTGCCTGCTGATCCTTCGGGACTTTCCCTACTGTTTTTGATTCTGATTATCATGAGGTACTGATTAGTACTCTGAATCACTGAGTGGGTACTTAGATTTAGATCCCCACTTGGTTCTCCTCCTGTCTAGCGAGCTAAACTTGACAGGTAAATACGGAATAATCTCTCAGACAGCTCTTGTTTATATCACATCAACTCAAGTCAAGTCAATAGCACTTTATTTCGATTATTAAAAATCATAAAAGCAGTCACAGAAGTACATTATACAAAAATATTAAAACATTAAAATATTATCATGAATAATATACAGTATTATACATATAACGTATAAAGGATACACAAAAGCAAATGGTGTTAATGGGCATATCTGAAAGTTAAAAATACCAAAATTCATTGACAGAGGGATATAATCACTTCTCCAAGTCTCTAAGTGCCACTCTCTTGTTCTTATTACGTACCGCAGCCTCCAGGAAGCTAGCAACCCCAAACATCACTTTCGGAGTGCTTAACAGTTGTAAAAACATCAGTGCTGGTTTAACTTGGGTAAATCCTGCTTCTCTTAACAGTGGCACTAGGTGTTGCTTCCTGATATCAGAATAATGCTGACAAAACATAATGAAAAGCAAAAGGGTTTGGGGAGAAACGTTATCACAACTACAGGGGGGTGTACGGTCTGGTTTCCCCCAACACATATGAAATACCCAAAGTATACTGAACAATATTTAATTGTAATCTAATTAAGAGATGTCAGTGATTGTGGTATTGATACAATTCTGAGGTATGGTTCTAGGTGTGGAGTAGTCTTTAAAACATAATTGGATCTAACAAGAGGTTTATTCATTTCCACATATTCCCGCTCTTGCTCAACCATCCTCATAAAGTTCATCTTTATCCACTTCAGATCACTTTTTTGCAACAGATGCGGGGAATAATAAAGCTCTGGACTCCCCAGTTTAGCGCAGACATCTCTAATATAAGATAACCAGGGTATTTTATGTGCTTTTTCAAGTGCCATTACATCTTTTAAAATGGCATGATTCAGTGAGATCTCCTTATGTATCCAAGTTTTAGCCCAACACATTATTGGGGCTAAACGTATGAGATCGGAGATGTAGCTCAGTCCCAACTCAGTATGTATTGTAAACACAGGCGTGGATTGAGGGACAGCTAACAGGATCCTTAAAAACTTGTTCTCAATTTTTTGTAATTTATCCTGTTGCAGATAGCCCCATAGTGATGCCCCGTATAGCGCTATAGAAAGGCATTTAGATTTATAAATAGATAAAAGTTCCTCCATAGGCCTATATCCCAACCGCCTTGCAAAGTCCATTAGGGCAGAGGACGATCTTGCGACAGCTAAGCATTTCGCATTTATTTGAGGGGCCCAGCTTCCCTTTAGGTCACAAATGACACCAAGATACGTAAATACTGGGACAATTGATAGATAAAACTACACCATTGCAGGAAAAGGGCAGTGTTTTGTATGTTTTTGGGCGTTTTCCAACCACCATGACATGGGATTTCTTAATATTCACCCTCAGATCTAATGATTCCATAAAGCCACCAAAAGAATCTAAAAGTCTCTGCAGCCCCAGTGCTGTGCGGGCCAGCAGTACCGCATCGTCTGCATAGAGGAGGACCGGAACTGCAGAGTTACCCACATGAGGGATATCCTGGGTGGTCGTTTCCAGATGTTTATCTAGGGAATTTATGTAGAGGGTAAAAAGCAGAGGGGCCAGGATACACCCCTGCCTTACCCCTCCGCTTAGAGTCAAAGTTGCGGGTTCACCCCCCTTCCCTGTTAACACGGATGTTCGCCTTCAGTCCTCGGTGAAGCGTATCTTGAAAATTCACCAAGGATATATCAATTCCCAGATTCTTCAGAATTTCCCACAGTTTCCCCCGATTTACCAGGTCGAAGGCCGATGACAGGTCCATGAACCCCATATAGAGCATGCCATCCTTCGCCTGAGTATACTTACTGATGAGCATCTGCAAATTGAGGCATTGGTCTAGTGTGCCTCTTTTTGCACGAAACCCATACTGAAGGTTAGAGAGGACCCCTCCATCTTTCAGACAATCCTCCAGTTTTGAAAGAATCACTCTGCCCAGGATCTTAACGGCAGAGTCGATTAAGGAAATTGGTCTGCAACAGGAGGGGTTACTTCTCAGGCCTTTTTTGAACACCGGTATTATAGTTGATGTAGACCAGGATGGGGGGAAACCTTTAGGGCTAACTGAATTGAAAACATTTGTAAGGACCCTGGCCCATAAAGTGGGTTGAGTCCTGTATAAGTCTGCTGGGACCCCATCAGGGCCCGGGGCATTATTTTTGGATGTGTCCACAATTGCCCTTTCAACATCAGCCAGTTCAAATTGTAACGGTCGGGAACTATGTGTGAGTATGGGATCGGATGGTAGAATTGTAGTAACATCCTCGTTGTCATAAATCTTACTAAAGTGAGCTACCCATAAATCATCTGCAATCACACAATCCAGGGCAGCTTTCTCTGTACTGGAGAAGTACGGATGGTTAATTATACCCCAGAATTTACTGCTATCCTTCTGGGTATCTATTGAACTAAGATCATTCCATGCTTCAATTTTAATGGCCTTCTTCCTCGCAGCTACAGCTTGCTTATAAGCGCTCCTCAGGCTAATTACAACCTCCCTATTCCTTGGTTTCTGTTTCAGGGCATGTAGTAGTGCTTTATGCGCTTTGGAGCAATTTCCATCAAGCCAACGTGGGTGGTTGGATGCTAGAACTTTGGATTTGATTTTTAAGTCCTGATTGACCGTATTACAGATGGCAATAAAGGCTTCAATGATGTTGGTTCCACAAGCCGTAATATCAAGACAGACCGCAAAATCTGCATCTGCCTCGATAAGTAGTTCTGACATAAACGAGTCAGGAACTATCTTTGCCCAGTTAAGCCTCCTGAACTGATCTTTTAGTTTCAGGGTGTTTGTAGTCATACCAGTGATATCTCGTCTGATTATTACATCCCCTAAATCCAACTCCAGGATAAGGGGGTTATGATCACTATATACCGAGTCCTCAACTTTGTATGAGGTAACTACAGGGATCAGGCCTACTGAAACAAATATGTAGTCAATGATGGTACCAGACTCTCTCCCTTTGAATGTCGCTATCCTCTCTTCACCCCTAAACCCATCTACCTCAAAAAGGTTAAAACTGGCTAGCAGTGCCTCCAGGGCCTCCCCCTGTTGAGTGTGTTCAAAATGTACGGCGGAGGACCCAACAGGGCCCATCTGCTGTTCCACCAGACAATCCCATCTGCAAGGGTGAATATTAAAATCTCCCATTAGAAAAATTTCGAATTAAGTGCTATGCAGACTTTTATATTCGTCTAAGAAACGCTCTACAGCGCTGAGATGAAAGTTACGTGTTTCTCTCTCGAAGACATTATAAAAATTAATTAACAAAATGGTGGTATGGTTTGGGCCACCCCATTCCACAATTAATAGGTTATCAGAGGCAAAGTCAAGCTTTTTAAATGATCCTACCAGGTCCAATGAGGTCAGCAAAAGCAATCCTCCCTTGGGTCGACCTCCCAAGCCTGGGACAGCCTTCACAAAAAAGGAGGAGAAGCCATCTAAGCAAAAGCTATTATCTAGGTCCCAGGTTTCTTGAAAGGCTATTATATCATGGCCTTGAATGAAGTTAATCCATGATACATCATTACATTTATTTTTTAGACCTGCAATGTTCCAACTTAAAATCTTTCGTGAGCATCTGCTACCTGACCTCGATCTACTATCCTCATTAATTAAATCACATCAACACCTTTTCATCACCCTATAATAAGCTACCTATTGACACAAGATGCATTTGCAAAAAGATCTGCTTGATTCATAATATCCACCATACTCGCTCTCTTCATTATCTGAAAAAACTGAACATCAGGGAGGGTCTTCGATCTTGGAGACGCCAGACTTTTTGAAGAATCATACCCCTTGCAAAATGAATTTCATTCTGCGCCATGAGAATTTAGAACTCCCTCTCCCCTTAGTTTACACGCACATGCAACATTAAAATAGATATTAACTGCCTCCTGTTTTGTCCATGGAACTTTAGCATCATGTTTTGTTAATACTGGGATTTTACTCACCTTCCTTGGACACCATTGCTGCATTTTTAATCTGTCATATATCGCTCCTGTCTTTCTTCACCCATTAATGATCAAAGATGCAAATAAAGCTACAAATATTTTTAACAATTATACCACAGATATCCTGAACACTCTTGCCTCACCCAACCAGAGTATAATCAAAAGGATATGTTCCCTGGTATAAAAATGGTCTAAATGAATAAACAAAATACATCAGGCTGACTTAACATGCTTCAAGAGATCTAATCTGGACAACAACAGTACCGGCAGAAAATCATGAAAATAGTTTTTTTCAAGTGAAAATCTGAGGCTGTCAAATCTCAAATACACCAGGATAAAACCAGATCAGCCAAGCTTTTTGAGCTAACCAAGACTGTCACCAAACATGCACCTCTTCCTCACATGGCTGATATCTACAAGAAATATAAAGAATTTTCCATTTTCTTTAACATCAAAGTGAAAAAGATTGTCATTTAGCAAGTCAGTGTTCAACTCGGTAGCAGTTTCTCAAGGTGTCCACAATGGTTTGTCTTAGCTCCTGTTATCTTCCATCTCTTAGGTCGGGTAATAAAATAATTCTCTAAATCTTACTATTAACACCCTGAAAAATCCCAGTAATGTTTGGAGGTCTCCCCCTAAGGTGCTATCTTAACAATAGCTTTGACTCTGGACAAAATGGAGTCCTGGTCAACATTGAACCACCTTATATTCAATGCAAATAAAACGAAACTCCTTCTTGGCTCACTACACTCATCCTCCATCAGATAGCAACAATGTCTGGAGTCAATCAATATCCTAAAATGTTCTCAGATTCTCACTGAACGTGGCAAATCACTAGGTTGTATTCTTGTAACAAACTCAAAGGCTTATTTACAACACCCTGTGCGCCACCAGAATGTCACTTTTACGACATTACGGCGGCACACTGTGTAGTGCCATACCTACAAGGCCACGTAAAGCCACCTAGCATGACTTTTCATGGCCTTGTAGACATGGTGTGAGGTAACGCAGCGCAAGTTGCTGAGTTGCCTCACACTGCGATGGGGAGGCATGCCAGTGGCATTATGATGGGTGTTCCCATGTAACACCCATGGCACTTGGCACATTCTCAGATTTACAATGACTCTGTAAACCTGGGAATGTGTCAAAAGCCTACGCCTCCCCAGAGGAGGTGCAGCACGTAGAAAACACTTAATTTCATTCAGCAGCACAAATAGGAGGAAATCACCTCCATTGATTGTTTTTGTGCAGGAAGGTGCACCGTGGAGCAAGGGTGCCGGTGTTGGCTCATGAAAGCCAATTGTGCGCTGGAGAAGAGGACAGGAATGTGCTGTATCTTAGAAGATATGACGCATTCCTGCCCTTTTCTTTTCATCCAGGGCAGCACAGCAAGAAGGCTTCGCCGCTGCCCTATTCCAAAGGTTTGTGAAGATAGAGTGCCTCATTTACAAACACATAAACACCATGGTTATTACTCCAGAGTCTCACTTGTTGAGCTGGCTTCCTACAAAGGTAGGTCTACTTACAAAATTGGTGAAAGGGGCAACGTTTGTGGACAATGCATGCAATCTCATTATTTGGTTGAAAAATAAAGATCCCTGGTGCTCCTTTTGACTTGCTATTATCGGCAACAATGGCGTTTAATAAAAAACACACCTCCAAACAATCTTTCTCTGGCTATGCGCCCAGTCTGGAACTCATTCCCACCTGCATCTCGCCTTTCTCTTACTATTTCGATGGACATGCTGAATAAACTCCTATTTGTAGAACTAGTGTTAAATAACGCTTCCTCTAATCATCTTAAATCCACTTAATATACCTATCAATATTATCATTTCCCCCAGTGTACTGATATACAGGCATTGTATCCTTGTATTTATAATGCTTTTAAAGTCATTTACGATGATTAAGCAAACTAACTCTACTGTCCCTGTGCATTGCCTCTTTGCATGCATCTAAATCCGTCACGTGTAAAGCACTCTGACCCTACAGGCCCTTGAAAGTGCATACAAAAATTCAAATCAATAAATCTGTTCATTTTTTATTTAAGATTTTCTTTTCACATGTACCCTGTAGGTGTGAAACATAATCTACTTTATTTAATTGTTTTACTTATTAATCCTGACATTCTTTGATGCCACACAGATCCTGAATTTAGCTTAAGACAACATTTTAAAATAAACATTTGCAGACATACATGTGACATACATGTTCGTTCCATACATTTCATATACGATACAAATGTTGATTAGTAATAGAGAAAAAGAAAATGATCGTGAAGTAGTAAATTAGAAAGGCATTATAATGATAACTGTATTTGTGGTATCAGAAATATACCCAACTTTATGACGCTTAAACAAGGGGAAAGTGGAGGACCGCTCTGCAAAATAAAAACAACCCACATATTTATATAGTGGTCATAGCTGTTGCAGTAGAAGGGGACAATTTGTTAGGAAGCTTTGTGACTAGTCAGTTTGAATTTCCTATTTGAAGAGTTATTTTTGCTTTAAGTTATGTATACAGAATGTATGCTTCTTTGATCCTCACAAAGGCTCACCTCCCTTGTGTATACACAGCTGGCACAATTTATTTGGCAGTATAAAGCTGCATCAACCACACACACCAAACAGAAGTACTAATTAAACTATCATACGTGGGGTCAGCCTTTCTCTTCCATATTCTTTCAAAGCAATTTAACATTAGCAACACAAATATTTCCCATCAGTTTTAATGCAGTGCAAAACACATTTTTGAGAACAATATTAACCTATGTGCATTAAATTAAACAATTGTTAGGGGGCTGCATTTACACGTAGTAAGAGCCACACATGCTAGCAACTTCGAGAGTCTTTAAGGCCAGATGGGGTGGAAGTAGCTTTAGAGTGACTGCCCCCAAACTCTGGAATGAACTCCCTCTTGCCTTAAGATCCCTCCCTACTTTATTCGCCCTTAGGAAGGCCTTGACAACATGGCTATTCGATAAATAGTCATCTTAATCTTTTTCAGAGACTGGCATAATCCACTGCTCAGTGCCAAGGCACCTCCGGGTATTCGCACGCTTAATACATTTATTAACATATCATAACCAATATAACTGTACAATAATCATTATATTTTCTAATGCTAACTGTATTGGTATGTTGGCATCTTTGCTCTCATGGACGGTATGAACTGGGCCCCTAGGCCTCAGTCACTCTAGTTGTTTCTTTAATAAATGCATTACAAGTTTCGGGTTTTCTCTACCCTGCAGGTACCTATCGAGGAGTGCTAGTAACTAAAAATGCTGTCATTGTTTTGATTGTAGAGAGCCGTGAGCTTTAGCTTGTATATTTCAAATGTGGCCGTTACCAAGTAGCTAATAGGGATGGAAAGAGCCTCCTGTACCAGGTAGGACTGATTGTTACCAACTTCAATGCTGCACAGACTTCGTCCTGTGCTGGGAACCTGCGGAGTTAACCTGCTCCCAGAGAGTTTGGCCTTCTGGTCAGACCGTCAAAAGGGATTTGGTGGGACGGAGTAACCAGAACTTTCTACTGTGCATTAACTGTATGTTTTCTTTGAATAGTTAGAAGATAATATCCTAAATTTGCAGAGAGAAAACCAGGCTCAACTCTTCATATTCCCCTTGCCATGGGTGTTGAGCTTCAAGCTTCAACACTTGTTTCACTCCCGAGAACCTTAGTTTGGTTCTTCTGATGTGACCATTTTCCTCTTTTTACTTCCCTCGACACTTTGTAAGATCTATATAGATTAGGGAAGTTTCTTTAGGAAACCGCTCTACTTTATATTCTGTGCTTTGTATCTTGTCATATTTTGAATCTTTTTCAATATAACATATAAATTCAGAATGCATGATTATATGGATATGTACTGTTTTAGGTTTGGAGATGCGGCAGTGAGCAGACGTGGTCCTACAATTAAAAAGGCTACCTTTGGGGCGTGACATAGTGCAACAAGTGCACATACACAGGCATTGACGCAGGTATCGACCAAGATATTACCCCAGCAGAGAACACATGCACGCTGGTCTGGGTTGAAACGTTTGTCCTGAAGAGACCCCTATCAAATAATACAAGGTTCGAAACATCTACTGTTTTACTGGGATTGTCTGATTGTTCAAAGCAGATCATGCACAGTAACCCATGACTGAATCTTGGACTGGTTTATTCCACTGTAAAGCCTTCAACATCTCATGCATATATGGATCATTGTAAATAATGCACTTCACTGCACTCTTTAAGCACTGTGCTGTCTGCACCGCACTTGATTTTGATGACAGATATTTGGTTGTTTATGAATAAACAGAGCCTTATTGATGGATAATGTAGAGTGTAAATGTTGAATTGGTATTCATATAGATGAATCAACCAACCAATCAATCAATCTAACATTTATAAAGCTTGGTAAATCACCCGGGAGAATCTTGAGACGCTAGACAAGTTGGCTGCTTCATGGTGGTTTGATTATTCGAACATCCAAGAAGAAGCGTCCTCCGCTGTTGGTTTGGCGGATCTGTTGGGTGTCTGCGAGGGAGAGAGAAGCGGATCAAAGGTGTCTGGTAGGCTGGTGTCAGGCATGTGTTGATTTATGCTAGCCCTTCGTTGTAGAAGGTCTTCTACGTGTGGGTCAGTATCTCGAACTAGCATCTTTTCTCAATCGGGAACCAGTGTAGTTTCTTGAGATGGGGTGTGATGTGGGTCCTTCTAGGGAGGTTGATGATGCGCCTTGCCGCTGAGTTCTGTGTTCTCTGAAGACTCTTCAGGTGATGCGCAGTGATTCCTACGTAGAGGGCATTTCCGTACTCCAGTCTACTGGTGATGAGGGCCTGCGTGACGGTTCTTCTGGTGTTGACTGGGAGTCACCTGAAAATCTTTCGGAGCATGCAAAGGGTGTTGGAGCAGACGTATGAGATTGCGTGGACTTGTTGCTTCATGGATAGCTTGCTATCCAGGATGGTGCCGAGGCTGCAGGTGTGGTCAGATGGGGCGGGGTGGGCTGAGGTCCACGGACCATCATGAGTCATTCCTTGGTGAGGTGATGTTCCCAAAGATGAGGACTTCTATCTTGTCCCTGTTGAGTTTGAGACAGTTGACCTTCATCCAGCTTGCAACGTTCATCATGCATCTGTGGAAGTTGGCTTTGGTGGTGGAGGGTTCTTCAGATAGTGAGAGATGAGATGGTTGTTGGAGTAGGAGATAATGTTAAGTTTCTCTGATCTGACAATGTCAGCCTGGGGGGTCATGTAGACAAAAAGAGAACCACTGGACCATTGTTTTTCTGTTGACTAGTATGGAGTATTGGCAGTGTTTCAGCTTTTCTGAAGGAGGTTGCGGTACCAGAGGAGTGGGTATTAATAGGTTTGCACATAGCACACTGTGTGAATTTCAAGGTTGCGGTGTTTGCGTTGAAAATGTACTGTTTGCTGTGTAGTGTCTATTAGAAAGTCTGAGAACGCTGCAATGCTGTACGGAAAACTTCTGTGCTTCTTTATGTAAACTGCTTGCTCGTGTAAAAGGCACATGGTTTGGAGCAGTTGAAATTGTGATTGGTCTTGAAGGAGTCTAAGATCCCAGGATAGATGAAAATATATTGCGCTTTAATTTGTCTGCTAAAGTTTATAGTTTTGGTCCATGAGATACCTTCAGCCGCATCAATGAGAGAATTCTTGCAGTGAGTGTACTAATAATGGTTTTGTTGCAGGGATTCTGCTCATACACAGAACTGTGCACAGAGACCCAGGACCTCAGTGAATTGTGGTGGACCAATAAAATCACCTCAGTACCTAGAATCCCTAACCGACTAGCATCAGTGTCACATTAGCTCTTCGTCCTATAGCAAAGGTACCAATGATTAGACAACCCAGAACATGCGACTTAGGTTACTCTCAGGAATGGTGGGAATCAAGAACACTCTTTCGTTTTATTGTCATACCAGTCCACAATGTGAATAAATAGAGACACAGAGAAGTTTAAAAGGTTTATTTTAATGACGTGCTCTAAGATGCAGTATTTTTGCTAACATAAGCAGGCATATGATTAAAAATACCACGATCAGCTTTGTTACAATTCCATAAATCACAAAAGGAGAAATCATATTATAATTATAGTGGAAACAGGTCATAATGTGCCTTATATACCACCCTCCCTAGCTAGGAACTGTGGGCCAGATGTAGGAGCCCAAATACCGGTCGGTAACGGCCGAATTCGGCCGTTACCGACCGGTATTTGGTGATTGGGATGTAGGGGCATCATTTTACAGATTCGGTAAAACCCAGATCTAGGTGGGACTCTTCTGAGTCCCAAAGGCCTTTCAGATTCGGTATTTTACCACCCAATCCAATTGGGTGGTAAAATACCTAATCCTGGTGTGCATGCACATGTGTGCATGCACACCTGTGCAATGTGACACACAGACATGCCCTTAGGGCATGTCTGTGTGCCACATGGCACACAAGTCCGGAATTGGGGTGCTAGAGGGTCTCAAAGTGACACCCCCTGCACCCTTGTAGGATTCGGTATTTACCGATTCGGTAAATACAGAATTGGTATTGCCCATTGATTCCTATGGGCTTCATGGCCCATAGGAATCAATGGGCAATACCGATTCAGCATTTACCGAATCGGTAAATACCGAATCCTACCGATTCGGTAATTCTCAATTTGGAATTATCTACATCTCCCCCTTCATATTTACCGACTCTTAAATACTGAATCGGTAAAATTCGGTATTTAAGAGTCGGTAAATATGAATTACCTACATCTGGCCCTATGTTTTATATAATAATAGAAGGTCTCTTAGGCTTCAATGGGGAACTCCATATCTCCAGGATCAGTAGAGGTGAATCACATCAGGAGCTCCAAAAGCTCTCTCTCTCTGGAAATGGATTTTCTCCAAATGCTCAAATCGGGCATGCAGTTCAATATTAAAGGCGCCAGAATTTAGGTTAGGTGCAGCTGCGTGCATGTTGTGTCTAAGCGTGGGACGATCAGCCCGAATAACAGCTAACATTGTTATGATAACCTTGGAGGCTTCAGCAGTCACTGTGCAGACTAAGGTCGCAATGTAAATCTAGGGATGTTGAAAACAAGCCATTCTCATGTGAAGAAATTCAAGCAGCTTAACGTACAACAAGTTACATACAGTGTCGTGTGCAAACGCAGCAGAAAGGTAAAATGGTGTTTAAACTTCTAATAAGCCTATGCTAACATAGCAATGTGCGACAGCAGGGCCCTGACTTCACTACAGTTTGTGTTAGTTCACCATGTAGCTCAGAGGAGAAGCTTCACTTGTCAGTGTGTTTTCCCAATGGTCGAGATTTCACATGTGTGTGATGGCGCTGGAAAAAGTTAATTCAGGTTTAACTCTCTTGAGTGAGTGATAACTTTGAATTTCTTTAGCGGAGCAGACATGAGTTATTTGTTGTTTTTGCTTGCTTTGGCATCTTTCTAAAAGTTTAGCTGCACAGAGGAAATTGCAAAGGAGGAAAAGTTGTTGCAAGGTGCTAAACCTACATCATGAGGTGTTGCGCTGGTATGGGTTGGTTAGAATGAGTTCCACCCTGTTGTTGGTCATTGTGTCATTGAATGCTGTGCTGTGAAAGGCTCGCATAGAAGGTGCAGCACTGAGAATGGACCTTTATATTGTTAAGCATTGCACTGTACTTGATTGAGAATCACCAGTTGATTTGGATTGAAATGTATTCATCTTTGATTGTTGAAAATATCACAATAATGAAATGTTTTAAAAGATTGAGATTTTGTTTGGGGAGATGTGAGGGTACCTGTCCAAGAGGGAGAGGAAGAACCTTCGGAAGGAACGCCAGTCATTACATGACCATCAACGTCAGACTCCATGAATTTATTTGGCTTAAACAATGGAACAAAATCAATGAGAAAGAAGGGGCTTTAAAATTTTCTCAGTATGGTACCTTTAATTTGTATATAATTGAACATTTGAAACGGATTGTGTATGACATGGCACCTCCCCCTAGACCAGTACAGTGTGAGGCTTTGAATACTGAAACAGACTGCACATGAGAATAATAAAGAAACGTATGTAAGTGAAGTGAATAGAACTGGAGCTTGATAGATGCCAAGTGGGGTGCAGAACAGCAGGTGTGGAGAAGTGACATGGTTGAGGCAGCTAAATTTTATCCTGTTTTAACAAATGAGAGGCCCAAGAAAAGAAAGGCGCAGGGAGAGATAGATACCGATGCACACAACAAATCTAGGACTGATAGTGATTCTAGTGACGATTTCTTGGAAGATCTACTGTCCTCCTGACTGCCTCCCTACAACACAGTTTAGCCCAATAATGGAACCACCCTAGTTAATGGTGACGGTGCAACTGTACTAATTAATTCCATTTATCTCAGGCAGGAGACCATACCCCGACTGCCCCAGTTGTGACTGTCCTGATCCAGACAATGCCCATAGTGACAATTTTTATTGCTCATGCCACAGACATACCAATTCCAGGTATGACTACCCCATTGTAATGACTTAGATGGTGACCGTCCCTGTGATGACTACCCAGATTCCCACAGCCCCGATCCCAATGGTTCAGGTGCAATTAGAGGAGGGACAGTTACTACTACTACTACTACTACTCCTAGCAAACTAAACTCACAGGTAGTTCATAGAATCCCAATCGGTTTAAGATAGCTGTAGCTTCCGAACTGACTCTAACATTCCAATGCTAGACCTTGGAAGGCCTGGCTAGACTTTAGAAGCACAGGTGTCTTTGCACGAGGTCGAGACACTAGGTGCGGGTGACGGGGTGGCTAATACGGGGTACCTGTGCCGCCATTTTGAGGCCCTAACTCGATGTTTTGAGATTGCCGCTGCAACAGGGCCCCTACCTCGGCCTGTACCTTCTGCCGTGAGGAGGTCCAGCGGAGGCTGCTCTTGTGACTGGTGAGCTGGAGGGGGTGGCTGTGGCCCAGATTGAACTGCAAGGAGTGGCGTGAACCGGTGCATTACCCCCCTGTTTTTGATTTGTTGTTTTCTCCTCATCGGCCTCCTGCGGAGTGGCCCCTGCACACTGATCCACCTCGGTTGTGTTGCGGGGAGAGCTGGTGTACTTTGTGGCCTGTGAAGTTGCTGGGGGCTAGCCCTGGTCCCGGAGAGATTTGGGGGGTGCCTGTAGGAAGGGCTTTTCAACAACTCCATACTAGCTTCTGTGCTGCGGTGCCCTACAGTGTCAGGATTGGGGGAGGAGGAGTCTGGAGCAAAGCGCCCAGGGTGGGGGGGTAGAGCTGTGGAGCAGGTGGACAGCGTCATCCCTGGACTAGCTTACACGCCTTTATAGACATACTGAACTCCTTGACTGTTCATTGCGGGAGACAGGGGGGTCCATGGTGGTGGGTGGGCAGGGATGGCCCTCCGCGTAGAGACTCCCTGACTTCGTTGGCCCGGGGGGGGGTGTGTGCATCTGGACCTCCAGTTGCGTCCTAGCTTATTGCTAACTGGACCTTGCGGGGACGGGGGCTGGGTCGGGGCCCTTCCTGAATACGCAGCTCCTGGTAGGTGCAGAGTGTGCTGTCTGGCTGCCAACCCACCACTCCGAAACTGGCGATGACACGCTCCAAAGGGGGCAAAGCCGACCAGGCAGCAGCCTCCAAGGACAATTGGGTTGTGGCAATGTGGAGCACTTTCCCTCCAACCCTTTTTTTTCCAACGATGGAAGAAGTTATATGTCTGCCATTGTCAGGAGTACTATTCCAACCTTTCTCAGTATGGGAAACAATTTGAGAAGAGTTGGTAAAATCCCATAAAAAATGCATGTTAGCAGGTTTGCACAGACTCAAAAGGGCATTCCATCCCTGGAACTATTGCTTACCATCACCTTTAAGTCGAAGGATGTAGATCTGCAGAAACGTGGTAATATAAGGGAAATGCTAGTATTCAAACCCTACTTTAGAAGGAGCCCTGGCATTATCCGAGAGGCTATTTCAGATCTCTTATATAATGAGATTGCTGCCATAATTTGTCGTCGCATTACATGGCACAAAAGGGACAAGTGAAATTTGTTATGGGACAAGTAGATTTATTAAGCAACCTGCCTCATGGACAAGTAGATATTTTATTAGATTCCACACCCCTGACTAATACACACTTGTGCTTTAATTAATATATTGGCATTTTGCGGAGCACAGTACTGTCTAACATTGAAAGCCTGGGGAGTGATATATGATGTTCTCATTCTTTTATTTCCAAATATTTCTTTAGGTTGTAACTTTTTCAGGAAGAATGCATAATTTAACAAATGTTATCAATGTACCAGCAAGGAGTTGTCGCACGTATAATGGATGCACAGCTCTTTGTCATGCCCGAGAACTGAACCACTGAGTAAATGTCCATTGCTGGACAAGGGTATAACTACCAGTGCTTTGAGGTTTTTGTCAAACATTTTGCTGGCAGTCCAGGAGTTCCCATATCAGTCAACGAAATGAAACCTCGCTCTCAAATAACAATCCTGCCTATGAATCTTACTTAAGGTTCAGGCGTTGACTTTGGCTCATTATCATAATGCTAACATAAAACTGCATTGAATGAGCATACTGCAAATGACTGAATGACATGCATAAGGATGCAGCAAGCACAGGAATGCCAAACGAGCATACTGAAATGGGCACAATATAAACTGGCTCAATGATCACTTGGCAATCCCCACAGGAGATCAAGAGGATGCCCAATATTACAATGAACCCGGACCAAGGATCACAGCAATAACAACACTACAAAATTTGCACTGAGGAGGAGCATACATGTGTATTATCAGGTTTTGAATTACTGAAGGGCAGGATGGTGTGCTGGAGTGGAATGGGGTATAAACAGGAAACACAGAATTGAATACAAACGAATCTCAGCAGTGAACAGTCTTAACAATGAGTGTGATGATGTTGCTCCAAAACGTTGCTCATATTAGCCCTCTGATCTTCAGAAAGTACCACTGGAGATGGTGGTATCGTTGGTAATCCAGCCAGAAACTTGACAAGTCATAGCACGTGGATATTACAGAGATATGGAGGGGCAAGTGAGGTCCAGACTGCTATGCCCTTTCACTGCTGGAACAGAATACCTGCACCAGTGATATTACAAATAGGAACCAAACATTGGTAGCTATTTGCTCCGCAGCAGGCAAAAGGCACGGCATGAAGAACTTAACATAAGCTAGATGTCTCTTCATGTTCACAAAAACTTCATCATTCAGCTACCGTTGACAAAGCCAGTAGGCCTCGCCTATCTGAGATCTTTTGGTTTGGTCCATGTTTTTTTAGCCATTTGACACAGCAGCACAGCTGCTGTGCAGCATGGCTAAAAGTAAAAAAAAGACCCAAAACAAAAAAGAGGTGATATGACATGGTCAATGCATGATAGCACAGCAGCCATGGGCAATTTTTCAGGAATCTGCATTATATCACAAGCTCCGAGCCAACAATCATCATATGCCAGACCACAAACCCCAAAACCCCTCCCAGCCACCTTCACCGACCAAGAGTCAGATACACACTTCCCACTATCAGAAAACGCAAAGGAGAATCTTATTGCAACTGGGTAAGCGTGCCCCATGCTCTGTTTAAGCTGCTATTCTGTTTTTACAGATTGACAAAAACGAAGATCACACCCACCCATCTACGAACCTGCTTTTCATTGGGCAGGAACTCTCAGAAGCTAAGAGTAGTTTCGCCCCCAAACTCTCAAATGGTTTAAAGTTCATTGTAAAGTTTTCACAAAGGAGTTTGTGCTTTACCCCCCTCTCCCTGCACCAGGACACGCAGCGAGTCTTATCAACCAGCAGCACTCATGGGAAAAAAATAAAACAAAAAAAAGAATCAGGAGGATTATGGGGCAAGCTACACAAAAACGTGTTATGACTTGGCCAGCACTGGCCACTTCATATTGCTTTTGTTTATAAGGGGGTTTGGGCAGATAACAAAGGGCAGAGGACAGGGCAAGCCAGCAGGGGAGATGGCTTACAAAGTAATCAACAAATGCTAGTGGTGGTAGCTTCATAGAACTGTTTTTTTTCAATCAGGATTGAGTGGGGGTGCACAGAATAACAAAGCAAACAATAGACCATGGGACAAGCAGCACAGGAAAGTGGGAGAGTGCAAGAAGCAGCACAGAGGGAGGGATACGTGAAAGTTGCAACAACAAAGCACAGTTGGGTGGTGGGGGGAGAGGTCCTTTAAACACATGCACTCTTATAGAGTGACACAAAAAAGTACCTCCAAAGGTGTGCCACCAGTGGAAGGATGCTGGGCGCCAACAAGAAGCAGTACTTTGTCCATGCGCCAGGGAAAAATCAGATAGAGAGAAAATGAAACCGCCACACACTGACCAATGAAAATCACGGATATGAGAGTGACTATGAATCCAAAGAACGGTAAGCAATGGAGGGGCTCTAAGCCTCCTTTAATCTAAAACAAAATTTCTTGCAAGCAACAGCGTATGCACGGTCACAGTCGAGACCTAAAAATACAGCTAGTGCAATCATACCATGAAGCAGATTTTTATGGGTTTCCAACATTCTTGCTGATGGAGGAGAATTTAAACTATTTTAAATTATTTTTTCATTACAAGCCTACTGCTGATTATTTATAAGGCTTATACTGGGCAAATTGCTATTATGGGTGATCAGATGTGCTTTGGTTCTACAACCAGTTAAAAAAAAACATTTAACTTCAAGAAAAGGAGTCCTTGTAGAAGGGGTTCCAGTTACATACAGTGTGCCCACCATTCACTATGCTTCATACGAAATAGACACTTTGAAATAAGAAAAACCCTGAGAGAGCCACTTTTATGGGCAAAACTTATTAAAAAAATAACCAACAAAATAGATGGTAGTCACAAATTAATAACATTTGAAATATTGTTAAACTATTTAAAACTTGCATGCTAATAAAATAAGATTTCCAGCTCTTTGAAAAGACAAGGAATTATTTGGAACATAAATTCAGTCTGTTCACTTTGGCTTTATAAGACTGCGGGTCTTCATTAGATCTTGGTAAAGAGAACGTTAGCTATCTTTCAAAGCAAAAAGAATTAAGAAGTATCGACAATGCCAACAGTTGTATCTTATGAAAACAAAGTGGCCTTTCAGTTACTGAAAAGAGTAGGTACTCAGCATATCGTCATACATGAACTTGGTCACTCATCCTTGCATCTATTCATCCACCAAATGATTCATTTTACATTTGTCTAGTCACTCATCCACAGTAAAACACATACTCAACAAGCATATGCAAGAGAAATTAAAAGACCAAAAGCAGAAAAAAGAAAAATGCTACACCATGTAGGTAGTAAATGTGTTTGCATTGAGGAGTATTTTCAAAATTAAAGACAGAGGTCATCTTGGAATACTATTCTATGTAGTGTTTAATTGCAGGGCCAATCAAGATGGCAGACATGCTCAAGATGACTGCTCAGTTTTGAAGCAGTGACCATATAGAATGCCGTGTCTTGCAAATGAAATCGGCAGTAAACAAATGGCCAAATAGCATTTTCTAGGGAGTGGTCAGGCTCTAGAAAAGAAAATGATCATAGAATAAATCACAAGTACTTTCATACAAGCACTGCTACATGCTACATATAAAATTACAGGTGGCGAAACAATATACAACCTGACCCATAGAACAAGGATTCGTAAACACAAATATACAGTCCCTAGGGCTGGCCAGAGTATGGTAACAAACCTGCCTTCAACACCCATCCCAGGTCTAATAATCTGTCATATTTCAAGTAACAAAATTCTTGTCTACAGATTTTAACACAGAATAATAACAATCTACTCTTAAAGGCTTATTGTCTTTAAAATATTTTTTTCAAAATAAATAGGCCATTTCTACTGCTTATTTCATTAAAAACAAATAAGAGCTATGCCATTTGAAATGTTTTTTCTCGAATGAACCAATCTGGTCTACATAGTTCATCATTGACTTGGCGCTATTAGCAATTCAGGCCCACTTTTTCAAGCACTTGAAACAGCCAACAGTCATACAATTGCAAATAAGTAAAAAAAAAAAAACTACATTTGACAAAAGTACAACAAGGAATATCACAGTGCAAATCTTCTACTCCAGGAGTTTCTCAAAAAGGGTACCCAACACCACAACCCTTACTCACAACAGCAGTATCCCATGTATAAAATAGATCAGGCCTATGGTATCTCACAAATTAATCATTGTTTAGTCACCATAAGCAATTCAGGCATTCTGCAAGGAGCATACGCTTTTCGGCAAATCATAATGCAAGCACTGTTTTGCAACATTAGCAAAAAACGTCTGCTCAACCAAATGATGCAGTTGAAGGGAATCAACATATCTAAGCAACTAAAGCCTGCTACAGCTGTTTTAAAGCTCTTTTATGTTAATTACGTAAGATAGAGGCAGCTGTGCTGTCAAGCCGGACGTACAAAACAGCATACAGTGAACGCATGTGACACTGTCCCTTTGTTGATCTTCTTTAAGGGTATTTGAATATGGAGAAATTAACTAGTTCAATTGTTAATACTGACCCCTGACAAATACAGTAGGAAAGAGCTTTACATGGTGTAAGTAGTTAACAAACACAACAGGAAGAGGCTTTATACTGGTAAGTCTATGACAAATACAAAAGGAATGGATTTTACATTGTAAAGGCTGAGAAAAACAGCATTCAAAGTAATAGTGAAAGACAGCCTAACAAAATCTTTAGATCAGGAAGGGATAGAGAGGCCTGCTTTTTATTGTGTACATTTCTTATTGAATTGATAGTATTGAGCTGAGTTTGAAGCAAAGTAATATTATTTTAACAAGTAAGAACACTGCCTCCGGTTCGTGGTAAGACTTGGTCTGTTCTGCCCCATCGCCCTCACAGGCAAGTGCTAACGTGTGTATTTAGTGTTCGGTATGGTTAAAAAAACTACATTTGAGAAAAGTACAACAAGGAATATCACAGTGCAAATCTTCTACTCCAGGAGTTTCTCAGAAAGGGTATCCAACACCACAACCCTTACTCACAACAGCAGTATCCCATGTATGAAAATACTCGTCAACAGGCTTGTGTTAATAATAATTCAGGTTTTTGACTTAAACTAAACATTTGATTCTCACAAGAAATACGTCAAGCCTACTTTCTTTGTAATAGATTTTTAGAATAAACACGTCAGATCTATGACATTTAATAGAGGGTTTCCAAATGAACTAATCATGCCAGTTGCCTTTAATATTGGCTTGTCATTATGGAAAAATAACTCAGACCCATTGTATGGAGACTAAACTTTTACCTCATATAAATATGAAATGATATTATAGCTTTTCTCAAAGGTTTGTCAGCCTAACCGACTCAGATTCATTGTATTGAACATAAGCTTTCCTACAAGATCAACAGTGGCACTCAATCATACCATTACACATATGTACAAAATCACAGTCAGTAAAAATAAATTAAACCCAATTTATGTGAGCCTAACAGGGATTCTCACAATACAAATCTTGTATCCCTAGGGTTTGTCAGAAAGGGTAATCAACACCAAACTCCTAGTCAATTATGGGAAACAAGATTTCATGTAAAGCTACGTGTGTACAGATTTTACCACAGTGTAATAACAATCCACCCTTAAAGGCCTATTTACTGCCTTTGTCGTAGCACTTCACAGATTTAGCATTTTACAGAAATAGATCAGGCCTAGGTATCTCACAAATTAATCATTGTTTAGTCACCATAAGCAATTCAGGCATACTGCAAGGAGCATACGCTTTTTGACAAATCATAATGCAAGCACTGTTTTGCAACATGAGCAAAAAAAGTCTGCTCAACCAAATGATGCAGTTGAAGGGAATCAACATATCGAAGCAACTAAAGCCTTCTCCAGCTCTGTGTTTTAAAGCTCTTTTTCTGTTAATTACATAAGATACAGGCAGCTGTGCTGTCAAGCCGGACGTACAAAACAGCATACAGTGAACGCATGTCACACTGCCCCTTTGTTGATCTTCTTTAAGGGTATTTGATTATAGAGAAATTAACTAGTTCAATTGTGAATACTGACCCCTGACAAATACAGTAGGAAAGAGCTGTACATGGTGTAAGTAGTTAACAAACACAACAGGAAGAGGCTTTATACTGGTAAGTCTATGACAAATACAAAAGGAATGGATTTTACATTGTAAAGGCTGAGAAAAACAGCATTCAAAGTAATAGTGAAAGACAGCCTAACAAAATCTTTAGTTCAGGAAGGGATAGAGAGGCTGCTTTTTATTGTGTACATTTCTTATTGAATTGATAGTATTGAGCTGAGTTTGAAGTAAAGTAATATTATTTTAACAAGTAAGAACACTGCCTCCCCTTCGTGGTAAGACTTGGTCTGTTCTGCCCCATCGCCCTCACAGGCAAGTGCTAACGTGTGTATTTAGTGTTCGGTATGGGACCAGAAGTAAGGTGACCCCAAGACAGAAATAAAAGAAGATTCCAATTGAGTGTGGTATTGTTGATGGTAGAGTTAGGAATCTTAGGAATCTCCGCAAGTTTCTTTCTCTTTTTTGTCGCAAAATGGTAGTCCACGCGACTGTTACATCCAGACTAGATTACGCCCACGGCCTCTATCTTGGCTTACCAGAATATTTGGTTCAACGTTTACAGATCGTGCAGAATGCGGCTGCGAGACTAATAAAGCACATTCGTTTTAGACAGCGTGTCTCTCTGCATCTGCGCGAACTGCACTGGCTCCCAGTGGCAAGCAGAATCAAATTCAAAGCCTTGACCCTGGCGTTCAGAGCTCTAAGGGGCACTTGCCCCAATTATTTAAAACTCAGACTCCCCCGCTACCATCAGGAGAGGCTCTTGCGCTCAAATTCCCTGCTTCAGCTACTCGCCCCACGAGTCAGTAAAGCTCGACTCGGAGGCAGGTCCTTTTCTGCTGGCACGGTGAAATTGTGGAACGCCCTACCGCCCTCCATCTAATCTGCTACGACAGAATCTGGATTTAAGAAGCAATTAAAGACCTGGCTCTTTATGCAGAAAATCTAAGCCTCTCTTCTGCTATTCGCTCTGCTTAACTGCTCACATAGCGCCGGGACACCTCCTCGTGAGGTAGCTGTTCGCGCTCTACAAATATCAGTATTATTATTATTATTAGTTAGTGAATAAATGCAGGAGGGAGACTAAATGACAATCTATGGATGATGAATAAATGAATGAATAAGTTCATGGTTGGATGGACGAATATGTGCATTGAAAGAAAAAAGTAGGCAAGCCCTATTGAAGTTTTACAATTGAAGTTGACAGAGTGCACTTTCATTTAGATATTTCAATTAGGCATTGTAGCCCCACTCTATACGTTATCTGCACTAAACTGATAAATGGGGGGTTGCATTAAAGATGTTTTGGAATGATTTGAACGAAAGTGGCAGTGGCTACTGTAATAAGTAAGGCGCAGACTGGATCTATGATTGTTTTAGATGGGTATCATAAACATACTATTATCCTAATATTCCATCCAGAATATCTTACCTTGACATTTTTATAAATCAAAATGGATTGCAGGTAGTATACAATATGAAAGACGTTTCTTCTACAAGATTATGATTTACATACTAGACAGCAACTCTTTCTATTGGGAAATTAAATTATAAAATACCCTCCTTTCGGACTTAAAAACGGTTCAGAAGAAAGATGTGTAGTATGTTTAAAATGTCTGTATAATCCTGCGTCAGACAATTCTTTGAAATTTTTTAGAGGCAGTATAATTTTTCGATTACTGCCAGAAATTGTCAGACTCGATTTCTTTCCATACCGTTATATACTTTTATTCCTGCCAAGGTACTTACTAATCCAACATAAATTCATACACCTCCACTTTAACCTCATGCGCGCGGGCCGTTTTCCCGCTGTGCGCTGAGTTTTAAAAAAACCTGCGTTACATGACCAGCTCGTCATGAGCGTACGACAGGCGTAACTCATGGCGAGCTGAGCTAGTCATGAGCGTAGAAGGGGTTAAGTATCTCCATCAAGAGAATGTTGGCATGGTTTACACATCTCTCGTTTAGGCAAAGCTGTTGAATATTTTAGAATTAAAAGCTATACCACAACACAATTAAAAAAAGTCCTAGCACTTGGGGAGCATCCCAGCCAACAAGTAGAGAGAAGCAGCAAATTCTGGTTGTAACATTCACAGAGGTCTCATCATAAAGGGGAATACGGTGACAATATACATATGTATCGCCTTGATAATTTGGTGCCTTGAAAATAGTCTGTATGTTGTTGAAAAAAGTACTATCCAATTCATTTTTCAAATATTTCAAAATACCTTTTGGCTATACAATAGGAGGCTACTCACAAGAATCAAGGTGCTTACTTCTGACCTCATTCTATTTCAGTATCAATACTCGGCTGACGTGTCATAATCAGTTTAGTCAGATGCGAGGCCTGGTTTGGAAAGGAAATATATTTACAACGAAGACCAGTAATCATGGTCCAATGTGGTATGCAAAGTAACTTGGTGCAGTATGTTTTGAACAATATTACAACCTATACATAATAATGATCAAATTACCATGTTGATCAATTCATAGTGGTATTATGCAAAACAAAGTGTGCCACACTTTTTACTTATTTATCCCGATTGGGTAATTTTGCATTTCCCATTCACATTTGCTTGCATTACGTTACATTGTAACCATGCATGCAGCAGAATTCATTACAGAGTGCATTGGACTGGGTGAAACAGTCCTCTGCCACATCATACAGTTTGTCTTGTAGGGCAGAAAGCTAGTGCCCTCCATGTGACGACACAGTACAAGCAAGCAATGTCAGGTATGAACATTTTGTGGCGTCCCTGCAAGGACTGCAACAGAAATCCATGAATGGCAAGAGCAATTCTCATTTCTAACAAGCGGATTGTCCAGTTCATGAATGATCAAATCAGCCTTAATGCAAGGATGAATGGGATGTGTGGCAGTCTGGTCAAGTAGAGAGACTGAAATTCCAAGAAAGCAAAAGGTTATTCGCCCATCTGAGAGGCTCAAGTCAGTTTGGGCATATTCACTCTCACTCATTGGAGTTAAAAAAAGTGGCACAACTTTCCTTGGTGGCATTGGGTTAATAAAGAATGTTTGCAAAGAGCTGATAATCCTTTAACTCTCCACTTCTGCCCAATGAAATCGGCATTGGAAGTGTAATGCGCCTTGATTATAGAATATCTTCACTTTGGTATGCTGAAAGCAGTCAGAGGTTATACTAGTTTCCTTATAAATGAAAGAGTATAACTCTATGCAGAGAGGCCCACAATACCCAACATCAGGTGCACACCTATGTAGAGTGATGTTTAGTGGAACTGCACTTGGACACTTGAAAATAAACCAGAATTTCTTTTAATCTCTCTTCTGAAAGCCAATAGTCCCGCAACATCCTTAACTGCAAGTCTGAGATTCACTGTAGTCAAATTTCTAGGAAACACTATACAAAAGAGTAATTTTTCAATTTCACATTAAACCAAGGGCGCCCCATTTCAAATGGGTAATGCAAGATATTAAACATCAGACATTTAAACTCCTGACTCACAGGCACATCAAAAGTTCACCAAGATCTTATGAAGCGTACTTTTAATGCAGCCATTCATTTTGCTTGAGAATCAGATATAATGATGATATAACACCCATTTTTGTAATCCACCAATGGCCACCCTTAGAAGCCGGACCCTAAAGAAAATAGCTTGACTTACGTAAAACCCTCAAATAGGCTCTCTTTCCCACCTGCCAGATGAATTGAGAATTTCAGAAGAAAAGATTTCATGTGGAGTCCTGAATCTCTATTAATGAACTGTCCATTATTCGAGAAATACTGAATGATAACCCAATCTCTCTATGCGCCACAATTCTAGAACTCATCACCCATCTCTCTCCATTAAGTCTTCAGACTCCTGCTTCGAGAAAGACCTTAAAAGAAATCCTTTTGCTTTATATTTCTATATTTTATCCAATTATTTGTCTAAATCATGGTGTCCATACATTACCATACAGAACATGATACAAGATGATACAGAAATCTAAACTGCAGTGTACAACCTGACCTCTTAATTTTAACTTCATTTTATTGTGTATTGTACACCCTTAAACAATCATGTAATTCAAATATATTTTACATAATGCTTTGTATGATTCTTAGGACAAATCAATAAACCTCTGGAAATTACATTTGGCCTACCAATTTTTTCCATTCATGCTAACCTGTGCCAACTCAACTGGAAAGTGTCTATTTTTTTAGACATTCTCTTTATATTAATTCCAGTAACTTATGTCCAGAAATCGCCCCCTTGTAGAACTATGTGCTTTATCAGCGCTAAGTTATGCAAATTTCGAATCCATTTTTGTTCACCAGAATGTATTCGGATTGTTTAACACTTTTATTCCAACTTATTTTATCACCGTTTATTTCACACCCAATTTACTGGATCTTGTTACATGTTACTTTGTAAATTGCTGTGATATCTTTGGGCATTGTTGAAAACCATTAAAAATAAATAAATAACGAGGAGCCAAGATGGCGCCCGGGTCGGACGCCTAGTCTCTCGGCTCCGAAGACCATCTCCTCCTTCGCTATTATCCTGCCGGCGATCCTGCACTAAAACGGCACGTTGCAGAAGATGATACTTTCCGACGACCCACGGTGAAATCCTGAGGCTTGCGCTTCCTCGCAAGCGGGAGAAACGTCAGACTGCAGTTTGCGGCCCGCAGCAGTGCTGTGACCGAGGCCTCGAGTGGATACCGAGGCCGGTTGCCAAGTGAACAACACCGGGCGTCAGCGACTGTGGGGAGCCGGTCGGATCATTTTTAGCGAGAAACGGCCGAATTTTGGAAAGTATGCCCCGCTGGACTGCAGGTACGGAACTAAGCGTGCCTGGCAATTTGTTTGGGGTAATCCTACGACTGCAGGAGCCTTGACTGTTGGCTGCCGAGGAACTGTTCGCGAATTGTCCCGCTATCGGCGGGAGGCTCCCGAATTTTTTTACTTCTTTAACATCGAACAGGGCGGCTCCTTATGGGACATTGCTTATGGCAACATATTGGTTCTGTCGGCCGCTATCTCAGTATACAGGTATCTGATGCCCCACTGTTCGCAACCTGGCCCGACTCGGAGTGACTCTACCAATGACCACAGCGGGCAGAATGGAGTGCAGCCTCGAGGAGTCTGAGCTACAATGTGATCGCGGACGTGTGGAGCAGGGGGACATGTTCGAAGGGGAGCGTGGAAGAGACCGGGGTTATGGCGGTCTTCTGGCGGCTGTTGTCTCCCTTCGTCACAACACGGTGCACTCTGTTCGAACCCTGGCCAGCAAGGTGGATGATATTGTGTGTGCACTGGGACGATCGAGAATGGCTGACTCGCAGGTCCATAGCGACATTCTTCGCTCCACGTCCGTCTACGGCAAGATGGCTGCCCTATGCGACAATGACTGCTTTGAGACTCCAAGCCCCGAGACGTAGCTTGCTGTGGATGTTGTATGCCCGGGACGACGTGAAAACCTCGGATTGAAATCGCGACGGGAGTGTTCGCCCCAAGCCATGCTCCCCGTTACCCGGAGCCGCTTCAGATGTGGTTGGACACCGAGACTTCCCTCCCTGGCTCGGCTCCGTTGTATATCATGAGGATGGTGTGCTTTTGGCCCAGGCTGGGATCACTGGATCTGCGTGTAAATGATACGATTGAGTGGTTGAATCGAATTGATACTTTTGGACTGCTGTTTACGCCCTCCTGGGTCACTTTGGTAAGCAATGGCGAAAAAGACAAAACGGGACAGGGATGAACGCTTCCTATCACAGACTGACAGTTTCTTCGTTGCTGACCGAGATAGATGTGCGACGTGCTGATTTCTTTGATTGCGCAATGTGCCGATTTCGTGCTTTGTAAATTGTCTGCTAGTAATGTTTCTTGTCACCGGACTTTACACCTTGTGCTAATATTGGAACTACGGGAGGGTGATGCCGGGGGACTGGTGGTGGGCTCCTCCCCGCTTCCCACTACTTTCATTGTAGTTATAGTTTAGGACCTTTTACTTACCTTCTATATTTCGGGACTCCTTTTTTTGGGGCAACAGGCACACTGCTAGGGGGGGGGGTAGGCCGTAGCCAGCTGCAGGGGTGCAGGGTGGGGGGTGAGAGGGGGTTTTCGTTTATTTCTTTTTGTTCTATGGGCCTTTTTCTTATAAGCTTAGGGTAATTCGACTTCCCGTTTATTGTAGTCTGAATGGTGTGTATTATTGCTTATTTAGATGTTTCCTTCTATGAGGATAGTCGTGGTGCTGTTAACATACGTGAATTGTGTATTTGTCTCTCCTGATCCTTCAACGCCGGAATCAATGTGCTGATCTAAGACATCCTGACACCGTTTATCCTTACGAACTAAAATTTGAAATTAGACCTCAGTACCTCTGTAATTAATCCTCTGCGCACTGCCGTATTGCTATGTACTGTATTCGTGAGCCTTCGGGCGTTTTGTTGGGCTTGGTGTACAATCTATTATAAATAAAGGTCTCCCCAAAAAAATAAATAAATAAATAAATAGCTTCTCAAACCCAATAAACATTGCTCAGCAAGAAAATGTATGGACATTTCACTTTACGTAGAGTGCACACAAAGCTTAATGCATACATAAAACAGTTTCCCAAAACTACATGAACCCAAATATGAAATCTTGACTACTCCCAAAGTTCAGATGTTCTAAAAAAAATACTATTTTTCCTCATCAACCATTTGCTGTTGTTTGTAACCAGCCTATTTTTCTGCGACAACCTTCCAAACCCAACCTTGCCAAACCTTCCCCTACTCGTCACTAATCCATACAAGTTTCTGTTCACAAAGCCTACAACATCCTGACCTTTTAATGCTAATCTTCACCAATTCATTATTGTCAATCTTTGACAACCAATCAATGTTACTGCTTTAACAGTGGTTCAACTCTTCTAACACTAAATACTGCTGTAATATTTTTCTATCTGTATGCCTATACTGTCAATGTCCTCGTACCTGGCAGCCAACCTCATCAGGACTTTGGCCATCGCAAACTTTCCTTGACTGAATGTGCTGGTTTACGATCTCTGAATGACAACATGTTGGGAGAACTGAGGTAGGTGGTTTGGGGAAAAAGGGATTTGGTGATAATGTTTGTTGTGTTCGAGCGGTCTGACATCTCCGGGAGGGGGTGTCCAGTTCATGACCATGACGGGCTCCTACATTCTCTCTCACCAGGTAATGGGGCTGGCTCGTTCCTAGGGGGGATTATTGGATTCACACATAAACACACACTCTAGGTAATGTAATGTAATGTAATGTATTACTTGTAAAGCGCACTGTTGCCAGCCGGCGTCCTGGCGCTGTATACCGCTGGGGAACCCGTCCTGGCTTTCCCTGTGGGATGGGCCCTACTGGGAGTCCCCAAGGTGGAGCCAGGCATCCCCAGCGTTGATGGGGCCGTTGTGGAGATTTGGCAAGCTAATGCCCAGAGTTGCCGAGTGGGACCCCTGGTTAGAGTAGGCACCGAGGCGAGAATTATCGAGTCCGCTGACCTTGGTCCACGACCCTGCCGCGTTGGGAATTGAACCCTGGTCCCGGGCCGACTTCTGCTTCCGGATCTGCTACCTCTAACCAGTGAGCCACATAACTCCACTTAGAGTAGGGTTTTGCATAGTAGGAGTATGCCAGATTACTGTCTTGTTGATATGCCTGTGTATGTGTAATATATCTATAACTAAATCACAAAATACAAAGCACAAGAACCAAATACAAATGTCAAGACCGAAAATATCAGGAGTTAATGAAAAAATTGAAAGAGAACAATGCTATTGTGATACGTAATTCAGATAAGGGTGGCAATATTGTGATTTGGAGCAAAGCAGGTAATACTAAGGAAGCATATGCCCAATTTAATGACTGATCCTGCTATGCAAGAATAAGCAGTTTGAACCTCAAGTCTGTTTGTACTGAGTTCTACCATAAATTGCAGACATGGAAAAGAATGGGTTTAATCACAACACAGGAATTCAAGTTTTTAAAGAATAACAATCCAATAATACCCACAATTTACTTTATTCCAAAGGTTCATAAAGATCCAGTCAAACCCCCAAGCAGACCTATAATATCAGCCCACAACAGTCTGCTCGAACATACACCACAGTATGTAGAATACTTTCTTCACAATCACGAGAAAACGTTGACATCTTATGATCGCGAAACAAGCGACTTCCTGAGAAAATTGTAATCAATCGAATGGAAAAGCAGTTACAACATGTTGGCATTAGACTTGACGTCTCTGTATACGAGCATCCAACATGATGATGGAGTAAAGGCTATGGAACATGTTCTAAACAAAGACTCGGAACATTCTAGCGAACACAAGATAATGCTATTAGATATAGTGACTGTTTACACAATAACGTGTTTATTTTTAACAGTGTACTATACCAGCAAACACGGGGCGTAGCTATGGGGGCCAGCTTCTCCCCCAGTTATGCCGGTCTCCATATGGGATGGTGTGAGGAGCTAGTCCTGAATACCAACTACTCTCAATATGTTAACAACAATATAAGAACATGACTACGCTATATTGATGACCTATTTGTTGTATGAGAAGCCACTGAGGAGTCAGCCAGGCAATTTGTGACAGACATCAACACAAATTAGATAAATTTACATTTCACTGCCATCGTTGGTAATATCACTGTTGCATTCCTAGATACATAAGTGTATATCAAAGACAACAAAATAGAGACAAAATTGTTCAGAAAAATAACATCGGGGAACTCTACCCTGCACGCCAGTCGAGTCCATCCCGACACCTCGTCAACAGTATTTCATACGGCGAGATGTTCCGGCTCAGACAAGTAAACACAGTAGATACAAAGATCTTTTGGCAGCACAAACAGAATCTAGGAATATGTTCCTTGACAAGGGCTATTGGAGAAAAACTATTGAATCTGCTATACCCATATCTATGGCCCGGCCCAGAGAGGAGTTATTACAGGACAAACTGGAAATTGGAGAGAAGTTGATTACTAATGACAATCAGGAAGATGGCAAAGAGTTCAGGTTAATCATGCAATATAGCAACCAGCACAAACAATTGCAGGCCATTATTAAGTGGAACTGGCCATTGGTACTCAACGGTCCGGTCATTGGATCTGATCTACCTCATAGATTAGCTATCAGGTACAGTAGGGGGCCATCTATGAGGGACCAGCTGGTTAAAACGAGTCCAGAAATCATAGAGGGGTCAAGCTGGCTCCAGAAGCACAAGGGGTTCTTCAAATACAAAACATGCAAGGCATGTCAGCATGGTGAGAACAGAATCAGCTATCAAACACCATTTAACCCCAGAGAGCCCAGCATAACAAAACTTCTAACTTGTAAAACTGACCATGCAATCTACGTCTTTTCCTGTCCCTGTAATCTGCTATATATTGTGAGCACAAAATTACAAGTACACAAACGTGTGCTACAACACTTGAGGGCCATTAGCAATAAAGATAACACCTACCATGTTGCCAGACTTTATAGAGATTGTCACCTATCCAAAAACAAAGGTCTCAAGTACTATGTGATTGACGCTGTTCCGCCCAGCAGAAGAGGCGGGAACAGAGAGAGTACCTTGAGAAAGCTAGAAACTAGGTATATCATAGAGATGGACACAAAGCAACCGAATGGGCTCAATATGTCAGAAGATCTTTACACATGTTTATAAATGTATTCAGTACTAGTTTAGAGAAAACGATTTTTTGGGTACCGACATATTCACAATACCTGACGTTTTGAAAGAGTTTTAAAGAGTCTTATCTAACTATTTTATCCAATGATTTTATTTACTATTTATATACTCAAGAAGTGCTTATCAGATATATTTAAACAATATATGTGTGTGTTTACATATGTATCTATTTATTGCGTTGATATATTTCCACTACATATTTATTAGAATATTTATTTCAGTATTTATATATTTGTCTATTGAAACGTGTATCTTGCCAAATATGTCATGAATATCTTTTGAAATTTTAAAGATAGTAGGTTCTTCTAAAACAGTCCATCAGTAAAAACAGAACTGCCATGTGGCAAACGAGATGGCATATGATATACTGGACTCCTTAGACTCATCTAAAAACTAGGTTTAAAAATTAGACCTAACATTGGTTGCATTAGAGATATTAAATGTAACATCCCTGGTAATTATACCGCTATTATCTCTCACATTTAGCAAATTAAGTGGGTATACACAATACATAGTGCAGACATTAGCCCCAGCAACTAAATTAAATGGCAGAACAGACATAGGAGGTTTCTCACAAACATATTGATAAATACACTTTTTGAGGAGACATCAATCTCAATCGATTAATAATCAAAATGAAAATAACAAATACAAACTTTGTTTTTATTTACAGCACTTAGCACTTTAAACACTTTGATAAATAGCACAATACACAACCCTTTTCCTTTTTACAAAATTATTCCGCGATCAGCAAATTAGCAGATTAAAAATATAAGCAATGCTAAAATGATCCAAATATAACAATACAAGAGACAAATATATAAAATAATTTTCTTTTGTCCAAATTAGGGTCACAAAACACTCTATAAAAGAGACTCAAGGACCTATGACAATGCGAAGATAACGATTGTGTCATAGTCCATCAGTTAGAAACCATAGAGGAGGTTTATACAATAGCATTTAATACGATACAACATATTACCCGACAATTAAACACAAGTATATGTTTACAAAAGAATACAAAGTAAATGTCTAATGAGATTGGAAAAACTCGATTTTAATGTTTCGTACATACATCTGCTCAGATCAACATCCATTTACATTGGTGTATATAAATATTTCTTTTATGTTCATTGCTGATTTGCACACGTGATGTTTCACAAACTGGCACTTGTCACTTTAAATACGAAAAGTTCTCACTTCTGTGTCATGTAATCAAGGCGCTTTCGAGCCGAAACGTGTCAGACCCAGCAAATAGCAATAAAGAAAACTGCAGCACGATTCTGTGGTTCATCTCTGTCACTGGTATGAATGCCGAGGAGTGACGGATTGATTGGATTATATATATATATATATATATATATATTATCGAACCAAAGTTATTCTTGTATTGAATACACGTGCCGCGATAATAAGTAGACAAAAGCAGATGAAAGTGATTACAAGGACCAAAAGCGTAAACAGTAGATACAGCTCTACCATGGTGCTAAACGTGTGTGTGGGTGTGTGTGTGTGTATATATATATATATATATATATATATATATATATATATATATATATATATATATATATATATATATACATACATATATAGCACCATGGTAGAACTGTATCTGCTGTTTACGCTTTTGGTGCTTGTAATCACTTTCATTTGCTTCTGTCTACTGATTATCGCAGCACATGTATTCTATACAAGAATAACATTGGTTTGATAATTCTATTGAAGACATCCCATTATTTATTCTGTACATTTCTCTGAGCACAAGAGACAGAGCAAAAGGTTCTTATCTTTTTCTACGATCCCTGAGGGGTCAGGGTTGTCATGTTCAGCGGTTGCCAGAAACCAGGTTTTGGGGGGAGGAGGGGGGGGGAGGGGGGTGGGGTGACAGCAGCACATTGAGCTAGCTGGTCTATAGGCAAACATATCCTTTGGGGAGGGGGGGTTTCAGGCACCAAGCCCCTAGTTTATGTTGTCCAACAAACATGCAAATCCTACAGATTAGTAGAAACTACACAACAGTTGGTATCAGAATTTTCATCAGCATGGTAATGTTCATCTTTCATGTTCACCACTGAAAGCTAACAAGCATTGAAAATGAAAAAAGTCTAGTCTTTGATTAAGTTAAAGCCATTTGCTTTGCTAATGGTATTGTATAGCAAAGCAAATGGCTTTAACTTAATGAAAGGTGAGACCTACTGCATTTTTAATGCTTGTTTTTATTTTATTTCCCTCTCCGTCTCAGATGAGTGAATAAAAAAGGAGGGAAAGCGCATACGTAATTTGCAGGCACACACATAGTGTACATAGTGAAGCATGCGCTCGTTTCCAAAATAATTTGGCAGCAGCGTTCGTGTCATAGCAGTTTTTTTTTTCTCTCTCTACAGCATTGCTATACCGGTTGACGAGCCAATAAGTCCTAAAACGAGATTTATTGGCTTTGCCAGTGCTTGTTTTTGAAACAGTGCAAGTGAGGAATGGGGACAGAAACAGGTGAAAGCGCTCATTACTGACAGGCAATTAAAGTCACATAGCGCTGGACCAAAAACCACAGCGCCCAGCACGGATTCATTGACACCAGTACAATTTATATTGTTTATTTCAACAGCTTGACATTTCCCAGAGGCATCAAGAGAGCTACTCAGAATTGTGTGCAATATAAATATTGTAATCCATTCGTATGTGTCGTAAATATAAAATACGTGCCTATAATGACCAGGTGACGCCATGTTAAAGGTGTAATACTTTTGATTTAACAAATCACTGAATTCTGGGATTTGTATGGTTAGTTGTATTCAATTAATACAATTAGAGTAATGCATCAAGGTTCAAATGGGGCTGGCAATAGGGGCCCGCTGGTTATTCTCTGCATTTGAGGGCGCCTGTGGCGAATCCAGAGTGCAAGGCCTTCAGCCTTGCCTATAAGCGCGCAGTGTGCTCTGCAGCGAGTGGCCGAGTATTGTTGTAGCAGCCCGAGCTCTCCTCCGAGAAGAGCGAGGCACATAAAAGAGAACAAGCATGGCCGACGCGTACTGCACTTGTTTGGGGAAGTAATTAATTAAATACACACGCAGGTCCGCAGTGGACCGCGCTTGTGAGATGACATAATTAAATACACAAGCGTGGCTGAATCAGACCGCGCTGCTTAGATTAAAGAATTAAATACATGCGCTGCTGAGATTAAATAACTAATTAAATACACAAACATGGCTGAAACAAACCACGCTTGTGCAATTAAATAATATAAAACAATGAGGGGTGGGGGGCTGAAGCAGGAGAGGCTGTCCGAGCGGCCATTACAAGCGTGAGGACGGTGCTGCAAATGAAAGGAAAAAAAAGTGCTTACTGTCCTTTAAAGGAAAGCGTGTAAATCCGCCTATAAAAGATCCAGTCCTAGTGGGCACGGCGAAACGGGGACAGGGTGGTAACCAGGAGGGACTAAAAAGCCTCCTGGACAATCAGTAAACCCCATTTAGTATAATTGGGGACGTCAAATGAAGCACACCAATAAAAATTACGTCCGGAACCGAAAAGTGAACTTCGCAAACCGTATTGATTCCAAAAAGGCTTGCATGGCGAGAGCAGCGCATGCGCTGCTAATGCCAGGTGAGACCTAAAAATCAGAAAAAAAGAACATTATTTTGAAATTTCTTAAATGCACACGAAGTGAAGCTGCTCGTGTCTGCCAGAATTACAGCCTAACCACAACGACAAACCAGCCTAAAGATAAAGCTATAAAATGTAGATATGCTAAATCACTTAAATAGGTTTTCATTTATATATTCAAACTAGAGCATGATTCAAGATTAGTCATGCATCAGTAAACTTATGCGGTTTACTGCTTCGGTGTACGGCTAAATATTACCCACAAATGCACTAAAAAAATGTTGAACAATATGAGTCATTTTATGAACATGTAGTGACTAAGAAGGAGTGAATGAAAAATGGCCTTTGTGAGCACAGCTCTGCAAACCCAAGACTGACTCAAAAGAGGATATCTCCAGACATCGCTGGCCAGGCGCAGGAAAAGTACAGGCATCACGTGCTAACCCTACAATCACGCAAACACAACAGGTGATGGACCGAATGTGGATCAATGTCACACACTCACCCCAGTCCAAAGATCTGGGCCCAAATCCATCATTATTGTTCCACATTCGGTCCATCACCTGTTGTGTTTGCATATTTAACCCTACAATCACAGCACATGAACACAGCCACTGTATGAAACAAAATGTCCACAAGAAACTACTGGCTCATGTGGAATAAATTGTTATGATCGGTGGGTTTAGTCTACAAAGTAGTCACACAGTTGTCATTTGTAAATTGCAACTGGACATCCGAAAGGAGAGTGGTATCTGAGTGTTAGCTTGCAGTATAATAGATTCTGTCGAAGTTAGTTGAGAACCTCAATATTATCCAACAGATCCCGTTTGTGATCTTGCCTGACTAAAGAAATCGCAACGAACTAAAGCAATTTTTGCAAATTTGCCAGGTGTTACCAGAGAGCCCACTGATGTTTCACAGATTTGTAGATAGAACGCATCCTGTCCCTTGAAATAACTGCAATAAAAAATGTAATACAGTCACTGTCGTATTTTTTTTTTAATTTTAACTTTATCACGAAAGATGGCTAACTCAATCACATATCTGCCGAACATCCTTGGGATAAGAACATCATGAATTTGATTTTGAGGAAGCACCAAATAAATACTTACAATAAACGGACTCTCAATAGGAAAAAACTGCACTTTCTTACCCTTATTTGAACTGTACTCATTGCTCCAACATAATCAAAGACAAGCACATACACCACCCATTGACTGGAACTTGTGAGAGTTCCAAATGCATTTAATTCATAAACTTCATCCGTGGCAGGGGATATGTGGGCGAGAATGGCTGTAAAATCAAAGGCTTTGTAGGTAAATATAAAAGTACCAGCTGAACCAACAATCTCAAATTTTCATTGCCACAACACTAAGCTAATAAGGGCCATAATCAGAACAGGGTTGTTTCCAGGCCCTAGAAGCCCTGGATAAAGCTGATGTTATAGGTAATCCCACCATTTGCCCCCGTCATTGGAAACAACTTTTGATTATGAGATTGGGAAGTCTACAACCACAAGGACTCAATGTTAGGAAAAGAGATGATTTTTTTATGAATAAGGTTTTCCTTTTCCAATGAAATGATATTTTTATCTGTGACTTATGAACACTGGTTGCTTGTTTGACCCTTACACATTTGGTTTTTGGGTGTCATGCAGAAGCACACCATTAAGCTATAGGTCCTTTGGTGGCATAGTGGTAGCTTAAAACACAAACCAGGTCATCTCCTTCGATCTCTTGGTCTTGCATAATTGCATATAAACTGTGAAGTTTTTTGCTTTATTGGACTTTTGTCCTTATAATTGAAAGAGGAATTCAGAAGGTTTCTAGACTCCTAAATAAATAAGCCATGAATCCTTTTTTGGTTTTCAAATTCTGCTGACATACGTTTAGCACTCTAGAGGTGCACTTTGATAGCAAGCTGGTCCTTTCTTTTATGTATTATGGGGAATAGTGTAGCTTTCCTGATATAGGCTGCATCATTCAAGGCTACACATACGTCCTGGCACCCACAGCTGTTTGGAGTACATGTAAGGATCATACACTTTTACTGTATTGTTTATATCCACCATCCCATTCATTCATTTATTTTTACACACAGTTTTGACACGCAGTCCTTTATGATTCGCGAATGAGACTTGGTTTGATGTTTTTGTCTCCACATGGCATCACAGGTCAGCTAGCACCTCAGATTTGTATGTTCAATGGTATCCATTCCTCCACCTTGTCCTACCCATTGCGTAATTTCTTTCGGTCATATAATGAATTCAATTAAATTCAATAAGCTTTATTCGGGTCATTAAAAATAACCATAAAAGCTAATACAAATACATAATCTGAATAAAATGTATTACAGACATTATAAAATGGTAGAAAAGTACAGCAATAAAAATATGATACAGTTAAAACACCATGCTTTTCCTTGCTTCAACAGATTTAACCCCTTCGATGCTCATGACGGAACGGTTCCGTCATGAGCGTCGGTTGACCTGTGCTCATGACGGAACCGTTCCGTCATGGTTCCATAAGCGCAATGGAACGTTCAGCACAGCACACAAATTTGCGCCGCGCTGATGAGGTTAAGGAGAAACGTTGCTGTAAAAAAACATACATCCAGTTCATTCATTGAGACGATTAACCTCATAGCAGCATCATTTGTAAAAGTACAGTATTTTAAGAACAATTGTTTTAGAAAAGCTACACGGACATTCCTATACAATTCACAGACTAAGAGAAAGTGCAAAGTGCTTTGTTTGGTGTGGCCATCACATGGACATGGGAAGGCTGGATATTCTTTAATCCGTGGAAATGCTACCAGATGGTGTGCGAGCCCGAATCTAACTCTGGTGAGGACATATCTGTGGGACGCTCTGATTACCTGGCTCAGATAAGTTTGAAAACCTACTGCATCTGTATAACGGAAGTAGAATTGGCAAGTAGTTAGATGTTCAAAAGCACTATTATACCCCCTATTTCTATGGGATAGGAATAAGTTCTTGATTTCTGGTTTCGTCAATTCTAACATTGCAGCATGGTCGTCCTTGAAATAAGTGCAGTTTCAGGCAAGGGTGCAGGTTGTAAGCTTCTTTAATTACGATTGTAATTACACCCACAGGGAAAGGCCGCCGCTCGACTCCAGGACTCCGGGCAACTGACTATCGTTGCCCAGAGCGCTAGAACCGAACGGAGGGGCAGAACACAACAAGAGAAGGCAATCCCTCGTGCTGAGCACAGCACGAGGGAATACATATACTACAACTTCTCCCTCTTCACAACATTTCAAACAAAATGAGAATGTAAGGGAAGCAATGGCATGTAAGTTAGGACATGAACAGAATTTTAAAACTGAGACATGAAAATAAGTTTCAACTTAAAACATAATCATTGAACCTGACAGGTAACCTCCTACATCGAACAGATGGGGCGGAAGCTTGGAGTGAAACCTCCTCAACAGTCTCAGAGAGAATGGAAGGGGAAGAGGTAGACGGGAAAGAAGAGGAGAGACCTGAAGAGGAAGGAGGAGAATCAGTTACAGAAACAGAAGCATCCGAAAAAGGAGAAGAGGTAGAAGAAAATGTAGGATCTAACCAAAAAGACCAGTCACATTGATCAAACTGCTGTTTGGACAAACGCAACAAGGAACGAGCTTGTGAGTCGGAAAGGAGAACCAGAGCCCTTTTGTTCCACCACCCTCTGCTGCCAAGTAAGGCAGAGGCTTTACTGACAGCAGTTACCTGAACAGGTGTGGAAAATTTAGAGAGTCCTTTGGCAACCTTTCTAGGATTTTTGATGAGGACCCAATCACCAACTTTTAGGACAACAGAAGTGAAAATTTTACCTGAATCATGTCTGGTTTTCATAAGGGATTGTTTCTGAGAAACTTTTTCAGAAAGAGAGACATCAGAAGGTCGAAGGGTCTTGACGTTTTTCGCAGACAACCATGTGGGACACAATTTGGTATGTACATTCCTATTTCTTAACAAAGAAAAGGGGGAAACACCAGTGGTACAATGGGGAGAAATGTTATACGACCAAAATTTCTCTTCAACAAAAGTTCTAACATCATTGTGTGAGGAGATGGCTGTTTGAACAGCATCTTTAAGCAGTCTATTGGCCCGCTCAACTAAGCCGTTCGAGGTGGGAGAATAGAGAGCAACCTTGAAATGGACAACATCATGCTCGATTAAAAATGAGTCAAATTTCTCAGATATGAAATGGGAACCATTATCGGTGACCACCACAGAAGGACAACCTTCGATGATGAACAGATTACGCAAGAATTTGACGGCATTGGTAGAAGAGGGGGAATCACAAAACATGTGGTACAACCATTTGGAATGATAATCAATGAGGAGAATGACATATTTCATGTCATGGGGAAGGACGTCAAAGGGGCCAGAAAAATCCAATCCAACCTTTTCCCAAGGATTGAGTGGAAAGGGAACGGGATGGAGAGGTGTACCAATGAGTTTCCATTTCTTATCCGAGAGCAAACATTCATTGCAGGAATCAATGTAAAATTTTACCTGGGACTCAATAGAGGGCCACCAATAATGTAATTTGATGAGTTGAGATGTTTTAGTTATGCCAAGATGTCCTTGATGTGCAAATCTAATGATATCGGGTCTGACATCAGAAGGCGGAACAAAAACATCATGCCTCATAATTAGGTTGTCAACAAGAGAGAGTTCAGAAGAAACCATGGAAAATGCCTTAAGTTCATTTGACAAATTTCTACTCTCGGGCCAGCCCTGAGAAATGTATTGTGCAACCAACTTGAGATTCTGGTCATTTTCATAAGCTTTTGACCAAGAATCCTCTGTAATGAAAGGGCACGATTTGTTGGCGTCAAGGGTGGCGACAACACACTCAACATCACCAAAATCTTGAGCATCTGAATCAGAATTGAGTGACATGCGAGATAAACAGTCAGCACGAAAATTTTTGCCACCTGAAATGTGCTTAATATTGAAATGAAATTCATGTAATTTGGACAAAAGTCTGACAAGTCTTGAAGAGGCTTTACCTAGGCCATCACCATTGAGAAGTTGAGTGAGAGGCTTGTGATCGGTGAACAAATCAAATTCTCTACCCCAAATGTAGTTCTTAAATTTTTCAATCGCCCAAACACAAGCAAATGACTCACGCTCAATGGTGCTATAGTGGGTTTCAGAATCTTTAAGTGTTCTGGAAGAAAAGGCAACAGTGTGTTCCCTACCAGAAACCCACTGGCCAAGGACAGCACCCAAACCAGTCAAGCTGGCGTCAACCATGATGAAACACTTGGCAGAGTCCTGAAAGGGATGCAAAGCAGGGGCACCAATAATCATGTCCTTGACATGTGAAAAGGAGGAATTGATCTCTTCAGTCCAAGCAAATTTGGAACCTTTGCGAAGCAAAGAGCGAAGGGGTTCAACAATTTGGGCATAGCCTTTTACAAAACGGGCGTAATACTCCGCTAAACCCAGAAAGGAGCGGAGAGCATCCTTGTCTTTGGGAGGAGACGCTTGAGAAATTGCCTCAATGAGGGAGGACTTGGGTTTTATGCCTTCGGGAGTCAAAGTGTGACCCAAGTAATCCAGGGATTGGGAGCCAAATTTACATTTGTCAGCCCTGACGGTCATTCCAGCTTCATTAAGCTTGGACAACACAGAAGAAAGATGGGATAAATGAGAATTCCAATCAGGAGAGAAAACCAAGATGTCATCCTGATAGGCCTGAACTCCAGGAACAGACTCGAACAGATGATCCATGATTTTTTGGAAAACACTAGCTGCGCTAGCAAGTCCGAATGGAAGTTTCAAATATTTAAAAACACCAAATGGGGTAACAAATGTGGTGAGATCTTGAGAGGATTCGGTAAGGGGTACCTGATGGTATGCAGAGCGCAAGTCAATAAGGGAAAAATACTTGGCACCACCTAGGTTGGCAAGAAGGTCATGAATTTTGGGAAGGGGGTGGCAATCAACCAAAATATTTTTATTAAGGGTGCGAAGGTCGGCACATAGCCTGACCTCGCCATTCTTCTTGCGAACGATAACAATGGGTGAAACCCATTCGGAGGAATCCGAAGGTGCAATGATGCCATCCTTTTTGAGGGAGGTGAGCACAGATTTAAGTTCGTCTCTGGCACTGATGGGGACAGGACGGACTTTATGGACAACGGGTTGTGCAGAGGCTTTGAGTTTGATCTCATGTTTAAAACCTTTGACTGTACCTGGTTGATTGGAAAAAACATTGGGAAATTTGTCCAAAATTTGTTTGATGTCTGCCTCATGATTATCAGAAAGAAGACAAACAGAAACAAAAGGTGGAACCGGGGAATAGCCTTCAGGTGGATCACCAACTCTAATGGGATGATCCGAACCAGGAACTAGGAAGATACCCATTTTGGCAAGATCTTGCCAGCCAACTATATTGGGACCCTTGGTTGCAATATAAATCTTTGTGATAATAGATCTCCCAAAACATTCAAGCCTATAGTTGAAGTAGCCCAGCAAAATAATATCAGATTCATTAAATGCTTTGGGACTAAGGTCAGGTTTGAGCAAAGAAATGGAATTGTTCCATTTTTCAAGAAAAAATGCTTCATTAAGAATGGTTATCGGAGATCCAGAATCTGCCATAACTGTAACTTCGATGTTCCCAAACAGTGCAGAGCAATAAGGACCTTTAACCAAATTAGAGGTGTCAATGAAGTTGCAATGGATAGAAACAACCATGTCTTGAAATTCATCAATACAATCATCCAGATCAGGACATACAATACTATTTACAGAGGGTCTGGACGATCTCTTGACAGATTTGCACATACCTTGGAAATGACCTAATTTTTTACATAAGACACATCTTTTCCCTGAAGCAGGACAAGAGGGGTTGTTGCCAATATGTGACTTAGAACCACACCTGTAACAATAAGGATTAGGGTTAGGTTTCTTTTGAAATGATCTAACAGACCTATTAGTGTTAACTACACTAATTGAAGTGGCATTGTCATATGAAGGAGAGTTAAGAGAAGAATGAGCTTGGTCTTTTTGCAGTGCATTAGAGGTGGTGATGGATCTTTCAATGCTCTTGGCAATGTCAATAGTTTCTTGAAGACTAGGCTTCTTGCAGCTCAAAAGGCGTTGTTGAATCTTTTTTGAAAAACACGCAAAAACAAATTGATCCCGAATGTATATGTCGGGATTAGACTCAAATTCGCAAGTAGATGCCAAGATCCTTAACTGAGCAATGTACTCCTCAATGGACTCATCTTCTCGTTGTCTCCTTTTAAAGAAGTTATGTCTCTCAAGCATTTCATTAGGTTCTTCACCATAATGTCTTGCGAGTCTAGATAAGGCTTCCTTATACTCATCCCAATTATCACCAGCATCCCCAGTAGGAGGAGGGGATCTTGGGAGATTTTCAAAAGTATGTTGCGCAGCAACGCCCAAGCAACCATATAAAATGGCAACTTTCCTCTCAGGAGTGAACTTAACTGCATCAATGGCTACGATATGGTTGGCAAAGGCTCTAACCCATTGACGCCATGGAATAGTAGGTTTTCCAGGGAGTTGAAGAAAAGGAGGGGGTTGGGCGAATTGCTGAGAAGAAGCCATTAAAACGAATGAAAATGTTAAAGTTGTAATTGTAAATGAGCAGAAAACTATAAGCATGTATTGGAGCTAAAATGAAGGTAGAGTGTGTCTGTCGAAGGACGAAGGAGCACACAAAGTAATAAGTAAATTTGTCAAATATAATAAAAATAATGTAAAAGTACCAGTATTTATCTCCAGCGTGTGAATAAACACCACAGAAGCGAAGTAAAGGTCGCGCTGCAACGTCAGTCATTAGGAAACTGACTCCGTGTGAAGATTAGCGCGGAGCGAGTGGAGGTTGACAGTCGTAGCTAGGCAACGCCTAGAAATGGCTGCCAAACGTAGCGTGATGACGTGTCAGCGTGATGAGATGAGACGCTGGTGTGGCTGCGTCAATTGCGCGAGGAAATGAAGAAGCGCAGGACGATGACGCTTTGGAATCTTGTGACTCACCGGCTGAAGCTCGAGCGCTGGCAACCGTCAGAATGACAGGCAACGCGGTGAAAATGAAGGAAAATCACCGGAAAGCAGATCACGGTTGAGCTCACCAGGTAGACGTGATGTCCGTGAAGGTGGTGTCCGTGACGCGTAGATAGGTCCTTGTGGGAGCAGGAGGGCGGGCATAGGAGAAGTAGGCCGAGTTCTTCCTGGTGGGTGTCTCGTGGGTTCGGGACCCGCTCTTTTCGCCAAATGAAATAAGTGCAGTTTCAGGCAAGGGTGCAGGTTGTAAGCTTCTTTAATTACGATTGTAATTACACCCACAGGGAAAGGCCGCCGCTCGACTCCAGGACTCCGGGCAACTGACTTCCGTTGCCCAGAGCGCTAGAACCGAACGGAGGGGCAGAACACAACAAGAGAAGGCAATCCCTCGTGCTGAGCACAGCACGAGGGAATACATATACTACAGTCCTTAATACTTAATTTAAAGATATCATTAGAACACTGTACAATATATTTTAGCCATGGGATCTTAAACCAGTTATCCAGCCGAAGACAGTCTAGGATAATTAATCTATTAAATGCTGTCTCCTCCTTACACCATATTAGTCTCCAGGTCAATAGTGGCCTGAGCGCTATTTTTTCTGATAGGTAGCTAATACCAACTTCCCTGTGGATAGATTCTGTTGATGCCGAGGTAGGTAAGCTAAATAGATTTTTTTAAAACTTATTTTCAACTATTTGTAGTTGATGATTGCAGCCGTGACCCCATACCCCTGCACCATATAGTGCAATGGCTGTACTTCTGGACAAGTAGATATGTAACATATCTTTGATTCGTCGGTCACCCAATTTTGCTGCAAATCTAAAAACACTGTGTGAACTTTTAGCCATTTTAGCTTGGACGTTTAGCTTTTCTTGCGTCCAAGTACCATTCCCAGCAAATGTTATCCCTAAATAACAGAATTTATCAACCGTCTTAATTTTCTGTCCTTCTATAAAAAAAGGTTTACATGTTTTCCTATTTTGGCCACATACCATACATAGCATACGTTTTGCTTTTGTTAATTACCATTTTCCTCCCAGTCATGAAATCGGCAAATACATCAAGAAGTCGCTGCAGCCCTAATGGGGTTATTGATAAAAGTACAGCGTCGTCCGCGTATAGCAGCACTGGGACATCTATTCCATTCACCTTAGGTGCATCCGATTTAACTTGTTTAAGAATTGAGTCCACCCCATTTATAAAAAGTGTAAACAATAATGGGGCCAAGACGCATCCCTGTTGGATGCCTAATCTTACCCTAAATTTGGAGGTACATTCTCCTCCCTGACCAAACCGACCAGATGTGCCAGGAAGAAGATTATAGCCTCCGGGGCACCAAAACCTAATAGTGTTGGCCATAGAATGGAATTGTCCACTAAATCGAAGCGCTACTGAGGTCAGCAAAGCACAGATAAAGTGACCCTTGTTTAGCACAAGCATATTTTCCAATAAGTAGCTCTAAATTAATACATTGTTCAAAGGTGCCGCTCCCTTTTCTAAAACCATATTGTGATTCAGCTAAAATCCGGTTATCCTCTGCCCATTCTTCTAATCTTACTAGTAGGATCCTGCTCATTATCTTTATGGAGGAATCTAATAGCGAAATCGGTCGATCATTTTTCTGATCCGATTTTACCCCATTTTTATAGACTGGTATTATAGTTGATTCTCCCCAAGTAGCAGGTGGGCCTTCCATGACAGCTGTATTGAATACAATATTCAAGAGAGGCCCCATAGAGATGGTAGTGCTTGAAATACGTCAACAGGGACCCCATCCGGGCCAGGAGCCTTTCCCCCTTACTACTCTTGATACCTTGTATCACTTCCTCCATAGTTATAATCAGTGGTATAATTGGCCAGGTTTCTAAATCTGTAAGATTAGTAAGATTACTAGCAGTATCCGTTTTAAAGACACTTGAAAAGTGGGCAACCCATGTCTCACTATTCATATTGGATGACAGTTAAGGTATGGCTTAATTTAAAAAAAAAAAAAAAGGAGAGTTTACTGTAGCCCAGAATAATTGGCAGTCGGATGTGTTGGCGGCCTGGTGAAGCTTATCCCAGGCCTCCTGTTGTAGTTCTCTTTTCCTCAGTCTAAGAACATCTTTATATTCTATCCTTAATTTCTTAACCAGCATTGTATCCCTGGGCTTACAGGACAGTGCCTGTTTTAACAGGGTAGGTGCGTGTGTACAGGCGTGATAAACCAGCCCTTATTCCCTGTAAATTCCTTATTTGAAGCTACGGTAAAAATAGAGTTAATATTTTTATTAATTTTACAAAAATGTAATAAAATCAAAGCGGGAGATTGTAATAAAATCAAAGCGGGAGAGTTGCTATCATCCAAGTTCTCCATTATTTCTGGGTAGCTGCTTCTGATTATATTTCCCATCGTTCTTTCCGGGTTTACACCTTTCCATTTAATTCTTACCCCGTTTGGCCTAATGGGTACAATATGATCAACAATTACTGGTGTATTATCGAACAAGGTTTCCCAGATATCTACTTTTAATACAATACAGTTATGATCGCAGAGCATAGATTCTTCTATCCTAACTTAGGGGTAATATTGGCTGATACCAAAACATGATCTATGGTGGAGTTGGCATTCCTTCCCGTAAAAGTGGGAACCACATATTCCATTCCATGCCTCGCACATGGTATAATATCTAGATCATGGTTGGCCATAAAGGTGTTAAGCCATTCCCCATAAGAATTGTGGGGGAAATTAATACCATCATCTCTTGAATCATTTCTAACCCCACATACCCTAGTATTAGAAAGTGGGCAGGTGGAAATGTTAAAATCTCCCACCCAGATTATATCAAACATGGCCAACATGCCCGCATTAAGCTCAGTAATAAAATTTTCCAATTCCAGGACAACCTTAAACCGGGATTTATCAAACAAATTGTTGTAAAAATTAATTTAAAAAACGTCTCGAGCATGCTTTTGTTGCAACCTTAGTACCGGAGAGTGGCACCCAATATTAATATACTTTTTTACAGTCATGTTTAATTTAATTGATATTAAAATAAGGAGCCCCCCCTTGGCTCTGCCCGCCCCTGATCTTAAGGCCAGCAATTCATAAGGAGTTAACCCATCAAAGGGAGGCGCTAGGGGGCGCACAGCGTAATGGCTGCCTGAGCTGCAGCTCCGCCGGGCGATCGTCCACTATGTGAACTTTTGCCGCTACCCACTCTCCAAACTCAGTCACGGATGGGGGAAGATGTACTGCATCGACTGGGATGAACCAAACGGTCCAACGAACGGAGATTACAGACTTTTTCTCAGTGTAAAGCTGTGGCGCGATCACTTGCCTGACAAGATGGCTGTTGCCGGATGGCGGACACTCGACTAACAAAGCACTGCCGACATATGTTCGCCCACCGACACCAGCGATGCTACTTTGGGGGTAAGAACCTGTTCCCTGAGCCCTCCGGTGATTGTATCTCGCCCCTCGCCCCTTGCCGCTACGGACAGCCAAGCCCCTCAGCCGTGTCACCGGACTGTAAGCCTGACAATATGGCGGCGGCCGACATCGGACTGCACATAGTATCGCCTTCTCTCCTGTCGACACGCACTCAGCCCAACTTTGCTGTTTGACTGGAATAGACACGGCGATATCTGCTGTTTGCTGAGCTGCGGAACTGGCGCGCTTGATACACACGTTGCGCAGGGTGTGTTGTGGCTGGCGGTTAGCGCGGAGGAGTGGGAGTCCCGCCGCAATTACACACTGCTCCGGGGACAGTGAGGCCCTGGCGGTAGACCGCAAACCTGCTTCTTACAGCCTGTCGCAGACCCAGAACTGGCGCACTGCCGGCCCCTGACCGCATCGCACCGAGCTGCGGCGTAAAAGGACTAACGGCGATCTCCCGGTTAGCCACGGGACCAGGTGGCTATCAGCGTTGCCCCCTTCCCAAGACTGGGGGACAGTCTCGCATGCGACTACTACACACCCTGCGAGGAACACCACGGCGACAGCAACTAGGGTAACGAGGGCGTCTGGGCCCGCCAACAGGAAGGCAACATCCGCAACCGCCGCCATGGGAAAGCCGGATAAGCAACAGCCGAAAATATCATTTGAAAACAGAAAGGCGGCGAAACTCACGGAGGAGGTGGTGGAGGGTGGTGACACTGCTGAGCCGGCGACCAACAGTAACATAGAGAAAATCCTGCTGGCGATCCAGTCGAATCTGCAGGATATAAATGGCAAGCTGGATAATCTGACTTGCAGAATGGACAGCATGGCCGCCCGGCAGGAGAAGCATGGCGAAAGTTTAGATGAGGCCGAAACAAGAATTTCCGCGGTCGAAGATGAAGCGCGGGCTTCCACCTCAAAGTGCGCAGGTATGGAACGTCTCCTGGAGGTGATCAAAGCGAAGGAGGAGGATTTGGAGGCGCGCTCGAGGCGCAATAACGTCCGAATCACAGGCCTGCCGGAGACAACCAACACAGGGCGGATGGAGAACTATGTCAAAAATCTGTGCAAAGACCTATGTGGCGCGGAGGCCTTATCGCCACTTTTCATTGTGGAGCGAGCACATAGGTCGCTGGCCCCGAGACCACCACCTGGCGCCACACCGAGACCAATAGTGGCGCGGATCCTCAATTACCGCGACAGGGACACGATCCTCCGGCTTGCAAGGGAAAAGGGGAAAATTCAGCATCAAGGCAATTCCTTGGAGTTCTATCCAGACCACACGGTCGCGGTCCAACAGGCCCGGAAGGAATACACCGCCGTGAAGGCCAAACTACGTGACCTGAACATTGTGTACTCAATGTTGTATCCAGCTCGACTCCGGGTGGCGTGGAGGGAGAAAGCGATTGTACTAGCGACACCGGAGGCGGCCCAAGACTTTATTAAAAAGGTGCAACGCGAGACGAGAGAAAGCTCGCAAAATGGTCAACAGCGAGACTCGGACTGAAGCCACTAACTCGATTCCACGTCGACCAGCAGTGAGTTTTATTGTACTGTGCACTAGTGTGCGTCATAGCTTGGCCGCTGATGACTGTGCTGCTCAGGCCCACATGGCACCGAACTCCTAAGTAGAGAATTATAGCGATGGCACTGCACTGTCTGCATAACTGTATAGCTGGCGACTACTGGGGCAGCCGGGACTGCTGCTCACCAATATAGTGGTATAATTGACTATGGCTTGGGGCTGCCCCACGCTGCAATGCCCTCCTCACGATATACTGGCTAATAGTGTCGGCTCATTCTGGCGTAGTAATGCTGACACGGAGCGGGCGGGCCAGTTCCACCACACCGCATTAACTGATGTGTCTTTTCATCGTGAACGTTAAGGTGAGGTAGCCATGTGAACTACACGCACTATTGGATAATCGACCTTGCAGAATGTAGTCTGGAAACTATGCACCTGCATCCACACTCCCCGCTCACTGCTAATATTGACGTTCACACGTCTATTGTATGGGGCGATCAGAATACTGGGTGCGATGTGGAATGTGCTGGATACTGCCGTCAAATGGAGTTGGTGCATAATCATACTACCCCTAGCATATTGTGGTTATTGTAACACCGGTGGTGTGTACTTGGAGAGTGGAGGGGGAGGCGGTAGGTGGTCACTTAAATTACACGATTATACTGTTTATATAGCATCGCCGGCACCCATCTATCGGGTGGAGAGTTGTGCTCCTGGCGGACCTCCGGGAGGGTAAAACCCACTAAGAGTTCTAATATGGGCATTATATTTAAGGTTATAAGTTCGGGGGAATGGTGCACTGAAAGGGTAAGGCTTCGGCAGGTTGGGGTTGCTGGAGTGGGTGGGATAAGGGGTGGGGGGCTGTTCATATGAGTGCAAAGACCGACAGATTTCCATGTGTCTATCCTTCTTGTTTCCCCGTTGGTACTGACTGCCTTTGATATGATTGGGCTTAATGCTAAGGATCTACAAGCAATCTTCGCAGTGCTGAAATGTGTAAAAATGTCAGGTTGTGTGTTAAACGATATGTATGGGTTCTAGAGATACGGGTAAGAGGAGCCTGAACATTCTTACTTGGAACATTAGGGGGTTCTCCCAACCTCGGAAAATCAGACAGATTTTTGCCAGCCTGGCAAGGTGGAATGTGGACATAGCGTTCCTACAGGAATCACACCTTGCACCTCACACACACGTACAATTAGGGTCGAGATGGGTTGGAGGCAGTCTACAGGGCCTCATACTCCTCCTACTCTAGGGGGGTGATCATACTGATTAAGCGGGGGTCGGCTTCGAAGCTAACTATGTCACACAAGACCCCTCTGGTAGGTTTGTGCTGGTGACGGGTACACTGAGGGGCCAACGAGTGACTCTGTTGAATGTATATGGTCCAAACACTGACGCACCGGACTTCTATCGGGAAGTCTGGGACCACTTGCAAAAACATAATGGCACACACATATTATGCGGAGGTGACTGGAATGTGACACTACAGGACGGATTGGACCGCTCTTCTAATTCCCTGGAACAACACAAGCAATCACGGCTAATGGTGGGTCACATGATGAAAGACCTAGCTCTGGCTGATCTCTGGAGGCTGAAACACACTGACACATCAGGCGCCACACACATTACAGCATCTCACAACAGCTGGTCCAGGTTGGATTACTGGCTAGGCTCTAAGGATCTGGCACTATGGGCCGTCAACTATAGGTATTGCCCCGCACGCTGTCAGACCACAATCCGGTTCTGCTGCAACTGGAAATTCCACGATACACACCCCCTCCTTTCCAATGGCGCTTCAATTCCCGTGCCCTCACTGACACGGTGTATGCAGACACCATTAAAAAAGCAATAAGGGACTACTTTGACATTAATGCACAGACAAATGAGGACCCGTGTCTCCTTTGGGAGGCATTCAAAGCCACGATTAGAGGGGTCTGCATGAGCACCACCATAGGGGTCCTAAAGGATATTAGAGGCCAAATCCGCCATTGCGAGCAACAGATGAGGGACTTGGAGTCGATGTACGAGGCCACTCAGGATGTTTCCCTCTTGTCTAAACTGCGCGAAGTGCATACTGAACATGCAGACTTCCTAGAGTCCGAAATAAAATACCTAGATCGCAAACATATAGCTAGAACCTTTGGAGAGGGGGGCAGGCCGGGGGCTGTGCTGGCTTGTAAAATCTGTGAGGGCCGGGGTCAAACAGCGATACTCAGGGTGAAGTCCAAGGAGGGTATATTGCAAACACACGCTACGGACATATTAAAATGCTTTGTAGACTCCTTTGGCTCGCTATATCAGTCGCAACCCACAGCTCCAGCAGAAGAAACGTATGACTACTTGCATAATGTGGCGATTGGCTGGCTATCGGATGCGCACAGGGAGTACTTGGCTAGGCCCATCACGGTGGAAGAGGTGACCGAGGTGATAAGTTCCCTACCAAATGGTAAGGCGCCGGGCCCTGACGGATACACCTCAGAATTTTATAAACAATATGTGGACATTATTGATCCGCATTTAGTAGACATGTATGGCACCTCTTTTGAAAAATCGATACTCCCCCCCCCCACGCTGCGCGAAGCCATGATTATCGCTCTCCTGAAGCCGTCCAAAGACCCAGAGGAGTGCGGTTCATATAGACCACTATCTCTGATTAATGTGGACTCGAAAATCCTTGCGAAACTTATAGCTGGGAGACTGTCCCCCCTGATGACCCGATTGGTCCTTCCGGATCAATCTGGCTTTGTGCCAACCAGATCGACCACACATAACACTAGGTCCCTGTTTGCACTCTCGCACTACCTTCAACCCTCGGTTAAAGCAGTGGCTGTCATGCTTGACGCCGCAAAGGCATTCGATTCCATTGAATGGCGCTACATGCTTACCGTCCTGAATAGAATGGGGTTTCCTAAACGGTTTGTGCAATGGGTTTCCTTGCTTTATACAAAGCCGTGTGCCTGGATCAGAATCAATGGCTATGTTTCGGATCAATTTGCAATTGAGCGAGGTACGAGGCAGGGCTGCCCGCTCTCGCCTCTCTTGTTTGCACTAGCACTAGAGCCGCTGGCCTGTCTGGTGCGACAGAACTATAAAGAATCTGCTTTGCAATTTATAGCCAGACCGCTTCACATATCGCTATATGCGGACGATATGTTACTCTATGTCCGTGACCCTGAAACCCATCTAAACCCATTACTCAGGGAATACATAAGATTCAGCGGACACTCGGGGCTGGCGATTAATTGGGCTAAATCCTCTATCATACCCCTCACTGACACCACATCACCCTTTGCGGTGGATTTCCCGTTGGAGTGGCAACAGGACCCAATTAGATACCTGGGGGTCATGTATCACAGAGATCCAGAGGAGGTACTGCGGGCGAACTATGGAGTGGTACTCTCGAAGCTGGAAGATAGCATCCAACGCTGGATACACTTACCACTATCACTGGCCGACAGAATAGCTATCGTCAAAATGAATGTATTGCCCAAATTGTTATACATGTTTAATAACATACCGATCACGCCACCACAAGCAATATTCCGTCGTATAAACTCCCTGGTGAGGACCCTGATCTGGGCAGGCAAACAGGCCCGTGTTGATCTACAGACCCTTACACTCCCATTTGCACAAGGGGGTTTCAGTGTGCCTGATTTCCTCCTATACTATCTCTGCGCACAGGCGCAGTATGCAGCATACTGGTACCATGCGGTCCCTTACCTCACGCATGCGGCCATAGAGGAGAGTGATGCGCATCCTGTTCCCCTCTCGGCAATAGTCTCACATACACGGCCTCCGCTACATGCCAGGGATATAAACACGGTGGACACCACAGTCAAAGCATGGCACAGGCTTGGGCAGCTGGCTCATAAAACTCCGCTGTACGCACCGGCCATGCCACTACACCATCATCAGGCGCTGTCTGTCAACGGGGAGACAGTCGGAATGACATTGCTGAGTAGAGCTGGTATTGACAAGCTGGGGGATGTATTTCAGGGGGGCACATTCGTAGGCATAGACCAGTTGAGTTATATCCAGAACCCAACTCCCATGTTTCGCTTCACGTATTATAGACTGACCAGAGCGTTGAGGGAACACTACCCGACGTTTCCGTCAGAGCCAGACTGCCTTGCACCACTACAATTATTGATCACCACTAATGACTTATCCCATTTGGTATCTAGGCTTTACTCAGCTGCACAATCGGAATTGGCGGGTCGCGCTCTGAAGGCCAAGGGGCGGTGGGATGCACTATTAGACACACCATTGACGGATGAGGAGTGGACCAGCACTTGCGCCCTGACACAGATACTGACGCCTAACGGTAATTTGAGAATTATTCACTTTAAATTTATTCACCAAATCTACTACACGCCGACAAAACTGCTTAGGTTCGGGTTACAAGAGGAAGACAGGTGTAAAAGGTGTAACAGGGAGGGTGCGGACTTTGCGCATCTGGCCTGGGAGTGCGCCAAGGTGGCGAGGTACTGGGGTGAGATCACTGCCACATTAACTGTCATATTGGAGGAAGAGGTGCAATGCACACCCAAGGTTTGCTTGCTGGGAATAGTACCTCAGTTCAGAGCGCTGAAGCGCAGGTTTTGTGCGATAGCTTTACTGTTAGCGAAAAGGCAGGTGGCACAATGCTGGCACAGTCGGAAGGTGCCGACGAAGAAAACATGGCTGCATGACATGTCCACCTGCCGTGACAAATTGCAAACTTATGAGGAGCAGTTACCAGCAAAGTCCAGGCCAAAGGATATTTGGTGTTATTTGGAGGAATACCTCACCTCTATGCAAGACAATGAGGAGGACTAGCTCCTTTTGCATCAGTTAGGATGTGGGATGTTTTAACACACAAGGACAGGCCCAGGGGCGGCAGACAATGGGTGGGAACTGGAACTGTCATCACAGTGAAGTTTAGGACGTAAGGGCTGGTACTGTACGGTCTTAGGTGGGGAATGTTGTTTTCTGTTCCTAATTATAAAATGAGAAAATGTGAGACTCACCTCTTTTTGTTCAGCTAGAAGCCATACGGGTGGTACACGGGGTGGCTCCATTTCACAATCACGAGATGTTAATGTAAGACGAACTTATGCTCAGTTGGATGATCATACAAACGTAGCGAGCCGGCCCCCGGGTTGTAGGCTCATGCTGTGTAAACTGATTTGTGTTAATAAAGGTCTTACGCAAAAAAAAAAGGAGTTAACCCATCAAAACATACTGTTCCTGTACACCAAGTCTCTTGTAAACAGATAATATCATAAGAGTTAAGGAATTCTGACCAACCTAGCATTTCCCTCTTTTTGGACAGTCCGGCAATATTCCAGGTTGCTATTGAAACTCCTCTTTCCTGGTGAGCCCACCAATTCCTGCACATGTGTCTGCAGGACCGACACTGCTCAAGAATTGGTCGTTACCAACCGATCTAATGTGTACTCCTTGCCATTAACTCTAGCCGTTTCTGCAGTATCAAGCTCTGCCACATCATTCCTTTCAGGGTTCCCTCTATCATCCCTATCTATACATTCTGTATTCATGCTAACAATAGCCAGTCAATCATTCTCCTCTAGGTTACTGAGGGGTTGGAAACAATTAAAAACTGGTAAGATGTTATTACAGTACAGCTGGGGTGATATTATACTATTGGTTCGATGGGATTCAGTACAGCTGGGGTGATATTATACTATTTGTTCGTTGGGACGCAACCTGGGCTTCATCCTGGACTCCTCCCTCTCGATGACCAGACAAGTCAACGCCGTCTCGTCCTCATGCTTCAACATCCTACGCATGCTCCGGAAGATCTTCCGATGGATCCCCACTGAAACCAGGAAGACGGTCACACAGGAACTCGTCACCAGCCGACTGGACTACAGAAACACCCTCTACACCGGAACCACAGCCAAACTACAGAAGAGACTCCAACGCATCTAGAACGCCTCCGCACGACTCATCCTGGACATCCCCCGTCACAGCAACATCTCCGGACACCTGAGAAACCTGCACTGGCTCCCCGTCAACAAGAGAATCACGTTCCGACTCCTCACCCACGCACGCAAGGCCCTCCACGACCTGGGCCCCAGGTACCTCAACAACCGCCAGACCTTCTACACTCCCACCCGCCAGCTTCGTTCGACCAGCCACGCCCTCGCCGCCGTTTCGCACATCCGAAGAGCCACCATGGGAGGAAGATCCTTCTCCTACCTGGCAGCCAAGACATGGAACTCCCTCCTCATCCACCTCCGTCAGACCCAAGACCACCTCTCCTTCAGGGAGAAACTCAAGACCTGGCTGTTCGAGCAGTAGCAGACACCCTCCTCCCCAAAGCGCCTTGAGACCCTCCGGGTGAGTAGCGCGCTATATAAATTTCTTGATTGATTGATTGATTATTTGGCCCTCTTGTTCGGCCTTGGCTAAGATAGTTGTAAAAGAAGGACAGTGGTAGTAAGGAAATGCCATGACTTATATCTTGCTCCAAACTCACTTTGTCCAGAGAGATTCTTGCGTAATGCTGGTTTTTAAAATGAATAATGACGCAGCCTCCCTTAGTGGTCTTTTTCGTGGGGCCTTTCCACTTAGCTCTTCGTGTGGTAAGAATCTGGTCTGCATACTTCGTTGGGAAACCACAATTTCGGATCAGCCATTCAATAGTTTTATTCTTGAGTGAGGCATGAGACTCTACTTTGACAAACCAAGGGGGGGTACATTCACTAGAACTACTACTTAAGGAGCACAATCGGGGGGCAGATTAACAGAGTGATACTGCCCACTCGTTTGATCCCATCCACAGCCCTAGTAGTGTCCTCTGGTGTGTCTTCAGTGGCACCACGATTATTGTTATCAGGGTTCTGGGTTTGCCGGCCCCCAGCTAAAAGCTTGTTAATATCAAGGGGAGCAGCAGCGTTTCCTAGACTTACATCCTTGGTTGTGTTGTGATGTGAGATGGGACTTATATAGCGCGCTACTACTCCAAGGAGTATCTTGGCGCTTGGATTCCAGAAAACAGCAGGTAGTAGATGAAAAAATGCTACCAGTCTAAGAAGCACATCATATGAATCCCATGCATTCGGAGTTGGACAAGGAGTAGATCCATGTTTTTAGAGACTTTCTGAATTTGTGAGATCTAAGGGCGTGTTCGTGGGTTTAGTTTAATCTGGTTCACTTCCAGGGCGGGGACATTCTCTATTGTTATGGGAAGCAGGTTTAATTACTTTAAGTGTCTCATTCTGAGTAGTCAACTCTCCCCTCATCCTAGTTATTTCTTCCTTGAGTAAATCTATTTTATCATATAGGGGTTTAAGACATACTTCGATCTTTCCTGTCAGTGCTTCAATAATCTGAGTTACCAGTATATCATTTATAGTCCCCGTACTAAGTGGTTGTGTTCCCGGGATATTGGGGGTCATTTTCCTGCCTTTTCTTATAGCGCCCTGGCTGGCCTGCGGTTTCCTACACCCCGTCTTGTCCTGGGTAATGATGGATCATTGAATGTTATCAAATTCTGGGGAATAATGGATTCTGGGCTCATAATTTCTGGATCCACTTCGACATGTTCTACAGTGTCGGTGTGCCAACAACATTACTTGATTTTAGAGGGGGTTCGGTGTTACTGGGTATACTGGGCAGGCTACTGGTACCCAGGGAGATTACACCCTGCCAGTTTCCACATTAATAGCGCTAAGCGCCTTCACCAGATATGAGTCTATAGTGGAACCCCCGGAGACGGGGTTGTTCTTAATACATTTACGTTTAGACATAGTTGGTATACAGGGTGGAGCTCTAAGATTATTATCAGATTGACAATCTCTAGCAAATTGAACTTAAACACACATATAAGAATTCAAAAAAACTTTTTTAAAAACGATCCTGTAGATCTTGATACTCGGGTCCAAGAATCAAAAGCTTATTGAAGAGAACAACCCTGCAAAATTACTGCAGTACAAACATATAATAACAATGGACGTTTACCATAGGGGCTGACCATTTAGGGGTAGAATGTACTCCCCGACTTCCCTAGGGTGTCCAAAGTCTTATAGTGGGGAACAAAATGAAAAAACAAATAGCGTGGCCCAGCCCTGCCTCAGTCTGCCTCGGACTGCCTCAGACGGTCCCGCCTTTGTCCCGGGCTTCTCCCTGTGCCATCCGCGCGTGTCCGGCGACGCGGAAGCTCTCAGCCTGCCTTTTAAGCGCCTCCGGGCGCAGAAGTGTGCGTATGCGCCGTGTCCACGCGCTAGGAGTCCTGGTGCATGTAGTCTCTCCCACTCAGCGACCGCGCGAATGTCAGGAGCAGCGGCGGCGGGGGAGACCGACAGGCAATGTCCATGGGTGACAGGTAGGTTTCCGGCGAGATATCGTGCCCCCGCAGAGTTTGGTGTTGCTTTGAAAGAGCCCCCGCTCCACAGAAGCTCAGCCTGCCTTTTAAGCGCCTCCGGGCGCGGAAGTGGGCGTGTGCGCCGTGTCCACGCGCTGGGAGTCCTGGTGCCTGTAGTCTCTCCCACTCAGCGGCCGCGCAGATGTCAGGAGTAGCGGCGGCGGGGGAGACCGACAGGCAATGTCCTTGGGTGAAAGGTAGGTTTCCGGCAAGATATTGTGCCCCCACAGAGTTTGGTGTTGCTTTGAAAGAGCCCCCATCATATCAGAACTACTGTCTAAATAAACGTACTTGCTTTCTAAGAACACAGCTTTTGTCCAGTATATCCATACTCAGTAGCTGCCTTTAACGCCCTTCAGAGTTTTAGGATTAGTGCTGGCAACTCACAATGTGGTCCTTTCTTATCCTATCCTGCCTCATTCAATTACTACAAAGTGGGGTTGCCCAATATGCCTTCTTTTGCACAACCGCCTTTCCTTTTCTAATTATTGAACTGGACACTGCCTCTTGACACACCACTTGGAAGTCTGTTACACATGATTTTAATTTAATAATCCCTCACTCATTTGGAGTAACAGTGATTGAAAGTACCCCCTGAGCGGACGCGTCGGACATACCTCACAAATGGATGCCATGAACCTATGCACCCCACTCCCTGGGTAATGCCATGATGCACCTTTCTTCAGAAACTGACTATTAGAAAACCGCAGGGCGTGATGAAACTTTTACTCAGGAAACTTGTATCCAATGGAACAGACTGACTACATGGTCCTCCGAGTTGCCCACATGAATTTAAAGGCCCGGCACACACTTACCCTGCATCCAAGTCTCGGACCGTGCTGTATTCAGGGTTGAAACTCATGGTGGGCCCTTCCCAGAATAGGCGAACCGAAAAAATGAAAGGGGGCACAACACCACCTTATCAAGGCAGAGCAAGCTGTACTCCCTAAACGGTGAGCTACGTAGGGAAAAGCCAGTAGATCTCTAGCCAATCCACACTGTTTAAAGACACCAACAGATGAAGTCCTTCCAATTTGGTTAAAAAAATACATTTTAAAAAAATCACCCTTGTGTATAAGGTGTCTATACAGGTCAAAGGTGTCAGCTTATATAAGATTTAAGTATCAAAACATTAAAACATTCTGGGGAAAAGCTTGTCCCAATAGGAGTGCGTTCTGTAACCGAGGTCCTTGCACTGCCAAGAACACCTCTCAAATGAAATGGTGCTGAGGTGACAGACTAGTACAAATGTACTGTCTACCAGTCTTCTCCAATTTAGTAATTATCATCTAGAAATGCCACTGTAAAAACGGAGTTTCAACAGTTTATTATAGCTAACAAAATTACAATTACGAACTAAACATAAATTCAGACGAATGTGCTAGTTAACAGAGATCTGGACGCTAGTCCCAATTCTGCATTCAGAGGACACTATATAATGGATATAGTTTTCTATATAACACTGACCGGAGTAATTTCTATGAAGGTAAATAATGCCGTAGGCGTCTCAAACAGCATCTTGCAAAATGACCTTAATCTTCTTTTAGAAACAAGATAAGATATCAGAAATCTTACAGAAGAAAGAACAGTAAAACAAAACCTTTTATAGTTCATACAACCCGTAAAAAACGAATGGGATTGTAACTCGAAGCGTAAGAGATGCTTAAAAAACTACCCTTACAGAAGTGCTCCCCTCATTCATCTATAGATAAGTCAATTATGCGGCACGTGTCTGGATACTTTCCATTTACAGAATATTTTAATGAAAATGTTGAAAAGGGCTGGCCAACTCTCCCAATAAATGAGCATGAAGATTCAAAGGCCTCTTGCTACCTCTGTGGGAGACAGTAAACCTTCACTGCCATGGCAACTGTGCCAGAAAAGTCACGGAGGCAAAATGAAAAGAACATGTCAGACCCTGGGATTCACGGTGTGGGAACAAGTGATGGGCGACTTTCATCTGATAAGTGATCCAGCCGCTACACTTGTAAAAGGAAAGAAGGGACTGACACAAATTGGCAAAGCACTACAATAGCCAGGCCGAGATAAAACACACTCGAAGATAAAAATTACAATCTGTCAAGCTAGGCATTGTCCAGAAAAGAGGACGAGGTCTTCAATAAAACCCTCTAAGGCACAAAGGATAATAAATGCATCAAAAAAAAAGAGATGTCCTCAAAGTACAGCAGTGCACTACGAGAAAGGTTGTAAGGAGAGGTGTAAGCGACAGAATCTGACGGGCTACTATTAAACCGATTGGAATACACACAGCGCATCAACACATGAAAGCATATAGGCGCATAGGTATACAGGAAGCCATATAGGGACCGACAAATGTACAGACACCTATGCGCACATTTCAACAATCAGGCGACCACCCATACAGGGACCAAGAGGCCTACAAGTACCCGTCATACAAACCAGCACCTGCACACAGAGCAGCGGCGTCACTAGGGGGGTGCGGACCGCACCAGGTGACACCATACATAGGGTGACACCAATCTGACTGGTTACGCTGTGTAACACAGCTCTGCAGCCTCGCCTCTACTCTGCAAGCGCACCTGCCTAGATAATATTGCAGTGTGCCCTGAGCTCGGCTTCCCTGACAGAGTCGGCCCGTGCACTGCCAGAGCCCCCACCCACACAGCTTGGAAACAAAGGATGCAGGGGTCAGGACACACGGGCACACACAGTCAGACACACGCACAGCCCCCCCCCCGCCCCTCCAGCTTTAATGCTTTATTTACATTCTGGCTCTTGCAGTTTTTCTTTTCTCGTTATAAGTAGAGACCCAGCTTCTAAAGTATGGATGTTTGACATTTCAGACTGGATTCGGTCGCATTTATTTTTCTCCAATTGGCATTTATCCATATTTTTCAGTGGTGAAGAAATTAAGTTGGAAGTAGTATATTTTCACTTTTATTTGAGTGATAAACGTGTACAATACTTGCACCGTGGTGTCTTAGTGTGTTAAGGAGACACATACAATAAAGTATATATTCGCCTGAAAATATTAGCATAACCCTGGTTATTTTTAATCCGAGTGGAGGATGGTTTACATAACCTTGTTTGTTGTTTTTTGTGGCCCATTAGGACTGGGAGGATAAACCAACAGTGCACATTCTGGTGGGGAGCAGGAAGTTATGAGGAGCAGTGTGATGCAAGAGAGTGCGGCTGAGAGATTGGAACCTGCACTTGGAGATGGGAGAAAAGTGCACAGCTAGTTGAAGTGAAGGTTCCCTCCTTGCACCATGGCACATATATTCGCCTGAAAATATTAGCATAACCCTAGTTATTTTTAATCCGAGTGCAACAGTGCACATACAGGAAAATTTTAGCATAACAGTACTAACAGATCCCCACACGTGCAGCTATGTAAACTTCATTTGGAAATCTCTCTTTATTCTCCCTTATGCGCAGCTATCGGCCGGCCATCCGTCAAGCGTATCGCAACAATAACATAGTCCAGTATTTTTCAGCGTTTACAAATAAATGGAAACAGGGATCGAACTTTGGGCAGATAAGGGAATTATGCAGTTTTCCCAGAATCACACAATTTGGTGAAATCGGGATTAGGAACTAAGGGGCAGATTTACAAGCCCCTTGCGCCTCTTTTACGCCACTGTTGCGTCACTTTCGTGACGCAGCGGCGGCGCAAAAGATGTGCCATGGTGCGGGGTATTTACAACGTGACGCATCTCCAAGATGCATCACGTTGTAAAGCCCTGCGCCAGAGGGAGGTGTTCCATTGCAAGGGGGGGGGGGGGGGTGGGGGGGGGGGGGCGAGTTAAATCTACAGGATTTCACTCAGCCACTTTTAAGGCCATGCTGCGTCAAAACCCTGCGCCTGCTTGAAGCAGGTGTAAGGATTGACGCAGTATTTTCAGGGTAGGGCACCCCTGAGCCTTGCTGGAGCTGCGTCCAGCAATGCACCGCCTTACGGCAGCAGATGTGTTACGCATCTGTCCATTTTTGCCCCATGGTGCACCACATTGTAAATGCGCCGCATCCATGGTGGCGGAGCCATGAGGCACAATTACTGGTGCATCCCTGCTGATATACAGGAATGCGCCAGTTATTGTAAATCTGCCCTAAAGTATCCTGTTCCCACATCTTGTCATTTAGCTGCTGGAGCACGCAAAAATGGAAACATTGCATGAAACATGTTAAAGGCCAATTAAAATGTCTTTCCTTTTTAATTCTGCAGGCACAGAAATGTTCTAAAAGTTGTAATGTTTGATTTTGGAGTAATTTATTGCAAGTGGATGACGGGGCACATAGATAGACAGGATGTGAATGTGCAGACATGATGTAAAAATTAGGAGCCGTGAGAGTAAGGGGAGGTGAGGAAAGGTAGAGATGGGAGCTTGCAAGAGGGAAGGAGCAGCAGGAAGTTAATGAGCAGGATTGGGAAAGGAGCAAGAAAAGTTCGGAAGAGAATACCAAAACAAGAAAGATGGATGCAAGAGGAAATAGCCTTTAATTTTCTTATGTGTTGGGAACATCTCTACTAGTCAAAAGGTAGTAGGAAGTTGAGGGTGTCATTAGAAGCACTCTGGGTTGAGTAACGTGCATTCTATTCCATAACAATTCAACTCTGTCGGCTCAAACTATTTTGAGAGTTTCATTATTAATTTCTTTACCAATAGTTTTCACATTCAGTTTTGTAGATTTGAGGCAATATTCCGACACGTTGCGATCTGAGCTATGATAAACGAACCAGCTTTATCAAGAAATGTATATTTGCTTATTAACCCCTTCCATGCGGCCGCGATTCCCCTGGTGTGCTGTAAACAACACGAACAGGGGCGGGCCGTGACGAACCCCAGCCGTCATCAGCACACGAGCACCGTAGTGCATGACGGCTGGGGTTCGTCATCAGCATGGAAGGGGTTATTGATGATTGAGAACCAGGCTTCAGCTTTCATGTCCCCCACAGATTATGACATCTAATGCAAAATGTATTTGTATAGGGCTATGCAATGCTTAACGTGAAGTGCTTATGCCAACTCCTCCAATTTCAGGGATTCATACAGACTAGAAGATGGAATAGATTAAATGCCTATATTTCAGAGGTTTTCTAACTAAGGTCTAGGAGATTTCCAGGCTATCCACATAAGGTAAACATCCTTAAAATTAATAGAACTAGAAATTAGTTTCACAGAGTCTGGAGCTGCTAGTCATTACCAAGCAACTCCCCAGTACCTTGACTGCCCTTCACCTTGGCTGGGGCCATTTAGTATCCTAATGCCACTCGTAGCTAGGGCCACTGGAATTATGCCGCAGAGGTGGGCCACATTATGTGGAAGGGTTGACTAAATTATGCGGAAAGAAAAGGCAAATCACCTGGTGTAATGTGGCATACTTTTTGATAGGGTGGCATGGTCCTGTTATTTGCCAACTGTGTCCACTGGCGGACTCGGAGCGGAGGAGTTCGATGCGGTAAGTCGTGAGGGGGTGACACCATGAGTTACCCGCACCGGGTGACACCAACCCTAGTGACGCCACTGACACAGAGATCAACAGCCACCAAGGCACACAGCTCACCACGTCGAATGGGATTTCCCAAAACAGGTCCGGCGTACAGACCGAAAGAAACATACATGCACAGGCTGAAAAACCTACATATAATCATTTCATACAGAGACGCAACTTCCATACACACGCATTACGTAGTCACTCGTAATAACCACAAAGTCACACATGGCTTTAGGACGACCAAAGGGAAGAACAGACAGAATGGTGGCTGGAAGGGCGCAAGAACACATACTTGGTGCCAGGGAGATGCAGGTGTGGTATTCAGCCCTTTGGCAAATGGAATCATATTGAAGTGGAGTAAGGAAGTAGAGTAAGGAAGTAGAGTAATGCTTCTCCACCTCGCCTCCTCCACTCTAAAAATTTACTGCTACAGAGCCGGGGTGGGCTACAGAACCTGTCAGCTCCCAGTCTAATAAAGGGCCTTAGGCATGTTGGGGTTTAAAGTGCAAGATTGTACCCTGAGACAGATTGGTTGAGGAGGTCGGGTCATGGGGAGGGTTGAATTGTGGGAATATTTTGTATCTACACCCGACAAACCGCACACGTTGTACATTATAATTTTTTTCTGAAGCATCTGTGTTATTTCTGGTTAATATAAAGAACTTTAAAAAAATCACTGCTACTGAGTGAGTGTCAGGCATGCAGGCACACATGCAGCTAGATCAACAGAACACAAGGCAACAAACAAAGGACCAGATGCACAAACACAGAGATGCATATGAACACAATACAGAGCCAATGCACACATACACTCAATCAACACATGGTCGTATATTGACATACACCTCATACATACACCCCAGACAATGCAAACAAACTAACATGGGAAGACAAATGGGTACACGGATACGGAGACTGAGGGAGATAACACAGCATTAGGTTTGCATGCACACACAAACCAGCATCCAAGTACAAATACACACATGTATCAATAGGCACAGTTCAACAGTCGAAGAGGAACCCATGCATTCAGATTAACAGGCATGCAGTAGTCCTGTAGATGAAATCTCCTGTGCACAAACACAACACAAATGCTACTCCCCATATACACATGTAATGATGCTCTATGTAACAAGCAGCATGCATTCAGGCAAACTTGAAATACGGTGATGGATTAAACCCAGATCTTTTGACTGGGTGTGAGTGTTTGATTGGTTCGGATGCTCCGTCCATTACCACCCCCTTTTGTACCGCTTTTGGCCGCCATAAGTGTGGCAGGGTATGCTCAGACGTGAGTCCCTTGCTCACTTTGCCACTGGATTCAAGCAAGCCGGGCTGAAGACGGCTGGAATGCCAGAAACCGGTCCTTGGAAGCTTGTTTCCAGTCCAGGGAAGACATGGCTTGGCAGTTCGGGCTGGACTGTTCCCATGAGGCACAGGGTGAGACTGATTTGCATATAGACATGTCTGAACTGGGGTGGCAGAGTGGGCTAAAGAACGGTGATGGATTAAACCCAGATCTTTTGACTGGGTGTGAGTGTTTGATTGGTTCGGATGCTCCATCCATTACCACCCCCTTTTGTACCAACTTGAAATAGTGGCATAAAGAGACAGAGGAAAGGATAGGAACAGAGATGGACAAACCGGATATAGTGGATGCCTCATTTTCAGCCCATCTATGGAAAAAAGTAAGTTGGATGAAGTTTTGAAGTGCAAATGTCCCCTCAATCCTTGGCCGCTCCTTGTACAAATAAATCCTTCTGGGTAATGGAATACTGCGGTATCCATGGTCACCCATCATTGTCCTCTTTTGGAGAATTACCCATAGGAAAGAATACATTGGTCTACGCATGACCACACCATCCTAAGCATCTTTGATCAAAACCATACCCAACACTGCAATTCAGTGCTTCGATATCTCTAGGACACAAATGTGGTTGCTAGATCTCTTTGGACACCATACACAACCCTAGGCATTCCTTTAACAAAGGACTTTTTGTATATGCCTATGTGTGTGGTACACAAATGGCGTGAATATTTGCTTAAAGGAAGAGGTCATGATTATATAGGTGTAAAGCTTGCTGATGTCCTGTAGTTTAGGTTTAAAGTCGACAGGGACAGCATATGACTGCAGCAACAGGATCGAAACCACAAAACCGAAAAACAATAAGTTTCCCAGTTACGGTACGAAGCACCCTCAGCCCCTACTTCTAGCAAGAAGCGCCTGAGCGTGAGTGAGACTGGGTGACACAGTGACTATGTTTACTTATGAGGGGCAAGCTGTTGTCTGCTTAAAATGACCTGTACTAGTCATAATGATTATTTACCAACCTATTCTATAATATATTAGCACACAAAGTCTCTTCATACATTTATAAATGAATCATTGTTAATTCATAATCAGTTAGGCGTCTGATTACAAGTTATGGGGTTATTTATCAACCCCGATAAATAACACCACCACGGGGTCTGTTATTTATCGGGTGCAACAAATAACACCTATTATGAGCTTATGGGGAATAAAAAGCAGATTTTGGTGTTTAAAACACAAAATTCTGTATGATACAGTAAATACCGTATGTTTTTCCCTGTTAATGTTGCAGTTTGTACTGCCCAAGTTTAACTAATGTTAGATTGTAATCAGGCTCTTGTTTTTTTTCCATGACAAAATCGCTTCTGCACCAATGTTCCTTGCAGCAAACGCATACAAAAATGTTCATGAATGTCATAATTCCTCAGTTAACAAGTTTGTTTACTATCGTCACCTCCTTGATGTGAACTTAATCAAATGAAAATATTTTTCAAACCAATTATTTTTGGAATTCGTTTTTCAGGCCGAGCTAGACAACAGCGCAGCTGTCTCTTCGAGATCTGCTGTAATCAGTCTCTGTGCATCAAGTCCATCCCCTTTCTTCACATTGCTTTTCATTTGTCTGTGTCAGTGCTCTTTAAAAACCCTTGCTTGCTAGTGGTCATTCCAGCCTCTTTGTTCCTCCTTTCTCTCTCCTGTTCCTCCCACAGAGCAGGAACTTAGCACTGGCTTATTCTGCTATGGTTCTTTATCTGTTATATGGAGATTCTTTTTTTCTTTGTGTCCTGCTCTGTTACTGTTTGTCTATGTTCAGCTTCAGCGCCCTAGCTGCTTACATTTAAATGTAGCACTCTTCCTTCCAATGCCTTTTTTGGTCAGTTGTGTTACTTCCACCTCCTGCCCCATTGCTTATATTATCTATAGTCTTGTTTAGTCTTTTTTTAATTTTCAATGTAGATTGTTAGTTGGGCTTTTTTTTGGAAAGGGTATTGGTTTAATTTTGGACTTCCTTTTAATGGAGATTGGGCTTGTTTTTTTTCTAGTATGCAGCATGGGATGGCTGTCCTCTTGCACAGGTGCTCCCTATTCCTTTCAATTTGGAGTGAGTAGTGCTAATGATATAGACGCAGATACCTTAGATTTGCAATGTTATTCAAAACCCCTATTTTATCGGTGCATATGTTGTTCAAATTTTCTACTGGGGGCATCTTTCATCTCTATGCCTTCCAGCATTGTTGCGTCCCCGTCACAAATGCCTTTTTACAGGAAGTAGAATGGTTGCCAACATGACTGGCACAAGATCATCTGATAAAACGTTATGATATATGGACTTCATTACGCTTAATAATTGCCCCTTTTCTTGGAAATTAGTCCAGGGAACAAAATCGAGCACCATTCCTACGTGGATTCGGCAATTGCTTAATGGAGTTTTGCGAAGGTAGTCATACTTTTATGTTTACTACTTATTTCTAGTCTGCAACAAATGAGAGAGATGGTCAGGCAAGCAAATATTGTCCTTTGTTGGTGACCGCGGTGTGTACGTGCCTCTTCACTTCAGTGCTTCTCTGGGTGTTTCGGGTGATTGTCAGCGTACACATGCTCGTTATATCAGTAGCTTCTTTATATGCAGCCTAAACGTAAGGGTTACTTTCTGAGTGCAGCATCTCTCTTCATTTCGTATCGTGCGGCAAAACACTGGGGTGCAGCTTTGAGTACCTAAATGCACAGACAAAAACTGGTGTGAAACTTCAAGTAACTAAATGCACAGACACTGGTGTGCAGCTTCACGTAACTAAATGCACAAACAAAAGGTGGCAGCAGCTCTGGTTAACTGCACATTAGGATTTGATTGCTAACGTATCTGTCACTAGATGGTACTGGTTACGCTTTCTTTCAAATTGGTCTGCTAGTGACGCGCTCTAGTTGCCGGTGCTCGCTGTAGGTCAGACTACCACAACAATCTTTTTAAACAAAGAAAAGCGGCACTCCAAAGCAGTTTCTGTTCTGCATTTTGACTGTTTAGTTTTGATCACGGCTGATGGTCCCACATTTATTTTGATCTTTGTACCATTGCAGCCCATACCTTGCTGCTGTATTATAGTACAAGCAGTTTTTATATCATACAAACATTGCAAAATATAATCAGCTCATTAAATCCACATAATGCTGCTACGTCATCAAATGTACCAACATTATGTGAATTTAATGAGCTGATTTCATGTTAAAATGTTTGTATGATATGACAAACTACATGTAATATAATGCAGCAGCAAGGCATGGGTTGCAATGGTATAAAGGTAAAAACAAATGTAGAACCACCAGGCGTGATCAAAACTGAATAGTCGAAACGCATTGGCTTGGTATCCATGTGAACAGTGTATACAATCAATCAATCAAAGCATTTGTATAGCGCGCTACTCACCCGGAGGGTCTCAAGGCGCTAGGGGAGGGGGGGGGTCCGTTACTGCTCGAACAGCCAGGTCTTGAGCTGCTTCCTGAAGGCGAGGTGGTCCTGGGTCAGGCGGAGGTGGGTAGGGAGGGAGTTCCAAGTCTTGGCGGCGAGGTAGGAGAAGGATCTTCCCCCTGTGGTGGCTCTTCGGATGCGGGGGACGGCGGCGAGGGCGTGGCCGGTCGATCGAAGCTGGCGTTTGGGAGCGTAGAAGTTGAGGCAGCTGTTGAGGTATCCTGGGCCTTGGTTGCAAGACTGTTACAGAAACCACTTTTCAGTGGCTCTTTACTTGGTTAAAAAAAGCTTCTGTTTATTTCTATACTGACATGGTACAAAAAAGTGTTGTCCCATTGAAATTCTAACTTGTGACACAGAGATCTCAGCAGCAGGCGGGTAATGAACAAAGCGACCTCAACCAGCTTTTTCAACCAATTCCACATGAAGATAATTTTGTTTGTGGGCACTGACAAAGCGTGGGCCGGGGATGACAGCTGAACAATAAAGACCCACGGGAAACCCTTCAAGGCGGCGGAGCAGGACCAGGATGGTGAGGCATTTGAATTCAAATGAGCCACTAAGTGGGCAACTAGGGGGTGGCCAGGGACAAAGGGTAAAAGGGGGAACAGGGGTTCCCCGAAATCACGCTGGAGTGCACTGACCTTGCCATCGATTGCAGAGGGATTCCTTTACAGCGTTTTTGTTTTTCTCGCAGAAGTAACAGCGCAGGAGTAACAGAGCAGCAGCAAGGCCCAGAGCGTTTAAGTGTGGGGGATCTTCACGGCGTTTGCTGAACCGGGCTCCACGAGACTCCCCGGCTACACCCCATAGAACAGGTGGGCCCGACTCCACAAGTCATGCCTCTCGGAGAGGAACGCGCACATCCCTGGAGGCAAGGAATCTGTGCCGGCGACCCCCTCCAACAACCCTGCTAGCAGCAGCCTAGTGGGTACACAAGCTCGATTGACGAGCAGAGGCGGGCCGTCAGCATCAGAGCAGAGTGGGCAGCAAAGGCTACAAGGCTTCCCGGTCTTGGGCGCAGCATCTGTTGCAAGTGCGGGTCCGGCTCCACAAGGCGCGTCCCTCAGAGCGGTGTGCACGCAACCCTGGGGGCAAGAAATCTGTGCCGGTGCCTGCTCCAATAACCCTCTCGGAGTGAGCCCGAGCACGTCTTAAAATGGCAGGTGCCTTTCCCTGCAACAGAGGGCCCACAAGCAGCACCGGAGCGTTCCTGAGCAGGGGCAAATCTTAAAGCAGCAGGGGCCTCTTCATTGCAGCAGCGGGCCAATCAACAGCGTCAGAGAGAGCCTGGGCATATCTCTAAGCAGCAGGGATATTCGGTGAGCAGCAAAAGAGACACCGGTGCGTAATTAGGCAATCGGCAGGGGAATCTTGATTTCCCTAAATTCCAGGGAACCTCTGTTTTTAGGTCTCGTGGCGATTACAGCGCGAAGCGCTGTGTTAGCCAGAGACCTATTGTGAGCGACGCAGCTTTCGAGGAGACAGCACCTGACCGCGCGCATTTCCTCTCCGATAAGGCGATCGGAGCGGGCCACATGCACGAGAACGCGCTCGCTGTGGCCAGCTGCTGTCTTCTGGGAAGCTCCAACATGACACACGCATGCGCATACACAGAGACACACACACGAGCACCCATGCACGCACGCACACATACATATATACAGAGAACCCACCCCACCCCACCCTACCCCTGCCGGCGCACACATACACATGCGCGCACACACACACACACACACACACACACACACACAGACACACACATACCCAGACACACAGACACACAGACACACACACACACACACACACAGACACACACAGACACACACAGACACACAGACACACACACACACACACACAAGTGCACCGAGACCGACCCCGCCGTCGCACACATACACACACAAGCGCGCACACAAACACACACACACACACGTGCACCGAGACCCCCCCACTACAACTAAGGCCCACTTACCGCCACTCCGGACTTCAGCCGCCACCGCGGGGCTCGGCGTCACCACTGCTCCTCTCCTAGCCAGCCACTCCGTGGACGCGAGCTTCCAGCAGGAAACGGATGTCCCGCCCCACGGCAGTTTTCATCACGCGCACCACAGCAACAGCGGTAAGCGGGCTTCAGTTTCACTTCTTGTTTGGTTTGGGGGGATCAGACACAGTTTAGGGAGATCAAGTTTGCTCAAGGTTGAGCTGCGATTACTTTTTGAGAGCGCCAAGACATCCCCGACAAGAAACCACTTATGAAACGGCCGTTTTACTTGTGCTGGCCCTAATACGTGTTCAAACTGGTTCTACTTGGCGATGGCTGCCAAAGTGAAGTTTGGCTGCACAGCATGGGTTATCGAGCCTTGGCTTGCATCTGTACAATTACAAGTACCAGTTTATTTACTCTTCTGGGATTGCCATGGCGATTTACCACTGCATTTACATGACAACTAAGAGGCAGACGCTAAACTGGACATTCCGATGGTTTTGTCTGGCCATAATGGGGTGCGCGGCGTCTTTAATTTCGTAGCGCTCATTCGTGTTGCCTAAGCGCATGCTTTGCCTGTGTAGCATTCTAAGTCATGGCCAGTTTGGGACATGGTGACTCCACTGCAGCACCAACACCCTCCGCATCTCCTGCAGTTTAAACGTTAAACCCGTTTGTTATATAGTGAAGAGCAGCAACATCAGCCATTATACATTGTTCATCTGTAGCTCCGCCCCACCTTTCTGGCAGTTCAGCCCAGGAAATATCAGTGGCAAACGGCTATACATATTCTGCACGCATGTCATATCTCTGCCTTCGAGGAGAGAGGGTGGTGAACTTGTTCCACCTTCAGAGTCTGTATCTATTTTGTAACCATCCTTTGGTGGGCAGGGAAAGCGTCCACCATGTTCGATAGGGGACTGATTAGAACGTCAGACCATTCAGTCTTGCGTGCACCGTTAGGTGTCTTGAACTCGATAGAAAAAACAAAATTCCATATCATTTCATTCTTTACCTTCCAGCAAATATCAAACGTCGTACCTGTGTGTGTGTGTGTGTGTTTTTAAAAAAAATGAAGTATGTGCTGTATATTTTTATAATGCCTATTTTTTTAGATCATTATTATCCTGTATTGTAGTATTGGTGTGCCGCAGATAAGTTATGCGGACTGTGTCCTTTAATGCAAGATGCTTTTTGTGAAAAATATTCCATTGTACATTTCTGACCATTTTAGCGTTGTCTAGAATCACTTGGGTTTGTCCAAAACAACCGAGGAGAGGGAGGACTCTTTGCTTTATTCAGTTAAAAGGTGGACTTCAGTCGAGTAAGTGTTTTGTTTTCTTGGGTTTTCTGTGGAAATATACTGTTTTTGTATTCCAGTACAGCTGCTAGTGAATACCTCTAGCGACTCCGTAACACCCTAGTCTCTGGATTAATGGAAGAGCTGGAGCATTGTGGCTTATTTTAAACCACTCTGTAGGCTTCAACAGCCGTCCAGCCCCCCCTCCCCTTAGCAGTATTATTCCGGACTCAGGAACGTGATTTAACTTCTCTAACTGGCAAAATGAGTCCTGTAAATTGACTTTGTAGATGATTATTCTTAATCATGCAACAGTGTTGTGATTTTCAGTGCATCCATTCACCGTGCAACAAGAGACTTGGCTTAAATGCTGCTTCATCCCTTCAGGACCGTGGAAGAAGGGTGACTGTCTCTCAACCCCATTCTCACAGATAGTGGAATAATGGGAATATTGAGACTTTCTTCTCGACCAGAACATCTTGTATAATGGAAGATAAGCTATGGCACCTATGGCCCTTTCGCCTGTTGTGAAAAGAGGAAAGATTTGGCTGCTTTGCAACCCTTTTACTCAATGAACAGTAGAAGGACCATACATGCACAGTGATTATGTCAAGAGTCGTTTTGTTGGCCACGGAGAAGCTTGGAACTAAGTGGTTACCACATTGCCCTATCCCAGTTTGCAAATGTAGAAAAGACACCTGTCTATTTCGGGGAATCACATTCAAGATACTGAATTAGTTAAGGCTTCATGCTCACCTGAACCCCTATCAGCACCACTTCCCGCTCCCACCCTTCCCAGTTCATACCTCCTCCTCAACACCTGCTCCCTCACCAAACATGCCCCTGGTATCTGGAACCTGCTGCATGATGACTCACTTTAGCTGCTAATATTGACAGACACCTGGCTGACTCACACATCCACTCCCATCATCGTCATAGCTATCACCCCAGGTATAAAATCAGAAGGCAGGACAGGATTAACAGTCTCTGAGGGGTACTCCATCATCTACAAAGAGCACATGCAGTGCTCCGTTACTTTGACAAACACCAACAGAAACATGGAACATCAGATTTTCAAACTCCACATCACCGTCAACTACACACTGACAGGCATTCTCACATAACTCTTCTCTCCCCACTCCCTATACCACGAACCACCCTTAGACGCACATTTGCGTTTTTCATTGGCCCCGTGATACTAGACTACAGTACATTCATCCTCCTATATGACCTCAACCACCCCCTGGGAGACGTCACCAACCCCAACAGTGCCAACTTCCTGGAGGACCCGAAACTGCTGAGTAACCATAAATGCGATGGTCATGAATCATGGGCTGCCAATGGCTCTCCATACATGGTTTACTTTACATAGCGCTCCTTTTTCGGGTATAAACGTCATAAACAAAGGTCCTTTTACCAGAACACCGAGACAAGAATGGGTTAACTGCGCGCAGCAAAACAGAAGGACACTGCTCCTCAGTTCCATCACTCTAACCTGCGTGAGGCAGTAAGCAGTGTTTTCTCACATTAATTAGGCGGACTTTTGTAACAACCTGAAATGTCACCTTTGCGCTGTACTAAGGAATACGTGCACATTGGAAAGCTCCGTTGTTCTAAATCAGGTGGCAGAAAAAAGCATTTCATAGCAATTAACGGGCAGAAGGACAACTTTGTCTCGAGTGCTGGCTTTAAATGAGACACTTTGAGAAAGCAGTCGTTTTTAAACACCAATGTCGGTTATTTATTGCAATGTGAAGAAAGGTGGAGTGATGGCTATCCCAATTTCTCCTGTCTTTTAGCAAGTGACTGACTAGTGTGGGCATGATTCTATGGAGTTGCTCACACGCGTATTACTTGTGTACTAACAAGCAAGACTAGCACTCTAGATTACTGGCAACTTTGCTTCGCATAAGCAACAGCTAACCATTCACAAACAATGTTTATATACTAATTGCAAATAAAAAAAAAATTATGCAAAACATTGTCATTTACAATGCCAGTAACTCAAACTTTAATGCTGCAAGACCTATTGCATTGTAAATGCTGGTTTCATCAAGCAGAGGAGCTGTAAATGCGTGCACTTCATAGTCTGCTCTACAAGACTGTGGGGGACTCGGGCAGGCACTAGTGAGAAAAAGTCCACATTTTCTTTGTTAATATCGTCGTCCAGAACTTGGAAGGGGTCAGAGGGGTTGGTCACCCAGTCTTTACATCATCTCCTTTAATTGCAAGGAGAAACAACCAGTCAGATGGCAAGAAGAGAGAGGCAGGCCCGTTTCCAGGATGGTGAGGAACAACTAAGGTCGGGCAAAGAAAGGGCAAGTAACTCTGAGCGAGCGATGGATGATGACCTGGAGGCGATGTGGAAGACAGCCAGGGCTTTGATCGCACAGAAAGGGAAGAGATGGGTGGAACGGCAAATAGGTGATGGGGCTGGTGGAGGTCCAGCTAAAAAACCCAAGATGGGCAACAAGGTGGTGGCTAGGCCACAAGGAAAGGGGTGTGCAGTCAAAACAGCGGCCCCCTCCAACAAAAAGAAAACGCCAAACAGCCACTGGGAAAGGAGGCCATGGTGGCTGCACCTAAAGGGAAAGATGCCTTGATGAAAAAAGCGAATGCACACAAACAGCCAGCTGAAGTGGGGACCTAGGAGCCAGAGGACATCAACAGCAGGGAATCCAAATGGGAGCCGCTAGCTACAACGGCAACCCCCAGGTGAGGCGAGAACGCAGCACACAAGACTACCATCAGTGAGCTAAATGTGCGGCTAAAAGGATCAGGGAGCGAGCCCATGGGGGGACTGGGTAGTATTGCTAACTATGGGACACAACTAGGGGTCACTAACTCCACAGCACAGGGACCATGGGTTATCCCCTACCACTGGCAGACCAATGCAGGGATCTGGTCCTTCAGGGGGCGGTTTCTAGGGTGAGGCATGGGGACCCCCGCCAACACAACAGATGGGCGGCCATGTCCCAGCTTTTATGCCATGGTGGCCATGGCCGGTACCTCAGCACCATTTCAACATGGGTGCCCCTTTGGTAGACACGCTTCCTGGGGAAAACCTAGAATACTGCAAGGGGGACAGCTAACCAGACTCAAGATCCGCCAAAGTAACACAAGGAAACAAAAATGGGAAAGAAACAAGGGGAAGGTCCATGGGGACTGCAGGAGTGGAAAACCACCTCAGCGGCTGGGTCAGCTGGAGAAAGAGTACATAGACATTTTTTCCCTGCTAGAGGTGCGCCAAGCAGGGCTAGATCTCACACCACTGTATAAGAAAGAGGAGGCTAGGAGGGAGAAACGCAAGCCTGGGCAGACTGGTCCATAGAGAACTGGCTGCGAGCATTTAAGATCCTGGCATGCGTCTTTATAGAAAAGTTCCCACGGAGAGCGACTGCATTGTTCCTGCATGAACAGAAAGTGCATGAAGCACAACGACAAGTATCAGGGAGAAGCATGGCTGCATTATGATGAGGGCTTCAGACTTCAGACAAAAAGATGCAGACATGGATTGTCACAGAATTGGACCACCAGGATGTGGAAGGTTTCACAAGTAACATGGTGGCTGCCAGGGAAGGGGTGAAAGCACTTGACAGCTATTTTCGTCACTCAGGGTATGGAGGAAACTTCGAGAACAACTCACAAGGCACAAGGTACAAGGTACAAGAATACACCCTGGTGGGGGGAAGGGAGTAAGGGCGATCAGCCACATGCTGGAAATTTGACAAAGACGAATACAAATGGGGACAGGCTTGTAGGTTTCAGCCCTGTTGTGGGAATTGCGGCAGCACTCACCCGGTCACCCGCTGTAAACAGCCCAAAGGAGCAAGGGATCACGATGCCAGCAGAAAATACAGAAGGGCAGGAAGGGGCCCTTGGGAGAGGAAAGAGCAGTCAGCAGTTAAAACATTACCCACCCCCATAAGAGTCCAAAAATGTGTAAATTACTCTACACATACCCCAAACAAGAAGACGCGCAACTATTGGCCCAGGGCTTCACAGCAGGTTTGAGCACACCCTACAAAGTAGCCCCTACAATTAGCCAGAACTTGAAATCTGTGAGGGACAACCCCGAACTGGCCAGGCAGAAAGTGCAGGAAGAAATCACGCTAAAAAGGGTGGATGGTCCTTTCCACGAGCCTCCACTGGAGGACCCAATGGTATCCCCGCTGGGGTGGTGCCAAAAAAGAAGGCAGGAAAATATTGCCTCATACACCACCTATCCTACCAGGAGGGTGCATTGGTGAATGACGGCCTGGATCTATCTAACTGCTAAGTGTCTTATGCATCACTGGACGAGGCAGTGGACCGATTAGACAGATAGGACAGGGAACACTGCTGGCAAAAACAGACAGAGGCCGTTTTCCGCCTCTTACCAGTGCACCCGATAGCTACCACTTACTGGGGTTTCAGCTGGAGGGGGCATTCTACTATGACAAATGCCTCCCAATGGGCTCTGCAAGCTCATGTGCCTATTTTGAGGCTTTCAGCAGCTTCCTGGAATGAGAATTAGGGAGACGCCACCAGGCAGCGGGGGGCCACTGCACTACCGCCATGATTTCCAGGGTCAAATGTATGCGCAGGCCTACTTCAGCACTTCATAGATTTAGCAAAGGAATTGGGGGTGCCTCTGGCACCAGACAAGACAGAAGGCCCAACGACGAGGCTCTCCTTCCTAGGGAAAGAGTTGGACACCGTGGAGGGGATATATAGGTTGCCCAAAATAAAAGTAGCAGAGCTGCAGCAACTGATAAGGCAGCTACGATACCAGAAAACAGCTGATTAACTTTGCCAGCAGAGTGATTCCAGACGGACGGCCATTTGCGAGTTTATCATGGTTGACGGAAGGATTATCAAAAAAACACCACAGAGTTTGCCTCACGAAAGCGGTAAAAGAGGATCTGGAACAGTGGGATGCCTTCATATCTGGTTTCAACGGTACACTCAAGTGGAGGGCACAGTGGGTAACATCTAAACAGGAGCTTTTCACAGATGCCGCAGTCAGGCATGGTTTTGGGGCAATCATGGGCACTGTGTGGACAGCAGCCCGCTGGCCTGAGGCATGGCATAGTGCAGGGCTCCCAAAAAACACCACGCTCTTGGAGCTCTTCCCGATCGTAGTGGCTTTCACTATCTGAGAGAGCAAGCTAACAAACATACAATTCACGCTGTGGTCAGACAATCATGCAGCAGTTCAGGCGATAAACAGAGGTTCTTCAAAATGCCCGGCAGTGGTGCGGCTGCTACAGGAGCTAGTTGGCCTCCAGCTGGGGGTGAACATAGTGGTTAGGGAATGACTCATTGCAGGAATGGAGAACTCAATAGCGGATGCCATCTCTCATTTCCAGTGGGACAGACTCAGGGAGCTAGCGCTAGAAGCAGAACTGAGCAGGACACTGATGACGGGGCGAATATGGGAAATCATGGATTTGAGCTGAGAGCACTAGTGGACAACGCACTGGCACTAAAAACTGCAGGCAGATACCGTAAGTGCTGGGAGACATTCCAGAAGGTGACCAGGGCCGGGGCTCTCGGTGGGGTCACGCACAAAGAGGTGGAAAGGTTTTGGCGGGGGCATTATGTGACTGGAAATCCAGGACATGGGCACAAACACACCTGAATGTAGTATCATATTACTCCAGACTGGTACCCGGAAGCAACCCGGCAGGGTCCTTTTATATTAGATCAGCAATAAAGGGATGGGAAAGTTGCAGCCCAGGCAACAGGACACAGAGAAGCCAATTGACTTTAATGTATTGAAATTGGTCATAAGAAAACTGGATGAAATATGCTCATCTTAACCAGAGAAAAATGAATTTAAAGCAGCCTTTGCCCTGGCGCCAGCCAGGGGGTCCCTATGGGTTGTTTACATACAAGGAGGGGCCGTACACCTAGGGGACGGGTTCTCAATAGTTCACCTAAAAAGGTCAAAGACAGATCAAACCAGCAAGGGTAAGGACAAGCGCATCAACTGCATTGACGGCAAGGCTCACTGCCCGATGTGCATCATGAGAGATTATGCGGGACAAGGCAGGCACTCTGAAGGCCCCTTATTTCGACACCTAGATGGAACGTACCTCATCCAATTCCAGTTCAGGGCAGTGCTCCGCAAAGCCCTGGAGAAGGCAGGCTTCCAAGCATCTATAATCTCCCCACTTTCGGTAGGCCCTATGGGGGATCGGTGTGTGATATGGATCATGGGGCATTTGTACATCATACAGGCGTAACGATGGGCAGCGGTGCGCAAGAACTTCCAAGGAATATGGCTGAAAAATGCAGAGGTGACATGGATGGGGCACCAAAGCATGAGCAGCAAGTCCCGGCGATGCAAAAGAGCTAAGGAGCAGACAAGGTGCCCAGATGTGGTCGCCGTACATTTGTGAGTGACGAGCATAGGGAGGAGAGAGTTGCTAAGTGCTATGAACTCATAGTCACATCAGGGCAACAGGAATCCCCCGCCCCCACAAGCCAACAACCCGCACATAACTCACAGACACAGATGTTATGATTTGAAAAAATTGCTGCAGGTTTATTACATACAACATATGTAATCACAGTGGGTTATCATACGGACGATCCAAGGGCAGGCCGCATTTTCGCCACCTGCCCGCCTGATGAGCCAATCAGCACAGTGGCGAACCACCCAACTGCTGCACCATTATGGTAATCACATTACTCATGCCCCTTGCGGGGCGTATCTAGGCAAACCCCCGGTTGCACAGGCCCACAACCGCCCGAAGGACTACTGGGGCGCCGACACGAATTCCTGGACCTCCCATGAGGTTCGAGGTTAGGCTCTGGCACCCCTATGTGCCCACTGAAGTACAATGTTGCACCTCTCTGCTTCCGGATTGCCCTGTAACTCCGCCTGCAACGAAAAAGGAACACATTAAACTCCCACAGGAGCCCCCCCAAGCAGACACTCTGGGTTAGAGGTAGGGAGGGAAAGAGTGTCCCGACGAAGTGTGCGCGACATCCAGAGCGGCAAAAGAGGCCTGAACAAAAGGCGAGGGGTAGAGATATACCCCCCTAACCCCGCCTAGCCGCCCCGGACGCGCGTCATGGACCCGCCCACCTCCAACCGGGCAACGCCTGCCCTGGGGAGGAGTGGCTGGCCACAGCAAAGGGGGGGGGGGTATTAGCCCTCCGTGACTAAGAATCTGCCCTCCTGATGGCCACCGGGTGGCCTCGGGCAGTCACATAGTCACATCAGGGCAACAGGAACCCCCCGCCCCCACAAGCCAACAACCCGCAAATAACTCACAGACACAGATTTTATGATTGGAAAAAATTGCTGCAGGTTTATTACATACAACATATGTAATCACGGTGGGTTATCTCACGGGCGATCCAAGGGCAGGCCGCATTCTCGCCACCTGCCCGCCTGATGAGCCAATCAGCACAGTGGCGAACCACCCAACTGCTGCACCATTATGGTAATCACATTACTCACGCCCCTTGCGGGGCGTATCTAGACAAACCCCCAGTTGCACAGGCCCACAACCGCCCGAAGGACTACTGGGGCGCCAACACGAATTCATGGACCTCCCATGAGGTTCGAGGTTAGGCTCTGGCACCTCTATGTGCCTGCTGAAGTACAATGTTGCACCTCTCTGCTTACGGATCGCCCTGTAACTCCGCCACAGCCCGTGCGGTGGTTCCCGCCGCAGCACGGGCCCCCCACCAAACGCTACCTCTGTTACCTGCAACCTTTGCTCAGAAGTGCCTCTTTTAAATCAAGGAGGAACAAGTCTAGTCCCACAGGCGTGAGATGAACACCATCCGCCTCAAAGTAACCCTTGATTTTGTCCTGAATCATTTCATGTTTGATGAAACCAAGACCCCTCTGCTGGGTGAATTTTTTCATGGCGCCGTTAATTCGCTTCCTGGACCTTTCTATTGCATGACAAGACTTCGCGCCCCACCAAACTCTACGTGGCACAATTTCAGACCACCAGATTTCACACTCATGCATAAGCCCGCAGACGACCCCAAGATCACATGGATGTGTCTTATCCATGCAAATGACCATCAGCATAGAACTCCCCACCACTGAGTTACATTATCATTTTCCCTCACTCCCTTAGCCTTTCCGAAGTATCCGACTCGTTACTAGACGCTCCCTTGCTCACGCTTCGCGCGTTGACAGAGCAGGTCCACAGCCGTCTATCGTGATTGGTCCGTCACTGACGAGCCCATTTCACAACTAGCACCCAGCGGCTGCACCGCGAGCATCGACAGATGCATCAAGGCAGCTAGGAGCATTGACGGCCACAGCCTCACCACGATGAGGTAAGCGACAATACCAGGATCTGTTGAATGTGAAGAGTACCCTTATACAATATCCACTGCGGGACTTCAATAAGACCATTAGTCCCCGTCCGAATTTTATATGGCGTTCATGTTATTTTTCTCAGACCTATGCTCATAACGTTTCCCATGCGATCCTTGAGCACTCTGATTACTGCAATGTGTACTTGTAACTCACGAGACTTTAATGAAACTATTAGTCCCGTCTAACTTTAATTAACAATCTTTTTTCAGAACGGCGCGTTAAGCGCTTTTCACCACCATCAATGATTTGTTAAAACTTGCCCGCATAGATTACTGATGACGGACTGCTACAACAGCCCCAGTCCCTCTGTATATTTAATGGTGGCTCTTGTTAACTTTCCCAGAACGGCGCGCTGAGTTTTTTGAATACCAGGAGTGAACCCTGATACGACAACCGACACAAGGATGTCCATTCGTCAATAAGGAATAGTGTCCAAGTAAGTCCTCCCCTCCTAATATCTATTTTGATTCATTCTGGCCTCACAGCCACACAGTCCTTTGAGACCTCTTTCCCATAAATTATTTATTACAGAATACACAGGAGCACGCCCAGGCCCACTCTTTGACGGTACAGATGACGACCGTCCATTGATGTATGTAACCCTTTTTTTCATAATCAGTTCGTTCACCACAAAGACAGCTCACTATTACAATCTAACTTTAGCCTCCGTATTATCTTTGTAGGCTCTCCATATCACTGTCCTGATGAAGACCCCAACATGAGGCAATAATAACCCTTCTAGCGTACATGTGGGTCGAAACATAGACTACGCCATCTGAACACACCATAGGATACAAAGGAATATATTGATTTAACCTATGTGTGATGTAACTTTGGAACCTCTTGTTCATTTCGATTGTAAAGGCGTGCTTTGATTTTAACGTGATGTCCTTAAAAAGTCAAACCACCTTTACCCGGTCCCTCACAACTTTTGCACTTCCCTTCTCCTTCTCACTGAGAGCACTCCGAATGTAATGATTTTGTAATTACATTGAAGTATTGTTTTTGAATATTTGATATACAACAGGTCGAACAACGTACGCAAATACCGATATTGCATAAATAAATGCGATTTTCATCTTGAATACAATTTTTTCTTTAATGATTCCTCTTAAATTGTTGCAAATGTATCTGTGGTGCATGTCTGTATGATACGATACAGAATTGATTCAGCATATTAGTCACATTGTAACTTGGACCTTTTCTTCTTTGTACTGTTCCATGGACCCAGGTCCTTGAGTTCTAAGGGCCCACCCCTTTATTACTCATCCACTTAGTCTTGCATCATGGCTGATTGCTGCCAGGTGGCCGCAAGCCCAGGAGTGGGATTTACCCCGTTTCTTGGCCCAGACCACAAAGGCTTTTACTCTGTCCTCCAAAGGTAAAGCTGCCAACCCCAACTCATCAAAGGCTTTGTGAAAGTTGGCCAGGTGATTGCCATTGCGCCTCCTCGTACCTGGGGCTAGAGACCTTTCCCCTAACTCTCTCAACTCCTGCTCCACTCCAAGATGTGCCAAAGTAAGGCGTTGTGCATTGCCTATAAAACCACATATAACATAGCACCCCCAGACACTCAGTCACACAGACTGCATCAGGCAACGCAAACGCCCACGAGGAGTACCGAAAGGGGGAGAAGCCTTAACCTCTTCGGCATTAACCAACATTAACCAACATAAGGCGCCACCAACTGAGTAAAAAACCACAGAACCTCAAGGCCGGTGAAAAAAGAGATAAAGTCTGGGAGAACACGAACAAACTCACCAAATAACGCAAAAAAAAAAAAGCTAAGACTAAATCTTCCACTCTCCCCCCAGAGGGTAGTGCGGCCACCACATTAATCCCTCCTATTTACTCAATTTTTCGTACTATGAACACTACAGGCAAATTTTCATTTTTGAAAGACCCTGTATCAGCTATATACACAATGCCGGCAACAGCAAACGGACTGCAAAAACCAATGTCGCCAAACAAAGTAAGTGCAAAATCGACGGACACAAGGACTCCTCTGTTCGTTTTTTTTGTGTTTTTTTAAAACTCTTTTTATTTGCAAAAATAAGTGTATACGGTGCGGGCATTACATTTGTATGATCAAGTCGGGTACAGCACCAGATAGACATGAATAGTGTATTATACAGCATAAAAGAAATCAGTTTTCAGTGCATAGTGATTCAGTCTACGGTCCCTATACCAGAACGGCGGATCTGGGGCGATCACACAGGTTACCTCTGAAGTCGTTCCAGTGCGACCACACCTCCCCCCATTTACGTGGGCAGCCTTGTGCCATGTAGACGGTCTTTTCCTGTAGCATGCACCAGTCCATGTCCCTTTACCATTCAGTCAGCGTCGGCGTTGCGGGATCGCCCTATAATTGAGCAATGTTTCTTTATGCTACCATTTACCCCAGCGTGACCCAGAGCTTCCCCTTCGTAGGCAAATCTGTGGGCTCCCAGATGATTAAGAGGCATCCCTTAGCCTCTGGTCGCAGTTCTACCTCCTATACCTCTTGCATGCAGCGCACCACACGCCGCCAGTACCTTCGCACCAGCGAGCAATCCCATAATATATGAAAGAAAGACCCTGTTTCACCACAGCCCCTCCTGCAGAGCCTCTCCCCTCCTCTACCCATTAACATCAGCCTAGTACAGGAGAAATAAACTCTGTATAATATTTTAAGTTGAATGAGCCTTAAACTAGAGGAAATTGCTACCTCCTTGGGGGAGGCCAAAGCACTCATCCATTCCTCATCATCGATCTCCAGCCCATCTGCCTCCCACCTCCCTTTGAGGGAGAGGAGTGTATCCGGGGAATTGTTTATTCGTTTTTTATATGTGAGGGAGATGGCGTGTTCTGGCAAGTGCCCATCTAGCAGTCTGTCTTCGAGTGGAGATGCTTGTGGGGGTGTGGTCCCAGGGGGTATATTAGTCTGGAGAGAATGTCTGACCTGCATGTATCTAAAGTACTCAGTTTGGGCTAGGTCATAGGTTTCCTTCAGGTGAGCGAAGGATTTAACTCCTTGGGGTCCCCATAGATCTTTAATGTGATAGATACCTATAAGATCCCATTCATGGAAACCCTTAGTTTTCCCCAGGGTGCCCAATTTTTCGGACGACCAAAGTTGAGTGGCCATGGTGAGGATATTGGACCAGCTAAGTTTATGCTGTGCTATGTGCCATATTTTCACAGAGTGTTTTGTTGGTCCAGTGAGCGGGTATTTGCCGGGTCGTGAAGAGAGTGCAGCTTCATAGTTCCCTCCGGGGAGGAGCCATCTGTCCATCCCATACCCTGGGTCATTCCCGTCACCATATGTTCCCTGGTTGATCGCAGAGAGATGCGCGGCCCAGTAATACCTGCGGATATCAGGGAGGGCTATCCCTCCGTCGTACCAACCCAATGTGAGCTTGTGTAGCGCAATTCGAGGCATACCAGACCAGAGGAGGTCTCGCTGTGCCGCTTCCACTGCTGTAAAGTAAGAGTTGGGCACCAGGTCTGGGTAGTTCTGAAGTGCGTACAAGAACTGCGGCAGGGCCATCATTTTAAAAAGGGCTGCGCGGCCCAGAAGGGACACAGGCAGCTTTTGCCAAGTAGTGGAATCACGTTGGAGCCGTCTGAGAGGCGGCAGTAGCTTTCTTTTGTACATCTTAGTCTTGTCTGTGGAGACAAAGATTCCCAGATATTTGAAACCATCCTTCGCCAACGTGATCGGGCAAGTACTAGGGAGCCTAGGGGGGCCACCACATAGGGCATACAGGAGAGACTTGCTCCAGTTGATCTGAAACCCGGAGTTCCTCCCGAAACTCGTAAATATGTAAAGTACCGCCATAATTGGCCTTCGGGGTCTCGTAAGGTAGAGGAGGATGTCATCAGCGTATAGGGAGATTTTATCCTCCCAACCATCGGCCCATCGAATCCCTTTAAGATATACGTCTTGTCTAATCCATGCAGCAAGTGGTTCGAGAGAGAGTGCAAACAGGAGGGGGGAAAGCGGGCATCCCTGTCTGGTTCGCCTTTCCAGGGCAAAGACCTCAGAGACTTTATTATTGACTACCACTTTGGCTAAAGGCTCTGTGTAGAGTAGACGAATCCACGCTATGAAGTTTGGGCCAAAACCCAGTTTTTGGAGCACCGCGATCATGTAGGGCCATTCTAGGGTGTCAAATTCCATGGTGGCATCGAGAGAGACCAACCCCGCGTCTTCTTGTAGGGTATGACACCTTCCCAGTACACCATTGAGGCGACTACGGTTAAGTGCCGTATTGCGATGGGGCATGAAGCCCGATTGGTCTGGGTGGACTAAAGCGGGTAGGACCGACTGGAGCCTATTGGTGAGAGTTTTAGCCAGTATTTTTGGCTCTGCGTTGAGCAGCGAGATAGGTCTATATGATGAGCATGACTCTCCCGGTTTCCCTTCCTTTGGTATGGCCACAATAGTGGCTATGCGTTGGTCGCGCGGCAGGGAGCCCGCCACTTTACTATCCTCAAACATGTGTTTAAGGTGTGAACTGAGGGCGTCCGGCTTTAGCTTGTAGAGCTCAACTGGAAGACCATAAGGTCCAAGACCTCTCCACTTTAGAACCACTAGCCCTCAGTGTCGAATCAGGTTCTCCGGCCGACCCTGCCCCTCCTGACATCCTAATGGCAGCATCCCATACCATCCTGCCCGTCATCAGAGAGGTACTAAACTCTTCCATCTCCTCTGGCACCGTTCCAACCGTTTGGAAGCAGGCCATGGTTAGGTCACTGATCAAGAAACCCAATCTGGACCGTCTGATCTGGCTAACTACCGCCCTATTTCTCTGCTCCCTTGGTTGAGCAAGGTTCTGGAGAAATATGTGAACCAACAGTTAGTGAACTATCTAGAGGACCACCACATACTGGATCCCACTCAGACGGGTTTCAGACCTAAGCACGGGACAGAGACCGCCCTCCTCATGGTCATAGAGGAAACGAGAAAAATCTTGGATCAGGGAGGATCAGTGGCAGTGATCCTCCTTGATCTAAGCGCGGCTTTCGACACGGTCAGTCATGACACCTTACTGAGCCGCCTGTCCTGTGTGGGGATTAAGGATAAAGCTTGGGCATGGTTTGAATCCTTTCTGGGGAACAGATCCTTCAGGGTCTTTGATGGCGATTCAGTTTCCTCCAGCAGACCTCTAAATTGTGGAGTACCTCAAGGCTCCTCTCTGAGCCCTGCTCTATTCAACCTATATATGAGACCGCTGGCTAGTGTCGTCCGCCCATTTGGAGTCAAAATCATCTCATATGCGGACGACATGCAGCTGGTGGTCTCACTGGCGCAGGAGGCATCTCGAACTGCGCCAGGCGGGCTCAGAGAATGCCTGAAGGAAGTGAGGAACTGGATGTCGTCATCATCCCTGAAATTGAACGGAGAAAAAACTGAGCTGATGCTCCTAGGACCATCAGAGCCGGCATTTCCCCCTTCCCTATGGCCCCCATGCCTAGGACCCCCTCCAACCCCAAAAAACACCATCAAAAGCCTTGGTGTGTGGCTGGACAGTTCACTATCTTTCAATGTCCAAGCCACAAAACTGTCAGCCACATGTTTTGGCATTTTGAGAGTGCTAAATAAAATCTTCCCCCTCCTTCCCATGGAAGCCAAACAGGCTGCCATTCAAGGTCTCATTCACTCTCGTCTTGATTTTAACAACGCACTTTATCTGGGTGCTCCAGAATACACCCTTCGTAGGCTGCAAACTGTACAGAACTGCGCAGCTCGCCTTCTACTTAAAATCCCTCATAGACACTCAGTGAGGACCGGACTGACTAGCCTTCATTGGCTACCGGTCCGGCAGAGAGTTCTGTTCAAGGCGCTATGTATAGCCCATCAAGCCTTCTGGGACATGGGACCGATCATCGCCCGTGATCTGGTCACCCACTACATCCCAAATCGTAGTCTTCGTTCCAGCCAGACTCTCTTAGCAGTAGTCCCAAGAATAAAAAGATCTAAAACCGGCGGAAGGACGTTCATGTACAACGCAGCCAAGGCCTGGAATACTCTGCCATTTCATCTCAGAGCCACTTAGAACCTTACTATGTTTCGCAAGCAACTGAAGACTCACCTATTCACATCCGCTTGCTAAAACCGTTGTTTTTCCCCTTCCTTGTTCTCTGTAGGTCACGATTATCCTAGCGCTTAGACGCCTTCGGGCAACAACTGCGCTCTATAAATCCCCAAGTTTACAAGCTTTACCTGGGCGGAGGTCTGGGATTGCACGTTCTAGTTCGGTGGTGCCGAGCGGGATCTCCAGAGCGTCCCGGTCATCGTCTGACAGGCATGGCATCCGAATGTCTGCTAGTAAGGCCACAGAGTCTTCTTCCAGGCGGTCAGATCCCTTACTATAGACTTGCCGGAAATGGCTTGCAAATTCCGCTACAATATCAAGGGGCTCCGTAACCACAGCCCCGGAGGGTGTGCGTATCTCTGGGACGACCCTATTCGCCTGCTGCTTGTGGTCCAGCCATGCCAGAAGTTTACCAGCTTTGTCTCCCTGATCATATATCCTACCTGTCCTGTCTCTGGCCACATTTTTGCCGCTTCTGTAACCAACTCCCTATATTCTGCCGTTTTAAGATGTAACCGGTGGAGCGTCTCTGGTTTCCGATCTAAGCGTGCAGCCTCCACCAGCGCCCCGAGGTCTATTTCAATAGAGTTGATCTGCGCCTCTCTGTCTTTACGGCGGCCGGCAATTGCCGATAAGGCCTCTCCACAAAGCACGGTTTTAAACGCCTCCCACAGCGTTACAGAGGAGCTCACCGTTCCAACATTGTGTTCGAAGTATCTAGTTATGGAAAGGGTCAGCGTTTTCCTGAGCTCTTCACTTTTATGGTGCCAGGCATTTATCGGCATTTATGGTGCCAGGCATTTATGCAGCCCTCTCATCTAGACTCAACCGTAATGTGTGCCCAAACAGGTGAATGGTCTGAGATACCTCGAGGTAAGTGCGTGGCATCCTGTATGACAGTGTCATGGTGAAGCGGGGTTAGTATGTAATCCAAACGGGAGAATGAATGGTGTGGGCTGGAGAAGAAAGTGAAGTGGGCGTCATTGGGGTGCATGAGTCGCCACACATCTGTTAACCAAAAGGCTTCTAAAATGTCAGCCAGCCATCGTTGCCCTTGGGGTGTGTCTCTGGGAGGGTGTCTATCTAAAGTTCCTGAGACAACTGCATTAAAGTCCCCCCCGATGATCAACTGACCCTCCGGCAAGGAAAGGAGGAGTTTGCCCAGGTCTGCATAGGATTGGGTTTGAAGACCAGGTGGGATATAAGAGGAAAGAAGATTTAACCTACGACCCTCCCACCTTCCTGAGAGTGCTGCACAACAGCCCCGCTGGTCTGTGTGGTCAATGAGGAGGGGAAGGGAACAGCGCAGAAGGATCCCCACACTTCTAGAGTCAGAAGTGAAGCTCCTCTGTTCGCTTTTAACACAAATGTAGAAAGGGCTAATGGAACAGAGGAAACACCCAAGTGTGTGGATGCTACCCAGGAGAAAAATAAATACATGATACTAACTCAAGCCCAAGTGCATACGGAAAATAAAAGTCACGACCCAGTTCAAGGACAAGAGAAACCACTAACATCATCAAGAGTATCAAACAGGACCTTGGATTGCCCTATTGAAGGATACTCAATAAGATGTACGCCAAACAAAAAACTGAAAAAATTGAAAGGATTTCTACAACACCAGTTCTATCAACTAGTGACATAAATCAAGATCAGTCAATGACTGGAAGCCAACAGGCCACAAGCAATAGTGACGAACGTCACAATACTAGCATGCATGACTCAGCATACAAGGTACATCCAAACAGCCATTCAACCCCAAGGCTGGACTCGTGCTTAAGCCAAGTAATGATAACATCTACAGAAAAGACAAAGGAGTGTAACCCCTGGTGGGTGCCCGAATTGCCTTCATATAACAAAGGAAGCACAACAATACATAAAGACCACTCGGACATCAATGCAACCAAAAGAAATTCAGAGCAAATAAAATTCCACAATAAATCAATAACTACTACAAAGGAGGCCCAGGAAGCAACAGCAAACGGTTGGCACACAAAAATCCGTTAATTAAGGACCCTCTAATCAAAAACATAATCGAGATATCCAGGAAGGAAGCGGACATTGATGCACTTACAGATTCATCAAATGGTCTTGATGTAGATGGTCAAAAGGAACCTTCAATAATAGAAATCTCAAGTGTTTCAGCTGTGGCCAATATAGCAATAATAACAAGTCCCGAAATACGGCCAAAAAAAATCAAGGGGCGGCACATTGTCACAACACCTAAAGAACAAGCACATCTGGAAATCAACATCAATCACAATAAAGTGAACCAGCGACAGCAAGAAGTAGGGCACGATATTAACGAAAACTTGGAATCTATAATCACATTACACAGTGCACTGGGGTGTATACTGGAAACTACTATCAAAATTCTCAATATGCAGTCAGACAAAATCGATATTCAAATACATCTTATGAGCACAATGGCGGAATATATATCTGGTATAAACAAAAAATTAGACACCATGGCCAGCACATTTAACATCATTAAGGATCAGATTCACCCCTGGGCATCATCCCAGACATGTACTTGCTATCCAATACTGGAAAAACTGAAGGATTTGCCATCAATACTTAAAGACATCCTACAGGAATGGAAGCACGCTAACCAGAGCAAAAACAGTATACCAATTGGAAGCGATCTTATTTCTTTTGACCATTGTAAAAACATACAAAGAAATTATATAGCTAAAGCTAGAAAGAGCAACGCAGACCAAACAATAGCACCGGTACAGCAAATAGCAGACCAAAAAAAGAAACCAAATAAACCAATACCTATATTCGATGAAATAACGGAGGAACCGAAAACAACACCTGTTACTCCTTCTGTTGGACAAAACAACTGTTTCAAACTACTATAAATAGATCAATCCAACCAGGATGGGGCAAAAAATCAAAACAACCAGAAAGTTCTAACTAAGCGGCAGAAAAAACGGGCGAGAAAAAACAGAAATCAGCTGTCAAATTGTCTACCTGCAAATAAGCAGACGCTGGTTAAATTTTCTATCTTTGATCGGGCCAAAACAAAATCAAAACATGAACCTAATACTAAAGAGGGGACACACCAGCCATACACAAGGGTAGAAAATGAATGTAAAGATTGGAAGAGTTTATCCAAAGAACAGGGACAAAAACCCATGATTAAAAGCCCTAATGATCCGGCCCATATGACATCCTCAAAAACATCTACGCACACAGAGGGGGATGTCCTAGCTAAAACCTTAGGAGCTGTGAACTCCACTAACATTGATCACATGAGTTCATCGACTGCCTCAAGTTGTATAGATTGGAGCACGGATCAAGGGGCCAGCAACGTTGCACAATTAAATAAAACTGCAGAGAGTCTGTAGAGCGAGCCGCAAAAAACAGGGTTAAACCCCCGCCAAAAAGTACGTACATCACATGAGGATAAAAAGTACTCCACAATTGGGCACGATCACAACAGGTACGAGGCAAGCAATCGCGGACCGCAATGTGTGGTTGTTACAGGTGCGGATATGAATCATAAAGCGCCCTCTATTCTGATCACCATTCCAAGCGCCAATCCCACATCAGGGAAAAGTGACAACAAAAACAACAGACAAATAACAAAGGTGAACAGGGGGGGCGTGGCTTGAGCGCCGATGGGTGAGGCGGCGTGAGCCGACAGCTCCGCGCTCGACCCCTAGATTATCCTGGTTAAAACTCCTGAAACCAGCTGAGTTTGACAAGAAGAGTGTCGGAGGATTAGACCGTGGGAACCCGATCAAAACTGGGAACTATGCAGCCCCCGCAACGCCCTGGGCGTGGATTTTACCACTATCGGCGACTGAAGGAGGACGGCAAGATGGCGGCCGATGACTGTAGCGGAGGCGGACCGGCACCGGCTTCATAGTGGTCGCGCAGGCAGACAGAGTGTCCCGAGAGCTGTGGGGCCCAAATTGGCAGCGGACCTGCCGGAACGAGTGACCAGCGGCGAGGATTGGCAGCAAATGCTGGTGGCTGCATCTCCGGGAGGCACTACATCGGAGAGGGGTCCAAGATGGCGGCCATGACCAGGCAAGAGTCCAGCCCATAGCCCGAAAATAAAGGGGATCAGAGTCCATACGACAGCGATCTGAGTGTCTGCCCGTTGCTGCAATGATAGTGGACTGTGATCAGTGGATCAGCGGGACAACGGCCTAGAGCTGCGCGACTCCACCTATAAATCCTGGAGGCCCTGCACGCCACTGGAAGCGCAATCGAGCGTCCGGGGCTCCGCCGCCCGACGGAGGAGGTGTGCGGCAGCGAGAGGAGCCCAACAGCGGTCCCCGGTAAGTGTGATGGTTTGGGCCTGCGCCCAGTACTACGGAGGTGGGGCGGGAAGCAGGTCTGGGCCTCGCATGAGCTGGGGATAGGGGCGTGCAACCAGCTGAGCCGGATTGTCGCAGCAGGCCCGGGCTTGGAGAGTGCGGGAACCGGAGCAGCCGGGTATAATCATCGGCACCCTTCAAATTCGACGGGAGTGCCCCTGGGGGCCTGTAACCACAGCAAGCAAGGTGTAACATAGAGGAGAAGCCTGCGCTGCATTGGAAGACAGTTACCGTTTTCCTGGTGATCGTATAGGGGGCTCGGCATTAGCAAGGGCGGACAATCTAGCGCCCTGCTGGGCTGAACGCTACGAGGGAGGCCCCAGTGCCCGCGGGACAGTGAGGAAGACCGGGCCTAATCTTGTGTGCAGCACAGGGAGCAGTACACATCCACAGGGCTATTAGCATACAGGAAAGGCAGCAATAGATCCAGGGGCCTACGGGACTGTCCGTACCCGGCCTGTGGGCGCTCAAGAAACTTCAGGGGGTATTGCTAGGCGGCGAAGCGCATACTGAACAGTGTGACTAACACCATACGCCATGAAACCGAAGGGCAGGAAAGAGGAAGCTGCAGGATAGGATTACTCCCAGGGTGCAATGAATGAACTCGAGGAAGGGCTAACAGGAATAGGGCTGCGCCAACACCTGGATAAGATACTGGAGGCGATAGCTGCGACAAAAGACTTCCTTCACCAAGACATTGCGCAGGAGGCGACTGGGCTCGGGCTTCTGCACGCAGATCACGCGAAACTGGCGGACAGGGTAAGGGAAAACGAACTGGCTATCCAAGAACTGAAACCAGCACAAACTACAACGGATGCCAGGCTAGGGGATGCTCTTGCACGCCTTGAAGTGCTGGAAAAGAGGGTAGAAGACTCAGAAAGCAGAAACCGGCGCAATAATATACGCGTGGTGGGTCTGCCGGAAAAAACTGAAGGAACTGATATGATCGCATACTTGGAGAACTGGCTTAAAACGGAGGTTGCACCAGAGGGACTGACTTCCTTCTTTACGCTCGAGAGAGCACATAGGGTACCAGCGCGACCGCCGTTGCTGGGCTGTCCTCTGCGCCCTGTGGTGGCTAAGCTGCTTCATTACAAAGATAGGGACATCCTGATCCAAAAGGCACGCACAGCGGGACCCTTTAAGGTCGACAATGCCACAGTTACTATATTCCCGGATTACACTCAGGATGTCCAGAGACGTAGAGCCTCCTATCTGGCGATCAAAAAAGAACTGCGAAACGAGGGGATCCAATATTCCCTGATATTCCCAGCGAAGCTGAGGGTGATCCTGGATGGCACAACTCATTTCTTCCAAACGCCTGAGGAGGGGTGGACGTGGTTCGAAACGTATAAAGCAGGCACGGACCGCCAGACCCAAGAACATGCTGCGCCACCAAAGCTCTATCAGATGCGCAAGTCTCAACGATTACGGGAACGGTCAAAGAATGTGCAGAAACAACAGCTGGCCCAAATGGCGGTGGACAGGCAGGGTGCACTGGCTGCAACAGCGGAAATCGCAGGATCGCAGAAAACTGGATCAGTGACAGACTCGGATAAGGAAGGAAGGAGGCAGAACATTCCGAATCAGACAGCACTAAATGACCTGTGGCACACCACGCACAGCGGAAGGAATACTGGACGAATAACGTGCGAACTGGAATCCTCTGAGTTGTGGGCTCGCCATGATCCGTTAACTTGCATGCCTGAGCCCAGCGGCACTTGAGCAATCATATTCTCAAACTGGTACTCTTTGGGGTCTGTAGCGGGGCGGCTTGGGTGGGCGCTGATCCCTGCTGTACCAAGTCGCACTCCCACTGCCCTAAAGGCTAACTGTGCACATGACATCTCTGGTTCACGCGGACCAAGCGGGGTTTATCCCCACATGGTGCACAGCCTTGAATATTCGTAGCTTCCTGCAAGTTACTGCGGAGTACCAAGAGGAGGTGGGCTCCGCAGCGGTCCTCTCTGTGCACATAGAAAAGGCGTTCGACAGCCTGGAATGGGCCTTCCTCCATAAAGTCCTGAGCCGATTCGGACTGGGTGACCAGTTTGTGCAGTGGGCAAAGGTGTTGTACTCCTCATCCATGGCCAGGACAAAGGTGTTGTACTCCTCGTCCATGGCCAGGGTAAAACTAGGAGAGGTGATTTCCGACCAATACCCTATCATGAGAGGTACGAGGCAGGGCTGTTAGTTTTTGCCGCTGCTGTTCGCACTGGCGATAGAACCTCTTGTGCTCCAGGCGTGATCAGGACTGTTGTATAGGGGGCTGCTGCATCGGGATAGCCCACACTATATTTCGCTGTACGCCGACGATTTGCTTCTCTTCCTCCAGGATGCGGAGGCCGATCTGCGTGGCGCTACGTCCCTGCTGGCCCGGTTTGGGACGGTCTCCGGATTCAAGGTGAACTGGAATAAGACATGCCTCTTCCCGACTCGCCAGGATCTGCCTCCTCCCGCATCACTAGGGGAGATCATGTGGGAACCAACTTGCTTCACCTACTTGGGGGTTCGGATTTATCACAACGACAGGGACCTGTTGGAAGGATATATAGGACGCTGTTTAAGGGCCTTGAAGGGCTGCATGGAGTTCTGGTCGACGCTCTCCCTCTCGATAATGGGCAGAATAGCGTTGCTCAAGATGGTGGCACTTCCCAGACTACTGTACTATTTCCGTACTTTGCTGATCTGGATCCCTCCGCGAATATTTAAAGATCTGAGATCGCTGACCGTGGGCTTTATCTGGGGCAGCGGTAGACGGCGAGTAGCTCTAACAACGTTGATGAGACCCAGGCTCGATGGCGGATTGGCGGTGCCCGATTTTGAGCTTTACTATCTGGCAGCACAATTGCAGGTCCTTACACAAAATATAGCACGAGAAAATCGGGGACCGGAAGATAGGCAGGGACAGGGGATACAGCGCCACGTCCTGGCCTACATAGCTCTACAACAAAAACTGGATATGAAGGATCTGACTGGGGAGGAGCGGACCCAGCGGCTTTGCTGGAATAGAACCCAACGTAAAGCGGGGGTTACCCACCCATATGCGCCGGAGATCCCGTTGGGCATGTTGACAACACTACCGCATGAGGGGGGACTGGACTCCATTAGCAAACTGGGAACAGCTAGGCATACAGATGGTGGGGGACTTATACCTGAACAGGAAACTAATGCCCTTCCCTGAATTACGAGATATGTATCGGCTCCCAGAAGTGGATTTTTTTATTCCTGCAGCAGTTGTAACCGCGATTCAAAAGCACTGTAGAAAAGGGAAAGCAGAGCCTGAGCTGACACTTGCTTGCCAGTATGCCGTGATGGCGGCAGGGACTGTTAAAGCAGAAACGTGCCTCCACTCACGACTGCTGCAGGAGGGCTTGCGCCCCTTGACAGCTCTTAAAGCGAAATGGGAAGAGAGCATAGGCCGCCCGATCCCAGATGCCACATGGGACCACATTCTCAAGAGGGCATGGAAGGGTAATAGGAACGCTAGGCTCCAACAAATTCAATATTTCATCCTACACCGGGCCTATCTTACCCCAGGTAAGATCCGGAAATATTTCTGGTGTTCCAAAACGCGGCATGTTCCTGTGTCAAGAGGAAGGTGTCGAGCTAGAACACATGCTATGGTTAGGCCCACGAATGGAGGGTTACTGGGAGGAAATAAGGGAACTTTTGAATGCAGTCACAGACAGACAACTCGACTACGATATGGCCACCTGTTTATTGCACTGGTTCCCACACACAGCTAGGACCAAGATAACCAGCAAATGTATTGCTCTGGGGCTCTTATTGGCTAAACGTGAAATTACCTGGCATTGGAAGGCGAAGGAGGGACCTTCGAGCGGGCGACGGCGCAGTGAATTCTGGTAGTGGGCAAGCTGCGAGAGTGTAGTGAGGCTCAGACAGGCTACCCGCATAGGCAATGAAAAAGCACTAGAAGGGGCTAGATCATGGGAGGCCCTAGTTCACACTTTGAGGGATTATCAAACAACAGAAGAGGAGGAATGAGCGTTCCACATCCATGGGATTGGTACATACGATACATAGCTTTGCTAGCCCTTTAGAGCACTTTTGTGATAGGTTGTGAGATTCTGACAAGGCCCACACCAACGATTTTATTAAAGGGGGAGGGTGTTGAGGGGAGGGGAGGGCTGAGTATTGAAACAGGAGCATTTCTGAAAGTAGGGGTGGACTATGATATCGGTTTCTTTTGATGGTATGATTGCATTGAATTAATAAGGTAAGCTTTACAGAAAGTAGGGAAGAGCAATAGTAAAGCAGGGGAGAGGAGACCGAGTAGTAGCTGTAGAGATAACTTAATATCGTTTCCAGGGACTGGCTAAAGTTTGTAAGTTGGGGGGAGGGGAGAAAAAGAAAAGTGGTTACAAGGAATTCTTGTTGATTGATCACAATTGTATTTATATTGCATATGGGCTGACACCACTTTCATGACTTAGGCCGCCCGACCTCCGAGTTGTGGGCTTAATGGCCGTGTGCTGCAATTTTCAGTGAAATGTGCGTCGCTCATGCCGGACGCTGAACTGTTGATCGTACTAGATATACACTGTACTACTCTGCAATAAAAATATATTTTAAAAAAAAAAAAAAACACAAAGGCGGACAGAATCACTCACGATCAAATACAAGTAACGATAACCACAGATAATAATGTAATACAACAAAGCACAGAAACAACAAACGCAGAAAGGATAGGACTCTGCCCTGTGATTGCCGCCGTGGAATATGGGCATCACTTAGAACAGGCCGGTCCAAAACGAGCAGGCCGGGAAGTAAAGGCTACGGCCAGTATGTCAATTACGCAAACCCAGAACGATGCTTACAATCAAATAGCAAATTTTCTGCATGTTAACGCAAAGGAATATGAAAGTCACAAATCAACGAAACCTTGGCCAAATGACAAAACACATATTATCAGTGAGCAAGCTACTGAGACGAAAACAGCAACAACCGGAAAGTTACTTTTCGTCCCCAACTACGAGCCACAAGGCTCACAAGACTTTTTAAACCGAGGTAATATTCTCCATCTGACATCTCCAATTCCAAGTCTTAGCCCTAACATCAGCTGATCTACTATCAATCGAATTTATTACTTTAGGGGACAATGTGGCAAAGGAAGGCACACTTGCAACCTGGAGGAACGTAGGAATAGTAAAAAGCATTCTTACTGAAATGGTTAAATTTGAAGAGTGGGGAATTACTATGAAAGAAGAAGTAAAACTGGGTTATCCGTCTCCCCTGTTGAGAAAGTGTGGCAAAAGAGAAGACCACACGCGGATAAGTCGATTCACACACTCAGTACTTCAAGGTGCCAGGAGGGCTGAATCAGTCAACAACAAACACCTAAGACAGAAATTGTGTACCAACGGTAATTGAACCCACTGCCAGGCAGGCGAGATTGAAGGAAATTTAATAAAACTTCTCTCCTGGAACATCTCAGGAGCAAAAGACATCTTAAACAATAGCAGAAAAACAGCCACCTGGGATACATACGACATCATAGCCCTACAGGAAACGTGGTTAACAGAGCCAATTGATGTACCAGGCAGATTATGCTTCAACGTAAGTGCGACTCGCCCTCAGCATTATGGGCGCGCAAGGGGGGACTTTCGGTATACATAACCACTGCGCTTAAGATCAATGCCTCACAATTGGCCACATCGGCACCAGATATGCAAATCATCAAATTGGAGAGCACAACAAAGGGCAAAACTAGAACTATCATCTTAATCAACATATATGCCCACCCGAAAAGCACAGTTAAAAAAGAGCTCTTCCAATGTGTCATTAATGTTGTATCCAAAATCCGCCTTGAACAACTAAGATGGGAGATTATCGTCACCGGCGATTTCAATACTAATCTCCTACACTATCCGGAAGATGAGGACAATATTACCGTAGCAAATGAACTGTGGGACGTTGAACCCCAGGAGATTCCACCGATCAAGAAGACAGATAAAGTGGGTAGGCAGTTGACGTGGGACCTTGAGCACCTTGGACTACGGGTAATAAATGGAAGAGCCAACCAGGATAAACCCCCCGCCACCACCTATACAGGCCACAGTGCAAGCTCAATGCTGGATTATACAATAGTAACATTACCCTTGCTAAGACTAATTAAAAATTTCCAAATAATCGGCTCTCTAGACAGTGATCACTCAATGCAACACATTGAGATGAAATTGACCTCTTCTAGGTACTTACAAGCACCAACGATAGCAGGTAAAACTTCAACAATCAATCTGAAGCGATTAAGGTGGATGAGCAACACACTTCCTCAAATAGCGCAGGACGCCAAGAAGCTATTCCAAACGTCAACTCAAGAGAATGACTTGTGCTCAGAAACTTGGTCTGACTTTCTGGAAAAGCTACCCAGGACCAGTAACAACTCTAAAAAGTAGACCTTTTTCAAGAGCAACACCAATTTCACAAAAATCACACTCTCCTTGAGGAGACATTTACAGAAGCTCACAAGACGAGCGCAAGGTCACAGGATAAATCCAAGTATCTGGCAAGAAGTTCGAACAACAAGGAAACATTATAAGAAACTGATTTGGACGGGGAAAAAAAACAAGCCAATGACGGGGGGCGGAGCTTGCTGGCGTCCATGCAAGACGTGTGAGAGCTGAGCACCTCGCCTGAACCCCTTTAATATTCGTCAAAGATATCCTTTTTGGCGCCTCACTGGCCCTAGCAGGGGCAGATTTTGCTTCTACGATCCCCAGAGCTAGCGGGGGCACCTTCCCGGATCGAAATCGGTGGTGGCATCGATCAAGGGGCCGGCGGAGTTTGGCGTGGCGGACCAGGCCGCAATCCGCGGACTTTCTTTGGAAGCTGCCCGCCCTACGTAACGCTACGTGCGGCGTGAAGTCCCTGTGTGGTCCCGGACTTCCGGACTGCCTTCTATCCTATGGTTGTCCTAGACTGCTTCGCACTGGTGCTTTAATCATTGAACTCTGTCACGCTACGCCTACGAGTGTGTCTACTGTGTCTCATCGGCGGAGGTCTGGGGCGCTCCGGAGAGGCCCGGGACCCGGCGGCGGGAACCTGCATCCTACGAACACCGGTTGGTGGGCGACATCTCCACTCTAGCCTGCTTGAGGACTGGTAGGGCACTGGATCCGGGACGTATTTCTGGAGTGTGCTGGCGCTTCTCGGCGACCTGCGGTGGGGCCTGTATCGTGGCAAGTGTCTGGGGGTTGAGATCGTCCCCCTGGTCTCGTCTGTACCACGCGGCCCGCGGCCGCCATTTTAGCTTCCATTCTTTGCTACGCACCGGACTGCCTGACGGAGTTCGCTTTCCCGGCGCCCTCCCTGCATTGAGCCGCCTCTAGCTCTTTGCCTGAGCAACACACCGGGAGCACCGCCATGGGAAAGGGCGACAGAAACCAACCGAAGCTAACGTTCGAACAACGGAAGCCAAGGGGCGCGGAGGGGGCTCCTCCGGAGACCTCGTCGCAGGCGGCTGATAGCTCGCTCTGCGCGGACATTCGCGAAATGCTCTGTACCATGGAGAAAGGTCTGCAGGAGAGTATGTCCGCGATTGGCACAAAAATTGACGACTTATCCTTCAGAATGGACCGGATGTCTGAAAGGGTGGACAAACATGCGGAGAGGTTGGATATGGCGGAGCGTAGGGTGACGGAGGCGGAGGAGGCTCAGACGGAGTGGGATAAGGACCGTAAGCAGTTCGGTCGTGTCCTCCAAGTCATACAGGACAAAACGGAGGACATGGAAGCACGTTCAAGGTGCTCCAACGTCCGCATCACAGGGGTGGCGGAATCCATCAACACTGGCAAGATGGAACTGTTCGTTGAGAAGTTGCTTCACACGCTGCTGGAGGAGGACGTCTTCTCCCCCATGTTCATCGTCGAGAGGGCCCACCGCACTCTGGGTCCCAAGCCGCAGCCTGGCCTCCCGCCGCGGCCGATCATTGCAAAACTTTTGAATTACAGGGACCGCGATTTGGCTCTACGGCTGGCGAGGGAGAAGGGGGAGCTACAGTTTGAAGGCATGAACATTTCCCTCTATCCTGACTTTACGGCGAGGGGACAGGAGGAACGGAAGCGCTTTGCCCCCTATAAGAAGCAGATGAGAGATATGGGGCTGGACTATGCCATGTTGTACCCGGCGAGACTCCGGATCAACAAACAGGGACACTCGCACTTTTTCACCGACCCAGCGGACCTGAAAAAGTCGCTTAAGGAATGGGCCAAGGAACAACGCAACAGCCCGAGGGGTCAGCGTACAGACGAGGAGGAGGCTGCGTCCTTGGATGGTCAGGGGTGATCTGTCCTTCGCCCCAGAGCCAGGTTTGGCTAAAACATCGTGAGTGTTTGTGTTGCACTACTGAGCCCGATGTGCCTTTTCTTTGCCTTCACTTTTTGGACTACGCCGGATGTGCCCGGAGTAGTGACTCGGAGCTGGGTTCTGACATTCCCTGCAGTGCTTCTGTTTTTGGGGGGGGTGCTACCTGTAGAACATTGGGACTGGTTATCCACCATTCTGCTTGCTTTCCTGCTGGAACCTGGGTGGGGTGTCGAGAGCAATGGGGGTGGGGCGGGGAGCAACGGCCGTATCTGGTCCTTGTCAGAGCGTATTATTGTCTGGCTGGAACCTCTGCCCCTGCGCTTTCGGCTTCCTGGCCCTCTAGGGGGTCTTGGGTTTGTAGTGGGCTGTGTCGGGTGGGTTCGGGGTGGGTAGTTCCATGCTCTGTCTGACCGGGTTGGGGTTGGTCGGCTGTGGGTGGGTGATTGTTTGCTATGTTCTTGTGCTGTTACTGATAAGTTGTGTGGGGTTCGGGGTCTGTTGGGAGGGGGGTCTGTTTTTGCCGACTACTGCAATGTGTCTGATGCTTCGTCTGCTCTGCCCTACTTTTTTCTCTAAACTGCTATGTCAACCACTGAGTCTCTAGGACCAGAGAGCGCCCTGGGCTCTCTGCGATTGCTGTCATGGAACGTGAGAGGGCTTAATGATTTCCGTAAACTAAGGAAGGTCTTAGCATACTTGCAGCGCCACCGGATTGACCTCGCTTTGCTGCAGGAGACGCATCTGCCGCTTTCCAGTCCCATGTTGCAGATGAGGGGTCTTGGTACCGCTTGTGTCGCTGCAGGGTTCACCACGCATGCTAGGGGGGTGATCACCTGGGCTAATCCCAAATCCCAATTGTCGCTGAAACGTGTGGCGGTAGACCCAGAAGGGCGGTATGTGGTTGCACGTTGTGTTGGGAAGGGTCATGATCTCCTGTTAGTGAATGTGTATGGCCCCAACTATGATTCCCCAGATTTCTATTCTTCGCTAGCTGACAGCTGCAGGCAGTTTGTGGGCTCTAGAATGCTGTGGGGGGGGGGGGACTTTAACTTAGTGTTGAACCCTGCTCTGGATAGATCTGCGGGCCCCCCCAGATCCCCTGCTGCTTCGGCGCTGCTGCTATTGTCGGAATGTGTGAAACTTGACTTGCTTGATGTGTGGCGTCATAGACATTCGGGGCGGGGTGGGTTCACCCATTACTCGGCATACCACAACATCCATACACGAATAGATTACTGGTTTGTTTCCCGCTCCCTGCTTGATGCGGTGAAGGGGTGTACGGTGTTGCCGCGCACACTATCGGACCACTCGCCATTGCTTTTACTGCTGCTTGCTCCTCCTAGGAGGATTCCCCCGTTCACCTGGAGGTTCCCCCCGTATTCCCTCCTAGATGAGGTTTTCAGAGGGGAACTGGCCGAGGACATAGAGACCTATTTCGCAACCAATGTGGGTTCGGTGGACAGCGTTCAGGTGCTTTGGGATGCGTTTAAAGTGTACATCAGAGGGATGACTATGGCGAAACACTCTGGGGTGCTCAAGGCTATTAGGCGCCGGCTGCAACTGCTTGAAACACAACTCACTGTACTGGATCGACAGGCGGTGGACTCGGGTGATGCCTCTGACGCAGACACTCTCAAGTCTTTGCTAGAGGAATTTCAGGAGGAGGCGGATAGGGAAGTTAAACATATGGGCAAATATGCCACAGCGCGTGTGTATGGGGAACGGGAGCGGCCTGGTGCTCTTCTGGCTAAACTGATGCGCAACAACAGGCCCCCCTTGGTTATTGAGGAATTAGTGACTGCTACTGGGGAAGTGGTGGCGGAGGAGCAGGATATCCTAGCGGAATTTCACTCCTACTATACGGCACTCTACTCTTCGAGGGATGCCCACCTCGAGGAGGAAATCGACGACTATTTAAGTTACATCCAAATGCCCTTCTTAGCCGACTGGCAGCGAGAGTTCCTTATGGCCCCAATCCAGAAGGAGGAGATAACGGAGGCACTGGGGGGCATGAAGTCTGGTAGTGCTCCTGGAGCGGATGGTCTCACGGTGGCGTTTTACAAGGCCTTTCAGGACAAACTTGTCCCATATCTGATGCTCTTGTTTGATGACATTTGTCAGCAGGGCAGCATGTCGAAATCCATGAGAGAGGCGCTGCTTATCACCATCCCGAAGCCAGGTAAACCCCCTAATCAATGCGGCTCTTACCGACCGCTGTCGCTGATCAATGTGGACGCGAAACTGTATGCCAAGGTACTTGCGACCAGTTTGGCGTTGCTGGTCCCGGACCTTGTGGCCCCGGAGCAGGCTGGGTTTGTCCCCTCACGCAATCTCACTTATAACATCCGCACGGTACTGGGCACGATACAACATGTCAAGCAAGAAAATAAAGCTGTGGCCATCTTCTTAGACATGGAGAAGGCCTTTGACTCTGTTGAGTGGTCGTTCATGCTGAGGGTCCTCCGTAAGTTTGGACTCGGTGAGCCGTTTCTACAAATGTTGGGAGCCCTATATTATAAGCCCACTGCGAAGCTTAAGATAGGGAACTTGGTCACTGCTCCTATCGAGATTGGAAGGGGCACGCGTCAGGGCTGTCCCCTTTCTCCACTGTTGTACGCCATGGTGGCGGAGCCCCTCGCTTGCGCTATACGAGAGTATCACCGGTTCGAAGGGATAAACTTTCCGACGTACCAAATTGGTATCTCAACATACGCGGATGACACTCTGCTCTATGTCCGGGACCCGGAGACAAACCTCTCTGCGGTGCTGCGGGAAGTGGTGAGATTCGGGGCCCTATCAGGCCTTCGGGTCAACTGGAACAAATCGGTGGCGTTGCCCTTGACGCCGGTGACACTCCCTTTTGACTCGGAGTACCCATTGCAGTGGACCACAGACTCAATCCGCTACCTGGGGATATGCATACATACTGACCCGGAGGTCCTGATTCGTGAGAACTATGGGGTCGCCTACTCCAAACTGGTGGATGATGTTGAAGTGTGGTCCAGACTCCCGCTTTCTCTCATGGGCAGGATAGCGCTCATGAAGATGGTAGTGCTCCCCAGATTTCTTTTCCTCTTTACGAATATACCGGTGGTCCTTTCCAAAGCCTTTTTCCGGCAACTTACTCAAACGCTCATTCGCCTTGCGTGGGGGGGGAAGCAGCCGCGGGTGCAGTGGCAAACGCTCACCCTTCCGTATGAGCAGGGGGGCCTTGGGGCTCCAGACCTGGAACGGTACTATAGGATTGCTCAGGGTGCGCATCTTCATTCATGGATCCATGGGGATCCTGATATCCCTCATGTGAAACTGGAACGGCTATTTGCGGACCCCATCCCACTCCCGGCAACGGTATGCTATCCACCTGATCGGAGGGTCGGCAATCTGGATTCTATTGCGGCCACAAACCATGCTTGGCATGCACTGGTTGGCTCCCGAGAGAGTGTGCTGCTGTACTCACCTTTGCTCCGCGTGGAGTGGGCAGCCTGGTTGGCCCCGCTGACGGAGAAAGGCGTCCTGAAGGCGCTACAGGGCTTGGGTATTGTTACCGTGGGAGATCTCTTCTCAAATGGCACCCTGAAGACGTTGCAGCAGGTCCTTCAAGCCTGTCCTGGGGCGACGCTGTTACATAGCTTTCAATATCATAGGGTTCGTAGAGCGGCTCTTGCATTGTTGGGCCCGGACCTGGCTGAACCGCAGGAAGTGCCGGAGCTCACGTATATAATCAAGACCCCCTCTTCTCGCAAACTGATCACGGCTCTCAGGACACTGGGTGATAGACACCGGCAGTGCCCCCCCTCCAAGGCCCGGTTGGCCTGGCAAGCTGACCTACAATCTCCTATCTCGGACGATATGTGGCGTTACTGCGCTACCAACACTAGAAAAATCTCGCTCAACAGTCGCCACCGTCTGATACACTTTAAATTCCTACAGCGTGTCTACTACACGCCCGAAAGGCTGCATAGGTATGGGCTGAGGGAATCGGCGGAGTGTGAGCGCTGCCACTTTCACACGGCAGACTTTCTCCACATGGCCTGGACTTGTCCTGCTATTCATAAGTACTGGGTAGAGGTCTTTGCGGACCTCAGCACTATTCTTGGTGAGGAGATTTTGCCCAGCCCAGCGCTCGCATTGCTCGGTTTTTCCAAACCGCTCCCGGTGGCAATGCGGCGGCTTGCGGACATGGCGTTATTGACAGCAAAGCGTCTGGTTGCTCTGTGTTGGATGCGGGGGCCGGTTCCCACTAAGAAGCGTTGGGGGACAGATTTACTCTACTGTTGTACGCAATCAGAGGTGTATAGTGAACTACTACCTCCGAAGAGTCGCCCCAAAAACTTCTGGGGGCTGTTTAGGGCGTTCCAGAGTGCGCAGGAGGATGGTGAGTCGGATCCTGAGGGGGAGGAGCAGGATGTGCTGCAGGAGGATGGGGTTGCGGCAGCGGTGGATGAGGAGTGTGGTAGTCGAAGGCCTCAGTGCTGTGAGTGAGAAGTGGGTTGTGCCTGTTCTTCATGGTGTGATGTGTGGGAGGGTTGCTTGGGGCGGCTGTCCTAGTTGTAGATTGGCGTTACCCCTCACCTGAGCTTTGTTTCGCCCTCGTGAACATGTGGTAGACATCCATGGCCCTGTTGAAGGGATTAGGGTAGTGGTGAATGGTGGGAGCAGGCGGGTGGACACGGGTTTAAGTAGTCTGGCTAGTCTTTGGGGTGGGTGGGCTTGTGTTTGTCTGGGGGTTTTGGTTCCTTTTTACACCTTTTCTTGGTTCCCTTCTGGAGATACCCCATCCCTGGGTCTTCATGCAGTTCTTACTGTGTGTCCACACTGCTAGTACCATCCTGACACGCTAAACTGCACTTAGAACTGTCATTGCTGGCGCTGCTGGGTGGCCTTTCCTTTGAGGTGTCGCGACCAATCATCGGCTGCTTCCATGGACTGCAGCTACTGCGCACTTCTTCTGCACCTGCAGTTCTGCCGCCAGGCCTCCGGGCTGTTGGTATTATGGCTGTGTGTTTTTACCTTTACCCAGGGATTTGGGAGTGACCTTTTGTTGCCGCCGGCCTCCGGGTTGTAGGCGATGTCGGCTGTGTGTGTAACTTGAAGGTGTAATAAAGTACAAATTTAATTTAAAAAAAAAACAAGCCAATGACTTCTGGACCAAACTGTTGCACAACATAAAAAAATCAGATTCCAGAGCTTTCTGGTTGCAAGTCAACTCTACGAACAGATCAGCACAACCAATAAGTATGACCTGCGTCACTGAAATTGTATGAGCCCAACAGATAGTCAATACCTTTTCAATAATCTCATCATCACACCTGACAACAACTGCAACAATCGCAAGTGAAACACCAAGAATAGTGGACCAGGAAGGCATAGCTTGGGTTTGGTCAAACACTTCGATCAACCATCAGGAAGGTATGGGTCAATCGTTGTGGACAGGTGATGAACTTTTAATATTACAAATAATCAAGAAAAACAGGCAAGACAGTGCACCAGGACCAAACAGCATCCCGCAGGCAATTTACAAAGAGCACCCCCAGTACTGGGCTTGTAAATTCAATCTCCTGTTTCGATCAATAAGCAACACATGTCGAATCCCCTAAAGCTGGAGGGGAGCTATCATTAATCCAATCTATAAAGGCGGAGACCGCAAAAACCCAACTAATTATCGCCTGATAGCCCTCATCGATGCTGAAGCAAAATACTATGCATCCCTGGTGTTAGCTGATCTTGCTCAATGGTCCGATATGAACAACAAAATCCCGATAAATCAGACAGGGTTTCGTCGCGGCACGGGCACTATGGCAAATACAATAGCACTGTACCTGAATGCTGAAAAAAGTCTACAAAACCATCAGGAACTCTACACTTGTTTCGTGGACTTCAAGGCGGCCTTTGACCGTGTCAGCAGGCAATTATTTTGGACAAAATTGAAGCAGCAGGGTCTGCCAGACTCAATCCTAACGCCAATCAATCATCGACCTGTACACCAACACTTGGATGCAGGTAAAGATTGACAACGGTTAACTCGGAAGATCAGCACTTTTGATAGACTAAAACAAGGCTGTGTGTTGGCCCCTCACCTTTTTTTTTTTTTTGGTGTAAGATTTTTATTGACAATTGCCATCAAAACAACATCAGTACATCTTGTCATACATATATGTTACCGAATAATGCAACGGCTCGTACTGTCACACAGCTATTCAGCCGTCAACCTTTTGGTCCGGCAGCAAATGTTCAACATGATGTGAAATGCAATAAGGATATAATGATTGAAGAGATAAAATCTTACTTTTTATGTTTTTTGTTTTGTTTAGAAAGTGAACATAACAAAATTCAATGGCTCATCTTCGATATATAGTCACAAAGTGGAAAGACAATGTCAGTGGAAAGTGCCGATCCCAGTTCTCCAGGTAGATACCCTTCCCTCTCCAAGCACCGAACACAGTTGAAATCCCTGTCAGATAATTAACGCCCCCTCCTCCACCCCCACATTTCCCTCCCTATTTAATCGTCCAGTTCCTCCTCATCCTCAGAATCGTCGTCTTCATCCTCTGGCAGTGGTTCACATATATCTCCCCTGTATCTATTCCATGCCTCCCACACCTTGTTCCACTTTTTAGGGTTAGCTCTCATTTTATACACTGTACGTTCAGTTAACATCAATTTGTCCATTGTCCTACACCACAATGCTAACGTAGGCACCTCCGGTATCCCCCATCTTTGCGCCGTGTCGCGCTTGGCCACCATTGTTCCGATAGTGACCCATTGCTGTTGCCTGAGATTCAAATCAGTTCCCTCCCAAATATTCAACAGGCACATGCGTGGCTCTGGTGTCAGGGAAGTGTCGAGGGTCTGGGAAATGGTTCGCATGACCTGTTGCCAGTAACTCCTTATGGACGGGCAGTCCCATAGTGTATGCAGTAGTGTCCCTTCCTCCCCACATCCCCTGAGACAGTATGGGGTCTCAGCCCTGTGCATTTTATAAAGAGCGGTCCTTGTATAGTACACTCTATGTAGTACTTTTAGCTGTATGAGCCTGAACCGGGCCGAGACCCCAGCCTCCCTCGGTGACGCCATGGCAGCATTCCAATCTGTTTCGTCCATAGCTCCCAATTCAGTTTCCCACTTCTCTCTCAAACGCTGTAAGGGGCCTGGGAGGTTGTTTAGCAATTTGCGGTATGTGAGTGAGGTGGCACGTGTTTGCATAAAGTCTGTAAGAAGCCGGTCTTCTAGGGGTGAGGATTCTGGGACAGTGGACCCTGGTTCCAGAACTGCCAGCAATGCGTGTCTTTTTTGGATGTACCTATAAGTTTCGGTGGGGCCTAGCGCATATTGTTGTTGCAGTTGCGAAAAAGGGAGTACCCCTGCAGATGTCCAGAGATCTCCCACCGTTGAAATGCCGATATTGTCCCATTGGGTGAACCCTTTGCTGGACCTGAGGCAGCCTAACTTTTTAGTGTCCCAAAGTGAAGTCAGCTTAGTAATGACCCCCTTCCACTTTAACCGAGTGAGCGCCTTGTACCACAAAGTAACTGTGTGCTTGGTTGGGCCAAGCAGTCCCTTAAGTAGACTTGGGTTATATAGCGGGGCCAATAAACTATGCGTTCCCAGTTGGGTCCTATCTGCCAGATATGCTGGGTCGTCGTGTGGGGCGTGAATCCATTGATTAATTACCTTGAGTTGGGATGCCCAATAATAGAGTTGTACATTCGGCAATGCTATTCCTCCATCATACCACCCGCGGTTAAGTTTAACGTGGGCTATTCTCGGTGGCTGATCACCCCACAACAGATTGGTCACTACTGCGGTGACTTTACGAAAGTAAGAGGGCGGGATCGCATCTGGGGTGTTTTCCAGAGCATATAGGAGGCGCGGGAGTGCCATCATTTTAAATAAGGCAGCATGCCCCAGCAGCGTAAGAGGCAGGGCTGTCCAGTGACGGACATCCGCTTTCAGGCGAAGGAGCGGGGGCGCCAGATTCCAATCGTAAAACACGTTCGGGTCACCGGAGACATGTATGCCCAAGTATTTAAAGGAGATATCGGTCACCACCAGAGGGCATTGTTCAGGAAGGATTGGTACAGGGCCTTTCAATACGTAAAGGACTGACTTTGTCCAGTTGATTGTGTATCCGGAGGTCAATCCATGTTTATCACAAAGTGCCAACAATATCGGGAAACTCGACTCAGGGTCAGATAGATAAACCAACATATCGTCAGCATATAGGGATACTCTGTCCTCCCAAGCGTCACCCCACGTTATACCCCTCAGCAGCGGTGTGCTCCTAATAACTATAGCGAGCGGTTCCAACACCAGCGCAAATAGTAGAGGGGACAAGGGACAGCCCTGACGTGTCCCACGTGCCAGAGGGATCGCTCGGGAGATGTGGCCATTGGCTGCCACATGGGCTACCGGGTCCGTGTATAGGAGTCTAATCCAGGATAAAAATTTCGGACCAAAGCCCATCGGGATTAGGACTGCGAATAGGTATTGCCACTCTACCATATCGAAAGCCATTCTGGCATCCAGCGGCAAAATGGCTGCCGGCTCCTTCAGCAAATGTGCGCGAGCCAATGCCCCATGCACTCGGCGGAGATTTACCGCCGTGCTCCTATGTGGCATGAAGCCTGACTGATCCGGGTGAATCAGGTGTTGTAGGTGCGGGGTCAGTCTATTTGCGATCAGTTTCGCCAAAATCTTCGCCTCTGCATTGAGGAGCGAGATTGGGCGATATGATGTACAATCCGCGGGAGGTTTGCCCGGTTTCGGGATGGCCACTATAGTCGCTAAGCGCTGGTCTAATGGCAGAGTCCCATTTTCTCGACAGTCCTCGAAACATAGCTAACAGCGGTAAGCACAGGGTATCCGACATTGCTTGAAGCCACTCAATCGGTATCCCGTTAGGGCCCAGTGCCTTACCCGTATGTAGCGCACCTATCGCCATACGGAGCTCCTCCACCGTGAGGTCCGTCTCCAATTCAGACACTGCCTCCGGTGACAACGTCTCTACCTCTACCCCTTGGAGTGCTAACTCTGCCGCCTCGGCCGTGACCACCGCCCTCGGGGTATAGACTGCCTGAAAGTGGTTCGCTAAGAGGTCAACGATTTTAGAGGGGCGTGTGTGACACGTCCCCTCCGGGTCCTGCAATTGTAGAATGTGCCTACTGCCGTCTTTTTTCCTGTCCAGCCAGGCCAACAATTTGTTGGCTTTATCACCTACATCGTAAACCCTATGCGCTGTCGCCTCTATATTCTCTAAAGTCCATCGCCTAAGAAGGTCGTCATGCTGCTGTTGGCAGAGGTGTAGTGTGTGTCGAGTATCATCCGACGGTAGTGCCATATGGGCCGCATTTGCCTGTTCCAGCTTCAGTTCTAACGCTAGTAGTTCCTGTTTCTGCGTGTGTTTATGGTTGGTAATGGCCGCAATCGCCTGTCCTCGTAACACCGTCTTGTATGCTTCCCACAGTGTCGTCGGAGAAGACACCGTGCCGGCGTTTTCTTGAAAGTAATGTTTAGTGGTTGTTTTCAGGGTTTTTCGGACCGGAGGAAGTTTGAGATAGCCAGGGTAGATGGGATAGATTTACTTGCGCGCTGTTGCCGTGCATGACATAGTGATGGTCAAGGGGGAATGATCCGATATACCCCGGGGCCTAATCTGCACGTCGTTGATTGTGAGCCTGCCACCCCCCAGTGTAAGGAAATAATCAATACGGGATAGGCAGTCGTGCGTGGCTGAGTAGTAAGAGTAATGCCGATCTGTGGGGTGGAGCTGCCGCCATATATCAACCAGTCCCTGTGCCTCCAGAAAGTCCCCGAATCTTGTTGGGCCTGTGGAGTGCGTGCGAATCGGGAATCTATCTTGTTCAGTATTAGCCAGTGCATTGAAGTCTCTGCCCACCAGGAGGTCCCCGTCCGGAAGTTCTAGAAGAAATCTGCCTAGGTCCGGAAGTGCCAATGAATGTAGCGCTGGCGGGATATAAACAGACACCACATTAATGGGCACGCCCTCCACCTGCCCACACACCGCAGCAAAGCGGCCATGTTTGTCCGTTTTGGTAGACTGCTGTATGAATCGAGATGTCTTTTTCACCCAAATACCCGTCCCGCGGGACCCTGAAGTGAAATCTGAGTGTGCGACCATGTGGTAACCTCGTCTATCTAAAGCTCTGCTAGCTGCACCCACTAAATGTGTTTCCTGAAGCAAGGCAATGTCGCAGTTCAACCTTCTGATACACTGGAGAACCAGCCCTCTCTTCACTTTGTCCCCCAACCCCCGAACATTCCATGACATTATTTGTATCGGCGGCACAGGCCCCATCTCGGGATCAGCTGTTATGGTACTTGATCGTGGTTGTCCTGCCATTGTGAGGCCGTGCATGTAAATCGGGATTCCATGGGGTAGGATAGAACTGCGGTCGATGGAGGTCCCTCCCCCCATGTGCTTCTAATCGCATTTTGGAGCAATTGTATTGCTATCAGATCAGTAGTGGTACACCAGGTGTATGAAATTCGGCACAATGTGACTATGAAAAACATCAGTACGAGCAGCAGAGCCAAACAATACAAACTAACAAACCGTTGAAACCCCCCCCGTTCCCCAAACTCCCACCCGCCCTGCTTCCCTGCCACACGGACTTAGAACTGCCCGCCACCCCAATTTAGCAGAGTGCTTAGACCCACCCCAAGAAAAACACACAGTTACTTGCTCTTTGGGGGTGAGGAGTACTCCGGAATTAGCGACCCCTCATACCCTCTGCAGAGGCCCTCGGCCCAGTGTCCATGGCGGTTCCGGCAACAGTCCCAAACAAGAATGTCTCATACCTGTCGAGTGTTCATATGTCTACCTCCTGGTTTGCATCGACATTGTCTCTTATCGGCGAGCTTCTGCCACTGTTCATGTCAGCATCTTCGACGTCGGCACGGTCGTTCGAGTGTTGGCCATTTTTAGTTCGGCCAGGGCGGCGAGATTGGGAGGCAGGATGCCAGCCGTCCAGCCAGTCTTGTGCAGTCTCCGGGTTATCGAAAAAACAGGACCTGTTCTCTGCCACCACCCGGAGCCTGGCCGGAAAGATCATGGAATATTGAAGTTCTCGTTTCCTGAGCTCCTTTTTAACGTCCAAAAAAGTTTTCTGCCGCCTGGCCACCTCAGCCGTGTAGTCCGGGAAGAATGCCACCGTAGAGTTCAGAATTTTCACAGGCGGTGAGACCCGTGCCGCGTGAAGGATGACGTCCCGGTCACGGAAATTAAACATTCTCGCCAGGATCGGTCTGGGTGATGCCCCTGGTTTAGGCTGACCGTCCGGGACTCTATGCGCCCTCTCGACTGAAAAGAAGGCCGACAGCCCTTTAGGTTGAAGGTGCGTTTTGATGAGATCTTCCACATATAGATCCGTCGCTCTCGTGCCCTCCGATTCCGGTACACCAAGAATACTTATATTGTTTTGTCTGGACCGTCCTTCTTGGTCGTCCAGCTGGTCTTTCAGGATCTTGTTCTCCGCCATTACTGCCTCCATGGCCGTCTGTAGCTCCGACACATCCTCAACCAGCCACTTTGTGACCAATTCCAGTGAACCTACTTTCTCGGCCATTTTGTGAAGATCCGCTCGGATGAGGGTTATTTCGGTCGAGATGGAGCCCACCGTTGTCTGGACCTGCGTGAGAGCCCTCATAACATCGTCCAGCGTCGCCTTCTTCGTCCCCACATTGTCCACTGTTTTCGCGGATGAGTGTCGTCCATCCGCTGGAGGGGACGCGGTTTTGTCATTAGTGTACCGTTCAATACGCGTCTGAGTCGTACCACCTTTAGCGCCCTTCCCTGCCATAGTGCCGCCGTGGTAATTATGCAGGCCTTCGGAGCGAGGGAACAAAAGGATTAGTCGCCGCTACAACGCGGCCCACAGATCAATCCAGAGAGAAGCTCCTGTAGAAGTGGGGGTATACGCCCCGATGTTCGTGTCGTAGCAGGCGATCTGCGTCTTCCAGCAGAATATTATTTCCTCGGTATTCCAGATAATCTTCGGACACCTCCTTCTCCGCACCGTTTTCAGTTATTGCACACGCCTCGTCCCAGGACAGAGACCCTGCTCGCTGGCCGTGTCGCGGGGTGCTTCTCCAGTACCGATCACTTCCGGTCTGTTACAGCCGGGTAGAACTCACTTCCGGTCGGCTTCGCTCGCCACTGTGTTCCCCGGAGTCAGGCCTATATGTCGATCGTCTTGGTACTCGACGATAACTCCGCCATCCGGCCTCCGATTTTCGTCCGGGTGCTTGCCGCCAGTTCCGCCCGGTCTCGGGCGTTTGGTGCCTCCGTCCGAGGTGTGATTCAGCCACGGATTAGTGTACGGATAGTTGGAGAGGCCGCTTCCCTGCCGGAGCTAGTCCTCTATGCTGCCGCCATGTTCGGCCGCTAGCCACGCCCCCGGCTCCCCACCTTTTTAATTTATTTATGGCCGACTTGACAGCAAGCCTTGACCAGACCAATGCTCATACACCGCGGCTAGGCAATCTTCGTGTAACACATCTATCCTATGCCGACGATGTGGTTCTACTTAGCCAGACGAGAATAGGCTTGCAGCGTCTATTGCAAGAATTGACCAGATACACAAAACAGAACTTGCTAGAAATAAATAGCAAGAAAACAAAGATCATGGTTATAACTCGACGCCACAAAGCACCACCAACTTTCACAATAGACAACGTTAAACTGGAAGTGGTGGAAAGCTATAAGTATCTGGGGATACAACTGGACAAGCGCCTTAATTTCTCTACGCACTTCAACTGCAAAAAGAAGGGCACTGCTCTGCTGCATGCTTTCAGCAACTTAGCGACCAAACTCAAAGGCCCTCTGGTTACCCCCCTGCTAACTGTAATGAACGCTAAGCTACTCCCAACAATAGCATACAGGAGTGTATTACATCATGGTAAGAGTGCACAGCTCATGGACAAAATACAAACGAAAGTCTACAAGCGTGTATTCGCCTTACCAAACAACGCATCACCTGTACAAGTAAGACTTGAATTCGGTTTGCAATCCCAAGTGCTGCTGAAAAAGTATGAGACTGTCAAATTTTGGTATGATGTCTGGATGAATGAGGAAATTGAGGTCTATCGCGCCATGTGGGAAGCAATCCATGAGAGTCCCAACTCCCACTATGCCACGTACTTAAGACTATCGCTAGAAAAGACTCAGTTGGTAGCACTTTGGGAAACCAAGCTTCCAGTTCTATCGTTTAAACAGGTGGTAAAGAAGGCTGCCAACAGGCACTCGTTTCTCAACGACAAGTTAACCTTTAGTCCTCGAACCCACGCCTGGATGACAATTCAATCATATAAAAAGCCTGTACCGGCAGCCTATCTAGACCTCGCTTTCTCGCCATTTATTAAACGTAAATACCTAAATCTAAGGCTGGGCAACCTCCCAACAAATGCTGATCAACCGAAATGGAGGCCCCAAGAACGTAAGGAATTCGATTTATGTGGCACAGGAAGACAATACCTCATCCATCGGATTTGCATTTGTCCTGTTCTGAATCAGGAATGTCGGAGTTGGCTAAAGGCCAAGTTCAAGGAACATGGAATTCGCACCTGTCGGTCTGCGATCGTACAAATCCTATGCTCAGCCGACCCTCAATTCATCTGCAGAGCAGTCAAATTTATTGCCAATTTTGAGAAAAAGCGAGGGCTATTGGCAAAGACCTGAACCTGCAACATGAACTCTTTATCTATGTGGCTGAGCCATGGTCCTTGACAAGTTTATCCTGAAGTTGGAATGATATCTTCATTTTATAAATTGTATCTTTCATATAGCAGTAACTCCCTGCTTTTTAAAGATTATGGTATTTTATATTTTGTAATGGTTTTTATCAACTAGACAATAAAGAATTTATTATTATCATAGCACCCAATTTTTTGAAGAAATCGTTAAAGATTTACACCCCAAACAGGTCACTATGCTCAGCTGGTGCAAATCTAATGGTTGTTCCCAGAACATATAGATCCAACTGGGGTGACAGAAGCTTTGTGGTGGATACTGCTAAGCTCTGGAATTCTCTTGCTTGTCAGATTAGAGATTTGCCTTCTCTTTTAATGTTCAGAAAAAAATTAAAAACTTGGCTTTTTATAATTAGATTTTCTTAACTGTTTTCTTTCACTTTATTCTGTTTCAATAGTAGCTAGCACCGAAACACCATTGTTGGTATTTGCGTGCTCTATAAATAGTTATAACATAACATCTTCGGAATCAGCCATAAGAAGATGGGGAAATGGCATCTGGGAGGGAATCCATAAGAAAATAGATTCAGCTACAAATATCTAAGGTGTCTGGCTTCAAGATCGCCATTCCCCCAGACACCACCCAAAAACACTAAAGCTCCATCTGGTTTTCCATATTATCACTTTCCAAACATTATACAGTTAAAAACCTATGGCAACTTGGAAACCACTTCTGGTGGTTAACAAAGCAAAAACGATCTGTGTTAGCTTACGGGGCAGTAGCCTTCCCGGGAAAACTAAGCTCATTTCTGAACAATGCTCAGATTAAGGTCTTTATTCCATTTACCGCAGAACACCTCACCTGCAAAAATTCGCTTAGAGTTTGGATTACAAGAGCAATGGCAGGCACAACAAAAGCGCCCTCCTTAAGTACTTGTCATCTCTAAGAATCGGCAGCTCTGATACAGTAAAATGTCTCATCTGAAAAGAGATTCAGAACAGTAGTAAAATGAACTGCTGGGCCGTGCAAGAAGTGAGGCTTTAGAGGCGCTGGACTCTCATCACCTCTGGGAACCATCGTTGCCTCACAACGCTTTCAAATTTGCCATAAATAAACAAGATTACAGTCGAAGGGTGCAAGATAAGGAGCGCTTCAAAAAGTGCCAACACTCGTGGTTATGTATCAATATACACAAATCGTCGACCCCACAGAGTTATCTGTTTGAATCAATTAAAGGTTTCCATAAGTCCAGGTTTTTAGCAGGGGTGGGCGATAAATTCATCTCTACCTGTGGAGTTTTTCTCATTTCCTGTTACACTTTTAACACAGAGTTCCAGCAAAACGACGCCATTAATACCCAGTCATGTGACCCAAGACAGACTGCAGGTACCAAATAGTTTAGGGCAGGAAAATGCCAACTTTCTCAAAGTTGCAGTGTCATTTTCAAAATCGTAACTTAAAATCTGATTTTGAAATTAAAAATCCTTTTTAATGGTTATTTCTTAGACACCAAACATGAAATGTTTACCTTTTCCCAATCAAATGATATCACTTAGTAATTGTAATGAGGCAACCCAATCCTATCCTAAGGGAGAGGTAAACCTCCCAGTAGTGAACAACACATTTAAGATTTTTCACTACTAGGACATGTAAAATTTAAAAATACATGTCCAACCTTTTAGTTACAATAGTTCCCGCCCTATGGCCTACTCAGTGTAAAGGAGAGAGCACAAGTACTTTAGCACAGGTTAGCAGTGGCAAAGTGCACAGTGTCCTAAGGCCAACAACAACGAATCCAGCACACATAGGAGGGGTGGAGGCAAAAGGTTTGGGGGAATCCACTCTAAGGCGATAGGCCTAACACAGTGTTTCCATAACAAAAATGAAGGAAACAATGTTTTTCCAGAGTTTCTTGTTTTTGATGTTACTGCGGTGTCTGCATTTAAGCCCGTTCTTAAAAATAGGCGTGTGAACTTTCAGGGGCTCACCTGCAAAGCTAACAATAATATTGACTTTTCGCCAACCCAATGACCAAGATTTATGAACAGCCTTTTATGAGCTCCGAGCAGACTGCCATTGCTTAGATTTCTATGAAGACATATGACTGATTTGGACTTACTCTACGCAAATCAAACTTTCAGATGTCCCGGCTGCTTAAAGGTGACAGTGTGTTGGTTTGAAGGTAGAGACATCGGTTGTCTCAAACCCGAACTTAAGTTCATACGCAAGGCATCACTGGCACTACACAATAATGATTGTTCCTTGTTTCACAATGTTTGCTGCCAGTTTCGCAACTTAGTGTTACAAATGTCCGATTTTTTTGTAAAACTGTTTTTTTAAATTATTTTCATTCAAATAAATGGAACATTCAGTTCACTCGCCATTTTACACATTTTAGTCTGGCTGGTGTGAAAATGTGTTGAGTCAGTTGTTTTGGTTTCACCTACAACATACGGAGTGCAGGATCGCTTTCCTGATATACACATTAATAGACCAAATAATTAATAATAACGAACATGAAAAGAGTTCCTCGGGTTCATGCCGAAGTGCAATATGTTGGTTCTGTTTCCTAAACTATAAGCACTCCGTTTACAACAAGTATCCATGTTGGCTGTTTGGTCGAATGTTGGTTGATGTGCTGGCAAACATATGAGGGTGTGTTTGCATGGAATGTGAGAGTTGTGGACATCTGGTGGTTGAAATGGTAGGCTTCTTAATATGTAAGATGGGGTTGTGTTTTTGGTGAATGGCAGTGCTTGTATAGGCATGTGATGTTGGTTGTGTGGCTATATTTCAGAAGCTGTTGGGGGGTGGCTCAGGCCACAGTGGTGTTACTGGGACTCAACATGCAGATTCAAACCCTTACAACAGATGTTGTGAGACCTAACCTACATTCATTCATTCAAAGTCATACTACTTTTAAGAAGTTGCTGTACTGCTCAATGATATTATGAACTAAGGAATTACTCATAAAAAACACATATCTGAGATAGGATCCACGATGAACGTTGTAAGAATCACAAGTGTCAGAGAAGGCAACTAATGCAACAGATAAACCACTGATTATTTCAGAGCGGTGAACAAGAGCTTAGTAAACAAGCATTGAAAATGCAATAGGTCTGCCTTTGATTAAGTTAAAGCCATTTGCTTTGCTAATGGTATTGTATAGCAAAGCAAATGGCTTTAACTTAATGAAAGGCAAGACCTATTGAATTTGTAATGCTTGTTTATTATTCCTCTCTTCTTCTCGCTCATGTTTATCCCTGTTTTTCATTCATCTTTCTTCTCAATCACTTTTTTTTTACTTGTGTCATCTTCATTTGTATTCACCCACCTCTCCTACCCTCACCTCCCTCACACATTTCAATCGCCCCTACTTCTCTTTCCATCATCTCTACTAAACTACTCTCTTATATATACTGTCAAACTGTTCTTATGTTCCCTGCTCTCTCTCACCTTCTATGCTTGCCTTATCTACTCTCTTACGTCTTCCTGTCTCCTGCTTCTACTGCCCTCTGAGCCACCTTGGACTGGGATTTTGCAACCCAGGCTTAAGGCACAGCTCTCTGTACCACCCCTCAAGCAAATATGTCACATTTACTACTTGTATACTGGTGCACGACCCTCTCCACAGCACAGCCAGCCTGCTGGTGCACGGTCTGCTGGCAGCACAGCCGGCCTGCTGGTGCACGTGGCTGCCGGCCTCCTATTGCACGGCCCTGCCAGCAGCACAGCCGGCCTGCTGGTGCACGTGTGTGCCAGCTGGAGATGCACCGCCTCACGGGTGTGATTTTCACTGTTATTACTGGGAGGGTGGGTGATGAGCCGAAGGTGGGCGGGGTGTTGGGAGTGCATGGCAAGAGCGCTCCCCCGCCCCCCTCCTCTTGCACTACTGCGCTCGGCCACACCCACCCATCAGCCGCAGGACAGGGCCTTGGAACGCTGCTGACTGCTGTGAAGTGTGCAGCATGCGCTGACTAAGACATACTCCTGCTGCCTGCCCAAGGGTGCTGGTGGCAGCAACATCTGGGGTCCTTGTAACTCCAGCTGATCGGAGCCTTGCCTGGGGAGGGGGATCTTCCTGGACCCAGGGCGTGGGTGCGTGTCAAAGCTGCAGTGGGCGTGTGGCCTCTGCACGCAGTAGAGGCCGAAATCACCCTCCCGACTCACCAAAGGAGATGGGGTACTGAGCACCCCTTCCCTTCCTGTATCCAGGAGGCTAACCAGAACTACAACGTGTAATCTACACCTCTTGTGACGCCTGCTCTCTTGAGGATTACTGTGTTGTTCTGGTTCTCATATTGGTTTTATTTTTGCAATTTTATATAACGCGATCTCGACCGAAAGTATGAGCTCTTTACAAGACCATCAGTCACATTACACAAGGACACGTGAGACGCCCCCTCACACCACATGTGCTCCCTCATAATTTAACCATGAACTCCATCGTTTCCTGATCTTTTCTTGAGGAGATGGGGTTTTCTGGAGCAAAGGTGGAACGGAGTTCTGGTCCCAGCTTCACAACGTGAGCCAAGCTTGTGTGGGATCCTAATTTCCAATGTCTCAGTTCTCTTGTCTGCTGGAAATTTTCGGAAACAGGCTCGCGCGACATGAGTTGTCATATCAAAAAACATACATTTCTATATAGAAGCGCTGGCGCTTTTTAAACCCGTTTTAAAGTAACAGCGCCAAAGATGCTGAAGAGACAAATAAAAAAAGACATTGACAGACTTCGTAAAGCATCAGCGATTGTTCTACGTGGTCATAATCTGCGCGCAGCAAAGGGCTTGATATTGGGGATTTCACAAACAGAAGCTGTTGGTATGCAAATGGTCGCTGGGTATTTGCAGCGTCTGCCTGGCCTCTGCGAAACCCTTGGACAACAAGCACGCTCCGCTATCACTTTCGGCCGGAGCAAAACGATTTCTGGTGTTTATGGGGCCATGTGTTTGAAACACATGGCCCCATAAAGATAAGAAACCTTTCACGACGCATGGAAGGCAGACAAGCACGTCCAAGTGGGCCATCTGAAAAAGCCGAAAGTACACGTCACAAAAAGCTCTTTTCAAATTGCTGGTCACGGTTTAGCATAAACGTTGACACCAGCCAATGGGAAAGAGGGGCGGGGCTTAAAGCCCTTTACCCAAAGTCCTCAAAAACATTAAATTTCGCTGAGCGAGCTGCGCATGTGCGCAGCAACGCTAGCTGAGACCTAAAAACTAGGACTTTGTAAAAATGGCAAGATGTTAAGTCCAAAACGAAATTATCAAGGCACATGTCAAAGATGTAATTTTAAATTGCGCATCATGAAAGATACTAAACTGCAAAGTCTTCAACTCACTACCAATTCTCATTTGAACCTTATTTCAATGACGCAACAAAAATAAATCAAGTCCAAAAAAAACTGCCACTGGAATCAAGGTTGCAGGCAATATCATCATTAAGTGTAATGTGCCATATAAATTGTATGTGACCTCCAAAGTGCAAAAATAGCTGGGAACAATGTAGCGCTGCAGATGTTAACATTGGGTTCACCCTACAGGGCATACAATTTGTGTATTCCTGGTGCACATTTCTGTCATGATTAGGCACTAAACTGTGTAAAGGGGATTGTGCCAAGATTCTCAAATCACCTCACTTGCTCTACGTTATCAAAGAAAAAAAGAAAGCTTAAGCAGTAACTATCCTTCAATGTCAGAACGTACAGAGTTACTGTATATCACAATTTAATCTACCAGATTTGATCAAATATCCCGGAAATATTCTTTCATAAAAATGTGCTACATAAAACAAGAAAAGCTCATTTCAGACTTTGACTGAACAGTCAACAACATCTAGGAATAACATCTCCCGGAAGGGTGAATCTATTTTTATATTTTAATTTAGCACATGAATTCTCAGCTTACAGGAGCTCCTGTAGGCAAAAAGAAGAGGATATCATTTGCTTTTCTACCAAAAAGAATTTTGAATGCTGCCTTTTACTTCGAAAAACGAGGCCATGTTAAAATGCAATGTGAAACATGTAGATCAACCGGTGTCAGACTGCCACAGTTGCTTAATTCTGGCAAACTTGCAGATCACAAATAAACCTACAATCCCCCATGGAACTATATGGACTGCACAGTTAAATTGCATTGGTGACAAACCTTGAAACCCAAATACATCTTCAGAGACCAAAGGCAGCGTTATGAAGTTGGTGCACTTACCAGGATGGGTCCTTTGGAACCAAATCAGTTTCCCTGACATACATCACATTGCTTTGCTAACCAGCAGTCTGTAGTGGGTGTGATGCAACATGTGCCCGCCAACCATGGAATATATAAACTTCCAGACCCACACAATGACAAACTACCATCAAAGGCACCCTTTTTCCAGACCGCCAGGACCATGTATTGGCCTCAGCGACACCATCGCTGAATTCATCACCCTGCTCACCACTGAATCCGAACACTACGTCTTTCTGGGAGACCTCAACTTCCCGCTGGACGACCCCACCGTCACCAACTCCACCAACCTACTGGAAAGAATGGACAACATCGACTTCAAGCAACTGGTCACAAACCTCACGCACAAAGCAGGACACACGCTGGACCCAATCTTTACTTCCAGCAACAGAATCAGATACAGCCACACCCCGGAACTTACCTGTTCTGACCACTTCATGTAACACTTCACCCGCGCTGGACTACCCCCTCCCCCCATACTATAGTCAATCACTATGCCACCCTACTTTTAGCTGGGCCAAGGTCCCTCGGCAACAGTCGATCAACGCCCTCAGCATTACAAAGCCCAACGCCACCACCAACTTGAACCAAACAGTAGAGAACTTCAGTGCCTGGATCCCCAGCAGCGCCGACTGGGTCACTCCCACGAGAACAGCCAAAACACACATATTCAAACAAGCCAACTGGTACATCCCCAGCGTTCAGCTTGTCTAATTGCAGATGCAAGCAACTGAAAAGAAAGTGGCGCACCAGCCAGTACCCACACTGACCAAGCCACCTTCAATTCTGCCCTCAACAACTACCACCTCCAGCTCAAAGCTGCGAAAAACAAGCATTTACAATGCAATAGGTCTCACATTTACTAGAGTTTGAGCTATTGGCATTGTAAATGACAATGCTTTTTATTTACTTGTTGATTTTTAAAACATACATAAAAAGCATTGTTATTTACAATGCCAATAGCTTAAACTCTCACAAATGCGAGACCTATTGCATTGCAAATGCTTTTTTTCTATTGGTACCAAAAAATAAGGCAGTACCATTTTCAGCATTGTTGAGGCCTCTGCATTACAGAATGGAACACACCGTTTTTTTCCTCCACAGGGGAATTTAGATACCAGGCACCAGTGAAACAAGTTTGAGCTATTGGCATTGTAAATGACAATGCCTTTTATTTATGTTTTGGTTTTTTAAATTGCATCGTAAATGCTTGTTTTGTTTTATAGATTTTAGATTGAAGCACCCGAAATCAATAATTTGTTGGTGAATATTTCCGGACTGGAGACAGTGGTCAGAGGGGGTCACCCTACACATTAGACTCTAAATAAAACCCTACAGCCAGCCTTCTTGTAGCTGATTCACCAACAAACATCCAGTCAGCAGAAACTTGGAAGGTAGACTATTAGGCATTAAGAGCCCCAGACTATAGCTCTCTTTAACCCCACCTTGCCAAGAGAATTCAACCATAGCCTTGAAGAATCGCTGGCAAAAACACAACTATTTGGGCTGGCCGCTTTTGAGACATTGATTCTTCCAAGGTAGCACACAGTGTATACAGCATAGGTATGTATGCTTCAAATTCCATTGAATGCTTAACACAAATATCCTCAGCTGATAGTTCTCAGACTCTCTGGCACTCTGCAGTGGTCATAAGGCAGAGTGTGTCTGTTTATAAAAGCTGCAAATAAATTAAAAATGCTTCGAGGCGTGGGCCCTGCTCGAAACGGGTGCCCAAAAAATAACACTATGGTGTTTCCAGATGTAAAAAAATAAACTGGACTTGAATTCTTCTGCTACTGTGTAATGAATGTGTAAACCAATTTGAGCTTAAAATAAGAGCATCCACTTTGGGCAGGCGTCTCATTGGTAGCGTTTGGTGGCATTCTCACTTATGCCACACTGGTGCATTGCTGTCTGCTCTCCTTGTATCACTATGGAGACAGAAGCGTGAGGCTTCATAGGCGCAGGGGGCATAAGTGCTCAGACCCCAATTTCAAGCTCCGCGGCCCTGCCTCCCTGAACTGGGTGGGTTAACGATGGTTGCAGAGACTGGCATCGAGACAGTAAGTAGACTCACCCCTCCCGTGTGCACAATACACGCGCAAAGTCCAGTGTGCGCAACTGCCAAGGGAAGAAGGTCGTGCACAGCTCTAAGAATCGGACAAGACATGTACCACCGACCGCTTAGTGTGCAAATGGAATAAACACTTGTGACTTGCGTAAAATGTGGCTGCCTGCACGTACCCGACAGCCCTGCTTTGTCGGCGATTCATTTACGAGCACAAATGCCATTTTACGGGGGGAGGTGCTGTTTTTGATACTTTAGTTTGGAAATATACTGGGATGTTTCACAACTATCCCCCATGATGCAAGATATAAGTGACTATTCTGTGGGCTCCATTCACAGGTCAAGGTGCGTGTGATGTCAGAATTAACGTCCTCCGCTGTTGACATTATGGCAGAAAACATCTAAACATAGAACACACACTGTATGATCTTAGACAAAACCAGTTTCCATTGCGCGATCTCAGATGACTGTAAAGAAATACTGCAGCCCTGTAATCTTGAATTGAAATAGCAAGCCGAGCACCCGATGTTTTCAAAGGAAGCACCTTCAAATAAATGTAAGAGGTAGTGGGAATGAAAAGTTACGGGTATGCGTGCACTCGCAGCACTTAGTACACATTCTTGCAAGCCGCACAGCAATCACACACAGTGCAACTATCAGCAATATATGAAACAAGCCAATCACACGTCAGGCTTGGAAAGAAAAGCAAGCTGGCTTTGCGGTGCCGAAGGGGGAAAGGGTGGGGGGGAGCGGATGCTGCCAAAAGTGAAGCAACCTGCTTGCAGCGGCTCTTTGAACGGAGGCAGTGAATAGGGAGGCGCAGAGGGGAACAGTCTCCATGCATTTCTTGGCAAAGGCTCTCTAAAGTGAAACTTAAGGACCAGAGCGCGTGAGAGCCGGCGGGACCAGAGGGTGGAGGGGCAATGCTGTTCCATGCACTCCCGATATCTGCTCGCATCTCTGTCTGCCGCCTGCCGGGCTCGAAGCCGAGGGCTCAGCCGTGACAGCAGAGCGTACGTGAGTGAGAGCAGGCAGCAAGTAGCCAGGTGTGTGGGGCTGACGTTTACAGCACTTATAGGCATTCTTGGCTTTAGCGTGCCCATGGGCTGTCCAGGCGCCCTCGCTCGCGAAAGTGAAAACGTGGGGGAGCGAGAGAAGAGACGTGCGCGTTCACAGCCCAGGTCTCCTAAAGCGCACGGTCACAGCCATTGTCTCCAATGTCTTTGGCAAGCTTGTGCACCTCTCCTGTCCCACTTCGCTAGCTACCCGGCGACTAGGAGCCTCGCTTATGCGAGCAGCGCATAGCGCTGCATCGGTAGCAAGACCTAAAAAGGACCCGACCCCACAGGATAGAGACCAGCGCCAACCAAACCAAAGAACTCTTCACCTTCGTCAGAGAGTTCATATTCTAGTCAGCCACCGAAAACTCTTATCCCCTCCTCACAGCAACTCTGCCAGGCCCTCGCCAACCACTCCCACAACAAGATAGCAACTATCTACTCTAAACTTCGATTCCCAACCTACTGACCTCCTCAACATCCCTATGACCACTATCGCCGCTCACCCGCTCACCGCATTGGAACAACTCAGCACACCAAACACAACTACTCTAATGATCTCCATCCACTCGGGAGCACCCACCAACCCATGCCCCCACCAAATTTCAACCTCGGAAGAGACAAGATCAGCCACCAGCTCACCACAAGCCTCAATGCATCTATTACCTCAGCCACCTTGCCCGACGCCTCGAAAAACACAGAGGTTAGTTCCCTCCTCAAAAAACCCTATGCAGAGCACACAGCAAGCTCCAGAACTACTGTTCCATCTAACTGCTCCCATTTCCGGCCAATGTCCTATGGAAGGCCATAAACCTCCAACTCACGAACACCTGAAAAGAAACAACCTGCTGGATCCCTCTCAATCAGGTTTGAGAGCCAATCGCATCGCCAAGACAGCCCTCATCATTGCAACAGACATCCGCACCTTGATCGACAGAGGTGAATCAGCCTCCCTGACCCTGCTCGACCTTTGTGCAGCGTTCGACATTGTCTCCCACCACACACTCATCTATTGACTGCTTCAGATCACAATCACAGACAACAAGCTCAGATGGATGGCATCCTTTCTCACGGGTCGCAGCCAGAGAACCCATCTCCCCACCTTCACCTCACAACCCAAGCAAACAATCTGCGGAGTCCCTCAAGGCTCAGTAACTCTGCCCAACCCTCTTTAGCATCTACACGCACCACTCACAGACACCGTTAGATCCCATGACATCAACATCATTTGCTACGCCTTAAATACCCAAATCATCCTCTCGCTCTCAGCAGACCCCCCTCTCAACGAAGACCAACTTCATAGGTCACAGCCTGGATGAACAATAACTGCCTAAAGCTCAACATGGAAAAAAACCGAAGTCCTGGCCTTTGGCAGACACGCCGCACTCTAGAAAAGATTCCCGGTGGCCTTTGGAACTCAGACTCACCCCCTGCTCCGAAACACCATGCCTGCAACCTCAGCATCATCCTAGACAGCGAACTCTCCATAAAACATCAGATCAATGCCATCTCCTCCGCCAGTTTCCACACTCTCTGCATGCTCTGCTTCAGCTCCAAGAAAAACGAGGACGCATGCCCTCATCACCAGCCGGCTGGACTACGGCAACGCACTCTACCCAGGTACCACCACCCAACTCATGAAAACACTCCAGAATATCCAGAAAGCAGAAGCCAGACTGATCCTCAACCTAACCAACATCACCCAGCACCTAAAGGATCTCCACTAGTTCCCTATCCAAAACACATGCCAATTCAAGCTTGTGGCCCACGCCTACAAAGCTCTTCATGACCAAGGACCAGCTTAAATGAACCACTGCCTAAATTTCCACTGACCTCCCAGGAACCTTTGCTCACCTCGCCATTGCACAGATACCATGCATCCACTGCTGCCGCTCCGGGGGACGCTCCTTCTCCACCTTGTCACCAAAGCCTGGAACACCCTCTCCCACCACCTCCGAACTTCACCCTTGCTGACCCTTTTTAGGAAGGGACTCAAGACCTGGCTCTTCAACTAAGAACCGCAGCACAGCACCTGCGTATCCACTTGGGTGATTAGCTGTGCTATATAAATATTATTTGATTGGTTGATTTTACAGGCACTCTATAAAGCATTCTAATTAAAGGGGATACAGCGAAAGTCTAGTAGGGCCAAATTCAAGCCAGATTCTTACGATAATTATTTACTTAGTCTGCAGTTATCATTTCAATTTGTTATATGTGAATTTACATTCTGTAGACATCCTAAAAAGCTAGCCTTAGTGCAGCTGCTCTTGCCTACACTGAACACCACTGCTAATATCAATTTTTCTAAACTGACCTCTCCTGACCAACGTCAATCTAAATTTATAGGAGGGCATTATACAGCGATCAGCATTTTAATAATATCTAATTTTCCTCCTCCTCTCAATCAACCACAACACGGCTACCTTACTAATCACAAATGTAGGTCATTCACTAAGCACCACTAATGCCTACTGAGCCAACGTGCTTTATTGTTTTATCTTGGTTCAGTTTATTGATGTTTCCTATTATCTATGATGAATGGGTGACATTTGCAGTATTCAGTGCTTCACATGTATTTGTTATGGATTCTCTTACTCAACAAAAAGACTGTGAAAAATATATGCGTATACTTGATTTCAAAATGGCTAAGATTTTACTTAGGAAAAGTATAGGCACTGCCACTTGCCTGCCAGTAATAACATTAAAAATATACCAATCTCAGAAATAAAACGGAGTACCTTGATGAATTTTCTTAGTCTAACAAATATAGTTTGCTTGAAGAGTAAGCAGAAAATGCAAAGGCTGCACGAGTATTTGAATTATGAAGAGGGAGCATGTTGGGGCAGAGCAATGAATTCAGATTATCGGTGGAGCACAATTTGGTCACGGAATATATGTGCAATTAGCGCCAGATGGACAGGTCGCACATTCACTAATAAATTTGCATGCTCCATGGAATCTGAAGAAGCAGCCGCCAACCCTCATATATGTTGAGCGAAACAAAGTGATGTCTGGGGCCTCAATATAGAGGGGACCAAATAAGTCACAGGCACCATACTAATCAAGTGGACCACATATAGGATTTAAACGCATACAGGCCCAGTAAGCAGTATACACCGAGTATAAATCTCACTAAGCATTTGTCAAACAGAACCATGCGCGCCTAAAGCCATCTATACCGGTGAGCAGCAGCACGTGTGCAGCAATCCCAGTATAGCAGCTCACAATGACTTTATAAACACATGCAATTTAATAATGGTTTTATTTCAGATCCATACAAGTGTATTTTTGCACACCTTCCAAATGTATTTCTTATAAAGTTAGCTTTTAGATACCAGGTTACCATCCTCACCCTTGCCTACCCCCAAAAATTCAAAAAGAATAACGAGCATTGGCAAAGGCAATAGGCCTGGCATTAATGTGCCAAAGCATTTGCACCTAAGCATTCACCAATGTGGTTTACACATCTTGGACGCACAAATGCTGATCTACTGAAAGTCTGCCATAATGACTTTACCAATACTGGGTAGGGGTGTTTGGGGGGGGGGGGGGGGGGCGAGGTCGAATGCACGGAGTGCTCCAACATCAAAATACTATTTTGCTTAGGGTGCTAAAACCCTTGTAGCCGGATTTGCATAATAAAAAACTACCCCCATAAGGAACTAAGTGTAACACATAGCTTTGGTTAATGTAGACCCCACAAAGGCACTGCTTGGTGGCGTGGGGGCACAGTAAGAGTGCTGTATAATGGTAAAAGCGTGCACCTGGCTGTGACTATCGCTGTGGAGCTCCCATAGATGGGCTAATCCAAAGGTATAGATGGAGAGACTTTACAGCTATGTGCTGCCTGTTTCCAAAGAATATGTATTGGGGGTGCCCAGAGAGGGCTACATGTAACTAATAAGCACTGCCCTTATCCAAGACCAGTGACCTAAGTGTTAGCAGCAGTCCCCTGTGGTCTCAAACCCTGCTTTATCTGCCTTTTCATAAATGCAGAGGACTCGGGAAAGCCTGCTTTTTAAAAGACCTTAGGTACTATTAGGGAGCTTTGTAAACAAGCATTTGCAATGCAATAGGTCTCGCATTATTAAAGTTAGAGCTATCGGCATTGTAAATGGCAATGCCTTTTATTTATGTTTTTGCTTTTAAAACATAAATAAAAGGCATTGTCATTTACAATGGTAATAGCTTAAACTTTCGCAAAAGTGAGACCTATTGCATTGCAAATGCTTGTTTAAAGGACGCCCCAGACACTTCTTCCCCAACCTACCAACCTTCAGCGATAGGACAAAACTACAAGCTTATCTTAGCAAGTCCATACCTGAATACAGCGTGCTTCGAAGAGCAGCACATGCGCTGCTCAGGATCAACCTAAAAAGTCTCTGTTTTAATAGCATTATCCAATATGCTCGGGTACAGGAAAGAGCTGGCAGTGTTGGATAGTTGTTAGGGGCTATTCATTCGTTTTTGTGTTAAGCGCTACACATTTAGCAAGTCCATACCTGAATACAGCGTGCTTCGAAGAGCAGCACATGCGCTGCTCAGGATTGACCTAAAAAGTCTCTGTTTTAATAGCATTATACAATATGCTCGGGTATACAGGAAAGAGCTGGCAGTGTTGGATAGTTTTTTTTTTTCTGACCAGGTGCTGCGAGCGTGAGGGGTAGGTGTTCCGCCACGCCAGCGCCAGAACTAAGGTTCCTGTAACTAAATAGCGCTGGCCTCACGGGAGTGCGCTGCGAGGCCCTATCCAATCCCCCTAGGGTCGCCTAAATAGAGCAGGACCCCGAGGACCTCTTTCCCTCCGAATGAGAGAGGTTGTATTTAGCTTCTACATATTGTATGAACATTGTGTTCATATATTTTTCTTTCTGTGTAGTTAGGCGAGAAACATGTTGACCACACCAGGGGGTTGAGTTAGAGTTCTGTACACTTTTACGGTCTCTAGTTCCCCTCTCACCCCTTTTAACCAGGGAACCAGCCACGTTAATAAAGTTCACTGTGGAATGTTTTACCCTTTTTACCTTCACTCACGTTTTTCACTGACTACACTCCTCTATCGATGAATAACACTGTATACAGGAACCTAAATAGTGTTCAATCTGTAAGACAAAACCACAAGGTTAATGTACAGAGTATGACAAACCTAAATGATACGGATGTAAAGAAAAGGAGAAGAAATGTTTGCAAAGACACCCTACTCAGTGTTCAGAAAAATACCCATCAGCCCGCTCATTAGCGGAACATCGTCATCTGGGTGGTTGGTTGAAAATTGTGGTGTCCAGTATGCCCTTCCTCAGGAACACCTGAGGTTAGCAGAACTTGGACCACTCTGTTGACCCTCAACCATTTAGAGATGACCCAGTGCAGGTTGAAAAAGGGGGGTATTAAGTTGCAGTGCTCAGAACATTGTGAAAGAAATGAGAAAAAGGATGAATTGTAATCCAAGTGTGCTAAAAATACCTAACTTGATGTCATATAGAGAACTTTATTGGGTCTGACCATCAAGGTGGTATGGTTAAAATGCAGTGTGAGAAAATAGCATGCAAGGAATTGCTATTTACCATGATAGTGAACTGGTCGACATGTTTCAGCCTATATAGGCTTTCTTCAGGACCTATGATACTCTACTGCAACGTTGTACTCACTGTGAAAACTACAGAACCACTCCACTTCCTGTTAGTAAGGAAGATGGTATTTCTTCTCCTGTATGTGAAAAAAATGATACAAATGAAAAAACTAACAACCCTTGTTGTAAGTTACAGGGACTCTCGCATATTTCTGATGCTTTGATTAGTCCTCTATTATTCAACTCACCCAAATTGTTGGGAGGAACAACCTCACCTCACCTGGCACTGGCTCAGAGTGAAGGAGGCCACGCACTGAAAAAGAAAAAGTAAGCAAAACATGCGTTTCAGATAACCAGATAACCAGTATTAGACTAAGAACAGTCAAAAATAATAGTTAATACACCTACAGCCACACAATGTATAGCAGTTTAGGAGGCTACAGATTCTAGATGGCAAAACCCTGTTGTTTAGAATGTAATGTATCAATTCCAAGGACCTGACCCTTATATTACGATCAGCGTAATGAGTAGTTTTGTATGTCCCAGAACAAGTGAGGAAGGAACCCCATTGCTAGAGCCCCACCAAGGGATATCTAAAGGGGGGCATTAGTGCTTATGCTCCAGTCAATGCTCTAAAGTATAGCAAGATCGCATTGAGAATGAGAAGAAAAATCGCATTGATAGAGAAAGACTGTCTCATTATCAGACAGTAGGTGTAAAAGCGAAATTGCTCGTCTCAAGTCCTCTTAAGCTTCCATAATTCCTAGAAAAAAGTGCCCATAGAAAAGGGACACGAGAGGATGTGCGCTCTCACCTCTCCGTCGTTGCCTCGCTCCTTATCGTGAGCCGAGGGGGGAGGTGAAGCTGCTTAGTCTGCCGTCGTAAGATATATGGCGGCCGCGGACCTCACAGAGAGCAACCACCTCGCTCGATGGTGATACGTTCTGTTAGCAACCATTCGTGTCGCTGCATTTTGAAGAGAAAACGGTGTCGATTATACATGCTGCCACTTTGCGCAAAACGGGCCCTGATTGGCCCACCAGTATGTTTCCAAGACCGTGATTGGTCCGATGTTAACCAATGGATAACGGACTCAGCTTTGTTTACCTTGCTGCGTGCGGTAGAACACACTCACTATGTAGCATATAAATGGCCTCTGCACATATTGTCTAAATCCAAAACGGTCAGTATCCATGAGACCGGGAAATTATGCTTGCTTATATGTGTGTCTCTGTTATGCAGATTGCCCGCGATCTCAAAGGAGATGTCGAGCCTTAGTTCAAAGTGTAACCACCCCAGTTCCGGAGACCGTGATTGGTCAGGTGTAGACCTATGGACTACGGAACCAGCTATTGTTTGCCTTACTGTGTGCGATAGAAAAAGTTCACTTTGTGGCATATAGATGGCACGATAAAACCATCTCTACACATATTGTCTCCATATAGAAACGGTCAGTTTACATGGAACCGGGAAATTATGCATATATGTGTTTCTCCGTTCTAAAGCTTGCCCGCGATCTCGAAAAAGGGGGGATGTCGAGCCTTAGTTCAACATGTAACCACCCCAGTGCCAAGAGCGGAAAAACTAGTCTCGCAGTACCTTTAGGAGTAAATGCCTACAAAAGTGAACGTGTGTCACCCAAATGTAAAAGGGAAACTTGAGTTTACTCATTATCCTGATAAACCCTGTAATTGTCATGCTTAGTCATCACTAGATATCGCAAAAGCGCTATATCACTTGAAAATGGCCCCACAATATATAGTCAAGGGGAAAGGAAGTGAATGTTATAAAGACAACGGGTCGTCTTATAAGCATAAGTTTGGCCGCTGAGGCTAGCTGAGAATATTGGTCAGACAGTATCAAAAAAACACCAAATACCTTGCTACACCTTGCAGGATGTATGTACTTGAAAAGGTGTTATATAACCCCGTGTGCATCTATTCTATCACCTTCTCTTGTCAGGAGGAAAAGGATGTCGGAGTATGCTAGTACTGTGGTCAACTATAGCTGAGATCCCTAGAGTCTATATGTGGGTATGACTGGAGAGGTGTTCATTAGAGGTGAAGCCATGGGATTTCATCATTCAAACCCTCTGTGTCACATTTCAGTTTATACACCCATTTTTGTTCTTTTCTCAATAGAAAAAGGGATATGTCTGTGACATGCTTGGGTATGTATGGTTGTTCTAAAATGACCCACTTCATGTCCTCTGCCTGGTGTTTCTCCTCAAGGAAATGGGACGTGAGCCGAGTGGCTTGTTTACTGCGTCGGATCGTACTCTTGTGTTCTTGGATGCGCAGTTTTATTTTCCTTGTTGTCATCCCTATGTATCTTAAACCACAAGGGCATGTGATCAGATACACAACTTTATCACTGTTGCAATTTGTGTGGCGTTTGAGTAGCCAGGGTCGAGTTGTGCCTATGTCCACCGATAGGGTTTTTTTTAGTTTGAGGACACACTGAGCAGTTCCCGCACGGGTAATGGCCCTGTACAGGAGGTAGGTTCCACAAAGTGGATGTGGAGCCTTCTAGAGTCTCTCGAGGTCTGGTGTGGACTAACTCATCTTTCAGATTCGTTCCTCTTTTAAATGAAAAAAGTGGAAGAGGGATCTTTTCACCAGAACTGTTCAAGATCTTCCATTTCTGTCTGATAATCTTTTGAAGTTTAGACGAGGAAGTATTGAACGTAGTGACACATACCAATTTGTTCAATGGTGGTTTTTCTACCGGTACCTCTAAAAGAGCCTCCCGATGGTTGTTTGTTGCTCGTCTCAAAGACTTTTTTATAAGATGCCCAGGGTGGCAGCGCATCTTGAGTTTGTTTGAAAGATCTTTGGCCTGTGCACGGAAATCTGATATGTCTGAGCAGTTCCTTCTTACCCGTAAAAACTGTCCGAAGGGGAGATTTTCCCTTAACGAACGCGGGTGGTAGCTGTCGAATCTCAACAGTGAGTTACGCGCCATCGGTTTCCTGTACAGGGAACTAGCTAGATGACCAGCGTCTGGGAAGATCTCCAAATCCAAAAAAGGCAGTTTTTCTTTGCTATGTTCTAAGGTGAACCTTAAGAACCGATTTTGGTCGTTGAGCCAGATATGAAAGGCCAGCAAAGATTGTTCGTCCCCACGCCACACCACCAAGATGTCATCTATGTACCTCTTCCACACCTTCAAATGTTGAAGGTGTGGATTGGTGGTGTTGAGTATATGTTGGGATTCAAAACTGTGAACATATAAATTCGCCAGACTCGGCGCGAATTTACTGCCCATTGAGGTCCCAGATATCTGCAGATATAGGGAATCCTCAAAAGAAAAAAAGTTTTCCGTCATTGCAATCCTCGCAAGTTCTGTGATAAAGTGGATAGGCGTTATACTGTCTGGGGGAGACTCTTCCAGAAGTTCTTGGATCGTTTGTAATGTCTCCCTCTGGGGTATACAAGTATATAATGATTCAACATCAAAGCTAGCTAGGATGTCACAGTCTGTATTGAACTCAACTTCGGGAAGTAAGCAAAGGACATCTTTAGTATCTTGAAGAAATGATGGCATCTTTTTGACCAGCGGATTCAGAAAGGCATCTACAAAAGATGATAAAGGTTCTAAAAGAGAACCAATCCCAGAGATGATGGGCCGACCCGGCGGTGGTCTAGTAGGTTTATGAACTTTAGGTAGAGTATAGAAGTAGGGGATGGTTGGAAATTTAGCCACCAAATAGGTAGCCTCTTGTGGTGTGATCCATCCTTCCGTACTAGCTTCTTCTACCAGGTTCTTAATTTCATTTGTGAGTCTCGCTGTGGGGTCCTCCTCGAGCAGAATGTAGAATTGATTATTCCCTAGTTGTCTAAGGCATTCTGCGCGATAAGCCGTGGAGTCTTGTATTACAATAGCCCCACCTTTATCTGCTGATTTTATTGTGATTTTGGTGTCTCCTGATAGGGTCTCAAGTGCAGTTCTCTCTTTTTTCGACATGTTTTGATAACCATCGTGGCTAGAGAAATCCAAAGATTTCATGTCGTGTAGAACTGCGGCTTCAAAGGTACTGACTTTGGAAGGTACCTGTTGGAGCAAAGGCATGAAAGTGGATTTCCCTCTTAGTCCTGTGTTGGTGTCTGTGAGGGTTTCATGTACCTTATCTTTGAAAAAGTAGTGTAGTCTCACAGTCCTAAAAAACCGCTCCATTTCTTGACGGATTTGGAACGGTTCCCCAGTATTAGTGGGAACAAATCCTAGCCCTTTGTTTAGTACTGCTTTCTCCAAAGGGGTTAACACCCGTGTGCTCAGGTTGACTACAAGATTTTCGGTAGAAACAGACATAATGTTAGTATGTTCCATGTCCGGTGGGTCAGTCGGAGTTATAGGTTCTCTGCCCATTGTACGTGGCCTTGACTTTGGCCTCTCCGCCTCCCTCGATTCCCTCCCCGCCTTGGCCTAAAAAAGGCTGGTTGTAAGGGTGTTGTGGTTGCATAGGGTAATTGGACATTGGCATTGGGAACTGGGGATAACCCCATGGGGCTGGTGGCCACCATGGTCCCGGCTGGTACATATTGCCACGTGTATTGAATCTCCGATTGGGGCGACCACCTCGACCTTTGCCTCTGACCTGACCTGTACCACTATTATCTGAATCAGAAGAATCTGCATCTGAAGAAGTGGCATACGTGGAACCATAAGTCTGTTTCTGTTTATTCACGTCAGAGGGAGTGTAGTTGTCGCTGGTATAGGGGTACACTTTTTCGTGTGAAAACTTTGCCAAATCCTTTTTAAATTTTTCTATCTTTGCAAAGAAAATGGGGTCTTTGTACTCCTTATTAGCTTTATTCGAATCTTCCTGTTTTTCGAATTTTTTGGTAGTTAGTGTTGTCTTGATCTGTCCTTCAAGGACCTGAATCTCAACTAGGATAGCATCTGCAATCTTTTTTGCAGTGGCGATAATCAGGATCAACCAGTCCCTAGTACAGCGCCAGGCTATTAGAGACCAATCTTTGATGAAAGTTTTATCCGTCAAATACAGTCTTGGCGCATTGGTAACTATGAGGCCCGTGGGTGCACATTTCCCATGTAAGTATTCAGCCATTATCTGACCATGTATTGTGGTCCGAGAGTGGCTTTTCTTCAGGTTGAGTACTGTATCCCAATCTCCAACAGTTGGTGGAGTGGGAGTGGGAATTTGGTCTAGCATGCTGGGATTATCAGTTAGAATTGATGCCAGAGTGTCATCATCGAACCCAAGACCTCCAAAATCAGCCATAGTGTGGTTGCTGAAGTGAAAAGAATACGCATGAATTGCAAAAGTTCTTTTTGTGCTCACAAGAAAGGCCCGCAGCCTAAGCTGCACAGTAGCATCAAATAACAAACAGTGGAAAAGGGGCCTGAGGGGAGTACTGTTTAAAGACCTGTTGGTATCTTGTCCCCCAACTTAGCAATGAATAACACGAGAGATACCATAAGTCTGTATACAGGAACCTAAATAGTGTTCAATCTGTAAGACAAAACCACAAGGTTAATGTACAGAGTATGACAAACCTAAATGATACGGATGTAAAGAAAAGGAGAAGAAATGTTTGCAAAGACACCCTACTCAGTGTTCAGAAAAATACCCATCAGCCCGCTCATTAGCGGAACATCGTCATCTGGGTGGTTGGTTGAAAATTGTGGTGTCCAGTATGCCCTTCCTCAGGAACACCTGAGGCTAGCAGAACTTGGACCACTCTGTTGACCCTCAACCATTTAGAGATGACCCAGTGCAGGTTGAAAAAGGGGGGTATTAAGTTGCAGTGCTCAGAACATTGTGAAAGAAATGAGAAAAAGGATGAATTGTAATCCAAGTGTGCTAAAAATACCTAACTTGATGTCATATAGAGAACTTTATTGGGTCTGACCATCAAGGTGGTATGATTAAAATGCAGTGTGAGAAAATAGCATGCAAGGAATTGCTATTTACCATGATAGTGAACTGGTCGACATGTTTCAGCCTATATAGGCTTTCTTCAGGACCTATGATACTCTACTGCAACGTTGTACTCCCATGGTTTCACCTCTAATGAACACCTCTCCAGTCATACCCACATATAGACTCTAGGGATCTCAGTCATAGTTGACCACAGTACTAGCATACTCCGACATCCTTTTCCTCCTGACAAGAGAAGGTGATAGAATAGATGCACACGGGGTTATATAACACCTTTTCAAGTACATACATCCTGCAAGGTGTAGCAAGGTATTTGGTGTTGTTTTGATACTGTCTGACCAATATTCTCAGCTAGCCTCAGCGGCCAAACTTATGCTTATAAGACGACCCGTTGTCTTTATAACATTCACTTCCTTTTCCCTTGACTATATATTGTGGGGCCATTTTCAAGTGATATAGCGCTTTTGCGATATCTAGTGATGACTAAGCATGACAATTACAGGGTTTATCAGGATAATGAGTAAACTCAAGTTTCCCTTTTACATTTGGGTGACACACGTTCACTTTTGTAGGCATTTACTCCTAAAGGTACTGCGAGACTAGTTTTTCCGCTCTTGGCACTGGGGTGGTTACATGTTGAACTAAGGCTCGACATCCCCCCTTTTTCGAGATCGCGGGCAAGCTTTAGAACGGAGAAACACATATATGCATAATTTCCCGGTTCCATGTAAACTGACCGTTTCTATATGGAGACAATATGTGTAGAGATGGTTTTATCGTGCCATCTATATGCCACAAAGTGAACTTTTTCTATCGCACACAGTAAGGCAAACAATAGCTGGTTCCGTAGTCCATTGGTCTACACCTGACCAATCACGGTCTCCGGAACTGGGGTGGTTACACTTTGAACTAAGGCTCGACATCTCCTTTGAGATCGCGGGCAATCTGCATAACAGAGACACACATATAAGCAAGCATAATTTCCCGGTCTCATGGATACTGACCGTTTTTGATTTAGACAATATGTGCAGAGGCCATTTATATGCTACATAGTGAGTGTGTTCTACCGCACGCAGCAAGGTAAACAAAGCTGAGTCCGTTATCCATTGGTTAACATCGGACCAATCACGGTCTTGGAAACATACTGGTGGGCCAATCAGGGCCCGTTTTGCGCAAAGTGGCAGCATGTATAATCGACACCGTTTTCTCTTCAAAATGCAGCGACACGAATGGTTGCTAACAGAACGTATCACCATTGAGCGAGGTGGTTGCTCTCTGTGAGGTCCGCGGCCGCCATATATCTTACGACGGCAGACTAAGCAGCTTTACCTCCCCCTCGGCTCACGATAAGGAGCGAGGCAACGACGGAGAGGTGAGAGCGCACATCCTCTCGTGTCCCTTTTCTATGGGCGCTTTTTTCTAGGAATTATGGAAGCTTAAGAGGACTTGAGACGAGCAATTTCGCTTTTACACCTACTGTCTGATAATGAGACAGTCTTTCTCTATCAATGCGATTTTTCTTCTCATTCTCAATGCGATCTTGCTATACTTTAGAGCATTGACTGGAGCATAAGCACTAATGCCCCCCTTTAGATATCCCTTGGTGGGGCTCTAGCAATGGGGTTCCTTCCTCACTTGTTCTGGGACATACAAAACTACTCATTACGCTGATCCTAATATAAGGGTCAGGTCCTTGGAATTGATACATTACATTCTAAACAACAGGGTTTTGCCATCTAGAATCTGTAGCCTCCTAAACTGCTATACATTGTGTGGCTGTAGGTGTATTAACTATTATTTTTGACTGTTCTTAGTCTAATACTGGTTATCTGAAACGCATGTTTTGCTTACTTTTTCTTTTTCAGTGCGTGGCCTCCTTCACTCTGAGCCAGTGCCAGGTGAGGCGAGGTTGTTCCTCCCAACAATTTGGGTGAGTTGAATAATAGAGGACTAATCAAAGCATCAGAAGTATGCGAGAGTCCCTGTAACTTACAACAAGGGTTGTTAGTTTTTTCATTTGTATCATTTTTTTCACATACAGGAGAAGAAATACCATCTTCCTTACTAACAGGAAGTGGAGTGGTTCTGTAGTTTTCACAGTGAGTACAACGTTGCAGTAGAGTATCATAGGTCCTGAAGAAAGCCTATATGGGCTGAAACATGTCGACCAGTTCACTATCATGGTAAATAGCAATTCCTTGCATGCTATTTTCTCACACTGCATTTTAATCATACCACCTTGATGGTCAGACCCAATAAAGTTCTCTATATGACATCAAGTTAGGTATTTTTAGCACACTTGGATTACAATTCATCCTTTTTCTCATTTCTTTCACAATGTTCTGAGCACTGCAACTTAATACCCCCATTTTTCAACCTGCACTGGGTCATCTCTAAATGGTTGAGGGTCAACAGAGTGGTCCAAGTTCTGCTAGCCTCAGGTGTTCCTGAGGAAGGGCATACTGGACACCACAATTTTCAACCAACCACCCAGATGACGATGTTCCGCTAATGAGCGGGCTGATGGGTATTTTTCTGAACACTGAATAGGGTGTCTTTGCAAACATTTCTTCTCCTTTTCTTTACATCCGTATCATTTAGGTTTGTCATACTCTGTACATTAACCTTGTGGTTTTGTCTTACAGATTGAACACTATTTAGGTTCCTGTATACAGACTTCTGGTATCTCTCGTGTTATTCATTGCTAAGTTGGGGGACAAGATACCAACAGGTCTTTAAACAGTACTCCCCTCAGGCCCCTTTTCCACTGTTTGTTATTTGATACACTCCTCTATCTCCTCACTTACACCCACCATCGGCAAGGAACTAAAGAACCCCGCCAAAAGAGTACCATCCGGGACTCCGGCAGACATTGCAGCGCCGGCTGTCGAGGGGCAGTGAGCCGATGATGACACTGGATACCCTCCAGTAAGGGTGTGTTCCACACCGATTACTCTGGGTGTATGAGGCTCTCCAAGTTCCGACTAGGGAAGTCTGCCGGTCACGGTGTAGACCATACCCACCCTTATCTCCACGCATACACACTATCTCTGGGGAACTTTGTACTCTGCTGTTAGCAGTGTTGGATAGTTGTCAGGGGCTATTCATTCGTTTTTGTGTTAAGAACTACACATGGAACATTGTTTAATGTAATTGATACCTAGTGTTAATTTGTCCTTTTTTTCAGTGACTTTGTGTGCATGCGTGCGTGTGCATATATGTATGTGTGTGTGCGTGTGTTTATGTGTTTGGGTTTGTTTGTGTGTGTTTGTATGTACGTATGTGTGTGTATGTATGTATGTGTGTATGTATGTGTATGTGTGTGTGTGTGTGTGTGTGTGTGTGTTTCTCTGCAGATTATAGGTTCACATCTCTGCTGGGCAACCTCTGCCTTTCATCCTTTGGTGTCATTCTCCCTCTGACACGTCATTGGTTTCACACGAGTCTCACTGTGGTGAGAGTGCTGCAGGAGAGTATCAGGGGTACTGGGTCTCTGGATGACAGTTTGTGTGGAATAATCTTTTTACTAGAAAAGTGCTTTAGACCGATGACCCCAGAGCCTGCTCCCTTCCAGTGTGTGGTGATATTTTTAGGATGTGGGGGCTCTGAAGCAACAAATTTTATAGCGCTTGGGAGCACTGTATTCACCTGCCTAGCGCCATAGCTGCCAAGGTTTCAGATTGCTATGTGTGACATATTCATAATTTCAGTGTAATTATGAGTGACATTTCAATGACTGTGAGTGACACTATCTCCGTCCCCACTGACTAGTGTCACCCGACTATCACCAGCACGGCCCAAACATAGCTGCCAAGTTTTTAGTACACACAAGTAACATTTCTATGTTTTCAAGACAGGTATAAGTGATTTTCACATATCCTGTCCAATACCTTTAGTGATACCTTATAAAGAGCAGTGGTTTAAGAAAATGTATGGTACAAAACGAAAAACATTTTTTTAGTAAGTGCAGTGTGGTACCTGGATTAAATACACCACTCACACCTGACGTGATTTGTGAAGTTGCCCTGACCCTTTCCAACCATACCATACCATACCATACCATACCTTCCTGTAAAATCTTTTAGTAGCATCTAATAAAAATCAGCTGGTAATCTATACCAAATAACAGCTGTCTTATCTCAGTGTCGGCCTGTATATACCCTTTTGATCTGTAAGTTAGAAATACATTTTGTTGTAAAAAAAAGTTACACTAGTTTGGTATTTCAATTCAGTTTCACAATTGATACCCATTACCTAAATTAATGAGAGCAGTTTTGCGATCTCTGAAAAACGTAGCTGCCATCTGCCAGTGAGCACGCTGCACATTTATCACTGCTCCCAACCAAATTGTTGCTGCTGGCTGGCCACATCCTCACGCTGGGTTGTATTGTCTCCCAGGTTCTACAGTACATATGTCACAAGCCTCGACTGGGGCTGTTGACAGCTTGGGCTGGTCAAGGTCACATTTAAACGCTTGTACTGTCTGCTAACCGAAAAAGGCCCGGGATCGGGAGAATAAACAAACGTTATGCCCCCGTTCCTGAAACAATATGTGATCGGAGGGCAAGAGTTGTGAAGCGTTTTTTTACAACAATCTGAGGTAAATCTGTGGGGGCTTAGGAAGGCATGGGCCCAGCAGGCTGCAAACCAATACCCTCCACCATGACCCTCCCCACAACACTGTAAGGGTCGGGTCAGATGGCACAAACACTGTGGATGGCGGTGCTGCAATAAAAAACAAACATGCCGCCCGGCGTCATTCTGTCTATCTGAGGCCAATCTGCGAAGTATGCGACACTGGTGGTTAACACCGACAAACAGGGTGGTAAGTGGCTGAAACTACTGTCTACTTACAGTGATGGTTTTCACCCAGAAGCGTGATTGGCACGTCGGTGACTCGCACTGCAATTGGGCTGCTGGGTGCTCATGCCACGAGTGAGCTACCCCTACGGCAGACTTTTGTCCAGGCTGCTGCTGCTGTCCTCACGGAGTCCTGGCAGCCGGCGCTGTAAACCGACAGTGACGCCGGTCAGTCATGGCTCTCCATTAACCCGTCCACTGCACTTATTCCCTCTGCCGGCTCGGAAATTCTAATTGAAGAATGAATGCTGCGGCGGCCTGATTATAATGGCCTACAGCACTGAGCAGTGTGTGGCCGGGCCATCACGTGCGAGCAAAAGCGCAACTGCCCCATAATTTGCGGCCGCCTTGGCGCCTTAAGTTCCTGAAGAATAAACTCCCGCTTTCGGAGCCAGCAGGATCAGGATGTCATGTGACACACCCCCAGAGCAAACCGGAAGTAGGAGGGCGGGAGCCTACCCCGCCTCCCACGGAAGAGCCGCGGCTGTTTTGAGCACCGGAGCAGGCAGGAGCCTACCCTGCGCCCCGGTGCACTCGCCCTGAGAAGGAGGGAGGAAGAGTCCTGCTGCCGGCGCCTTCCACGAGGCTCCCAGGAGTGAGGGAGAGCCCGTGGTAACCGGCATAGAGGAACCCTGCAGCTGCCGATGAGAGCAGAGCCGCCGCTCCAAGGAAGCCGGTGAGTGGTGCTTCGCCTTGTTGCTGAGCTGCGAGGGCGGGGGACATGTGTGTGTGCGCGGGGGGCTGTGTATGTGTGTGAGCGTGCGTGTGTGTATTTGTCTTGGAGTCTGTGTGTATGCGTGTGTGTATGCGTGTGTGTGTGTTTAAAAGAGGCCGATGACTGTGGGGCGGGGGTGTGTGAGCAAGTGTCTGTCTGTCTGTGTGTGTATATGCGCGGGCATGTGTGCCAACTTCAAGACATCGGAGGGATGTGCACAGCGCGGCGCGGGACGGAACGTGCGCGTTCACGCACCCAAATCCAGCAGAAAAGCTCGTAACACCCTCTTGTCCCTAATTCCCACAGACGGGCGGCTATACGTCTCCAGCTGGACGCATCCTTCGGATGCAGTACCAGCGAGACCTAAAAATGAGTGAGAAATTATTTCTTGCTTTTGGGAGAGCCATCAAAGGTGGCGAAAACTTTTTTGGCAGAGGAAGGGTGCCGTAAAGACCACGAATTGCATCATTTTGTTACATTCTTCACTCAAATTATGGATCTGAAAATTAAGGCATATGAAATCAAACCGCACGGCACTCTGCATTTCAACAGGCAGGCTGCGCATTTTAGCAGAGAGGATAAACAACACCAGACCTGGCGGTGCCATAGCATCCCCATTTTTCTTACCGAAAGTGTTTGTTGCGATGTACCACGCTCTCCTGCCCTGTGCTGCTGGTGGTGTGGTTGGGGGGCAGAGGAGACTGCTCCTGTACTAAGACAGGAGGAGAGAGTCGGGATAGGAGATGGTCCGTGAGCTAAATTGGGAGCACTATGGGGTGGATACGGCCATTTGACCCACGGATGTGTGGATTGCTCAGAACCATGGTACTACTTCTTCTTCTTGTCCTCGTTCACTATAAAATGGACATCTCCAGAAGAAAGGGGGTAGCAGCTCTCACCAGCATCTGGGCAAGGAAATGGGCTGTCTGTAAACGCCTATCCAAGGTTTCCAAAGAGCTGTGTATCCCAGCTTGACTAACCCTGCACTGTGCACTACGTTGTGGTTGTGTACATAGTTGGAAGTGTGTTGTATTTATGCATGATCCCTCAAAATAATAGAAGTCTTTCAACCTGGCCTCTTTGATGCGGATAAACCTACATAAAAGTAACTGTCAGGGACAGAATTAATTGGAAACCAACATGCAGGCAAAACCACAGTATCATCTAATGAATACACAGAGATGACTGCGGATGCCCTAACATGATGACCTTAATGAACCAAGAGACAAGCCAATTGTCATGTGCACAGGAGAAGTGTTCTATGTTTTTAATATCGATGGAGGTAAATTATGATCAAGGGATACCTCTGTACAGCACACATACTGAACTGAAGTATTTCAAGAAGCTCTAAAATGTGATAATAAAAGAAAAGGACCATTAATGTAAATGGGGTGACCCAGAAAAAGTAAAAGGACATGGGTATCAGTTGGTACAGAAAACAAAGTGGTCCTAGACACAATTGCTAAATGATACAATCAATGATTGAAAGTGTTTCCTATTCAAACGCAATTAAATCCTGAAATAGAAAAGGGAAACAAAAGCCAAATACATTCAAAATGAAACAGTACTCACTGGTATAATTATGCCGAAAGCACATTTAATTGGCTTTTTTTGGCAATTATCCATATTCAAATTCAGAGCATACAATTAAATATAAATTGAAGAGAGAGGGGGTTACTACCAGGTAGTGTGAAGAGAAGTGAAGAGATTGGTGCTCATGCGAAAGAACAAAGGGTCAGAAAAAATGAAAAAACAATATTTTTACTGTATCATATCCTGCTAAGCCCAAAGTCCTTAGTATTGAAAAGGCCTGCCCCCTACTGTCATTCAAAACAGGGCCATTATCATTGTTTTGTCATAACACAGCAATACTTCATCTGTGATCATGGTCGAGGGGAGGGGGTATATAGAGGACAGGCCCAATGGGGGGGATTTCGTCTACGTTTCGACCCAGATGCAATAAGGGTAAGTAAACTCCTCAGCTACGGGTCTTCCTCAGAACAAGGAAGGGAACCTAAGTTCGTGGATGTAGCGCCCCCAGCGACAGGGTGGGCAACCCAATAGTGGTGTGCCATAACACACATTATCAAAGTCAAATTCAGATTGGCCGTATTGAAAACGTCCATGGGGAGGGGTGAATCCCTTGCCATAGCGGCGAGAGACTACAACAAGTTCAAGATTCAACATAAAGTTCCACGATTCCACGGTTCAATGCTTTCATAAATCAAGGCGCATATTCCTCTGAAGGGTTCCGTCACATAGACTAGGATAAAAGAAAAGGAGGCACAGTGGTATAAAATAATTAGATCACACAATTTGGTCCATATGGAAGCGAGGATTCATCCCAGGTTTCCTGGCTGCAGACTTCAGCCCCCAGACAAGTATCTCTTTATTCTGTCTTGCATCAAAATTTAATTCTTTATCTTAAATTCTCTGAGGCGCTACATAAGTGCACTGTAAATGATTTTATTGTAATTGCATTTTCATACTGCTTACTACCCCCGAAGAGGTGTTGAAGCGGTTGTCAAATGTTGCTGACTGCTACATTGAGGGAAACCTCAATTAGCATATCCCCACTAAACATAAACTTAAGTAATAAACGTCTAAACCACAAAAGAACTCAAGCCCCCTCAACACCCCCAACTTTCGTTACCAAACAGCAACGTCTGCTGCGTGCCGCTTCTTCAGCTGTTTAAGCAGCACTTGGGGTAGAGCCCTCACTTCACTGGCCATGTCCGCTTTATCCTGCAGCAGTAAATACAGTTTGGAATGGAAGCATGTGTCTAGCCGCCCTGCTCACGAACTACCACGGAAGGGATGTGCTTGAACAGAGCTTTCAACTGTTGGAATCTATCCAAGTCCCTTTTCCTTTAAATACGACATAACCCCTGCAATAATAAAGAAAATATACGCCTCTGATCTTCGAACATGTTTGTTGCTCGGGCGCCTGAAAGCAGACCGCTTTTGAAGTGTGCCAAAAAGGTAAATGAAACAGAAAGGATTTTGTATTGTCAAGGGGTATCTGTTTTGAGTTGATCCTTAAACATAAATATTGTAATTAAGTCTAGTTGATAGTTTGCTTCATGGTAATGTGCTTCAACTAGGAACTTGCCAACCTCTAACAGAAAGAACACAGATTTCATCATACCTGCACGTGTTGACACGGAGCATCATTTCGGACTTCATGACCTTCCAATATAAGCCTCACTAATTCCTAGTATGGTGTATTTCTCTACTTTCTTAGTATGGGTAAAGGTTTGCTATCTAGAAACTAAGTAAAAAGGTTGACTGCTGGTTGTAGTGTGTGTGTAACACACAACAGGAAATCTCCTACTGGAGCACTGTGAAGCCATCTAAGTCCCATTTCCCAGCATTCTCTCATTGGATACAACAGGTTAGAAAATAAATTAGAGAACAGAGTCACAGGTTGTTATGATGAAGTGCACAAAGACAGGAACTCAATATCTTCAAGTAGATTTATTTGATTGAAGAAAGATCCCAAACAGCTTCTTGCCAGACACAGTTGGACCAACTGCCAATGATGCTACAGAGATGACATCACGCTAGAGCATCATAGAGATGTGCCATTCCAGGCAGCATCTCAATGAAATATAACACAGGTTGATGTAAAACAGTATCAGTCCGCGCTGCCACTGCAGCACTTCTACTCACACCTACATACACTTCCTCACTCTTATTGCAACACAAATTCTTACATAGAACTCCACCCACACTTCTCCGTCCTACACACGTTGCATACAGAAGCAGTTCAATTAATGGACCTCAGGTCTGAAGTAGCATTTTAATTCATAGCGCTTAAACCCATTTATGGCTCTGCCAGTGCTGCCGAGTCCTCTTCAGCAGAACCTTTGACTGTGCCATCTTTGGACTTGCACATATTGGGGCATGCTCAAAAACTGAATTTTGTAGCACAGTCGATAGTACTACTAACTTACTACAAAATACTATTCACAAATCTACATGTAGAGGTAAATGCCTCTGCCTCTACTATCTTTTTGTTTTTTAAACTTCTTTTTATTGAGCGCATGTTCCTCTTCAAAAGATATGGTTACAGAACAAATGGTTAACGTACATTTGTGCTTCATACTACATTCAGACTCCGTTAAATTTACAGTATTACATTGAGATTGTGGTAGATTGATTGACAGGGCTTCACCCCCTTTTTCAGTCAGTGGAGTGCATATATTCCCTCTAAAGTTGTTCCTATTTCCCCACACCCGCTCCCATTTTTGGGGGCACCCTCAATGTATATATGCTGCCCTCTCAGCCACCGTAGCCCCGTCGATATCGCCACACCATTCACGATACGTCGGAATGGCTTGTGTTCCACAGTGTTTGACAATATTACTTTTAGCGAACATCATATCTAGCAATGCCCAGTCTTGAGCCGCGTGGTTAAGATCTGTGGGTTCAAAGATGTTTAGAAGGCATCTTTTGGGCTCCTGCGTGGCAGTGGCTCCGCTGACTTCTGGAATAGTGTGCATGATTGTCCCCCAGTATGTCGCTATCTCGGGGCATTCCCACAGTGTATGATAGAAAGTACCGATAGCTCTGTATTTTCTCAAGCAAAGATGTCTCTCAGTCCTCCCCATTCTATGCAGGGTTACTCTTGTGTAATAAATTCGATGTAGTATCTTCAACTGTACAAATCTTAATTTTGAGGATATCGCCACTTCTCGTGGGGGGCTCTACTATCTTTAATGTGTGGAGCTCTCTGCCCCAACTGAGATCAGTCAGTCAGTCAGTCATAAAAACTTAATTTCAACATTAGGCCATAAGAGCGTATAAAACAGATAACAACACCCTATAATAAATAGATACATCATACGGTGCAATTTGGCAGACAATTAAAATACATCAATTACCTGCTTGCACATCCTTTCATTCTAGACTGCCTCTGTGGGCTACAAACAATAAATACATCATAGCACCAAAAAAAAAAAAAAAAAAGTATGTTGGGTAGAGTCAAATAGCTCTCTGTTTAGGAATATTACACAGTTATGAGCAATTATACGAACAGTTGATCTTGTGGCTAGACTTAGGGTGATTAGTCAATTATTACTCATTTAAAAAATGTTGACCAGAAACTAACAATAACAATTCATAGGGTAATAAAAATGTGGTTCCTATATTTTCAATGCATACAAATGCAAATCTATTGCCTCAGGGTAATTACATTAAACATTTGTAAATCGCCACTAAGTGAATTTTCCTGGGTGTCGTACATTTTTTGCCTTACTCTACACCCACCCATCAGGTATCAGGAAAGGGCAAAGACAAACGATTTGCTGGTATCAAACCTCAATATCCTAAGGGCTTCTTTATGCTCCCTGGAACCCAAATATGGACATAACAGAATAATCCAGTGCTTCGTACTAGTCTTATAGGCCTCGAAGAAAAACAGAACGTGTTTAACAGTTTCATTGAGGGCACCATAAGCCAGGCACTGCTGCTCAACAGACCTTAGCACTTGTGCCTACTTAGAAATAAAGGCAAGGAGGGGCAAGGTTCCATACCGGAATTGCTGGAACAGTTGCCTAGCCAGTGGAGGCCTCTCTCATCGAGAAAGTCTTCCTTCATCAAGGAGTGCTGAACTACAAGGAAGGCATCTCTTAGGGTACCATAGCTCGTCTGATGGTGTAGAAGTGTGTCTCTAAATTGCCACTATGCGTTTTTTTATAGGACTTAATAAAGTCCAGCCGTGTCCGGGGCACTCCATAATCTTTGCATCCCAATCTCAATCAGTGTACCCATCTGACCCTGCATCTATTTCTAGTAACTCGCAATCTTCAAAAGACTCACCTTTGGTGATATATTACATGTTAATAGGCAAGCTCAGCGTAAGAGCTAAAGCAGTGTGGTCACTGTCAGAGCGGGGGAAACATATCATATCGATTAGGAATGCCCATAATTTAACATCCAACATTAGTCGTTTAAGCTGGTATGATTTATCCTGTCAAATGGGTGATTGCCTGCTCTATCGGTAGTTGACCTGCCACTGCAGGCATGAAGCCCCCGATTTATCATAAGGGCATTCATTTGGACTGTTGTGGTGTGTGTTTTCTTAATGGGTGGAATTTCCAGCTCTGGTATTGACCAGAAAAGGTCCTAATCAGCCCTTATGGCATAGCTGTCAACAGTCAGAGTTTAAAATTTACAGTTAAAGCTGCCCCCACAATTTTACCTGCAGGGGCTGGGAGTGTCGTTAGATGTCCATTCAAGTGCTCTACAACAATAGATTTCAACTTATTCCCAGTAGATCTGCAGTAAACTCCATAAAGGTAATATGTCACATCCGAAGAAACAAACAGACAAACTAAGATACAAAATATCGTGGGAATCCACATTGATCTTCTCTAACATGCCGGAGATGGTGGTTCTTGCTCATATAGTTAGACCCTCTGAGGGCCAGCCCACCCCCGATAATGTAGCTGCTTTGAAAAAATTCATGTAACCTACACGATATAAGGGCTGCAATGACCAAGTCTCTTGTAAGAGAAAAAGATCAATTTGATCTATAAAAATCACACCATCCAGGAATTACTGTTTTAGATGCCAAACCAGCTACATTCCAGGAAGTAAACCTGATCTGCAAGGTCACCTCGCAAAGGGCAGTCCTATCCAAACTAACAATTTGTGAAGATATCGAGGCAGGAAGGGTAGTCATTATTGGATCGAATAGTACTGGTGAGAGTGGATAATTAACATTAAAATTTGGTATATTTCAGACCAGCCCTCAAGAGGAACAATCATCAGTTCTGTTAAGAACATGAGGGCATACACCTATCCCCATATGATCCTAGAACCACGAGCCATGTCTTGGGCCCTAGCGGAAAGAAGTGAATCATTAGCATCCAACCCTGAAAGCGGATAAAATCTGTTACAGGTGTGGACAGAATTATCTCCAGTAGCGTTTTATCCATGACCTACGGTCCTTCCCCTACTCAGCTGACTGGAGAAGTTGGGTGTAATAAAGAACCCAAGATGAAGAATACTAGCAACAGCACTAATAGCACCAATTCTACAGCCAGATTTTATCAGCTGGTGTGCCAACCCCAGGTACCTACAATTTATTTCACACCGTCTCCTCCAAATGTTTTGGTTGATTGACCAATCCACCCAATCCACCCAATGCTCCTTACTAGAAGTTAGCTATCCGGACAGCCCTATCATAAGGTACTAGCGGTCCCCCGACAAAAACTGCCACATGAGGGCAGCAATCAAGTCCAGATACAGCTGTATTCATCTAGGGTGGGGCTGCATCATCCAGTCCTGCGAAGGTGCCCTGCCAGCACGGATTGCCCCTTCTTGTCCTAGCTTCCCTTTTCCAACTGAAGCCCTAATAATAACAGGCAGAGACACAGGCATCGATTAAACCCAGATCTTTTGACTGGGTGTGAGTGTTTGATTGATTCAGATGCTCCGTCCATCACCACCCCCTTTTGTACCGCTTTTGGCCACCATAAGTGTGGCAGGGAATGATCAGACGTGAGTCCCTTGCTCACTTTGCCACTGGATTCAAGTAAGCTGGGCTGAAGACGGCTGGAATGCCAGAAACCGGTCCTCGGAAGCTTGTTTCCGGTCCAGGGAAGACATGGCTTGGCAGTTCGGGCTGGACTGTTCCCATGAGGCACAGAGTCAGACTGATTTGCATATAGCCATGTCTGAACTGGGGTGGCAGAGTGGGCTAAAGAACTGTGATGGATTAAACCCAGATCTTTTGACTGGGTGTGAGCGTTGGATTGATTCAGATGCTCCGTCCATCACCACCCCCTTTTGTACCACCTCATATTAAAAGGCATGGTGATTAGATCTACATGAATTGCAGTTTCATTCCACCAGGATACTTTTAGGAGATGCTTTGAATTTGTAATCAGTAGACACCATCCTTATCCTGTGAAGTCCCGTAAAGACTTGCAATCAGGAACTGTGCTGATTTGTGAAGCAGGGTTTTTGACATTCAACAAATTGCTGCTCTATTTGCCTCTTTGGTTTTCAGGGACATTGCTCTGCTGGCAACAGTCTGCTTCAAACTTCTCAATTTTGTTTAATTATTTCTTATCTGTTTAGTTAAACTTTCTGTGGACGATTTAGTTCTTGGGTTGTGTTCCTACATATTGCATCTCACACAGGTCTGCAAAGGCATGTATAGACTTAAGAACTAAAAAGAATAGACCAGTGAACAACGAGGAGGAAATATTAATAGTACTAAAGTGGTGAAATGAGCAAGTGGTCAGCTGGAGCAAATAAAACACAGTGGCACAAAAATCAGACACGAAAGAGCATGGGAGAGATAGGAACTCAAAAAGAGAGTTGAGGAGCAGTGGTATGTGTGTGTCATCATATTAGTATTAATTAATTTAAAAAAGGAACACATGAAATAAATACTGCCTAAAATATATTTCAATACTTCTGTGATAAATCACCTAGAACTACTTAAGGTTTTTCATGAAATGGATTGCTAAGCAATGTCACTCAAGTGAAGAGAGAGGGAATCTAAGCGCGGTCACCTCGACCAATAAATTCTCAGACCTTGCTCAAGTCAGGCAGGGCAAATTTGTTGGGCGCATAACGAGGATGCCAATAATGATGTTCAACTTTGAATGACATAAGTAATCTTGAAACCATCCTGCATTGATAGGACTTGTTTAGAATCCATTTAGTGAATTAAAAAATGTAATGGTTACTAGGATTTTGCCTGGAATCACTAGAACTCATATATAGCCATACATTAAATCGCTTTAGTACTATGGAAAACCCGTTGATGTCCTTCATGCCACTGCAACAGTGTGGAGGATGTCAATGAGTCATTCGGAGGTTGGGTGTTTCAGGAGGGAGAGGCAGTGTGGGAAACTTCTGGTGCTCTCACCGTAGACTTCTAGCCAATATTTAATTTGATGGGGGTCAACGCAGAACATCTTCTGTGTCAGCCCCCATCTCTCCCACACCCATCAGTGATGTCAGTGTGCCAAACATCACAGATCCCAATGGATGGAACCACGAGGATCAAATAAGAGCAGCAACGTGTTCACCTTATGAATTTACCCTCCGTTAGGAAACACCCTCAAATCTGAGGGAGGCATTTCTGGAAAGGGGAGAAGCCTCCCTTAAAACAGATCCCCATTCGTGGATCGCGGACACGTTGCGATCCTCAAACGGGTATCCCACTAGACACCAGTGATTCCTTGTACTGTTTTTGAGGGGTGCTATGGGATGAGTGGCCCCTCTGGCATGGGCGATGCCTCCCGCCTCCCACATATGGGGGTATTATTTAAGAGTATCCCTTCCCTAGTGGGGTGTGATCGGCCCACCAGGGAAGGAAAGATTTGGCAGCTCTTTTGATTTTTGCTACTGCCTCTGCCGGAGAGCTTTCTGGCAACCCCAGACAGAAGAAATACAAAAAAACAAAAACAAAAAAAAGAGAAAGAGAAAGCTGGGACTAATGCTAGTGGCTGAATACGAATTGCTTAAGTATGCTCCCCCATTGCCTCATAATGTCCACTTAGGGGTTGTAAGTAGAATGTGAATGGCACAATAAATGATCGAGTGAAGTGGGGTCACACACTGCCGCCCTTTGCTGTGATGGGCTATAGCAGAGGAGCACGTTGTGCACACAGCTCACTTGTCTGTGAGTCACCTGCAGTCTGCTACTTAACAAGGAGCAGGTTGTCTCACAAAAATGTTTCTCCTGGTGCCAGGGACGACTTTGGGAATTTGTGAAACAAAACACAGAGTGTGGCTGGGTTAGCCTTGCGCAAAACAAATTAAACTGTAAATTCTACAGTAAATTGCTCCAGGGAACAAGGGGAAATCGACCACTAGCGTCCCCAAAAACATCCTCTGTGTAAACACAAAGAATACAAAATAAAGAAATAGCTGTCCCCGAGCACAGTGCAACAAATATCAATTCTAGAGAGAAAAGGAAACCAAATCAGATTTTTTCAATTTATGAATTCTTTAAATCAGTCCTTTTATTTTCTTTTCTCTTCACAAACGGTAAGTTTTCATCAAATAGTCAATCTTCGTATTGTGTTCACTGGAATCATGTAAAATGTAGCCAGAAAAGACAAAGCCGACACGTATTTCGTCACGGGGAACTATCACCCATTGACTTCTTCAGGGCATGAAAGACTCCTCATGAAGTCATACACCACATTCCAGGTATGACCTGTCTATGGTCCAGTATTACATAAGACTAAATAGCGTCAAATTATCTTTAAAAGGTCGCCATTTCGTCCATCATAAACCAATTTGATATCTCCTAATAGTCGTCATGGTTCAGACAAAATAGAGTATATGTAAAAGTTTTCTGGGAGAGTACACACATTTGGGAATTTGTGCTTTTATCTCATTGGGTGTGTTGCAAGTTGAAGAATGTTTTTTGTTACTTTCTTCTAGCTTATTTTACAGCACAGAATTGCACTGCAATCTATCAATTCAGATCACACACATACAGTATTAATTTCTAAAAGAAACTCTGCACTCTACCTAGGACACAGTATTTGAGGAAGAAAGTGTTAGATAGAAAGCAGAGATTGCGTCACATTGGATGACTGCTTCCAAGGTCCAAAATCAAATAATGGAGGACAGTTCTGAGACAGGGTTTGATACAGAAACAGCATCTGAGGAAGAGGGTCATGGAACAGGATATAGAAGTGATTTTTCAGTGGGTGGAATTCCAACTAATGCAGATTTGTCTTCTAGTGATTCTGAGGAACATGCCCATCTCAGTTGTAATGTTCCTTCATAAAAGCAATCTGTGCAGTTGAGACAGTGGCAGGGTAGCCTGATCCAAAGTGTAGGTAGTACCTCACTAGGAGAATGCTCTCCTTTATGTGGATAACATCTGAGTTCAGCTGTTCATTGAACTGTTCAAAACTGGCAATATGGCTTCTGGTAAAATATGAAAGCACCGCGAAGGAATCCATCAGAAGTTTGTTTGCAAGAAGCTCGATGAAAAAGAGCAGTGAGTTGAGCTGCAAGAAACTACTAGCTGTGAAATTTTCAGATCGATGCGAACTATATATGCTCTCTACACTTCACAATGAGACTACTTCTCAGTTATGACTTGGGCTCAGTTGGCTGAAGTCTATGAGTCCACTTGTGTACTTTATTACAAGTATATGTGTAGAGTAGATAAAAATGACCAGGTTCTCCAAACACATATTGCAAATCATAAAACATGTACATGGTAAAAGAAGTAACCTACCCACCTTATAAAGTTGGCACCATACAATGAATATGTAAGACCACCATGGGAATGTTGATGTCCTTCCTTCACTTTCAGTTGGACATTAAAGAAAGTTTTAATACTTTAGAAACAGTGGCCTGTATCTCATCTGTTGTGGGGGTGTTGCAAGGCTGCAGGATCGGCACTACGCTGAGCACAATCCTGTGGAAGAGTTTCTGATATCGCCAATGCAGAGTGTGCCGTAGTGGAAGAAAAGAGGCAGGGGAGTATACATTATTGTCTCCAGTGCCCATATCAGCATGGCCTCTATTTTCTAACGTGGTTCACTTTGTATCGCACAAAACAGAAGTCCTGGGAATTTGACTGATGTGGAGCAGACAGATTGCGAATTCGTATCTGCCCCAAATGGCTGTGCAATGATACATACCTTCCCTTGCTCATTAAATGACTAGCTGTGTAGCTTTTAAGTTTGGAAATAATTACAATTCAAGCCTTTTTCTTCCTACATTGAGCCATCTTGTCTTTGTTGACTTCACTAAATAGGAACACATAGGTCTTCCTTGTGGATGCATGCTATCTTCAGCCTCTGTCGAAACATGGCATTTGTTCCAAGTGCTATATTGCAACTGCATTACAGTACATGTAATGCACTTATTGGTGGACTACCGCGTGTTGACGGAGTAGCATTTGCGTCAAACCCTAATGCCCGAAGTCTTTCTGAAAGCACTCTTTAGGTAACTTGCAAGAATTGTCCTATCATGTTTATCACCGTTTTCAAATGTGGAATTGGTCACACTGTCAGAGGCGAGCACATACATCCTGAGACACTCGTAACTTATTTTCACACACTAGGGGCGGGGGAGGGGTAGATTTAGGATTGAGAGTGAATCACAAATCTGCCAGAGCCTAAGCAGACTTCTATCAGTAACCTGCCAGTATGCCAAAACCTAGAGGTCTTAGTCTTTCTAGAAATACTTTTTAAGGAATGTAGAAGAGTTTACCCCAGCATATTTACCCCAGTTTTCAAGTGTACTTCTAATGTTCACCCAGTCTGATAAATAGGTCAACTAAGACATCTTCAAACACCACCAACTTACTACTAATCTCAGATTTTTCTAACAATTGTGTGAGGGATATGTGTATTATGTACATTATGTAACAAATCTCAATGTCAACCTATTTGTTATTAAATATGCATGCCTCTCCAGCTGCTGGCTACAGAGTCAAATGCAGCATCAGAACCAGCACAATACCTGCCATACAGGAGTCAACTGAAACAACTTACATTCTAGTTCATTAATATTTGTTAACAGTGTTGCGCGGGTAAGCATTTGTTATGTTTGGTAACTCCTATGCGTGCTAATGATATGGCAGTGTTTGTCGGCCCTCACCATTCATGTATGTTAATGGTACTGTCTTAATAGTACCAATAACAATAAAGACAAAAACAGAGAGGTCATTTGTAGATGGTGGTCAAACGGGGAGGGGTGCTCTCTGAGGGGTGAGTGGAAGCCGGTGTTCTCTTACAGTGTAGAATAATGTTTCAATAAAAATATAACATTTAGAACAATGCAGATTGCCTTGTTGAAATACCTACAGGTCAGTAAAGTGTATCTAGTGAAGAAGAATGAATCATAAACTGTATAAATATATAACAAGTGTTGGTAATGTCTACAGGTTTGGCTTTTAACTGAAAGTACGTCTTCAGTTACTTGTGAGCTCAACACTCAATACCTCATCATATATGTATTCGGTTACTTATCCAGGCACTCCTGCATTTATTTATTGCATTTGTATGGCGCAACAGCTACCCTGAGGGTTTCCCGGCGCCCTGGATCTGTATTACTGGCAAGGAAGCAGGGGACAATTATTGATCAAACAGCCATGATTTCACTCCCTTGCGAAAGCGTAGATAACAGGGTTCTAGCCGTAGTTGAAGGGGGAGTGAATTCCACCGTACAGGTGCCACATAGACAAAAGAACAACCTCCTAGTAGAGTTTTTTTTACCCTGGGAACAATGAATTTTGCCTGATTCATTGAGCGTAAGTTACACGAGGGTAGGTATTTCTGTACCATTTTACATAGGTACTCCGGGGCTGCCCCTGAGCTGATCTTATACATATAGCACAGTGCTTTGAACTTTACTCTACTGGCCACTCTCAGCCAGTGTAGTTTTTTAAGATGTTCTGTCATACTCGTGCGTCCTGGGAGATTAAGGAGCATTCTGGCCGCCGAGTTCTGAACTACTTGAAGTCGGTTCAGAATGCTATTCGTAACTCCTAGGAATAGGACGTTTCCATAGTCTAATCTTGACGTAATTAAGGCCTGTAGGAGCGTCCTCTGTGCTCCATCTGGCAATTGCCACAGTATTTTTCTCAACCATTTAAGGATCAAAAAATATGTGGAGGCAGTTTTGGCTGTGTGCGTACGCATAGACAGCTTATTGTCAATTATTATCTCTAAATTGCGTGCGGATTGTACCGCAGTCGGGGTAGCGCCCATTTCAGCGGGCCAGTGAGTTGGGCCCCAGAGATTCTTTTGGTTGCCAAAAATGAGTAACTCTGTTTTATCCCCATTCAGCTTTAATTGTTTTAGAATGGAGCCAGTTGGCCATTCTAAGTAGTCCAGATCGAAGGGGAGAGATGTCAGATTTTTCTATAGATGTGAGGGAGAACACAAGTTGTGCGTCGTCCGCATAAGAATAAATGGTGAGGCCCATCTCTTCAGCAATTTTAGCTAGGGGAGTGACATACACATTAACCCTTTCGCTGCTGATGACGAGCTCAGCTCGTCATCACCCACGGGTGTCGTGTGCTGATGACGAGCTGAGCTCGTCATAAGTGAAGCAAAAGAGCAATTTCCAGCATACGGGAAAAATCATGGCAGCAGCCATGTGGTTAAAAAGGAGGGGGCTCAATATAGAGCCCTGGGGCACTCCATAAGGGGACTCGTATACTTCTGAGAGATTACTTTTGGAGAAGACCTGATATGTTCTATGCAGGAGAAATTGCTCCAACCATTTCAATGCTTTACCTCCGATTCCAATATCCTTCAGGGACTTGATGAGGGTTGTATGACATATGGTGTCGAATGCGGCACTCAAATCTAAAAGAATGAGTGCTGCAGTGCCTCCCGTGTCAAGTTCTTGGCGTATAACCTCAGTGACCCCAAGTAGGGTGGACTCAGTGGAATGGCCTTTTCTGAAACCGGATTGTGAATAGTGCAGAAGATTGTTGTCATTGACAAAGTCTGCCAGCTGCTTATTGACATGTTTTTCTAAAATCTTAAACAGGATCGGCAGCAGAGATCCAGGGCGAAAGTTGGAAAACACTTCGGGATCGCTGTTAGCCTTTTTTAGCAGGGGAACTACCATGGCATGCTTCCAGTCATTGGGTAGTACAGCTACCTTCAGGGAGGCATTTAACAGTGCTCTGAGTACCTCCAGAATAGGAAGATCTAATTGTTTGAGAACGTGCGCAGGTAAAGGGTCTAGGGGTGAACCGGATTTCATGCTACTTAATGCAGTCCTGAAGTCAAGAGTATCTATTGGTTGCCATGTCCTAATTTCATGCTTCATCGGGGACTCCTGTTGATCATCGATGATGGACATAGTTGGGCTGATATCGATACCATCATCGTTAGATGTGAAATTAGCGTATATTGTGGCTATTTTCTCGTGAAAGAAATTCGCAATACAGTTGCATTGGGTAGGTGATAAGATAGGAGGTTCAGGTAGGGCTGTTGCCCCCGCTAGATTCTTAAGGACCTTAAAGAGAGTCCCTGAATGATTCAGAGCTCCTAAGACAGTATTTTTAGTAAAGTTTCCCCTGGCGAATTTACAGGATAAGTGGTATGCATTAAGTGCTAGCTTGTACTTTCCTTTGTTAGCAGGGTTGTAATCTCTTCTCCATTGTCTTTCTAGCTTCTTGCATAAGCTTTTTTCTTCTTTTAGTTTATCCGTAAACCAGGGAGCTGGGGGATTACATGATTTTTGTTTACTTAAGGTCGGGGGGATGACAGTCAGAGCAGCGTCCGATAGCCAGCTATTAATTCTATTATGGTCCTCAGTTGTGATTTTATCTATATCAAAGCCTGGGTTGGATCTGATTAGTTGTTCATCCAGATCATTTATGTGGAGTTTTTACCATTTTCTGAGCCACATCTCTGACTTTTTAAGATTTCTGTGAGCTGGAGCCCAGATGATAAATTTGCTAAGAAAATGGTCCGACCATACAATTGGTAGTGTAGACTTCCATTTAATACGATCAAAGTTAGCGAATATAGGGTCAAGTAAATGGCCGGCTTGATGGGAGGGGCCAGAGTTCCACTGATGGATGTTTAGTGCCTTAAGATCTGAGAGAAAGTTAGCAATCATAGGGCAGTTAAGGTCTTCTAAGTGTAGGTTTAGATCGCCTAAGATGGTAAACATGGAGGCCTCCAATAGGAGAGGTTCTATAAATTCAGGTAGGGCAGCCGCCCATTCCCCTGCTGCCCCCGGGGGGCGATATATCAGGAGTCCTGAGAGTGTTATTTGGGGAGTTAATGTAAGTTTAAAAAGTCCTGCTTCGCAGTTGCCCAACTTAGCATCTGTCCATTTGCATTTAAACAGATTTTTAAAAATGATACAGATGCCGCCTCCTCCTTCGTTCGCACGATCTTTTCTAACGATAGAGTAGTTGGGAGGGAGGAATAGGGCTATGTCTGGCCCGGAACTATCGGTTAACCAAGTCTCCGTGAGAAATAGCGCATCTGGCTTCTGGTCAATTAAAAGATTAAAAATATTGTTTTTGTGTTTGGGGAGTGATCTACAATTGGTACTAAGGAAGGTGAATTGGGTGTCTTGCTTACTGGGCTTATTTAGGTAAGAAAGTGTGACAACTCAAGCTTCACCAGTGATTCCCAATAGGGTGTGTTAGAAGGAGAAATTGCATTTCTGACAGCAGCTAGTGGGCGTCTCCGGGAGCAGTATCATACAGTTATCGTCGCGTCTTACCCTAAGGGCTAGCAGGGTGTCCCTCGAATAGCTGGAAGCTGTAGGTTGTTGGGCGGGGGGTGGCCCCTGGTCACGTCTGGTCGCGGGCTGGCGCAGACGGGCCCGCCTTCGGTGCGCCCGCTGCGCGACGAGCACCTGATCGTCTAAAGTAGTGCTTCACCAGGGTAGTTCCCGCCCTCCGACCTCTGATCCGTCCCTGCCCCGCCTTCACTCCCTCCACGTCAAACGGGACGAACCCGTGGTGGAATGGGGAGACGGCGAGCAGAGCAACGGGCGTCAGTGAGGCGGCTATGAGGTAACACGTGTATTTAAGAAAGGCTAAAAATATCACACAATTACACACAATTCTTAAAATCCTTGTGTCAATTTAAAATATCTGCAGGTTCAGTGCTAAAAACAATGTGCAAAATGTGCAAGTCGGCAATATCTTTAATCATACCACCGTGAGCCTTACAGTGCGACTGATCCAGCGAGTCCCTTGAGAAGCTCAGCACTAAGTAGTGCTTCACCAGGGTAGTTCCCGCCCTCCGACCTCTGACCCGTCCCTGCTCCGCCTTCACTCCCTCCACGTCAAACGGGACGAACCCGTGGTGGAACGGGGAGCCGGCGAGCAGAGCAACGGGCGTCAGTGAGACGGCTATGAGGTAACACGTGTATTTAAGAAAGGCTAAAAATATTACAGACAATTCTTAAAATCCTTCGGTCAATTTAAAATATCTGCAGGTTCAGTGCAAAAAACAATGTGCAAAATGTGCAAGCCGGCAATATCTTTAATCATACCACCGCGAGCCTTACAGTGCGACTGCATCCATTCATTCATTTACCCACCGACTCATTTTTGCATTCATCCATCCACAAAAAAACACACACACACACAAATGTAGCAAGCATATGCAAGATGAATTAAGAGAATAAGGCAAAAGAAAGAAATTAAACTGGGAATTTAGCTCAATCCACTTTATTCACTGGTCTGCTTGAGTGTCATTAACATTTTGTTTCCGTCCAAGGATGCAGCATGACCAAAGGGTCAACCCACTTCAGCTATTGGCTCGGTTGCCCTGTGACAGGCAGCATTTTCCTGATCATGTATGCACACTCCTGTGAATGCAATTCACGGCCATGGCTTGTGCACCAGTCCTTTAGTTTACATGTTCTCCTTTTAGAGATCACCATATGCGTATGTATGAATTTATCGGATTAATGAAGCCTAATATGGTCAATCAAGACGTACTCCCCCCCCACCCCCCAAAAAAAAAATTACAGTTGGCAAAGCAACATGCAAGTCCTTCCCAGAGGATCTAACAAGGATATTCGGAGTGGCAATCTTCCACTACCAGGGTTTGTCAAAGGCGTAACAAACTCAAAAACTCTGACTAAAGCAGTGATCTGTGACATTCCATGAAACAAAATACTGATTTTACAAGCTTTACAACAGTATAAAAATGATCCACCAGTAAGGGCTACTGGCTTTAGAACATGCTTTTCACAATAAATTAGTCAGGCCTACTGCCTCTGTCATAATAAGAGATCAGGCTACAAAACATAGCGAGGAGTGAGATAATTAACACATGAGGTAATTACCGGAGGCAGTAAATACTACCCAACTCGCAATTGAGACCCCTGCACAAACACAGGTTTAAGCAGCGGCCGGAAAACACTGACCCACTTGTAATCAGTGCCTTTAAGTCTGGTGGAATGAGGACGGCTTAGACTTCAAACTACACCTATAAAGGCAAAGGTTTCCGGTCTTTATTTTTTTCCTTAAACAGGATACCATTTAGCTTCATGAGATATTGGGTAGCAGCTTCAACAGTACATGCTGCTCCAATGGCAGCCCGTGCAGCTCAGCTGTTCCTAAAAACTGATGCTAGATGTCCGGGGGTTAGCCACTATGTTTGCTGTTCCTTTTTGAATACTATTGAGACTTATAAACATTTGTTGAACGAAAAGCCTGCAAACTAGTTACTGTCTGGCCTGGTGGCCCAATGGACTAATACATCCACTGCAGGGACCTGTGTTCGACCTCATGGTCACAGGTTCAAATCCCGGCGGGCCCACTCAGCCGTTCATCCACCGAGGTCGATAAACTGAGTATCATTGAGTTGGGTAACAATAAACGTCTGTTATTCAGCTCCAATATACCCTGTTAGGGGTGAACGTGCGCTTTACAAATACACGTTATGGTATGTTAATTTGTTTTCACATTGGCTAATGTAAAAAGGTGGTAGAAAGGAATAAACTAGTTAACTTCCACCACCCACGATGGCTAATTGTGGGCCAACCTCCCATGTGGCCTTTCTGAAAACAAGGCATGCATCTAGAACTCGGGGACGACCATGGACCCTTCCTGCTTCACCAGCTTCAAAGCTGCATGACCCAATGACTCAAGATGTCCATAGCCACACCAAAAAGGGACGCATTATCTCTATCCAAGGCAAACCCTTCACAGACAACATAACTGACTTTCGAAGGCTCAGCGTAACCAATTAAACCCCACATGTTAATCACTACTATACCTCTTTCAATCAAACTGAAAAGTGCACGTTTTCTTAACAATACCCAAGAGCGATCGAGCTTATTATTGGCTTGTCTTACAGAATCAGTCATAAAATACCAAGTTTGCTGGTCTGGAAGGGACCCAGCCATACTTACACACCATTGTTTTTCTGTGAAGCAATTCCATCGCATAATGTACAATCAAGGTGGGTGGATATTGATTTGAAAGTGAAGATGTAGCGCGTGACATGTTGGCTTTCAGTAGCATAGAGCTGCCAGAATTTGAACAAATGTGAATCAATATAGAAATATGACTTTACACTTTCACAGAAACTGCCAGTCTGAGCAATCACTGAAAGCAGAAACTTGAACAGCGGAACATACTGCTTTTTTTTACATAAACCTCAAAAAGATGAATTGGGCCAAAATAAATTTTCTGCAAGCATCGTTTTACAAATAAATCATTATGACGCTGTGCGTATACCTCAATGACCAGACTGGAATGGTTAAATCGACGCTTATGGTTTCCCCCCCCCCCTGTGCTGAAAATCTGAAAATCCTACTAATCATGACGAGCTCAGCTCGGCATCAGTGTACGAGAGGTGTACCTCATGACGAGCTCGTCATGAGCGTCGAAGGTGTTAACGGGTACTCGCAGACTATCTTCAAACACTGCACCAGCTCAAGCAGCCAGAATGTCCTGAGTTACTACTCATGAAGCAAAAGTACACACAGGGGCTCTCCATGAGAATCCCCATCGTATTTATTGATTACCTGGAAACCGAGATTCTGCAGCCTACACGTGGAACGTTTTGCATAAACGTTTAAAACTTGTACAACTGAATTTCGGTTAATTTTGCAACATCACTTAGAAACTCCAACCCAGATATTTTATCTGGCAGTCTTTAAAGAGGAAAAACAAAAAACGTAATATTTAAAACTCCAAAGCCTAGTAACCAGTGCAAGATAACTGTGTAATATATTTTAAAATTGTCTTTATTTCTGGATTCAAATAATAATTTTCTGAGCATTTGATGGTCTGTCATATTTTATACTTTCAGTCTTTCCTTAAAGCAGATGGGCCTTTTCAGGCTCAAGCAGTCCACTCTGGTCTCTCCTGTTTAAGCGTAGCCATCACTTTTCTTCTGAGTCCTGCTATCAAAGCGAGCGAAGACCTGTATGAAGGGTTGTAAAACCTACTCAAAAATCTGATCATTTCTCCTAATGGAAAAAAATGTGGAACACCGACTTTGTTCTTCTGCATCACTATGTAATTTTAGATCATTTCAGAGCATTTTAGAAGAGTAGTCATGGTAACATCTTCACATTGGCCACATGTTAGAGCATTATTAGTGACCCGTATGCAATCAATTGTTCCATGAGGAGCAAACATGAAAAACAGACGAATTTATGTGGACACATCATGGCTGGGGATGCTACATCTTATCAGCCACCTTCCTCATCAGCTCTCCTGTCAAAGATACATTCCTCAGATCGCCTGAGGTAGGAGTGGTGGGAAGTGAAGAAAAAAATAAATTATCAGCCGATGTTCATCACAGACTCTTAATGTAACATTCCCTTTCCATTTTATTTAGTAATACTTCTATATGCTGGAATCAATTAATTGACAATATCAGAACACCAAATCATTACGCTTCTGGAGAACGTTATCACCGAGTCCCAACATGATACATCCATCTGGGGTTTCTAGCTATAAGCCAGCAAAGCACTAACTTTACATAGTAGTTCTCCAAAAATCTTGAAATTGTGGAGGAAATGCAAACTAGCACAAAAGCAGCTGCCTTATTCCTCACATCTTTGTCAGGTAGAATGAAAGTGCCTTTGCCATTTAGAAAGTGTTAGAATAGGTTGAGATTGTTTTACAGTATTGTAATGCTTGAAAGAAACCAAAGCAAAAATAAATATCAAAAAACTATGTTGGCCCTGATTGATGAGAGGGGGCGGTACGCCGCAGTGGCGGGAAGATAGGAAGGGCGTGCCCTGACGTTACTTTCGGTTTACGTTCCCCCAGGCCTACAATCTAGTACTTTTCAAGACCTTGGTGGCGCCATTTTAACTCTGCCTGCTGGTTTATTGGTTGTGGGGGGTGATTTCAATTCAGTTTGTTCTGGCTCCTTGGACCGCCACCCGCCTAGGGACCTCCGGGGTTCCCAATTGTGGTTGCCATCCTTCCTCGAGACCATGGGATTAGTGGATAGCTGGCGGCTTTTACACCCTTCGCTCTGCCACTTTTCCTTCCACTCCGGTGCGCATGGTAGTCTTTCTCGTATAGATTATGTTCTCACCCTAGCAGCACATGCGCCTGCCGTGTCTGAGGCCCGATTTTTGGCGCAGGGTATTTCTGATCATTCCCCGTTATGGGTCTCACTTGACTTTGACATCATCCTGACGGATCGGCCGGTGGCGATTAACCCCTGGTATTTTCGCAATCCCAAAACTCGCGCTCTCCTAGTCAAGGCCATCGACCTTTACTTTTCTGAAAATGAGGGTTCGGTTGGCTCGGCCGTGACCCTGTGGGAGGCGTTTAAGACTGTTTTGAGAGGCGAGGCCTTCGCTCTTATAGCGGAGGCCCGAAGAGTCAGAGATGCCGACTTGGTGCGCATCGAGGAGGAGATTATGGGCCTTGACTCCCAGTTGGGGACCGAGCCCGACCTGGCTCTCCTACACGCCCTTTCCCTCAAACAGTCTGAATACCGCGATCTTGCCACAAATGCTGCCCTGGCTTTGGCTAAGGAACAGCAGGCAGGGCTTAATTTGTGCCGGTGCTTGCCGGTGCTTAGCACCGGCACTTAATTATCAGGGCCGGGTCTACTACCCTCATTGCTGCATGCATCACGGCAATTGATTTAAATGTGTAATTTCCCTCACTACGCCGCTAGTGGACTGGGCAGTGGCACTGCGTGTTTCAGTTATGTGTTGAACCAAGTGTTTGACTCTGCAAGTTTGTTTTTCTCAATCCATTCCATTCTACAACGCTGTTGATCTTGCAGTGGCACTGGCGGACCAGCGGCCGCGGCGCTCCCCTTAATTAAGTATTGCTGGCCTAGTGGGCGGGACACTGTGAGTTGGGATTTTGCTCTTCTGTGGGGGTTGGGGCTGTGCGCGGCAGCAGGCAGCATGCGCAGATCCATTGCGCGCGCATTTGTTGCATTGCCACGCCTGAGTCATTCTGATTCGCGGCTGTTCCCCTAAGGGCAGGGAGTGCGACTTGGACCTTGCCCTTGAGGAGTAGGCAGTAGCCAGTACTGGCAACAGCACCAGGTAAGACGGGGCCTGCAGGCCTAATCAGATAATAAAGCTGCGCAGTAGCGGCCTAAGGCACTCAATTTACTGGTCCGGGAAGGGACCCGGGTTCCACACTCCCAGTCCCAGCGAAGTGTGTGTAGCTGGCGCACCTGCTGTGTGGCCTGGCCTGGCCAGTAGGTTAATGAACAGTCATGAATCATTGATGTATGAATTAATCTTATGATCTTATCTCTCACAGTCTGGACTGACATGTTGGCTGTGGTGGCCGGGCCCTTTGATGTTGCCGGCCCGGATTTTGGTTCTACATTCAAATCTGCGGGTCTTGTGCTGTGCGCGGCAGCAGTCAGTTTGCATAGATTTTTTCATATTCATTGTGTGCACATTTGCTGCATTGCCATGCCATGCCCCAGCATACCCGCACCCCACCACACACAGAGTAATCGTGGGTGGTTAAGCGCGGCCGGTGTTCAGTCGTTCAAGAACCGAACCGTCTGTTCTTCACACTAAGTGAAAGTCTCAGAAGCAGGCGGCAAGCAGTCCGGACGTTGTTGGGTTCCATTATTTCATTTGTTTGGCATTGAGGAGTAAGTGCGTGCCCGGCGCTGCCAGTGAGACGGACACTGAGTACTCGTTTATACTGTCTAGCCACCACCAGTAACCGCACCAGGCGAGGGCGAGGAAGGCCCTGGCTAGCAGGGCAGGCCCAATCAGTTAACTTGAAAGCTGTGCAGCGCACTTAGCAGCCTAGGGCAGTGGCTGGCAGTGCACTAGTCTGTAACTGTAAAAAAACAACACCGTAGGTAAACAGCAGTAGTACGGGAGAAGTTAAGTTAATTAAAGTAACTACTAGTTACGTAGCCGCTGCCATGCCACCAGTCATCACCATGCATGGTCATGAATAATTATGCCACTCGTAGGTAGCGGTGCCGTGGCGTGGCCCACATGCCAAACCAACAAATGCAAATGCGCATCTGGGTGCGTGCCTCTGGTATCTCGGAATCCATCAGAGATCAGACTGTTCAGACAAAGCAGTAAAGATAGACCCTGAACACACTTCTGTAAGAAGAACACAGCGGATTTAATCTGATATGGGGGGGGGGTGTTGTTTGGACAAGATGCCTGCCTGTAGTGCAGTTGCATTTCTCTGGGTTGCTTCATGTGACTGACTGCCTGGAATCAACCCGTCCCTAGATATCTTGAATAGTAAGGTCATAAGAAAGAAATAACTTCTCGCTCGTAACTGAAAAGAACAGATTGTGTGTTGTTTATTTTAGAATGAAATGAAGCGAAGCGAAGTAATAGCTGCCAAGGTTTCAGGTTGTTTATGTGTGACATTTTCATGATTTCAGTGTAATTATAAGTGACATTTTTCAACTATGAGTGACATGTTCTCACGAGCAAAATCAAGCATGAAGAGGACGGAAACCCATAAATATCAGAAATGACACCTATTTGAGCAATGAGACTCTTTAAGAATTTCTATAAACTGCTGCAAAGTACCGGAAATGGAGGGGCACTAACCTAGTGCCCAGTTTGCAAGGCTTATAATAATGACTCACTAAAAGTAAATTAAATAAGACTGGAGGAGCTACTAGTGACACCTACTAGTCTATAGTGAGCAGCACGTGACTGGACAGACAAAAAAAACAATAAAACACTCCAGCTAGTGTGTTTACTTCTTATATCACTATGACCACACTGACATAAGCCAACTGCTGCATTTCACTGTTGAGAATTTCAAACCATGAAAGCTATCATTCAATAATAACGCATGCTGAGACTTGTAGACTCACTTGGCTGGTATAAGCATATGCCCAGTGTCATTCCCATCATGCTAACTCTCAAGCAATTATTCATTGATTGCTTTGAGGTGGTCCCAAAGAAAGAGTGATAGAGATCCAGGGCACTGGGAAATGGATCCATCAGGTGTGCTCACTTTCTCTGTTCAGAGGAAGTGGATTACTCCAGCTCCAAGTGTACCAACAATCCAGGGGTGCTCTCTCCCAGCCTCAGGTGTTCTTTCATGGGATCTTTCAGGAGGAGGGCTTTTTGTCAGCCTGCAGTGTCTGCACCGGCGAGAAGGAGTGTGACAGCCTCAAGCTTTGCAGAGTCCCAGGCTCAACACATTATAGCCTGACCCCTAACTCAGCATGCATCCGAATACAGCTGAAGTAGCACAAACAGTCGTGCTTCCTACTTAAAGGACCAGCCCCACAATCCCGCAGCAACAACTTTCTGCACAGCGTGCCCACTGACACTGTTAGGCAGCCTGCAATTTAGTTGTCTTAAGATTTTGTTTCATCTGATGTGACCTAGAGTTGAAAAGTTGCGTTTATATTGGGTGTGCGGAAATGGAAGTAACATTTTGCGAAGGCATAATGTACAGTGTGGTGGTGGCGGCGTGAGTGACGGTCGCAGCAGGTCACGTCACCCACCGTGTGGAAGTAGCATGAATGAGAAGCGCTGCCCGGCGGCTGCGTGCCTGGTACTAGCCACCGCCAGCCATACACAGGCACACTGATTTCACTGTAAGCTCCTATCAAAACCTTACTATGAGAAAGGCTCCCTTGCGGAAATTCAGATCAGGTATTACATCTAACTTTTAGCAGTGCCAGTTGCAGATGTGGGAAGAGCTGATATAGTAAGTGGGTGGAGCCAATGGAGGAAGTGGGTGGAGCCAGAGAAAAGTAGGTGTGGCCTCCGACAAATTTTTGAGCACCTGCACTTCATATTTTACAAATTAAGCACTGGCCGTATCTATGACGTTGGTGACAAGGCTGGGAAGTTGCTGGCCTGGTTGGACAGGAGGGAGATGGCTAGCCGAGTCGTGCCCGAGATTATGGGCGACGACGGTGTGGTTGTCTCTGACCCCAGAGCCATTGCCGAGTCTTTTGCTGATTATTTCCGGGGTGTCTACACCTCTACATCGGACCACTCCGAGGCTGACTCGACAGCACTTCTCTCGGCCGTTGACCTTCCCTGTCTCTCTGATGAAGACTGCGACGATTTGGACAGAGATATATCTGCCGATGAGATCGCTCTTGCGATCCGTTCGTTGCGGTCGGGTAAGGCACCTGGCCTTAACGGCATCCCGGTCGAGTTGTATAAGATTCGGCCGGACGTGGTTTCCCCGCACTTGCGTACTATGTTTTTGGAAGCGCGAGACGCCGGCCTTCTTCCCCTTGACCAGAGGTTGGCCACCATTGTGGTCATCCATAAGGAAGGGAAGCCGAGAGACTTGTGTCGTTCTTATCGTCCCATCTCTCTCCTGAATGTTGAGCCTAAGATCCTCGCCAAGCTACTCGCCAATCGACTGATTGGAGTCATTGGTGACTTAGTACATCCGGACCAGTCGGGCTTTATTCCTCACCGCAACACTGCTCTTAACTTGCGTTGACTCCACGGCGCCCTGGCTAGGGCCCATACTCTTGAGGAACCGGCAGTCCTCGCTTCCCTTGACGCCACGATGGCCTTTGATTCTCTTGAGTGGAGTTACCTCTGGGCGGTGTTGACGAAGCTCCTTTTTGGCCCGGTATTTGTGGATTGGGTAAAACTTCTCTACGCCGATCCGCTGGCCAACGTGGCTGTTAATGGCCGTCTATCGGCGTCTTTTGCCCTTCACAGGGGCACCAGACAGGGCTGCCCTTTGTCGCCTCTGTTATTTGCCCTTGCTCTTGAGCCGCTTGCGGCCATGCTGCGCACACACCCTGATCTGCATGGCATTACCTGGGCCCCCGGTTTCGAGGACAGAATCTCCCTCTATGCCGATGATATTCTGCTCTATTTAACCTCCCCCTGCAAGTCACTCATCGTGGCATGCGATGTACTCAGACTTTTTGGACGGTACTCTGGCCTCGTTATCAACTGGGCCAAGTCCTCCCTGTACGTCCTAAAGGGGGACACGCCGCGCCTCCCCAGGGGCTGCAACATACAGATGGCCAGTCAGGGTTTTAAGTACTTAGGGATTTACATCTCCGGGAGCTCGAAGGCGAGATATGACCACAACTTGCTCCCTCCTCTCCTGCGTCTCCGGCGCGATGTGGAGAGTTGGCGCAAGCTGCCACTCTCCCTGCTGGGCCGTGCGGCATTATTCAAGATGATGTCTTTACCCAGATTCCTTTATGCTTTGCAGAACACCCAAGATCCAGTCCCGGCCCGCTATTTTAGGGAGATTGAGAGCCTTCAACGTGCCTTGCTCTGGGATGGCCGTCCCCGCGTCGCTATCACGAAGCTCACGCTTCCGTGGTACGACGGAGGCGTTGCACTGCCGGATGTGCGTAGGTATTATTGGGCCTCCCAACTGGCGGCTATTAACCATGGTTTGTACGGACCGGTGAACAGCCCCGGCTATGCAATGGATAGATGGCTCCTGGGCGGTGGCAACTATTACCGGGCACTGTACTCGAGGTCTTTGGATAGGCGGATGTCGGGTCCAACGAGGACGGCGGTCCACATCTGGCGAACGATCACAAAGGCGCAGGGCTGGCAGGGCAGGCTGACCAGATTCACCCCTCTGTATGACTCTGATATTTTAGGCAGGTTATGGCACACCAAGGGCTTTGACAAATGGGACCTCATAGGCATCTCAAGGGTTGACGACATGATCTCTAAGGGTGAGATCAAGACCTTTCTTCAACTGCAGGCTGAATACCAGTTGGGAGGCTTGGAGTCCTTCCGCTATGCTCAGCTGCGGCACGCGCTGCTCTCTGCCAAACCAGCGGAGGGGGCGATTCCAGAAAGCTCCCCCTTGGAAGACAGAGTGTTGGATGGCCATATGCCCGATAGTGCTATCTCACTGTCGTATAAAAAACTAATCAATGTCCGCACCGACCTTCTCCTTGGAGTGCGTGATCAGTGGGTGGGTGACGGCCTGGAGATTGACGATGAGGACTGGCAGAGCGCTGTTTCCTCCCCTAAGGAAGTTGCCATCTCCTCTCGTCTTCGGCTGGTGCAATTCAAGATCCTACACAGAGTGTATGTGACTGGCCCCCGGCTTGTGCGTATGGGATACTCGCCCGACGGGCTTTGTCGTCGTGGCTGTGGTGCCCTTGCTACCTTTCTGCACATTATATGGGAATGCCCCATCATTGCCTCCTACTGGAGACGTGTACACAGGATTATGAGCGAGGTAACTGGGGTGGTGGCGAATGCAGAGGCTCGGACGTGTCTTCTCAACATCTGGGAACCATCCGATCACAATGTAGCACAGACCCAATCGGTGACCCTGGGCAACGTGGTGGCAAAACGGGACATTGCGCAAAAATGGGGTACTGCCACGGCTCCCCTGGTGGTACAGTGGAAGGCCAACATGGATTGGTGCATGTTCAGGGAAAAGACGGTCTATGTTGCCAGGGGTAGGCCCCAGAAATGGACAAAAGTGTGGGGGGCCTGGAATGCTTACCGGGGAGATATTTGCCTGCCGCCGGAGCCTGTTTCAATAGATGAACATATGTCACCATAGCCTGTGACACCAACTGTGATACGTTGTACTGTCTGATCCTGTTTTTCCTCCTCCCCTCTACTATCCTGCTTCATTCTCCTGTATCAGCGATTCAATGCTTGCTCTCCCCTGTCCGCTACCAACTCCTCGATAGATTCCTCTACTCCATTGCCACTCTTTAGCGCCGCTTGGCGTTTCTACTTTCTTTGTTCCACGTTCTCTTCCTATATAAAATATAAAAAACAACCTGCACTGTACTGTAACGAATGTTTTTGCACTATTGCTCTCCTGATTCACCATGCTGCCTTGCCTCCGGGATGTCAGGCTGAATAGCTGTGTGCATTTTCAAATAAAGGTTTTAAAAATTAAAAAATTTAAAAAAAACTATGTTGGACGTATGCTTACCTTGATTTCTTTTACTCTCAGTACACTGGACTTAAAATTACATTGATCACTAACTGCACTGCCTAGTCCTCTCAACTAAAACCACCCTTCTGAATGCCCACGGAACTCCCCAGCAGAGACTGGGCAGTCATAGTGTAGCATTCTTAGTATCAGTACTGTGGAACCCTGTACCTAAATCAATCACTGATGAACAGGATCTTCACAGGTATAGAAAAAATCTTAAAGAATTTCTCTTCAGTTACATTTCCACTCATTCTGTATACAAAAGGTTCAACTGCTTGCCACTCTGCCTCATCCTTTCCATTGGGCAATTTCGCCCCCCAAAGCCCCAAACATTTTATTCCCCCGCTTCCTTCCCATGTGCTTTGAAATTGCGTGTACAACGAATTACATGCTTCAAAAAATTACCAATAAATGGTAAAATAAACAAGTTATCAATGATTATTTGCCAGATGTTGGGTTATTAATTTGGGAGACGATATACCTCCAAACGCAATCTGGATAGCTTAAAGACACAGTTCTAAGAGAATCTCTGCTCAACTCCTGGGGGAAAAAAACATCAGGCTATTCCCTAGAGAAAATCATGTTAAGTTCAAGTGGTACCAAGCAACAATAAAAATAAAAACCCAACAAATAAAATTATTAAACCATTTTAGACCAATCAAGAAAATATTCAGAAAAAAGACACACAAATTATCAAAATCTGATAAGAGAAAGGGGAGGATCAGAATGTGTATACGTTTAAAGACAAAATGCGCCAAGAAAACTCAAGGCAACAAGTTAAAGTCATAGTTTGTGGTCGTCTAGAATCTATGCGTGAATCAATGCTCACTGCACTAGAGAAGGAGTCAGGTTAACTAAGAAAAGCACACTGATCACAGGTTTTAACTTGTAGCATCAAAGTTCTCCAATAATGCACGGCAGAATGATGAAGCTGGTGAGGATCTCTCAAGGTCGGATACATCGCTGCTGAATTGCAGCTGAAGCCTTCAGTTTGCCACCAAAAGCTCACATTGGGTCAAATCAGGATTCCATAGCCACACAGGTTGCTTCGTCACTGGGTTCGATTTGGCACTTCACACCAAACCAAGATTTTATTTTCAGGCTGTCCCTGTTTTGGTTCTTGAGATACTCTAGTGAGATAAGCCTGGAAACTATAGTTGGGCAGTGCTTCATGATTTCAGATAACTTTGGATACCTTCCACAAGGTCGTACGTGCTGGTGAAGCCTATCTCTCTATTGGCAACTAGCTCAGAGTGTGACAAATCTGAATATCATGCCCACAGAGAACAGCCCCCTCCCCACTGTGGAAGCTGCAGGACCTTGCCCTAGCCCTACAGAGGTGGAAGCATTACTAATTGCTACAAAGGTTTTACAGCATTTGGAGGCACCCCAAGACCCCCTCACATAATACAGTGCCTGATTAAATACACCTAAGCATGAGATATCACTCCAGGAAATTATGTCCAAATTAGCAATCCCCACATCACAAATCTCCTGCAACAAGAGGTGAGAAAAAATCAGAACTCCCTGTAAAAAAGGGGGGAGGGAAGAACAGTAGTAAAGCAAAGAGTCACATAACAAATACACCTCCTCGTTTACCACATCAGATTAAAGTATTGTCTTGCATCAAAGGAGCCTCTGAAACCGATGTAGTCTCCCCAGCTCCAACTGCTGCTCCGAGGAGGTCAATGCCATGGTACCATCATCGTCGGATCACTACCCTGGCAGGAATACTCCTCTCAGGGGAGTATCTGCTCCCAGCCTCCCTCTACTCTTGTGCCATCCAGGCAGGGCCACCGTCTCCAGCAGACCTCACCCCGACCAGGACCTCCAGGATCCTGTTTTGACCCTGGGCACCTTGTCCCACATCTCCAGCCAGCTCCACACATTTGCAGGCTGATCCGAAAAATGAGATTTGCCCCCCAACAACACCCTCAGTCTGGCAGCAGACAACAACATATAATGGAGGTCCATGGAACAAAGCATAGCTTTAACTTCCAGGCAAGTTTTCCGTGCCCCTTGGTAGTATAGTCAGGGTAGATGGGGATCTTTTGTTTCTCATACCTGGCAGTGTCTGTTTCCTGGCCGCTCGCAGGATGCAGTCCCTGTTTTTGTAGTTTAATATTTGTGTGCAATTATGGCCCACTGTTGTGCCCCGGGTCGAGGTGGAGCCACCAGCGCCTGGTGCGCCCTCTAGATGGTGAACACAGGAGGATAGGTCACAGGGTTTCAGGGCTCCACTGATCCTTGTTTGGACAAAGTGCTTGGCAGCATCCCCTCTGCATGTTCTGGAAATCCCAGCAGATGCACATTGTTGCATCGTGACCTGCTCTCAGCATCCTCCAAACGTGGCTCCAGGGCACCCGATTTGGACTTGACCATGGCAACCTGCTTCCATAAAGTAGCCACCTCGCCTTGAAGCTCCATGATAAAACCCCCGGCCACGTGGACCTTATCAGAGACCTTACGGAGGTCTGTGAGCAGTAAATTAACCTCAAGGGCCACAATTTTATTTTCTAGTGTAGAGTACTGCATGGCCGCAAGGAGTTCCATCTCCGTGGATTCCTCAGCAGACACACCTGGTCCCCCCCCCCCCGAGCCTGCGGATTGACGTGTCTGTGAGGCCACCACCAGGGTGGTGTATTGCTCCATGGGGTTTCCCTGGGGGGCCCCAACCTCTTTATTTCTACCCATAGGAATGTCAATGGTGTCCGCAGGTATGCACACCCGGAGACCTAGGTCAACCACACCAAACCGTGGACAAGAGCCCCCCCTACCCCCAAGCAGAGAAACAAGGTATCAAGGAGACCCCTGTAGGCAGCGGGAGCAGAGTACCTAGCAGTGCAGTCCAATCCGTCCCCTTCACAGAACCCCCCTCTGTCCGCAGAGTGGTGGGCCTGATAAGCAGGAGGGGCTCAGGGTACAGCAGAAGGGGAAAGAAAGCCACCCCCCCAAAAGGACCAGTGACAGTCCAGGACAGTCACAATTCGCCACAGCGCAATAAAATAGAGGGGACAGTGTGTCCTTGAGTGCCTTCAGCCAGTTGCTCCAGAGGCCTGCAGGAGGGACAGGAGAGCCCACAGCAGCCAAAGGGCCCCCCCCAAGGCCAACCTTCACTTACTTCAAATGCTACAAGCCTCAGGAGGCACCTATGTATGCAGGGTCATCCAGGAGGCGCGACCCCAACCGAAGGCCACAATCGACCAGGCTCTGCCTGCGCCCCGACAGGGCCTCCTCCAAAACCAGGAGCTCCACTCTCCAGGGCCAGGATGGCCCAGCTGCAGTTCACACTCTCCTGGCCCACATTGGCCAGCCACCAGGATCCACAGGGCCGTCGAGGAGACAAGCTCCGGCAAATCCACCAGTCCGCCTGGGCAACGGTGTGCAGCATGCTAGGCCCCCATGCACCGCAACTCCAAGCATACTGCACGAGGAGGCCCCCTCCGCCGGCTGCACAGTGCTCTCTCAATTCGTCCACAGGGTCTCCGAAGTGACGAGGACACAGCCGGCCTTACAGGGCACAGCCGAACACACAGGCAACTGTATCTCAGTCTGCACCTGGTGAATGCCTACAGGGCAGCCACAAGTGTCCCCCAACCACTGCCAACAGGAATGTCTGCACACACCGCTGGGCAGTATTTATGGGGTGCAGGTAAGCACCAAGGGTGCATGCTGTAGTGGATGAGTGCCGTTGGCTCAACTGAAGCAGGATATTAAAGGATTATTCCAGGGTCTGTCAGGGAGTCTCTTAAGAAGGCGTCCTGACAGCAATCTTGCGTGGACCAACAACAAAAGACCCTGCCCAAAGGACACTACATGTGTCAGTTACTTCTAGAATAGGACAGTCTAAACGTACTGTTAACTATTATCCTCCCCTATACACTTTAGTTCTAATAAGGGGACGTTTCACTGCATCTCGTCCAAAGTTTTCATGCAATTTAGAAATAAAAACCTAAGGCCAAGCCTCCTTGACAGCAACACAGAACAACATAAAAAAGTGTCTGACACCTCTTATCAATACCGGATGTCCACAGCATCAGTGTTGGACCAAATTCTATTTAGAAAAAATGTGCAAGAAACGAATGACACCTCACAGAAACACCACCAACGGGGTAACTGGTATGTAATCTCCAGACAGGCCCCTGTCTCATCTTCGGTTGTCATCCGATTCTCAAAGAAAAAGGAGAAAGAGTGTCCAAAGCAACAAACCAAACAGTGCAACAAACAGTGGAAGCAGAAAAAAAACTGCTAGTGACACAGGAAATGCATAAACAAGGGCATAAAACACAGCATCCAATTCTCTTCAATAACTTTATTTATAGAGATATGGATGTCTGCTATCAATCAATCAATCAATCAAAGACATTTATAGAGCGCACTACCTACCCGTAGGGTCTCAAGGCGCTGGGGGGAGGGGGTGCCGTTACTGCTCGAACAGCCAGGTCTTCAGCTTCTTCCTGAAGGAGAGGTGGTCTTGGGTCAGGCGCAGATCGGTCGGGAGGGAGTTCCAGGTCTTGGCGGCCAGGTAGGAGAAGGACCTTCCTCCTGTTGTCGCTCTTCGGATGCGGGGGATGGCGGCGAGGGCGTGGTTGGCTGAGCGGAGGTGGCGTTTGGGAGCGTAGAAGTTGATTCGGTTGTTGAGGTAGCTCGGGCCTTGGTCGTGTAGGGCTTTGTGTGCATGGGTGAGGAGGCGGAAGGTGATTCTTTTGTTGACGGGGAGCCAATGCAGGTCTCTGAGATGTCCGGAGATGTGGCTGGTTCGTGGGATGTCGAGGATGAGTCTGGCTGAGGCGTTCTGGATCCGCTGGAGTCTTTTCTGGAGCTTGGCGGTGGTACCGGCGTAGAGGGCGTTGCCGTAGTCCAGTCGACTGGTGACGAGGGCCTGGGTGACGGTCTTCCTGGTCTCGGTGGGGATCCACCAGAAGATCTTCCGTAGCATGCGTAGGATGTTGAAGCACGCCGAGGAGACGGCGTTGACTTGCCTGGTCATGGAGAGGGAGGAGTCCAGGATGAAGCCCAGGTTGCGTGCGTGGTCTGTAGGTTTGGGTGTGGTGCCCAGGGCGGGAGGCCACCAGGAGTCGTCCCAGGCGGAGGGCGAAGAGCCTAGGATGAGGACCTCCGTCTTGTCTGAATTCAGTTTCAGGCGGCTGGTCGTCATCCACTCGGCTACCTCTTTCATTCCTTCGCGCAGATTGGCTCTGGCGGCGGCGGGGTCGTTGGTCAGGGAGAGGATCAGCTGGGTGTCGTCGGCGTAGGAGATTATGTTGAGGTTGTGTTTGCGTGCGATGGCCGCGAGGGGGCTCATGTAGACGTTGAAGAGGGTGGGGCTCAGTGAGGATCCTTGAGGGACGCCGCAGATGACTTCGGTGGCCTCTGACTTGTACGGTGGTAGGCGGACTCTCTGTGTTCTTCCGTCGAGGAAGGAGATGATCCATTCCAGAGCCTTCTCCTGGATTCCGACGTTGCTGAGGCGCTGTACTAGGGTGCGGTGGCAGACAGTGTCGAATGCCGCGGAGAGGTCTAGGAGGATGAGGGCCGCTGTTTCTCCGTTGTCCATCAGGGCTCGGATGTCATTGGTGGCGGCTATTGGAAATAAAAAGGCTGGTAGCTATCCATGCATACCATTACCTATTGCCGACACGTTTCACTGCCACAGCAATTTTGGCAGATTGCCCTGATGAATCTGCCAAAATTGCTGTGGCAGTAAAACATGTCGGCAATGCAATGGCGCAATTTAAGATCGCTTTAAAGCAAGTGAGGATCTCAACTGGTTAGAAATCACCATGATTCAGATTTCAACTCCGCAACTCCATGAAATAGCAATTGTAAGTCTCAAAACTCTCTGACAATGTCCACATTTGGTCACATAGAGAAGGAAGAGGACGTATTTATGTGATTAATACATAATACACAAGATAAATGCCTTATCACCCTTGGCCTCACTAAAAATCTAATTCGGAATCAAAGGCAGCATGCAGTATCATGAACTAGGACCATGGGCCCAGATCCATGAAGCTAAAAACCGCTCGCAAAGGGGCAGATTCTCAGAATCTGCCCCTTTGCGACCGGTATTTTTGCATTTGGGGTGCATCATCCCAAATGCAAAAATCGCAAATTGAGTATTCGCTAAATTGCAATTACTTGCTTTTAAGGAATCTCAAATTGAGATTCCTTAAATGCAATGCATTAAAGTTTAAAAAATAGCGATTTCACTAATAGGGCTCGCAAATTACCATTCATGGTAATTTGCAAAACCTTTGAAAAACGCACTAAAGTGCATTTTTCAAAGTTTCTTGTTGCGCACACACATGCCCTAAGGGCATGTGTGTGCGCAACATATGTGCACAGATCAATTTCAGGGGTGCAACAGGGTGTCCTTTGGACACCCCGGCACCCTTGAAATCGCATTCTCATTTTGCGATTCGCAAATTGAGAATGTCTCCCCATTCATTCCTATGGGCCTCTAGGCCCATAGGAATGAATAGGGAGGTATTCCTTAATTGAGACTCGCAATTTGCGAATCGCAATTAAGGAATATTAAGAAATAGCTATTTTTAAAGTAATTTCTTCTTGCATGGCATTTTGCTATTCCTTATTAGCGATTCCTTATTTTTCGCTAATAAGGAATCGCAAAATGGATGCTTGATGCATCTGGGGGATGGTTGCAAAAAGGCCTGGGATGAGCATGAACCTTAGGCTATGCTCTCACTAACTGGAAGGCTGTGTTGGCAAGCATACACTGCTGTGGAGGGTTTGCATATCCTGTGCTCTCAATTCAGTACCTCATTAGACCAAAACATCAGTATGCACGACATACAAGAGTGTACAGCTCCCACAAAAACCTTGAGGAACAGATGATATACTGGAAAAATGTTACAGAATAGTTTTGTACGGACTGAGCAGTGCAAAACCATTTTGCATCAACAGACCAAACGATCCTTTTGACAAAAGAGTGACAAAGAAAGGGAGAACATGTATGGTTTTAAGATATGCTATAAGCGGCACAGTACATATTTTTACTGCTTACCAATCATACTAATTTATTATAGTGAAAGTTCATCTATAGCACTAAAGATAAACCATTACCACAGCCGAGCCACTTTTCCCGTGATAACAGTCTTACAAAAATGAAGTAACACTGAATGTGCCTGCACAGCTGCCTGCGTACCATAAACTCTAATGCCGTCTCCTTGCCTCTCTCTCTCACGGTTTATTGTAGAAAAAAAGAGAGATCCGGCTCGGAGTTTAAAGAATAAATGCAATATGGTTTCCCTTACATTAAAGAGCACTTGTCTTGTAATATGTCATATCAAAAGTTGCACAAGTTTTATGTACTACTTTTATTTAATTTAAATGATTTGAACGGACTTGGGAGGAGACAGTAGTCAGAAGGTAATATATGGCTATCTACCACTTAACTGGGCAGTTTGGTGAGGAAAGTGTGTATCCACAAGCGTCTGTCTATAGCCTGCATAAAGAGCTATTTGAGGATTCCTTATGCAAGTTTTGTTATGTTACCATGTGATACTGGACATCTGCTTCACGTATCGTGTTTCCAAGTACTTGGAACTTTGCATAAACATCGGCAGGTGGTGTTTTCCATTTGGACATTTCCAAAATGTGCGCAGATTATGTACAGCACAAGTACTTCTGTAAAACCGTTCACACTTCCTCGCACTACAGCACCCCGCGTTTCAACCCTTCCCTCAAAAATCCAATCAAAAAGGAGGAAAACAAGTCAAGTCAAGTCAAGTCATAAAATTTGTATAGCGCACTACATACCCAGAGGGTTTCAAGGCGCTTAGGAAGGGGAGGAGGATTATTTGTCAAATATCCACGTTTTAAGCTGTTTCTGAACGCTAGGTGGTTCTGGGTGAGGCGAAGGTAAGCGGGGAGTGAGTTCCATGTTTTAGCAGCCAGGTATGAAAAGGATCTGCCTCCCATGGTGGTCTTGTTGATGCGAGGTACAGTGGCGAGGGCTTGGTTGGAAGAACGTAGTTGGCGGGAGGGGGTGTAGAAGGACAGTCGAGAGTTGAGGCAATCTGGTCCGATGTCGTAAAGTGATTTGTGTGCGTGGGTGAGCAGTCGGAAAGTGATCCTCTTATTGACGGGTAGCCAGTGGAGGTCTTTAAGGTGACCAGAGATGTGTTCGTTGCGTGGGATGTCTAATATGAGCCTGGCTGAGGCGTTTTGGATTCGTTGGAGTTTCTTCTGGAGTTTAGCGGTGGTACCTGCGTAGAGGGTGTTTCCGTAGTCCAGTCGGCTCGTGACCAGAGCGTGGGTGACTGTTTTCCTTGTTTCGGAGGGGATCCAGCGAAATGTTTTTCTGAGCATGCGAAGAATGTTGAAGCAGGAAGAGGATACGGCGCTGACTTGTTTGTTCATTGAGAGTGAAGAATCCAGGATGACGCCAAGGTTCCGTGCGTGGTCAAAACTCTGCAAACATGGCTATAGCATCATTGCCCTCTTAACTAAGACAGTCGATAAGGGGGGAATCAGGTAAATGTCCAGTATTTGTAAAGCGCTAACAATTACCGGAGGGTGTCAAGGCGCAGGGGGCCGTTGGTAAGATTGTGCGAGCTTTGCCCAGTCACATTGTGCTGGGCTAGTATGCCGCCGGCGATCGAACCGTAATCCCTGGTTCCTGGGTCAGTCGCCCTGGCCGCTGCGCCACACTCTTCCCTAGCACGAATGATACGAGTAGGAATAGTGGAGACAATTACTTTTTGTAAGAGGAAAGTAAACACTGCTCCAATGAGAACTAGGCCAAGACCTCTGGGGTCCAGATATTCAAAGTCTTTTTGTGACTGCAAAATGTTAAATCCTCAGAACTGGGCAGTTTGCAACCACAAAATGCCTTCTGGCAAATTGTGATTTGGTAACAGGTTTGCTAATTGCAATTTGGGATTGCAACCAAATATGGGGCGTGCTTAGGGTGTCCCTTCCAAACAGATTAGAAGTGAAATATATGGTTTTGATACCTAACTCTGGTTGCAAAACATTAAGGTTTTTCCTACTATTCAAAGATAGTGGTAGTAGGTGTATCAAAGGGAACCAACCCCTCTTGTAAATATATACAAAACATTTGTTTTTTGTTTTTAAAGTATTCAGATTGCCTTTAGGGAAAATGTGTTTAATTTTATTATAATAATACCTTTATTTAAAAAGAATCATAGACATGGTGGTCTGTGGACTTCATCAGGCTACCATCCAGGCAATGCACAGTGGGTCCCAATTTGTGACCTACTTTATTATATGCATGAAGTATGTCAAGCTACAACCCTGTGTGAATCGGGTTTTTCCAAACAGATCTATTATTATATAGGGCGGTTCGCAAAACACAGAGTGGATTTGGTAAAAGTCGGTGCGTAATTTGTGACAACTTTTACTGAATCCATTCTTAGTGCAACGGGCACCAAATCCAGTGCTTTGTGCCTCAGCCTTTCGCAGACTGATTGACGCCCCCTTGTAGTGCGGTCTTCAAAAAAATAGTCACCGCGTCCTTCAGGCCCAGTTTCTATCCCTGGACTGGTGAACGGTTCAAGGTCGGGTAGTGAAGACTTCAGGTCCCGATAGCCCTTGAATGAACTCCAACCAGGGGCAGAAAAGCCGCCCCTTCTTGAGCAAATTCACAGAAACATTCAGTCATCCCAGAAAGCATGGAGCAGTTATATAAAGTTCTCATCTTTGCGGCAGGATCATTTGTTTTCGTAATGCACAGCCTATGCAAGGCAGCCCCAAAGGAAGGCCTGTGCCAGACACTGCCTTCGCCGTGCCCCCTGCCGCCCTCGCTCTGGCTGTTTGATCAGCAATCATTAGAAGTCAACACGTGACATCAGGGCTGTCAATTTGACGTATTAGGAACCTGGAGATGTGAAGGAGAATAACAGATTGATAATCAACCAGAAACCAATACCAATCGCACGTCCCAGTTAAAAACACATCTTTAGTCAAGGGACCTGGGGTGGTCAAGGCCTAAATGTGCAGCCTAAAACCCCTCGCAGACTCAATAAGCGCATCTAATAATGTTTGCAATTAGGAAACAAAGAGAAAATAATGTTGCAGGATTTGAAGGCTCAAACCACACACAGTATGCTCATCAGGTATTAAATGTGCTGTAATACCATTCATGTGTGTTGAGGTGGTTGGCTCCTCCACAGAAAATCGCCCTTTTGTAATAACAGCCTTTTTTGTCTATTTTTTTTTTAGACATCTCCCTCGCATGTGCAAGTCACCACAATCTAGGAGTGCACTCCTGGTGCTATAAGTGTCAACGTAAAGTACAAAATGGTGGAACTCCATCTATTTTACACGAAGCTGCACTATTTTCATTGGAAGGTCATGGAAATATAGAAAGGCTGCATTTTCTAATATTAGATCTGGGGTGTGCCGACTAGCCAAGGTACTGTTAACTGATGGAACACAAGATGGCCAGATAGGTGGCAGCACATATGCGCTTGCCGCTGACATCTGTTCCAAATGCAGGAGATTATTTCATATAAGGACAACGGGCAACTCAGTCTTTCACTGCCTCAGTGCCACTCCCCATGGCAAAAGGACCGCCAGTTAATTACAGTGCTTAGAAATGGCAACAACTTCAGTATTAAAGGCTCCAAAAAACGCAAAGTCTTTTAAAAACAAGCATTTGCAATGCAATAGGTCTCACATTTACGAGAGTTTGAGCTATAGGCATTGTAAATAACAATGCCTTTTATTTGTGTGTGGTTTTTAAAACAGATAAAAGGCATTGTCCTTTACATTCTCGCAAATGTGAGAACTATTGCACTGCAAATGCATTTGGCACCCGTGCTATCAAAAATGTTAAAAAGAGTTAGAAAAGACTGTGTCCGCAGAGACTGTAATTATAGCCTACAGAGTAACAACACACGTAACAAGGGGTATCGCCATGGGAGGTTACAAAGTAAGACAAGGAGGTATTGAGGAGGGACTACTAAGTCTTTTGACCAATGAACAGCCACAGTTTACAGTGGACAAAGACACAAGCCAATGAAAAATATAGGCGAAGAGTGGGCAGAGGTTCAAATCCCTACCTGAATACAGCATAACTTGCAGAGCAGCGCATGCGCTGCCCAGGCTCAACCTAAAACGATAACAGATGAAAAATGGTTCCGATAGAAGACTGTCCAGACTCTTTCCATATGTCATGCCATGCCATGCCATGCCACTGGGTGTGCTTTTGCCTTAAGACGGACCTCCCATGCACTCCTTTAAGGTCTTGCTCAGGCATGTGTGTTCTGCTCTGGCTTTGCTCTCCAAGTGCCTATTTTCAGACCCTGATCTTTCAAGTTGTTCTTCCAGTCATCATGTTCTCTGATGTGCATTTGTCCTGAACAGAATCACTGCTGCCCTTCTTCAAGGTCCTATCCTTACAATTATCCTATTTATCTGACCTTGGTCTTTCATGTGCCTATCAGTGACCTCCCAAGTGATTCCTCTCAATGCGGTTCTATTATGTGTGCCTTGCCTGAACCACATAGATCTCGAATGTTCTTCCGCACGGTCTTGCTCTTTTACATGCTTCTTCCTTGGGCCTCTTCTGCCATGTGAGAAATCCCAGTTACTTCACCTTTTATATCCTGTGCTGCTTCACTTGTCCTGCTCAATCAACATTTGCTTTTTCCCATGGTCTGCTCTCTTTAGTGCTTTTTCACTGGTCTGGCTTTTTCACTGGTCTGGCTCTCCCATGGGATTTTCACTTGTCTGATCGTTCATGTGCTTCTCCACCCACCCTGCTCTCCAACATGTCTTCACAATTTGCACTCTCCCATTTTGGTTTCTTTGCTCGGCGTACTTTCTCTTCTAGTTGAGTTCTTATATTTATTTCCAAGCTGGTCTACCTCAAGTGAGTTTTATTTTGTACTGCAGGTTAGTTTTGCTCCTCAACATGCTGCTTCCTCTCTTACTATGCTCCTCTCCACACCCTTCATTCCTGTTGATTTCATAACCATACTTTTTGCTTCGCTGTCCCAATGTGCATTTTCTCACCAGTTCGACTTCCTTATTCCTGCACACCTAAATAATCCTCCTCCTCCTCCTCTTCATAAATTGGTCACTCCTTTTAAAAAAAATAAATATTTTTATTGAAAAACACCTGGAATAAACAAGAATAAATACATTTTTCCAATCACATGTCTTACTTAAAATCCAACCAACATATTCCAGATAAAATGCATAAGACAAATCTATTAAAAAAATCCAAAGTGGAGTACTGCTTTCTAGAAAAGGAACAGTTAAAAAGGAGGCACAGGATAATTCATTAATACCACTAAGCGGATTGGCTAATAACTTCCTCTCGAAGGTCCATCTCGAGCGGGTCCTAGCAGAGATACCAATATCATACTGCAAAATTAGCGGACTATGGTCAGAGATGAGTTTAGGTAGCTTTTTAATACCAACCCTATTCAATTTCGTAGAGGAAATGAGAAAATAATCCAGTTTGGTATATTTTTTATAGGGGCATGAAAAAGAGGTAAATCCATGACTATTAGGCTCCTTATTCCCCCAAAAGTCCACCAGCCCATGTGATTTCATTAACAAACTCAAGGCACGAAACACATTGGGTTTACGTCCTCCATAGACAGTGCTATTAGTCAGATCCGCAAAAATATTAAGATCTCCACACAGAATAACTGGTCTTGGCTAATTCTACTTCCAAGAAATAAAAAATCTCTGGATCATCTTGGTTAGACCCATAGACTGTGCAGATTGTGCATCCCATTTCGTGTTCCACGAGCGCCCATCTCCCTAGACCATCCGTTATCTGGCGCTTCGCTTTACCCCGGTGGATTTAGCCAATATCGCTACACCTCTAATTGTGGATGTCTGCGAGGAACAAGCCAAGAGGTCAAACCCCCTTAGGCCCAGTAGATGTTTTTTTGACCATGGGAGATGGATCTCCTGTAGGCAGATCATATTCATCTGATTTGACCTAACAAAATACCCTAACCTTTGCCTCTTTCTCCAGTCATTCAGACCCCCTATATTCATTGTGCAGATGTGAAGCATCCTCAGTTTCTAATCCATTTCCTACTGAGTCATCAAACCATTTCTGAATTAAATCGATACACTGAAAAAAAACAAAAGCATTACTACACAAAAAAAAAACAATTGTACCAGGAGTTTTTCTTTTTCTTTTAGTTTTTCCTTCCCTCCCCACTCCCTCAGCTCCCCCCTCCCAACATTACCCTCCCTCCCCCTTACATCCCTCACTCTAGCGAGGCGTTCAGACCTTAGTCTGCGCATGTGATGTATACAGCATTAGCGAACTGGGACCAAGAGAGCCGATTTATAATCTTTGATTCACAAATCCCCAGAATCCCATTATGTCAATTGATTCATGACAAGCAAACCACCCTACAACCATGTTCTCCTAATAACCCTCCCCTCAACCCTTTACCAAAACCATCGAAACCCTTGTGTCCAGAAACCATCTAAACCCTTATGTCCAGAACCCATAGAACTCTTTAACTTCTTTGATAAGTCAGACGTCACATTGGGCCTTTCCTTTTTAGCGAAGGTATCCAAATAATCTTTAGCTTTGATCTCAGAGGAAAAATATCAAGTCTGCCCCTTGAACTACTTTAAGTTGTGCCGGATTGATGAGGTAAACTTGGATGTTCTTATCGTGAAATGGTTTTATTAGTTGCCTCAATCTCCATCGTCTCTCCACCGTTGAGTGGCAAAAGTCAAGGCAGACAAAGTACGAAACCCCCTCACTTGACCTCCTTGCTTCTGGCCTGGCCTTCTCTGATATGGCCTGTCTTAAAAGAAAGTTGCCCAGAAACATAAGAATTGCCCCGGGTTTATCTCCCTCTTTAGCTTGCACTCGGTGCTTGAACGGAATGCGATGGGCCCTTTGAACCTCTGCCGCCTAGTTCCATTCGCTCAGTTCAGGGAAGGCAGATTTAAAGAGACCAATTATCTATGCCCTTGTGTCCTGTCCTTCCACTCCTTCAGGGACACCCAGTACTCTGAGGTTGTTCCTCCTCTGTCTGTTCTCGGATTCCTCTAGCTTCCACTGGATGTCCCTGATTTGCGAACTATGCATCTCGGCCTGGGCAGACACACTGGAGGCATCTGTCTCCGTTGTCACTATTCTCTCCTCCAGATTTGTCACCCTCTCCCCTATATTTGAGCATGCCTTAGAAAGTTTTCTGACCGTACCTTGCATCTTTCTCATTTCTGCCTGTGCTTTTCGACTGTCTTCACGTGCTTCCTCCCTATGGGAGAGGATGGCCTGATGTATCACTTCGAGCGTCGACGGAATAGCACTGATTTGAGACTGGGAGATGTCTATTCCTTGGCCTGACAGTGGGGTAGTAGACGAATAATCCCATTTCAGATCCTCACCCCTCCCCCCCCCCCCCCGATTCTGGCCTGGAGATAAATTAATTTTTTTTGCCGTTATGGGGGGGGTCAGGCTCATTTTCTTCGGGGTCAGAATCTAAATTACTGATACCAGGGGGTGATGAGCTCTGATCGCCCTCCGACCACTCTCCCCTTCAGACAGTGAAAAAAAGCAGTCACTAGGCTCTTTATCCCCCTCAGGCATATCTTGATCAATAAAGACTAGCTCTGTTACAGAACTCATACCTCTCGTTTCGTTTTCCAAAGCAGGTGGCAGCACTCCCTTGTTGTGTATATTTAATACCAGCATCTCACCCGGTGCATCTTGATCTTTATCTACAGTCTCAACAACAGTCTGATCCAACACTAGGGGAGCCATTTTTTCATTTTGAATGCCTGTGCTGCCTGCAATACTGCTGTGGCCAGTGGGATTTGTCAGCGCATTGACGCCCTTTTCACTGGGGATAGAGCCGGGAGTGGGGGGAGTGCCACCAATCTCTCGATCCAACCTGAGTGCCCCAACTACAGTTAGATCACCTGTGGCCAGAACTGTTGGAGCCGGAGGCTCAGAGACCGAGGGCACGCTCACCTCATCATCTTTTCCTCCTGCTACTCCCTTCTCCGTACACGAGGGCATCCCCGTCTGGGTCTGCACCCGCGGCTCTTTTCCACGAATGAGCATGTCCGCTATAGACAGTGGTGGTCGAGTCTTCACTGAGGTCCCGCCCTTTGCTCGTCACGCCGGACCAGGAGAAGGGAGCTGCCCCAAACCTGCCGCAGTCGGCTTCAAGACTTCCGGTCCAGTTACCGCTGGAGCCTCTTCCCGGAGCTTACGAGCCGCGGCAGCGCCCTTTGTACCGGCAGAGTTTGCCGCATTTTTCGGAGCCATTCTCTTTCCACCACGGGTGCTCCCACCGATCAGGTGCATCAGATACCTTCGGACAGCTCGTTCAATCAGTCGGGGTCCAAACCTCGACCAGGACGACCAGAGAATATTATAAGGGCTTTGAAATCCTGACATGAGGGGGGGGGAGAGTTCTTTTATTTTTCCACCACAGCTTACAAATGGTTCGCGTACATTAATACGGAGGTTTTTTCCAGTTAATTACCAGCCCAGGACTCGCTGATGATGCTATCGGCCTCCTATGCTGCCACCATCTTGCCTCGCTCAAAGCTTCTTTTCTACATTGGTCACTCTTGTGCCTTCAATGTGTCTTTCCGCAAACATTTATGATTAACATGGTGCCATATCTGACCAGTTCTTTTCCACTCCCGATTACTAACTTTCTCCCGATCTGCTGTTCCAGTGCACCAATATTTCTCACCTTCCTGAATGGACATATATTTGTTCTTGTAACTGTTAATCGAAGATGCCCCAACCATTTCTGCCCTACTGTCCCTGCCCCCAACTTTCATCATCCCTGATTCAACAATGTTCCCCTTTCAACATTGTGCTCATACTTCCCTCTATCTGCTACATAAGGAATTTTACCATGTTACTTCTGGAAAAGATTCTTCTATCCTATTCGTGCGGAACAATTTTCTTTCCCTTGTTCCGTTGTCTTTTCTTTTCACCTTTTTATTATATTATGGATTCTGATTAACTTTCTTCTTCTTCACTGTTTCTGCTCATAATTTTTCTTCCGATCCATGGCTGGCCCTTCTAACTTCTCTTAGAAGGTTTCTTTTCACCAATTGCATACTCCAAAGTCCATATTTTCTGTTTGTACCTGGTCCATAGACTAAGAGCATGTTTTCTTATGAGCAAGTTTTCATATCTTCCTATATTTTGCCCCAGCTCCACTTTCGACCAAACCAATGAACTTTGCCCCCTTTTTTCCAATCCAATCGTCATCACCATCATGGTTTCCAATAGCAACAGTCCTTTCACTGTCTTATGAAGGTATAATCACGGCACTTTCTAGTTCTCTCACAAATGCGCCTCTTTTTCTCTATATTACCCTATACTGTACCATGTTTGATTTCTCTATTTCTTTCTCTTCTTTAGGCTATCATGGCTTGTAAAAATTAGGTAATATCTTGTCCTGATGATGATCCCTGTGATTCAGTAAATGGGATCGAAACGCCGTCGACTTTTAAAACACCATATACTGTAAAATGTACAAATTGCCATGTTTGGCAAGTAATGGTGTTTAATGGAATTTCTGTCATTGAGATATTTACAGGAAATAACAGCTTCTGCCTAAGAATTCTGTCCTATTCTCTGACTATCTTCCTCTCTATGCCAAATTGTATATGTTTGGGTACAGGCTTGTGCCCCACTCTATGGAAATGTTGAAGGTATCCCTTCAGAATATTCATTGTTAAAAGTAAAAATTGGACCTCTGTCCGGCTGGACAAGTCACTATTTAATATAGTTTCCATTGTGTCTATATTCATTGTGTGTTACTATTTTTCTTGTGCTTGGGACCACTGTTGTTTTCTTAAACCCTTTTTTCCAACACCACAATGGGCCCCACTTCTGTGTTTCTGTCTCTACCCCAATGTGCTGCATCTCTCAAGACCCCACTCCTATGCCAGTGGGATAAGCTAGCATACTTGCCCCTCAATACCCATTCTCAACTATCTTCATGCTCTCTAGGGAACTAACCTTCTTTGTTTCTTATTTTAGAATATTAATCAGCAACCAATGAACAGCATTACTGCTTAGGGAATACTTATCTGTGATATCTGACAGTCACAGACTGATGTCCAATGCTCTTCTAATGAATCCCACGAATCATTCAAAAACAAAAAGCTACAACTAGGACAAACTTGGCTCAACTACATGAATTTGGATGGAGTTGAACCAACTTTCACAGCCAAAGTTACTCTGATTCACCCTGGACAACAAACTCACTGTCAAAGGAAACATTGCGAAGAAAACTAGGATGGCCTGGTACCAGCTATTACTACTGAAGAAGTGACACCATTCCTCCCAGAAAGCGACTTGAGAAATGCCTTTGAAAAACATCATACTCTATTGATGACAGACAAATCCTCCCAGACTCCAAATTTGACCCTCTTTTGTGAGCTTTGCACATGGTGTATCCTTCATATAGAAGTACACCTCAAAGGCCTCAAGAAATATGAACACATCACCCCCATCCTGAAGAAATTCCACTGGCTTCCCATGCAGCCCGAAACCATCTTCAAAACCAACTGCATCATTTACAAAGCCATCATAAAAGCCACCTTCACCTATTGGCAGACAAATTCAAAACCCGCTGTGGCTCTAGGTACACCTGCAGTAAGTACAGCATCAAGGAATCGGAAAACTGCAAAAATGGAAACAAAAACAGGCCTTTTCACTTTATGTAACACCATCCCTCTATCCACGAGGAATGGCACAAACATGATCCAATTCACGAAAGAGCTGAAATAGACACACTTCTTCAACACTAAATCACAACGAACTAATGGTCCACCTCCATCCTCAAAAGTCAGCTTCCACTTCAATCACAGATTGCAGGTATCTTGGCATGTGACCCTCTAATGAGTTCTACCGCCTTTTGGCTAGGTTTCTGCTAATAAATGCTACATACATACACCCCAAAGTTGTAAATGCAATCTAAATACACCTCCCTATGTGAGATTCACATAGAAACAAAGAGCCAATACTCCGATATGCAGAGCTGTTTATTACATAGTAATTAGGTTTTTTACTTGATTACACTATTTTCAGGTTCCCTTTATTCAAATAAATTAAGCAACAATGAACCAGTAAAGCAAGGTACCAATTTACTGTAGCTACAATATTAAAAACCACAGTTTTTGGGTTTGAGTAGTTGTCACGGCAACGCAAAAAGCAGATCGCAGAGGCATGAAACAGCACTTTTTTCATCTTAGTCAACCACATATTATTCTAGGATATTAAAGGAAAACATCGGGTATCATCTTAAAGACAATAATGTAAGGTTTCTACAGTTCAAATGCAATGATCTAACATAGGTTTTGAATCAGACTGAAAATGACATTCAAGGAATGGATAAACTAAGCATTACAAAGACACGGTAATCAGTCAATACTGCTCTTTCACAACCAATCTCAGTGCTTAAATCGAAGGGAAAATGCACCATCCAGCAAAAGGATACACCTGCTGTACTCCAATGAAGCAGCTCATATAACCAGTGCGGCAGATATAATCCCTTGAAACTTTCGCCAAGTTTCAGTAATTTTCACCACTAAAATTTGACACAAAACATTCGGTTTTTATGGATAAAATGGGGCAGCATGACAAAGATATGCAACAAGACTGACAAATTCAATAAGGAATTGGTAATGCAGAGTTAGTGATTATATATATATATATATATATATTACCTACTCGCGGTCGCCAGTAGGTATATATAGTTAGGACCTAGTTACCATAGGAAATCCCCAACATTCTATTGGGAATAACTTTAGCTCCGATTGAGGAATCTGCGAGTAATTTTCCTTAAAATTGCTTCGCTCCACTCCTTCCCTGAAAGTTTCGGGGGGATTCGTCAAGCGGGGGCCGAGAAAAAAAGGGGGTCCCTAAACGTGTTTTCCCCTTGTTAATTTCCATGGGGATCTTTAGACACGGATACAGCCCGAACGGCTGAATGGAATTACACTAAACTTGGCAAAATGGTAGGGCCTGGTATGCAGATGTGCCTTTGCTATGTTTGGTGAAAATCCCTCCAGTAGTTCTTGAGAAAATTGAATTTGAAATTTTTCAAATGGCATTTTCTATGGGACCTTTAGACACGGCTACAGCCCGAACGGCTGAACTCAATTACACCAAACTCGGCAAAATGGTAGGGACAGGTATGCAGTAGTGCCTTTTCTATATTTGGTGAAAATCCCTCCAGTAGTTGTTGAGAAAATTGAATTTGCGCTAATTATATATCTATATGCGTTCAACATTCTATTGGGAATAACTTAATCCGCTCCGCTCCTTCCCTGAAAGTTTTGGGGGGGATTCGTCAAGCGGGGGCCAAAAGGGGGTCCCAAAACATGTTTTCCCCATGTTCATTTCCATAGGGACCTTTAGTCACGGCTACAGCCTGAACGGCTGAACGGAATTACACCAAACTTGGCAAAATGGTAGGGAAAGGTATGCAGTAGTGCCTTTTCTATATTTGGTGAAAATCCCTCCAGTAGTTGTTGAGAAAATTGAATTTGAGCAAATTATATATCTATATGCGCTCACCGTACGCGCACCGTACGCGTACGGTTAGCAAACCGAACGCGTACGTGCGTGTACCCTTACGTGCGCAAACGAGTTTCTGATTGGCTGACAGTCGACTGTCAACATTCCAAACTATCCAAACCAGGAAGTGCTGGCCAAAGGACCCCCAAGGGCAAAAAAAATGAAAAATAAAAAAATGCGAAAAAATCGCGGGGTACACGCACCGTACGCTTACGGTATGCGTACCGTGCGCGTACCCCGCAATTTAAAAAAACAACTTTTTTTTGCACTTGGTGGTCCTTCTGGGACCCCCTGAGAAGGGCTAGGGGGTCAGGGATGTCTCAACCCTGCCCCCTTTTTGCGTTTTCCACTCTTGTTTTGTGCTCTCTTGTGCCTCACTTCTCCTGAGAAACAAGATGGCTGCTCAGGTGGCCCCAGAAGGATAATAACATATGTAAACGTTATCCGCAAATAGAATTAGCATTTACAAAACCTTTGAAATTTATTGAAAAAAAATATAGGTTTCACGCCCGATATAGTTAGGAATTAGCCTTTAAAAAACCTTGCAAATTCACTGAAAAAAACATAGGTTTCAAGCCTTATATAGTTAGGAATAAGCATTTAAAAAACCTTGCAAATTCACTTAAAAAACCATATGTTTCAAGCCTTATATAGTTAGGAATTAGCATTTAAAAAACCTTGCAAATTCACTTAAAAAAAACATAGGTTTCAGGCCTTATATAGTTAGGAATTAGCATTTAAAAAACCTTGCAAATTCACTGAAAAAACCATAGGTTTCAGGCCTTATATAGTTAGGAATTAGCATTTAAAAAACCTTACAAATTCACTGAAAAAACCATAGGTTTCAGGCCTTATATAGTTAGGAATTAGCATTTAAAAAAACATTGAAATTGCCCCTATATAGTTAGTTGTACTAACTATATTTCGCGCACCTGCAATCCACTGCTGATGATGTCACATATTACATCATTCATGACATGGTCAGTGACATCACTGATGACATCTCAAATGACATCACTGATGACATCACTGATGACATCACTGATGACATCTCATTTGACATCACTGATCACATCACTGATGATATTATTCATGTGATAATACGATGCACCTCCTCACACTCTAATATAACCTTTGATACACCCAGTGTTAAATACAGACTACCATTCTTGAAACCATTGACACACCAATACCAGTTACTACATACGCACTCACTGATTCCTAGGTCTACACACACATTCACTCATTCACCCATAGAATCACTCATACATACAGTCACTCATCAATACAACACTATCATATGCACGCATACACCTATACAGACACTCACACACTGCCACTCATCCATTGAGTTACTCACACACCTAGTCAGTCATGCAAAGAATCAATCACACTTCGATTTCCTCAACTATACAGTTATACACACAACACCTTACTTATTCAAACATATACTAACACATACTTACTCTCTTACACAATCACTGATACAAGTACACAATGATCCATACAGCCACTCGCACATTCACTGGCTCTCATGTATAGTCATTTATATATGCCAACTCTCACATGCACTGTGTTTTACATATGTACTTACTTGGACATGTAGCACTGAGTTATCCATTCACTCACCAACACACCAATGCACACAGTCAACCGCCCATATAGCTGTTTCCACATGCACTCTTGAACTCATACACCTAGTGAACCAACTGCTCACACATCTAGCCTCCGGGTCCATCAGGGCATCACTGCGTGATGCCCTGATGGACCCGGAGGCTATTACTTTGCACAGCTTGTGCCCAGTGAGGAGGTGGCTAGGAATGGATGGTGCCCATATCCAGAGTCTGCCAGGAGGCCTGGGCACAAACCGTGCCTGACGAGTGACCCATGTCGGCTTCTGCAGCAGGAGGCACCCTGTGTGTGACCACAACTCATCTCCCCAAGGACCAGTGAACCTTACCGGAAAGCTCCCCGTGAGGACCCTGTATTATGCTAATGGAGGGGGCCGGCCTTAGAACATCTGGGGGTCAACTGTGAGAGTTATGTGACACCGGCCTGAAAAGCAGGCACACTGTCGGCCAGAGGAAGCCTTGGGAGTCTCTGGTGGAGCTCATCCGGCCACACTGCGTACTGGACAGGCCCAGGGTGCGCACCCTTTGCACGTGCTAGGTCCTCCAACCTCATTGGTTTAACCTGCGAAGTGCGTAGACCACTGCAGCAGGAGCTTGGTGGGGAGGAGGCAGCGCTGGCCACGTTATGGGCTGGGGAGCTGTTGCAACTGTATGACCGCTGCAGAAAGCAGGCAGTACGTCAAAATATAGCGGAGATCTGGGATCACCTGCACAAAAATACACTTAAGCAATATAGCAGAGGCTGCATAAGGAGAGGGATAAGTCAGGTCAGCTAATGGCTTGGCTACTCCGTAGGGAGCACCTACTGCCCTTGACCATACACCCAATATTAACGGATTGCACCAGGGTTGCCACCAGGGCTGGGATAGTGGGGGTTTTCAGACTGCACTTGCAGCAAGCGTACGCCGCAGATCCCGCTGTAACCCCAGACAGGTAAGTCCTATTCCTGGAGGGACTGGACCTCCCACGGCAGGCGCCGCTGGTCGCTGAGGCCCTTGATGGCCCTGATGGGCTGGAGGAGCTGCGTAGGACACAGAGTATGTTGCCACAGGCCAAGGTGGAGATGGCTTTCTGCCAGAATTCTATCAGGCATTCTCCGCGACAGTTACGCAGGGTCTCTTGGAGGTGTGTGTGAGAGCGGAGTCCTGCCCCTATCAATGACGGAGGAGGAGGAGATCTATCTGCTTGTTTCTTAAACTGGGCGGGGTAGAGTCTGACCGTGCTGCTTGTAAGTAGCTCACCATGAATAACGCAGATGTGAAAATACGGTGTAAGATACTAGTCACTTGTTTGGTGCTTCATATGACCCAGTTGGATATGAAGTTCAGTGTGAGTTCACCCCCGGGCAAAACATCGGTATGAATCTTAGAAGTCTCGCCCATGTCTTTCATGAGGTGGAGCACCTGGACGAGGAGCTGGAGCTGGTCTCCAATGACCTGGAAAAGGCCTTCGACGTGGTGGACTATCGCCACCTGCTTGAAGTGCTGAGAGTTATGAGTCTAGGCCCACAATATCTGGGATGGGTCCGGTTACTATATACTAACCCTAGTGGAAGAGTACGCATAGGGCAAAGTCGCTCAAAGGCATGTGCCCTGGAGAGGAGGACGTGGCAGAGCTGCCCCCTGTGGCCCCTTCTGTTTGTGTTAGCGATAGAACCCCAGGCAAGTTGGACACCTTATGTTATGTGAGACTGGGGTATATGACTGGGTGACGCACAACATCATCTCGCTCTACTCAGACAACTTGCTTTTTAGGTCAAGCTTAGCCAGCGTGCATGTGCTCCTCTGCAAGACCTACTGTAATCCATACAACTCTATTCCCACCTGCTACTTACCATTGGTTCAACTCCTGCGTCGCTCTTCTTTTCTGCGTTCTAAGTCGTTAACACAGCAGATACCTCACTTCAGTTAAGGGCTGAGGAGGACTGGTAAAGTACAGTTTCCTTACACTTGAATTCCTTACCTGTGGTTTGAAGAACTCTTTTTTTAACCATTGTTTTCCGCCAGTCGCTGCTTGTTCTAATTGACTCTGTCCAGGGGTTCCACATTTGACGCGTGTCTACTTGGAAACACGCAGCCTATCTTGCAAATCTGCCGGTTCAGGTTTCCAATCGGCGAGTGATTTATCCTTCACTTGATGCGCTTACAGTCAGCCTAATTCAGGCTAATTAAAAATGTGAAGACTTTTTCAAGCTGCACAATTAGCAATGGATTTTGATTGAGGAGACATATATTGATATATGGTCTCAGGATTAAGATAGGAACCCCCTACGTACAGAAAAGAGGACCTGTACAATACCCCCATTTGATTTATATGGACTAAGTTACCTTGGAAGACATTACGCCTACTCCATCCTGTGAAGGGGTCATCTCCCAGATCCCTTGCCCCGTCATACCTGTCCTGAGGAAGACTCGCATGGCCCAGGCATAACCAACCGGAAGGCCGCAAGACGAGTCGAAACGTTGACATCTAAAAATACCTGGACCACTAATGTTAATTCCCCCCTAGTGCAGACATTCATACATCTTATGTCTCTTGAATAACTTTAAGAACTGTACATTGACTCACTAAAGTGGCCAGGATTTATTGTTCCAGTCCTTCGTTGACTGGTTTTTCCTTGAATATTACAGAATAATTTTTATATACTCTGTGTGATTCCTTTTCCTTTTCATCTTTTCACGATCACGCCCTTTGACACCTTCTTTTCCTTTACTGCACGCTCTTGATACGGGGCATTGTATATAAAATGTACAAAAAACTGTAGATTGAATTTTGATTCCGAGAATGGATTAAATGCTATAAAAGAGTCTGAGTTTGTTGCTGTTGCCTATTCTTCTGTTTTTCATTAATTGTGTTTAGGTCTGTGAATTTAACACACACCGTGAACTGTTTAAACTTTGATTTTTCGCTTTCAAAAAGTTGGGTCTTGGACCATTGTTTGTTTATATTAGCTTGTTCTAATTAGGCTCATCAAGGATACTTTACCGCACAATTTAAGCACTAGACCGCACAATAAAGTTTTGTACAAGGACAAGGAACACAGACCATGCGAAAGGTCCTCATTAGTGAATGGACTAATAGCACAGTCCAATGCTTCCATTTGACGAGTTGTACTATTACCTACACCCAAAATGGCGCAATAGGTGACTTTTTAAAAACAATTTAATGGTACGAGGTCTAGTTTCCGAGATGTCGGACTGTCGGAAGAAGCGTTGGATACGCCGTGAGTCGCTTGGTTACAGAGGAAAAAGCTACACAGGCTGGTGAAGGTCGGAAGCCAATGGAGGTGTTAAAGACACTGGTGTGACACCTAAACACCTAAACTGCACGTAGGATGACAGTAGAGCACCTCTGTGAGGTCGGGCGCTGTGCGGCCTGCAACAAGTACTGCTGGACCCCGGGTTGTGTTGGGCACTGCACTGCAAGAGGTGTTCAGATATGCAAACTCTGCCATATCTCATGCCCGCCCTCCAGCAACGCTTTAGGCAGCCCACCCTTGTAGAGTCCTCTGACAGACTGCAGCTGGGCCAAGTGCAGCTAGCTACTTTTACTAACGGTGGCGGTGTGCGGTAATCAATTATGTTGGATTCTAATATAAACATAACTAGATAGACTCTTGAGAGGGAACCAATGAGGTGGTTCTTGCCTGCTTTTGCCCTAAACCATGGGGATTTTTTTACATGCCCTAGACCTTTGAGGTAGAGTTCATCAGAACCAAGATTGCAGACAAGCAGACACTTAAAAACAAAGCATGCAGTACAGTGTATATAAAAGCAGTGAACTTTGGAATAAAGAACCTGTACATAAAATATTGTTTGGGGGTTGCCAATTTAGCTAAAGAGGTAAACATCAATAGATAGTGAGTACACTTTGGGGGATCCCAGCATTGCAGGTTCTGTGTGCAAAACATTTCTCAGAGGCGATGTGCAGCCTTTAGATGGCTCTCTTTTCCCAGGCAGCCTCTACTCTAATGGCACGGAACTCCACCACTGAGGCGGGAGCTCCGGAGGAGTTGGCCAGTCGACCCCTGCAGAGGGTTATTAATCTCTGTCAGGAAGCTCCGGTCATGCCCTCCAGTCGACCCCGACCTGATGAGCAGCCCCCCAGCTTGGGAGCTCCGGCGGCGGAAGCCAGTCGACCCCTGCTGAGTAGCCCTCCTCTCTTTCTTTTGGATCAGGCCCTCAGCTTGGGAGCTCCGGCGACTGCGGCCAGTCGACCCCAGCTGAACTGTTCTCCCCTTGCTGCCCCCGATCCGGCTCCCTGCTTGGGAGCTCCGGCAATTGTAGCCAGTCGACCTCAGCAGGGTAGCCTTCTTCTTCCTCCGGTGGAGCCGATTCTTAGTCTGGGAGCTCCGGCGAGTGAGGCCAGTCGACCCCAGCTGAGTGGCCCCTCTGTTTCCACTCTGGATCAGGCCCTCTGCTTGGGAGCTCCGGAGATCGTAGCCAGTCGACCCCAGCACAGGAGTCCTTTTTCTTCTTTCTTGGAGCCGACTCTCAGTTTGGGAGCTCCGGCGAGCGAGGCCAGTCGACCCCTGCTGAGTGGTCCCTCTGTCTCCACTTTGGATCAGGCCCTCTGCTTGGGAGCTCCGGAGATCGTAGCCAGTCGACCCCAGCAGAGGAGTCCCTTTTCCTCTTCCTTGGAGCCGACTCTCAGTTTGGGAGCTCCGGCGAGCGAGGCCAGTCGACCCCTGCTGAGTAGCTTCCCCCTTCCATCCCTGAAGGAGTTTGGCGACTTAGCCTTGACGATTTCTTCCGGTTCGCCTTTGGATCCTCTCCCTCCAAGACTATGGAAGGTGTTTCAAGAGGACCTCTTCCAACCTTTGCACGCTATCTGCTGTCAGTCATTTGAGACAGCTACTGTCCCAAGCTGCTGGAAGAAGGCAGTGGTATCCCCGCTGTTAAAAAAACCTACGCTCGACCCCGCCTGCCTTTCTAACTACCGGCCAATTTCCCTGCTTCCTTTTCCGGTTAAAATTATGGAAAAGTTGGTCACCCGCGCTCTGTCCAGTTTTCTAGAAGGGAACAGCTGGTTGGATGAGACGCAATTCGGCTTTCGCCCAGCGCATGGGACGGAATCCGCGTTGGTGACCGTGTTAGACAATCTGCGGGCGCGAGTCGACAGTGGTCGGGCAGCATTTTTGGTGCTGCTCGACATGTCGGCCGCGTTCGACACGGTCAGCCATCCCACCCTGATTTCTAGGCTGGAGGAGTGCGGGGTCAGTGACAAAGCCAGGGATTGGTTAATCTCCTATTTGGACTGCCGTCAGCAACGGGTTTCGTTACCCCCCTTCAGTTCAGAGGAGCGGAGAGTGGGACAAGGAGTACCTCAGGGCTCGGCCATCAGCCCTATACTCTTTAATGTCTACCTCCGCCCCCTAGTCCAGCTCATCAAAACCTTCGGTATCTCCGCATTTAATTATGCGGATGATACCCAGCTGATCTTTTCTCTGGAGGGACAGGATGCAGTCTCATTGGAGACCTTTCACCGGTGCATGCAGGCGACAGCGGATTGGCTCCGGTTGAACTCGCTACAGTTCAACGGAACAAAGACGGAGGTCCTACACTGTTCCGCGGATCGGGTTCCTCGCGATCTTCCAGTGGACTTTTGGCCTCCGTCCTTCTCAGAGACAGTGTCTGCGGCACAATCAGCGCGCAATTTGGGCGTCACTTTTGGGCCCAACCTGCAGCTGGATCTACATGTGAATAAGATCTCCTCAACATGTATGATGTTGATCCGCATGTTGCGTAAGGTCCTTCCTCTCCTCCCTGTGCAAGCCAGACCAGAAGTAGTGCGTTGTACCATCCTAAGTCGACTTGACTATTGTAACGCACTACTTCTGGAGGCCCCGGTAACACTTCTGGGCAAGTTGCAAAGGGTGCAAAATATTGCTGCTAAACTCGCCCTTTCTCGCCCCTACCACAGCTCTTCGACGGCAGCATTGCGAGAACTCCACTGGCTGCCAGTTCACCTACGAGTGCGCTACAAAGCAGCGTGTATTGTGTTTAGGGCTGCTCATGATTTGGGCCCCATTCCTTTGCGGCGAATGTTTGCCTGGTATTGTCCAGCTAGAGCTTTACGCTCCTCGTCAGCCAGGCTACTAGTAGTTCCCCGATTTCAGAGAGCGAGGATGGGGGGCCGCTCCTTTAGAGTAGCGGCATCCAAACTCTGGAACTCTCTGCCTATATCCTTGAGAAGCCTTGGAGATCTCTTATCCTTCAGAAAGGCTCTAAAAACGTATCTTTTTCCTAGGATAGGCTGAGCTATTGCTATCTCTCTGAGTACGGGTCAAAGCGCCAGGATGCCCTTTGTGGTGACAGGTTGCGCTATACAAGTATGCCACAATACAATACAATCTTTAATTTGGGCTCAGCACATTTCAGCGATCAATGGGGGGGGGGGGGGAGAAGGCATTTGACTTAGTGTCGTCTCTCTATTTCTCTGCATCTCTGTTGAAACGAAGCATGCACGATTGACCGAGTAAAATATTTATCTATTGTTTCAGCGACTCTAGAGATTTGATTATTTATTCTTGGGAAACAAAGTGGTCATGTTTATGCGGTTGTCAGAAACTAATCCATTCTTGTGAATTTGAGAACGTTTCTAGTGACCTCTGAGCTAGCTGGCACTCTCTATTAAGTTTAATATATTCGGTAGAGACCTAGTAGACCTCAGTCCTACATCTAAACTACAGTATATATTATTCCAATGCGCAGAGCCTATTGGGAATACAGGAACTACACTACACTTGCCCCCACACAATGTCAACAGCAAAATCTCACCACCGACTACAAAGAATCGGGCGTTGTTACAAATAATGTGCGATAGCTCCCCTCTAAGGAAAGAGAAGGTTAAATAATCATGACCCTGGACGGTTCTCATTACTTCACTTGAATAAAATGTAATGTTTTTGTCATAAGAAATTACACCTCACAGTTTATATTCCTAACTAACTATCCTTTTCCTTTTCCAGAAAATACTCGAAGGCCGTCATTGTCAGCAAACATATTTACTTGGCAAGAACCCCAGTGAACAACACATAATTAAAACATATTCTCATTTACAATGCCAATAGCTCAAACACAATTAAATGTGAGACCTGTTGCATTTCTAATGCTTGTTTATGTTGCCATTCAAAGCGCAGTGCTGTCCTTATTGTTGCAACTCTTAGATGAGTTTGGGAACTTGTCTACAGCCAGGTTATTTCCTACATTATGCTGGACAGGCAGAGATGGCCAAGCTGACCTGGCCCTCATTCTCAGCGGCATTCCAGCCCACGTGTAGGCTGGATGTCCTATTATCCTGCAGCACAGGCAGACATCTGATCACACATCTCTATAGGGCAATGGGGGGAGGACACAGCCGTCCAACCGCCCAGGGCACAAGCTGCGTGGGAGTCGACCTGTACTCTCTATTGGAAGACAGTGCATGGACGAGTATCTATGAATGTACTCATTCAGTATCTTGCAACGCCCACTTCAAGCTGGTGCATTACAATTTCCTTCATAGGATGTATATGACCCCCAAAGGCTTACATCGTTTATCCCCCAACTGCCCTGGTAGTTGCACACGCTGTAGCACCAGTGTGATGATCTTTATGCACCTAGCATGGAGATGTTGTATGGTGCAGAACTTCTGGGAACAGGTAGTGACGGGCCACACACACACTTACGAACTGACCTTGCACCACTACACTGCCTGCTGGGCAATGTTAAGAGACCGGAGGGTCATCCCCAATAGAAAATCCAGCCTGATCGTGAAGGACCATTTTTACTTGCAAAAAAATCACATAAAAGTCTCTATTCCATGCTGTTAGCACTATATATAACTTTTCTATCCTAGCCACTCCCTCTTGTGCATTTCGCCAGGTGGGCCCGATTTCCTTCCATTCTGCCCTTACTTCATCCGCCCCCTTGTGCTTGCTGTGATCGGGGAGGGGGAGGGGGTGGGGGGGGGGGGGAAGTATTTCTCGGGACTCACCGGGGGCTGCATACATACTTTACATCTCCCCCTTACTCAGATGCCTCGATTTATTACACCCCTGGCGGCCGCTGCTGTGCCTATATACCTTGCTGTATAGGGTAATTGCTCCTCGGCACAAAACAAATACAGCTGCCCTGCCCGCACGCCCGAGGTAATAAATAGATAGTTTTGGGGCATACTATAGTTTCAATAGGTCCCCCCTGTTTCACTTGCCTAGTTACATATCAGCACTTGTACTACGCCCTTCCACCACCTCATACATGGCGCTCCGGATCCTTAACACTTACTTTACTATTGCATCGGAAATAGAATGCGAAGTGTGACGAACATGATGAAGAGCCCCTCACGCTGTTCTACCGGAACACACTACGCATAATCACGTTGAATGTAAGAGGCATGCATAATGCTCGTAAAAGGTATAAGGTATACTCTACATCAAGCGTCAACAAGTTCATGTGGTCTTCCTACAAGTGACACAAAAAAGACTACCTGAACTAACTCGACCGCATAAGCGCTGGGGGGGTATTTATTATGCCAGAACCTACGCAGGGTACGTTTGTGGCACCCTGATCTGGATCAAAACTGGAGTCCCATAACAGGTCCTGGATACCGAGATAGACCCTGATAGTCGTTATTTGTTCCTGGAGGGTCACCTAGCTGGGCATCCACTCCTTATTGGCAGTATCTACACTCTCAACATCGGACAAGCAGATTTCTGGAAAGCACGGTCCTCCATTCTTGCCCAAAAAGTTGACTTTCCCTGGATCCTAAGTGGGAATTTTATATGTGCGCCAGATCTAAACCTCGATAGGTCCCAGCCCCCTCTTCCAAGTGACCCCCTTGTGTGGTCACACTGCCCGATTACGTAGTTGGGTGCAACAGTGGTCACTTTAGATGCCTGGCGGACACACAACCTCACCCTTCGACTGTACTCATTTTATTCCCAAACGCACGGGCTCCATGTACAACTGGACCGCTTTCTGTGTATGGCATTACTGACCCCCTAGTATGTAGCCCTGACTATTTAGGACGCATAATCTCGGGCCATGACGCCCATTATTTGGACCTCCACTGGTCATTCCCTAGATCCCCAGTCCCGACTTGAAATCTCCAGAACAGCTACCTGGACTATCCAGTTTTCAGGAAAGAGCAGGGTGATTATATTCAACATTACTCTGTAAAAAACCTTGGCACCGCCTCCTAGGAGAGGGTGGAATGGGATGTTTTTAAGACGGTAACACAAGGTCACAGCATTCAGCAGGTGGTGGGGGTCCATAAAACCCTAGATATAGAAATACAACCACTGAACAGCAACTTGCTCAATTGAGCAAGGAGACAATAGAAACCCAGTGAAACTTTACAGCTCACCGAGGCTAGAACTTACACAGAACTCGTAGAACAACTACGATGCTTAAACTATATGGCTCATGCAGCCAAGATCTACTGAGAAGGGGATCAATCATGTTGTCTCTTAGCCTGGCTTGTGCGCCAAGACACTACCCCAGCGCCAATTACCTAACTCATTTCACACACAGGCTTCAGTCACAGGAGCCTATTTTGGAACAGTTTCGCACTTACTATTGTACCTTCTATCGGTGCACACCCTGCCCAGCAGGGGACACCTACAGTCCCTTTCTCGAAGGAATTATGCTCCCTCATATCCCTGCCATGCCCAACACGCATTAGATACCAAGCTCACCACTGAGGACGTATTGCAAGCCCTTAGAGACTCATTCTGAAATAAAACCCCAGGACTCGATGGTCTACCACTTGAGTTGCCTTCTCATCCCAACTTGCAGCCAGATTAACCAGCATGTACGAAGCTTCTCTAGCCTCTGGAGCACTTCTGTCCTCACTCAGAGAGTCTGTCCTGGTTTCCATCCTGAAACCCGGAAAAGCCCCCACCCAGCCAGCGACATATCACCCGATTGCTATACTGGGTGGGGGTTATAAGATGTTAGACAAAATACTAGCGTCTTGTTACGCCCAGGTACTTTCAGATCTCATACATGCGGACCAAAATGGATTTGTCCCAGGTCAAAGTATCTTCCAAAACCTCTGCCGGCTTTTCCAAATACAAGACCGTGTTAGAGGACTTTACCCAAGTGAGGCCGAATTTTGGATCTGGAGAAGGCATTTGACTCAGTGTCGTACTACCCCCTCTAGACTCTGATGAAATGCGACGCAGACCCCCACAGACAGCGGAATAAATAACTACTGACTAGGTAGTCTATTAAAGGCCAAGAAAGAAATTTAGATGGACATTGGAATCACGTGCTATCCGATTAGGTAATTTCTGAAGAAGCCAATAGTGAGGCACTGACCAGAAGCGACCAATTTGATTTATACCTGTAAAAAGTGGGACTTCACGGATACCTCCAATGGCAACTGTGGCCTAGTAACAAACAAACCCAAAAAAAAATGTTCTTCATTTCGTCCAATTTAACTTGGGACAGTGGCATGCAGTGGGATAAATAAAAGCTGTATCAAGCAGAACAGGACATTCTACTGGTAACAGAAATTTAAGAAGTTTACAGTAGTACTCCATGTCCCGATCAGGAATTGATAACTGACCGTAACAAGTGACCATCAACAGAAACCTAGGGGCGAGTGTATACATTCCCTGGTGGTGACAGAATATTACTTGTCTTGATAAAGGTGGTAACTATAAGGAGAACCCACCGAAACGCGCCAACGCACCAAACCGTATAATTCAAGTCTCCAACACCAGAATTGATATGCTGATGTCGTAGCGATACAACACTGGTGCTTTTACTACGGAGCAAAAATATACAACTTGTAGTCAACAATTTTATGTTGTACCCATTCTGTCTGTTCTCAATCGTGCAGGTCGCAATTGAGTGTACTGTTTTAGACTAGGGATCTAGATCAGTGAGCCCTATTGTGTTTTTTTAATTTATTCAAAATAAATGAATTTTTAACTTCCATATGTTTTTGTTGTATGCACTTGTGACACTGTAAGGTCTGGTATTCCAAACCTTTGCTTAGTTCTGTTTCAAGGGAACACTCTTTCTTAACTTTCAGATCTCATACATGCGGACCAAAATGGATTTGTCCCAGGTCAAAGTATCTTCCAAAACCTCTGCCGGCTTTTCCAAATACAAGACCGTGTTAGAGGACTTTCCCCAAGTGAGGCCTAATTTTGGATCTGGAGAAGGCATTTGACTTAGTGTCGTACTACCTCCTCCAGACTCTGATGAAATTTGAGGTTGGACCCCCGACTCCTTGTATATTCACGTTATTTATACACTAACCCTACATCCCGAGTCAAGCTGGGATGCCTTGTGTCGCCTCATTTCCTGTAGGCAGAGGAACGCGCCAGAGCTGCCCCCTCTGTCCATTGCTCTTCGCCCTCGCAATAGAACCACTGACTATCCGCCTACGGGCAGGAGATGGGAGATACCCCTCGAAGATCGGACAAATGTGGCATCATTGTATGCTGAGAATCTCCTTCTCTGTGAGAAAGACATTACATGCGACTGTCCCCCCTACGAGCTACACTTAATGAGTTTGAAGAGGCTACGGGGCTCCATGTCAATTGGGATAAATCTATGATTTATCCTCTTCACCCCGATCAACAACCTCGGCCCATTTTGCTGGACTCTATACCCCTGTGCTGGCAGGATGCAGCCTGTGTTATCTGGGGGTCCCCTCCACCACACTTCTTTTGAATAATTTGACAGGAACCTCCTGGTGGTACTACAGACCATTCACACGCAAATGCACTTCTGGAGTTCACTGCCTCCTGCTCAGATATGGAAAACTGCTTTTGCTAAAATGATGATACTGCCTCACCTATTATAATATTTTTCCAATCTTCCAGTAGACCCCCCTACAGTCCATCTTCCAAGAGTTCAATTCCTTGTTGACTGCTCTCATCTGGGGTAACAGACAGCGAAGAGAGGCACTTAACAAGCTACAGCTTCTGTTTGACCAGGGTGGCCTCAGAGCCCCATCCTTCGAGGCGTATTACCTCGCAGCGTAGCTGCAATGGGTGTAACATTTGACTGATGAGAGTTACATGGGACAGACCTGCGACGCAGGCAGTGATGACACCCCAGGCTGTCTTTTGTCTCCTTCTACCGAAAACAAATCCACCGCCCTCTCAGCCCATACAAGTGGTGCACCTGCATTTTGTGTGTTTACCGTATGCTCCCCACCCTGCCCCTTATAGGACTGGTTACATTTCCTGGATTGTACACAAAGTTTGACTTGACCCCACTGGACCTCTTGCTTGTTACACACAACGGGCAACCTCTTCCAAGATGGGCAATTCCTCATATTTGACCAATTGACGGAGTATGGACTGCCTCGTGGATATTTCTCTTACATCGACACTTCACACATACATTTCACATCTTGTGGAACGCCACAGTATCTGAGCCTGCTCCACACCCGGGATTACCGACAATTCTAACCATGGGTTCTGGATGCCATTTAATTACATGGCTATACAAGGTGGTACGTGAAAGAACCCTTGGACAATCTGCACTGATTTTAGTCTCTTGAAAGATAGCTTTGGAGACCAAACACTTTGCACTGTGCTAGACAAAGCATTTACCCTTGAAGCCTTCAAAATTGATGCAGGGTGATCTTTCCTCTGCATTTATGACTTGCAACATTCGGTGGAGTTCAGTACACACCTCTTTAAGACTGATGTATAAAGAGGCAGTACTTTCCATAAATGAAGTCGTCATAATGAAATAGCAAAGTCGATTAGTTTATCACGACCACATGCCAAGACAGATTTAGTAGTTTAGGAAAGCAGATCATTACCAATGCACCACACAACCATGGGCGGCAGAGCTCCATGGCTGCAATATGTAATAGTGTATATATTGACTTAGTAAATTAGATTACCATCTGAACACTATACGATAGTTTATTAACAAGTTTTGGAAAGCAGGTCACTTTACTGTGACACAGTTCATAAAAGTTTGTTTTTATTTATCAAAAGGAATCATAAAAGTATACATATTTAAAATACACAATTTTACAAATGGTTTGTCAAATCAACGAATTCATGTTACTTCCAAATAGTAAATTTGTCGGCCACATTTTCAACACATTATCCACACATTACCCAAAGCAAAATACAATACATCAAAAGAGGGAAATAAAAAAACCAAACATATGACACTAAAGTGCATTATGCTATTTGAATCCTAAATGCCATATGTAGAGCAAATCTACCCTGCATGCTTATCAAGCAAGTATTCACATAGTACGCCCATTACAACAACCAAACGTTTTTCAGTATTGTTTTCTAATTGTAAGTGCCAATCTAATAAAGCTAAGCATGGCACTACATGTAGCAGGGGTAGGCAATAATTTTAGGTACTCATATCCTTCCTTATAATTGCAGGGTCGAATATCCAATATGATAGGTTTAATAAACAGATTTTTTGAACCTTTATACAAAGTGCAAAAAAGAACAAAATGCAAAGTGCTTTGTTGTCACATGAACAAGGGGGTAGTTCTCACACCAACCCCCTTGTTTGGGAAAAGCAAAGAGAAAATGCAATATACTTAGTCGAAATCTCGTTAAATAAAAACGCCATTGAGTATGTGCAGTAAATGATAAATAAAATTGGTGCTGCAATTTACCTTGTTCATTATTTTTTAACAAACCCAAGGTATTACGGTAAGCGTTTTTAATTATAATCTTTGTATCCTGCTGAATAGATTCGGGATTTTCATAAATATGACCCTAGCCAATTTTATAGAAAGTTTCCTTCACATATGATAACCATGGGATCTGCATGGCACAATCCAATTTTATGCAATCGCTCAGAATTTCTTTTGAGAGCTGCAAATCTTCAGATAGCCAAATTTTCCCCCATAGAAGTAATGGAGAGACATGAATAATATCACTCACAAATTCTATGCCCATCTCTGTATGACAAAAAATGTTTGAAGAACAGGTTGGAATTGATAAAAGACGCTTTAAAAACTTGTTTTCCATAACTTGTATCTGGGTGCACATATGTGTCCCCCACCAACCCGCCCCATAGGTAGCAACAGGCAAACATTTAGCTTTGTACAGAGTCTTCAATTCGGAAATCGGTTTTTGACCCAATTTGCTCGAAAAACGAAAAAGGGCCTCTATGGATCATGTGGTCTTTTGTAAACGAGCAGTTATTAATGGATCCCAACTCACATTTTTATTAAATAGGTTACCCAGATAATTAAAATGTTCAACTTTTTCAATAGTCAAGTTACCTACAGCAAACCTACAAGTTTTTGTCCCTCTAGGGCCACATACCATAGTAAAGGACTTTGTAAAATTGACCCTAAGATCTAGATCCTGCATAAAATTATTAAATGCATTTAAACAGGTTTGCATAATATTAGCAGTTAGGGTCATTAATACAGTATCATCAGCGTAGGATAATAAAGGAATCTGCTTACCATTTATTTTGGAAAAGTCTGAGCAGTTTTCCAACAGAAGCCTTTCTAGACCATTTGTATAAACTAAAAATAAAAAAGGACCCAAAATACAGCCCTGGCGTACACCTTCAGTTGATGGGATGGGTTTTGTCTTCTCTCCCCCCGGGCCATATCTGATGGTTACAGTAGTGGCAGCATGTAATCTACGGAGGAACGTGACCAAAGGTTCCTCAAACCCCATGGCCTCCATTTTCCTCCATAGCTTATCCCTACATATCGTATCAAAGGCACTGGATAAGTCCATGAAGGCCAGGTGAATGGAAACACCCCTGGCCTTCACGTACTTGCCCATGATTAAGGCCAGGTTAAGACACTGCTCTGTCGTCCCCTTGCCTCTCCTGAACCCATACTGTGAGTCAACAATAATGCCAGATGAATCTGCCCATGTCTCCAAACGAGATAATATGACCCTCCCCATCATACAAGAAGCATCTATTAATGAAATTGGCCTGTAGCAGCACGGGTCACATTTATCACCCTTTTTAAAAATTGGTACAACTACTGCCTCTTTCCATGATAAGGGGATATGCCCGACCACGATCGCCCTAAAAACATTTAATAATAATGGTGCCCACACACCAATATTATATTTAAAAATGTCGAATGGCACTGCATCTGGACCTGGGGCTTTTAACGAGATACCTTTCCTTAGGGCCTCCTCAACTTCAGAGAGAGAAAGTGAAAGACTAAGTGTTAATTCTGTTTCAGGGTGCGAATCAATATCAATATGCCCCTCACTATTAGTTACTAGACCGACGTTTTTTGGATTCAACATTTTAGCATAATGGGCTACTCAGTTTTTCCCCGTTATATGGGTAGCCATATTACCTTTTTCCTGACAATTTAGGAAGGGACGATTTTATACCTCCCAGAACAGCCTACTATCTCTCAAATCTGAAGATTTTTCAAGGTCATCCCAAGCTTTATTTTTTAATTCTAATTTCCGCTTATCAATAGCATCCTAATATGTCTTCCTTATGCTTTTGACCAGCTCCTTGTCCCGGGGAACTTAGTGCAATGCCTTTTTTAATGATGTTTGTGCTGCAGAACATTCAGCATTAAACCATTTGTGCTCCCTTGCCTACCGGTTTAAGAAGATGCGCTGACACACTTCCACAAAGAGCTTCAAAATTCTGGATTATAACTTCAGGCTCGGGGTGGGCGTTAAGCAAATATCTATCTCTAAACTATTTACTTCAAAAATCTTTTCCTCCAACCTCCTTGCATCAACTCTTTACTGTGACACTATATCATCACTGACGTATGCATTTAGGAGATCAGGACATTGTACATTCAACATATGAGCTTTGATAAACAGGTCGCTGCTGTGGCTCTAGAGCATCATTTATATATGGGTGCTGAAAAGCAGGTCTATCATCTATATAGCATTAATGAAGTATTTACTGGATTAGGTACCCACTGTAATATACCGTAATTAAAATATGGGTCACTGTTGTAGCAGTATCAATCATTTATAGGTTATGGACAAGCAGATCACTTTGCTGTGGCAAAAAACATTATTGGTGAATGAATGTGTAGTTCAGGGTTTCAATGTTAGTGTACTGTAGCGATATTCCACAATCTATACAGCAAGTATAACACAATTGTAACATTATACCATTTTCTATACAGATTTTTAGAAAGAACACTCAACAGTGGTAATGTTCCATCAATTACGTATGGGAGTTAAATAGCAGATTAGCAAATAACGCCCATCTTTTCTGCCTCTTGTGTAAACAGGTAAACAATTTGCAGGAAGTGTCGAGCTACATGGTCATTGCATGAAAGAATGGGTACAATTGAACAGCGCAGCAGCGTTATCGTTCAATGCATGGTCATGTAGCAGGGTTCTGTTAAACGTGACCTGGTCTATCAGAAAATGCGGTACACTGTCAGCCCCCGCTGCTTCTAGCATCCAAATTCTCATCTTCTCACACGTCATGATGATTTTCTGATCGAATCAGTGACTTCACCAACTAGGCTCAGCAGCACCCGATAGAAGCAGATTCAGCACACAACCCAACGCCCCTGGAAACAGCAAGTGCAATAACAATTCCCGGCTTCGGGACCTAGTACCAGAATATTCGGAGCTCTTCCAAGTAGGCTGAGCAGCTGACTAGATCAGCAGGTTGCGGTCTGTCCTCCCACTCATCTCCGACAGCAGCAATAGCAATGACCATCCCCTCAACTTTCGGGCTCAGTTCACCAGCAAGAGCATCACTAGACCCCCACCCCTCCAAATAAGGGTCATGCTCAGAGATCAGCAGGTTTAAAGACTCCGCCTGCCACAGCAGCCTGAGTATTTGACAAAAGCGAGTTATATGTTCAGGCCCCCTCCACACATAAACAGATCCAGGCCTCAGCCCCTTCCCCCATTTAGCCACAGGTTAAACACAGACGTCTACCTAAAATCCACTGTCCACTCACAGCATCAACGTCAATAAATCTCTCGCTCGGACTCAGTACATGAACGCAGAGTAATGAATGTCCACTTAAAACCGGCTTCTCTGCCAGGGCAGCAAATTCAATACCATCCATCCCACCGATACACACAAACAACAGCGCAACATTAACAGCTGCTTAATTATCACCACTCCCCAAAGCCACAGCCAACAACATCTGCTGGCTCATTGCGCTCCTCGACTTTTCCACACCTGAGAGTAGCACATTATGTACTATTTCCTGTGAGTAGAGATAATATACCATTCTCTACCCCTTTTACAACACCTCGCAGCTGTACAGATGACTCGCTTCCTAAAGGGACATCCCCCTTCAGGCAGCCGTTTCAATGACCATTCTTGTATCCAATTCCAATCCATGAACCCATGAGGAACGGTTCTCCCCCAACCCCGCTTTTACTCCCATGAGAACAACAAGGTCAATCACTCTTCGCCTCCTCCCAAGCTCCTGGCAGCAGCATGTCTGCTGTCACCACCCTCCGGCTCCCCGGGCACCCACCTCTTTCTTGACGGTGCGCAGCAGATTCTGGCGCGTCTCGGCCTCTGTGGAAGAAGAGAGAGGCGGGTTGAGTGCGGGCAGACAGGGCGCAGCGGCGGGTGCTGGCGGCAGGTGTACGGATGCCCTACCTGCGGTGGCCGCTGCCATGGCGCTGCTTGGCTCCTTCCGCCTCGGATCCCGGGCTCAAAAGCTAGCCCCTAAACACTGCACAACCGGCGGGGGTCCCAAGCTGCAAGGGTGAGGGGAGCCCCGGGGCCTGCAGCTCGGGCTGATGTGATGTCCTTGCGAGAAAGCATGAGCGTCCACTGATACCCAGCGCTGCCTGCGTGCAGCCCTGACAGTTCAGCGCTGCTTGGTGCTGAAGGCAAGGAAAACACCTATAATGTCAAAAGCAAGCCCAAACAAGCCCCGCCCACAAAACGACGATGGCATGTTTTAATAGTATATCTAGATATACAGACGCCTGCTTTACAATTGGCTTGGATCAAGAAACGAGCTCAACTCTTTACAGGTAGCGCGATGAGCCGTCCACATTTTAGCTTTAGGTTTTAAATGCTGTTATTATAACTGGTTAATGAGGTGTTCCATATAAAGGAGGCGGTGCATCCATTTTACCAGCCCGCATCACAACGTTACTTAGTTGCCATAGGCTTTAACGGTCAATGCACAGAAATAGTTAAAACCTTATAAATAATTAGCATACTTGGGAACGCTCGGTTTTCGCACCATAAAACTCAGTATTTTTGGTCCAGCTCTTCTACAGATTTGTTTTTAATCATGAAGAACCACATAACTGCGTCATAAACGCATTTAGAAGATTATCGATTTTTAGCCTCAACGTCGCATATATTACAAGAAAGTATGATTTTCATAATTTCATTTATGAATGGCATATATTTTAAAGTGACGGCTATTTAGCCGACTGCTGGGTAAATAGTGAATTGTCTCTGTTATTTAGCTGGCTGCAGGGCTGGCTTCATAGGATAGATTGTTTTCTACTTGGCAGGAGGCTTGCAAATAGCAGAGAAACTTCAATATTTACCTAGCAGTGGGATTAATAGCAGAGATTATGTATTTCGACCAGCTGCCTTGCACATAGTATAAAAACGTAAATATTTATCAAACTGCTGGCTATATTGTAGAGATTATGCACTGTTCAACTGGTAGCCCTGAAAATAGCGAGGACATTCACTTTTGACCCGCCTTCTGACTAAATAATAGAGAATATGTACTGTTTGTTTAGCAACCATGTAAATTGCGCTGAAACTGTACAAATTTAGCTGCTGGAAAAATAACATAACAACACTATATATTATTTGGATGGAGGTCATTCAAATAGCAAATAAACTTCACTGTTGCCTGCCCAGTTTAGGATTATTATTGTTATTATTCTTAATTGTTTCATTAATTCAAATCTTACAATGAGACAACAAACGCAACCAACTATAAAAATCCAGGTTAATAAATGTGGGACAAGAAAATTTGTAAAAGCAAGAAAAAATAATGCATTTTTTTTAGTTGAATTAAATTTGATAACATCCATTCCATAATGCTATTTACATTTTAGGCTATATCAATCAGTACATATAAGTTTTAATTTTTGCTGATCTAATTTCGATCCTTTTCTTTAAAAAAATGTTTGCAAAGGCAGAATTCATTATCATATCATCGGAGTGTAAACATATTATCAGAGCTTGCCTGCAAGTCCGTACTACTCGAGCATTAAAATGTTTCTTAAGTATGTTTTTTTTCAATTTCCAATTCTGGGCAGACACACAGCAGGTGAATAATGTTCTCCTCTCCTAATTTACATAGTCCACATAACGTGTCTTCTTCTGACCTCAGCCACGGCAGAAGATGACATAAATCCGTTAATGCGCCAAAACGAGCTTTTTTGAAGATTTGTTTATATTTCAAAGTCTACGGAGATTCTAAGTATGCTTGGACTTTCACTTTTGGGAAACCATTCATTATTGGCCAAGTCTGTTTTCTTTTTGCAAATAAGTCTTTATCCCTTAGCAGCGATAGATGGTTTGCTAATTTATTAATAGCTTTTTTAAATGATTCAGGAGTTATTGTAGTCTGCCACATTGAGGTCGCAGCATATTCTTCTAATGCCGCTTGTAAGTATTTCCAGGCCTCTGATTTCTTATTTACATTTATTTCATGCCATAATAATTGAGAAGTTTCGGACTAAATAGTGGACATTATGCATGATTTGGCTTATAGCTGTGCACACAGCAAAGCAATTATTTACCCGACTGCTGGCTAAATACCAGGCAGCATGCATAACTTATCCAGTGGCTGTGCAAGTAGCAGAGAAACTACACTATTTACACGCCTGCTGTCTAACTAGTTGAAATTATGGACTATAATGGCTATCAAAGATTTCAACAATGCATTCACCACCAGTTAGAACTACAAACAAGGAGTGAACACAAGTAGACCCTATCTGATCATGCAAGTTACTGCTAAAACTGTCTTAAATTCATATATATTTTTTCCTTCCTTCTCTCATGCGCTTGGAATAAAACAGCTCAGTGATAGTAAATTGGTGAGGTGCATACTGTGCCATATGAAACTGGCTGTATTTTAAAAAGCTAACCATGCTTTCTGTATGGATAGGATATCTGACAGCACCATGTCAATGGAATACATTTCCAATTCTATATAACTATATATCTTTAAAAAACAAAATCTAAGTACTGCACCAAATGTCCGTGATTTTTTCAGATTCTTTCAGAGAAATGCTCGACAAGTAGACGTTGTTTAGACTGAATGACTACATGCTTAAAAATGACATTGTCATCCTTCAAATCTAATTCCCTCAACAATAAGCATCAGGGACAGTGGATCAATGACATATCCCAGATAATCAAATTTCCAAATAAGTGATTTTAGAAAGTCAGCCTGTATGCATTGCCTTTATAGACTAGTGGCAAAGTTAAGTCTTGAAACTAGTGTGTATCTGGAGGAAATTGGGTTACTGGTTGGGGGGAGGGTAAACCCGTGCTCAAGCAGCAACCACAATCATTGTCAGAGTGAGGCATAAACTAACCCTAAATTAAGCTGTGCTCGACCCTCTGGTAGCTTGGCACAGAGCAGTCAGGCTTACCGTAGAGGCAATGTGTGAAGCATGTGTGCAACACTTCCAAACAGTAATAAAGTGAAAATACCACACAAAAACGATACCACACCAGGTTAGAAAACTAGAATTTTCTTTAATAAATAAACCAAGACCAAAATGACAAAAATCTAATCAGTAGAATCAGAGATATGCAATCTTAAAGATTTAAGGGAAAAGTATGCAAAAAAGCAAAAAGCTGCAACAGTGATTATCTGGTCGCGCCGTTCAGGGACAAAGTCACAAGTTCAGGCTGAATGTGATGGAGCTTGGGATGGATACAGGTATCAAGTGAGGCCCGCCGAACAAAGTACCCTAAATACTGGTTTGCGTGTGTTTTGATATTCCGAGAAGCATTGAGCAGCAACTGTTCAAAGGAAGCTGTGGGGCTGTGATGCAAAGTCATGTGTTGAAGCTGCGTTGCACACCAGCGGTTCTAAAGAAGCTGCGGGCTTCATTATCGAAGGGGCTTACGATGCGATGGCCTGCATCGAGGATGTGCTGCGCAGCGGCAGTTATGAGAAGACTGCAGGCTGCGATGTGAGGTCAGGCAACAGGGATGTGTTGCACTGCGGAGGTTCCGAAGCAGAAATGTGAGGAGATGCATCAAGCTGCGTCCCAACAGGCCATACATGGCCTAACAGGAGCACCTTCAGGCCCACTTCTAAGAATAGAGGACCTGGGTGGCACTACTTGGTGGGGTAGGACTGACTGCAGACAGAATCCAGGTGCTGGGTTCAAGGTGGTTGGAGCTTTTTCTGTCTCTGTGGATTTGATCAGGACACCAGCCAACTAGCCCCTGTAGTCTCTCTGGTGGGCCTGAGTTCAAGATGCAGGTCCAGTCTTTCTCACTCAGGCAGCAGGGCAGCAGGGCAGCAGGGCAGCAGGGCAGCAGAGCAGCAGTTCTTCCTTCTTGCAGAGCAGCACAGCAGTCCTTCTGAGCCTTACACAGGTCCAGAAGGGTACTGAAGAGTTGGATCTGAGGGTCCATTGTTAATGCCTGGTGCCCACTTTGAAGTGGGAGAAGTTTCTAGAAGCTTTCATCCAAGAGGTTCTTTGAATTTCTTGCCACCTTGTCCTGGACACAATAGATCAGTGTCAAACCCTTTGTGAGTGCGCGCAGTCAGAGTGATGTGAAAGTGTGGCAGGTGGCAGCTCCTCCCTCTCATCAAATCAGAAATGGCCCACCCTGCCAACACCTATTCCCCTTTGTTTCACGATGTGGGGGCGATAAACAAAGTCAAACCAAAAATAGGAGTTTATTTTCCTGACAGAAAAGATGAGAGAGTCTAGGTCGTGAACAGAAGGTAAGGCACAGTCAACAAGACTGTTTCTTGGTGCCCTCGCATATCCTGAGGGATGTCATGTTTCATCATCGGGAAGTTGCTCCTCATTGGGCCGAAGCTGCAGTGCCCTACTGGTCCCCGGAAGGGTCACTTTAGCAGAGACCTTTTCACTTTTTATGCCATTTGATGCGTGTGAGGGATGTCCTAGTGGGGTGGTTGTGAAGTGTTAGTGATAAAGTGAGTTACAACTGACTAGAGGATTTCACTAAAGCCTTTAGTATATAGATCCTGTCAAGCTAGAAAACCTGATAGGTTGGTGCCACTGGAGGGGCTGCAGTGTGCCTTTATAGCTTAGGTTTTCCTTATAAGGATCCACATGTTTCGTGCCCCTCTTGGTCAGAAAGCTCTGTGGTGCTTCTTCAGGACATTGTACAAGATTGAGATGCCTACCCCACACTTTATATGTGAGAGAGCAGTACTCTGAGGGGTGGTACCTACTTGTATAAAGGTTCAATAGGTTGTCCGACCTAGAAAGAAAGAGGGAGAGTACAAACAACAGTAATGACAGTGTTATAATGTTTTTGGCATAAGAGCTTGTTATTGATCAGAAGGTCCAGTGTCGTAGACTGGTATATTAGTCTAGGACTAAATTAGATGCCAGAAATGAAAAGACATAGTGATTCACAGAAATACATACAAATATACAATCACAACAGATATGCAAATCTCAGCAATTGGTTTTACATGTGCCGGTTTTGTTATAGCATTGTTTCATGATGTATGATTGAAATCAGTGGTAATCAGTAATAATTTTTTCAAACCAGGTGCATTGTCACAGATACAATCCAAAAAACCTCATGCCACCGTAAGCACTGATTAATATAGTAAGTACATTGAATAAATTAGGGCATGCTTCTGCTTAAAGTTCAATCGGTAGTTATGTACACCGTAATCTGTAAGGAAAAAGAGGCTGCCTTACCTAAATCGAGGTTTTATCATAACTCATAGGATGTAGCAGAAGTTCCGCACATTGGTGGGCTAGAGCGAAGAAGGAAAAGGGAAACAGAAGAATAAGGGAGATAAAGATTTGGTATGTCGCTCTCTATCCGATACGGACAGAGCTAGATAGCGGCTAACAGCCCGATCTTCGTCATGATAATAGGTGGAAAGACGGACTTCCAGTTTCAATTAGCAAGCTGCTCGCCGCTCCTACCCTTCACCTCCACTCCCCCATTTGGTTCTTGGGCGGCGGGAAGCATCGTATAAGTGGCTGTTAGTTTCACCGGCATCCAGCTGGTCTGCCAGAAGGTTCCCGGAAGTTAGCTCGTCCGCATGTCTAGTGGCCATTGTGGAGTGGTGAATTCCATATGGCTGTGGTATTCACCGATGGCCAGTGTAACGGATCTAAAACTTGGCAAAGTATCACATTAATTATTGTCACTCGTATGATGTGAGGCTTCACATGTTAATGAAAGATGTGTCCTGGCAATATGTAGTTAAATAAAAATCTCAAGAGCATGCGTGTGGATTTCATACATGAATAGCACAGTGAAATGCCCTATATGTCGGCGTTGGTGTAGAGGCTCATTAGGCATGTACTTAGTGGCTTATGTGTGCATCAAAAAAATATATAGATGCCTAGATGTGTTTGGTTTTGTCCACAGTTTTTAACTTGACTGTACAAAGGAATGATTGTCATTATAGTCATAGTCATACATTCTTATATAGCGCACAGTTCACTGCAAGGTCTCAAGGACACTTATCTCCTGAGGCGGAAGCCGGGAGAACGCTCGTTATTACTTTAAAAAAATTGACTGTGATACTGTGATTTTACTCACTTAATTTCTTCTCCCTGGGCACTTATTCCTTTGTTATCACGCACTGGGCATCCCCGCGCAGCGGATGTTAGCGCTGCCGCGGGTTACAATCTTCTTGCCGCCATTACTCGAGAGCCCTCAGGCCACGCCCCCCCGCCGAAGGTATTTAAGATGCGCTGATTACAAGCGCGAGTCAGAGGACACTTATCTCCTGAGGCGGAAGCCGGGAGAACGCTCGTTATTACTTTTTAAAAAATTGACTGTGATACTGTGATTTTACTCACTTAATTTCTTCTCCCTGGGCACTTATTCCTTTGTTATCACGCACTGGGCATCCCCGCGCAGCGGATCTTAGCGCTGCCGCGGGTTACAATCTTCTTGCCGCCATTACCCGAGAGCCCTCAGGCCACGCCCACTACCGTCAGGCCACGCCCCCCCACCGAAGGTATTTAAGACGCGCTGATTACAAGCGCGAGTCAGAGGACACTTATCTCCTGAGGCGGAAGCCGGGAGAACGCTCGTTATTACTTTTAAAAAATTGACTGTGATACTGTGATTTTACTCACTTAATTTCTTCTCCCTGGGCACTTATTCCTTTGTTATTGCGCATTTGGCATTTCCGGTCAGCGGATCTGAGCGCTGATAGGGTTACAATCTTCTTGCCGCCATTCCCGAGATCCCTCAGGCCACGCCCACTACCGTCAGGCCACGCCCCCCGCCGAAGGTATTTAAGACGCGCTGATTACAAGCGCGAGTCAGAGGACACTTATCTCCTGAGGTGGAAGCCGGGAGAACGCTCGTTATTACTTTTTAAAAAATTGACTGTGATACTGTGATTTTACTCACTTAATTTCTTCCCCCTGGGCACTTATTCCTGTGTTATCACGCACTGGGCATCCCCGAGCAGCGGATCTTAGCGCTTCCGCGGGTTACAATCTTCTTGCCGCCATTACCCGAGAGCCCTTAGGCCACGCCCACTACCGTCAGGCCACGCCCCCCCCCAAGCCCCCCTCTCCTATAAACTATGTGCATTTCCCGGACGCGCAGCAGACGAGCGCAGCCGGCGCGCCGTCAGCACGCTGAAGGCGCGCCTAAGGCAAGCCTGTCTGCGCCCGTCCGCGCCGGGACCAGGCCCAGGGCCATGCCCCCTGTCTAGAACCGTACTGATAGAAGAAAGTGGACTCATTCCAGCCAGGAGCTCCTATCACTAAGACCCTGCGTCACATGTACCCCGATTGAACTACATAAGGAAGGTAAAAATTGTCCATCTTGCTCACATGCTTTTGCTTTCTCAAAGATTAGAGCTCTCCATACGCCCCACAACCAACCTAAGATACCAATCTATAGAAACTCTACTATTAAAGCAGGTATAATTAATGTCAGGTCTATGGTCAAACACAATGTCCACACAGCAGAGTTAATTGAAAGCCAAAATATCGATCTCCTATTTGTCACTGAAACGTGGGCAGACAAAGTATCTGACGCCGATCTGACCCTTGCGATTCCCAAGGGCTTCTCCATCTTTAGAGCCGACAGAAAAATGAAACGCGGGGGAGGATTAGCAATCATAGCTAAAGAGGAATTCAAGATCAAAAGTTCAGATAAAGGAAGCAACCCGGATTGTGAAACATTGACCTTTCAAATTAAGATTACGAACAATTATACGTTTAATGGCTTACTGATCTATAGACCACCTAATGCTAAGACGCCTTTAATTGAGCTTTTAAGTCCATTTCTAGATTCAAGCGTGAAAAGCCTTGACTATACAATTTTAGGGGACTTTAATATACACTTGGAGAAAATTTCCGATCCCAAGGTAATTTCACTTAAAGATGAAATGCAAATTTTGATTTAGAACAAAAAGTACACTTAGATACACATTGGCGCTGGCCATACCTTAGATGGCATCTTCACATCATGTCAGAACCTAAATAAAATTGATACGCTCATGATCCCCCCGCCCCCCCCCCCCACCATCTATTTGGAATGTGTATTCCACCAGTTCTGTGCCCTGAAGAAGGTGGTGGCTTCCTTGAACCCGACACCAAAACACGCATCGGCACACCTCATGACAGGAGCTACTTAGTGGTGCATTTACCGAACAAGAAGGATCTGATCCACTTTAAAAGCTTTAACTTACTTTTTGTCCATAAGCATATGATCAAAATGTTAGTCAATTAAAGAAAATGTACATGTAAATGTTTTGTAATCAATATAGCATATATAGACATATAATGCAGTGCGTCTGTTAAAAACAACTCCTTTATTATTGTTCAACATTGTACTTTACCATATTTTTTGTCTTTGACACCACCACTAGCTTGTGTTGTGGTTCCTGTCGTCAACCACCATTTTTACTGGTTTGTTTTCGGAATTTATGGTTGATGTCTGGGCATGCCTGAAGTATTATTGATCCAATGAGAGAGTTGTGTTGTGGAATTTGATGTCTTTGTTGTTTTTTAATGTTCTTGTCCTGATCCACTTCGGAGGGGGTACATTTTTGTGTTGCACTATTGTTCATGTGTTCTCATTCTGGAAAAGACTATACCTGTTAACTCAAATTGATTTGTTCTATGATATATTTAAAATAATTTAACATAACCGAAAATATGTATATTTTATCTCCTTTAATAAAACATATTTTGATAAAGTATCTTTCATATCCTGTCAACTACGTATTATTTGGGTTTTGCGGCAAATCTCTTGTGCTTTCGCCCCATTTTGGGATATTTCCTTGTTATTTGTTTAATCAGAGATGCAACGCGCTCACTTTATATCTTAGGCAGGTGACATATATACCCTTCACGTGAAGGGTTTGATATATTGTGTGATTGGCCTTGTTGTCATTCCTATGTATTACAATTTGCATGGGCATGTAATTAAGAAAATGCAGTTCGTGGTGTTGCAATTTGTGTGCTCTTTCTGTGTCCATGTAAATTCGCCCAACTTCAATGTTTTGGACTGTTAGGTAGAGGAGCAGTATAGTTTCCACATGGATAGTGTCCATTTACAGGCATTAGGTTCCATAATGTCAAAACAGCACAATGGTTCAGCACCCCACACAATGTACAAATGACAGTCAAAACAGTAATCCGGAAGAAAACAATTCAGTAGGACTTAAAGTTTTCTCCGTGGGACTTCTTCAGGGCTACAACAAAAAGATATACAAAATACATATATTATACAAATGGCTATTTACAATAAAAACACGAATTTGTGATACATTTTGATTATAATGAAACAATTACATATCACTACATCATTTGACATAAATGTCCTACTGAGAAGGTTTAATCCTAAACCTATGTTGCTCATTGAGGAGTGAGAGAAACAAACTCTAAAGCACACAACTAAATGTTTTATTTTTTACATTTTTTACACAGAAGTTTATTGGTTGTTAACAATTTGCGGTCATCATGGGAGGAAGGAAGAATCATTTCATTTTTTAAATAAAGTGTCAGCTTTACTACAGAATAAGGTGAAAAGAGGGGAGAATCATTTAATTTATTTGTATAATATATGTATTTTGTATATCTGTTTGTTGTAGCCCTGAAGAAGTCCGTCGGACGAAACGCGTTGGCTACGTTTTTTTACTTGAAGACTTTCAATAAAAGCTACTGAATTGTTTTCTTCCGGATTACTGTTTTGACTGTCATTTGTACATTGTGTGGGGTGCTGAACCATTGTGCTGTTTTGGAATTATGTTGGGAATCTAGGGGTATATGACTTCAGGTTCTTAGCACTCACAACAAATGTATTATACCACAATATATTGGATAAAGTGCAGCTTTCTTGGCCCGATACCCCTGTTCTAGTGTTTTGTAAGGTTCCATAATGTGTTTTGTGGTGCCACCTACTTTATTTGTGATCTTGTGTGCACCAGGGCCGGACTGGCCGTAGCGGGCACGGGGTAATCCTCCCTGTGCGCCGCACGCATGGTGGGCCGGTTTGGGGTCCCTGAGGGCAGTTTTTGTTATAGGGCCGTTTTTGCAGCATAGCTGCAAAATCGGCTCAGTAACAAAATCGCCCGAAAACGGGCCCTTGCAAAGAGCTCGCCGGCACCCACAAACCCCTTGGAGGGGTGGGGGTATTCCTGCCTAGCACTTTGCCAGGGACAGTTTTGGTTACCAGTCCGGCCCTGGTGTGCACCAAATAATCTTCAGATTCTGTGTTCTTTTAAATGCAAAGCGGCGCGCTCCAAGTCCATACCACCTGTATTGAGGATATTCTCCAATGTTTCATGACTTTGTTTTTGATCTTGTTTGATTGAGGAGTAAATGTGGTCAAAAATGTCATAATGTCTTCAATTGGCCATGTCGTATTGTCCAAAATGGCCTCCCGATTGTTATTGCGTGCTCTCTTTTCAGCCTGTCTGTTCACTTTTTTTGGTTACTCCTTTCTAGTAAGTTCGTGCTGAGGGCTTCTGCTTGTGTGTCATATTCGCCAAGTGTGCTGCAATTCCTCCGGAGGCGTAGGTACTGCCCATAAAACAGGTTCTGGCAGAGGGCTTTTGAGAGGTGACTATCAAAGGATAGTGGACTATTGCAGTCAGTGTCCCTTTTATGGTTGCTTGTGTGTATCTGACCTTGATTGATCGAAATTAAAAGATCTAACAAGCATTTATAATGCAACTGTCTCGCCTTTGCAAAAGTTAGAGCTATTGGCATTGTAATTGACAACATTTTTATTTATGTGTTGATTTTGAAAATAGATAAATAAATGACATTGTCATTTACAATGCCAATAGCTTAATCTCTCGCAAATGCGAGATCTATTGCATTTGCACCCACACAGAACTACACACAGAGGCACATGTAAATGTAAATGTAAATGTACAGGAATTTATATAGCGCAAATGACCGAGCGGTTTCTTAGCGCTTGCTTAGGGAACCGGTCCTGGTATTCCCCTGTGAGATAACCCCGGCAGGGTATCCGCAAGATGAAAGCCAGGCATCCCGCCGGGAGGGGCCGTTGTGGAGATTAGGCAAGCTATTGCCCAGAGTCGCAGAGTGTGAACCCGTGAGTCGAGTAGGCACCGGAGCAAGAATTGTCGAGTCCATGGACATTTTAGGACTCAAGACCCTGCCTAGCCGGGAAATGAACCCTGGTCCCGGGCTGACCTCTGCTTCCAGGTCTGCCTCCTCTAACCAGTGAGCCACACTTCTCCACTGCACCCACACCGAGCCCCACACCCACACACACACACACACAGAGCCCCACACACACACCCACACACAGAGCCCCACACACACACCCACACACACCCCCCCACACATACAACTCTCTCTGCACAAATATGCAGATATAAAGGTGTATATGTAATGTACATATACATATATAGAGAGAGTTTAAGCGTAATAATTTTCGTGAAAATACTGAATATATTCCATTTGCATGAAACCCTTTTTGACAAGGAGCTCTCACTCTTGCTCTAGTCTGGAAAGTAAAACTTCCCTTCTTCCAATTACTCTTAATTCCGAAGGGTGAGCTTTGCACGTGGAAGCCATTGGCTCCATATCTCACGCCTATGGGTGCAGATATTTTATTAAGTCAGTTAAAAGTTGTTTTGTGCACGAGCTCCACCCACCCAGGTTGAAGAGCGCTGCGCAGGGCATCTTAAGGCTGAATTCAAGTACATGTTGGCTTAAGCAATTTGCCTACTCGATATTATCCAAAGAGAGTTTACAGTTGCAAGGCCCTCATACTTGTACACACTAATAATACGCATAAATCATGTTTCCAAGCATAATTAACAATAACTAGGAAGGGTAATATGGTGAATATATGCAGAGAAAAGAAAAGTCGTCCGCCAGTAGATTTGCCCTTTTCTCTTTGCTCTCAGTTTCACTTAGGAATTCATTTCAACACAAATAAAACTGCGTTAAACAAATTTGCCCAGGATCACACATTTTGATATAGGCCTAGTCGGGATTGCATCCTATTTGCACAGACACTTTATCATGAGCCCATAGTCTCTTGCCCCAGAGCTGCTGAAAGTTGCCATCCACTCACCTTCTCGACAACCTGCCCCTGCTGCACCTTGGCGCTTCCCAGCGAAAGGCCAGCAAGTGTTAATGATACAACTCTGTCGCCCTCCTCGTTCAGATGTGTTGAAGAGGGGGGTGATGCGTGTCTTTTTATCCAAGCTTCCCTTGGCTCAGAAACCTCTCCTGCCAGCGCCCCCATTTCCAGTAGCCAATCAGAAGCCCTCAATATCACCCCTTCTCACCCACCCACCCGTACCCTCTGTACTGCACCTGCTGTTGCAAAGGCCACTTTGCTGTTGTTGTTTACGGTGCACACTAACTGCTGTCCTCTGGGGAATGCAAAACCGCCATGACAACAACAAGCTGCTGCCTGTTTTAGCGACTCCAACACAACAAGTTATCATAGGGTAACCTCAGACCACAGGGCTCCCCGCTCCCGCCCTTCTCGCGCTCCCCAACTCCTCGCTTGTAGCAAACCTGCGGCTTGCTTACTCCTAACCATATGATGAAGAATGTATTTCTGAACCTGCTCCTTCACGTCCTGCAGCTTAGCAGCTAATACGCACGTGGCATGGTACTCATCTTATTGGCTTTGCGCGGATGAAAGTTGGAGCTGAACTCCCTAGTACTCAAGCCGGTGAACAGCGCACTGAAACAGAATTCTGCATTAGGCGCCTTTGCACGACGGTCTGTGTTATGCCATACGACGCTGTCTGGTTGGATGTTAAAACGTGATTGAGGTAGAGAGAATGGAGGTTGAAATGAGGATCTTTCAAAAAAGAGAGTTTCCCAGAAAACCAGAAAGGACTGGGTATCGAACAGTATCAAAGGAAATTCCTTTCTGTGTTATTAGCTTTCAATATGTAGCCAACGGTACACAGACAAAATATCGATTTTTAAATATCGATATACAAAAATATCGAAGTTTAAATATCGATGGGACAAAATATCGAAGGTAAGTAATATCGACAGTCTTAATATCGATATTGGTATGATATCAGTAATATCGAAGTTGTAAATATCGATGTCAATAATATCGAAATTAATAACTTCGATGTTACTAATATCAATTTTTAAATAAATTTAGTGTATATTATATTGTATTTATTATGTTTTATTATTTATTTTTAATGTAATTTAATTAAATATTGTCTTTTACTACTGTAGCGGGTTGTGGGTTTATAGGGGAATAGGGTGGGAAGTAATTTGATTATGTTAAATTAATTATTAATTAGTAGGAATTATTAATTAATTAATTGAGAAATAATTTTTATTTATTTTTAATTAATTGATTAATTGATAAATATGTTCTGTAGCGGGTTATGGGTTTATAGGGGAATAGGGTGGGAAGTAATTTAGTAATAATTAATTAATTGATATATGTTTGTACATATTTTAATTAATAATTCATTGGTAATTAATTTCTATTAATTCGTTAATTAATTAATATAATTTTTTACATATTTATAATGATTAATTAGTTGGTAATTAATTAATATTAATTATTTAATTACATTAATTATAGTAATTTTTTTAGATATAATTTATTGTTATTCTTAATTAATTAATTGGGAAAAATATTATTAATTATTAAATTAAATAATTACAGCAAATGTGCTAATATATTTACTTTATTGTTATTGTTAATTACTAACTAATTGGTAATTAAATAATATTAATTATTTTTGGGTAAAGGAGTATTTTTAGGGTTCAGGGTCAGTTTTCAGTTTTTGCGTAAAGGGGTATTTTTAGGGTTCAGGGTCAGTTTTCAGTTTTTGGGTAAAGGGGTATTTTTAGGGTTCAGGGTCAGTTTTCAGTTCATGGGTAAAGGGGTATTTTTAGGGTTCAGGGTCAGTTTTTGGGTAAAGGGGTATTTTTAGGGTTCAGGGTCAGTTTTCAGTTTTTGGGTAAAGGGGTATTTTTAGGGTTCTGGGTCAGTTTTCAGTTTTTGGGTAAAGGGGTATTTTTAGGGTTCTGGGTCAGTTTTCAGTTCATGGGTAAAGGGGTATTTTTAGGGTTCAGGGTCAGTTTTCAGTTTTTGGGTAAAGGGGTATTTTTAGGGTTTAGGGTCAGTTTTCAGTTTTTGGGTAAAGGGGTATTTTTAGGGTTCAGGGTCAGTTTTCAGTTTTTGGGTAAAGGGGTATTTTTAGGGTTTAGGGTCAGTTTTAGGTTTTTGGGGTACAGGGATATTTTTAGGGTTCAGGGTCAGTTTTGGGTTTTTGGGGTACAGGCGTACATGGTAAAAACAAAAAAATATTACATTAAATCAAATAAATTACATGAAAAAAATTAAAATTACATTACATTATTAAGTGTTTTATTTATTTTAAATGTATATGTATTAGTTTTAATTTTGTTTTAATATTTTTATTTAATAGTTGTAAAATTATATGTATTTTAATATTATTTTTACATTATTATTAATATATTTAAAGAAATGATATTTTTGATTCCGATATTTTTGTACTACGATATTATTTTTTCGATATTTTTGTACTTACCTTAATGAAGATAGGATTCCGATATTTTTGCTTTCGATATTTTTGCTCCGATATTTTTGCATATCGATATTCTGTCTGTCGATATTATGTCAGACATTCGTAGCCAACAGTCCTACACACTAATTTTACTTTAGGAGTGTTCAAACTTGACCTTATTTCTGTGACCCCAAGGTCTACGCATTGATCTTAATTTACTTTTGATCAAATCTGACTCGGATAATTATATCTGCACAAATACTGGAATTTTTGTCTCTCAAAAATAGAATACTTTTTATTCATAAGATTAAAATCACAATCATCACATTTGTAACATTACATTTCATCAAAACATATGTTCATAATTAATCCTGCTCTAATATATACGATAATTCCTGTTCTAATTCTAATCAAAATTAAAACAAATGTCATACAAATTAAAATGTATACATTAATATGCTTTACTTCATAACAGTTAGTTGTAGGGAGTCCTTCGTCGACGCGTTTTGGTGTGTATATTCTATTTTTGAGAGACAATAATTCCAGTATTGATGCAGATATAATTATCCGAGTCAGATTTGATCAAAAGTAAAGTAAGATCAATGCAAAGACCTTGGTGTCACAAAAAAAAGGTCAAGTTTGAACACTACTAAAGTAAAATTAGTGTGTAGGACTGTTGGCCACATATTGAAAGCTAATAACACAGAAAGGAATTTCCTTTGATACGGTTGAAATGAGGAGCTAATCATGTCAGTCGGAGATGTAGCAGGAGGTGTAGTGTTTGAATGAATTTCTTAAGATACAACGATATCTCTGCGGGTATAGGCACGGGGAAATCTGAACGTACCGTGGTAGATTTCCAAATAGATTGGCGTATCCGAAAATTCAGTAGGGCTGGGACGGGGAATGTTAGTCGGTGCCTCTGGAAAGTTTTTCTAACTGGGGCCGAGTCAGTCACTTACTTGGCCTGTGCCCCAGAAAGGGTGTTGAAGCTGCGTCCAAGTCACTCACTGAAAGAGCCCGGCGCGTGTCAGGACGGTGCTTCTGAAACACCAGTGGGGCCAGAGACTACACAAGCAACCCGGCCCCTTCCTGCTAGAAGGAAAACCCGACACCACTGTCAGCGCACAATACGGTGTGCCCAGCGCGGCGCCTCATTTGTCTGGAATTTGATCCTGTCTGAGTACACAGGAGACAGCATATGGGCTTTGCAAAGAAGCTGTGTCCAGGAGGATTGCAGACATATGTGAAGGTGGCGGAGCCGAGAAGTCCCGAGCCTCGCCCCGGGCAAATGCGCAGGCGCAGCTCTTGTTTCTTGGTGCTGGCGGTGAACACGAGACCACCTAGGAACCCAGCCCCTGCCCCTTCGCCAAATGTGTGAGACAAAAACAGAATAGTACGCTGCCTAGTAAAATAAAACGAGGAGCCGAGCTCGGATCACAAGAGGCAGAGCTCGGATCTGGGGGCGGCAGAGTTCGGGGGGGGACAGCACCCCTCGGGGTGAGCAGGGCTTGCTCAGGGCGGTCGGTGACAGCAGAGCTCCAACCGGGGGCTCGAAAGAGGAGACGGCAACATAAATAGCGCAGCCCACTCCTGCAAAAGGGACAACGGTACGCGGAGACGACAGTAGCCAAAGGAACCAAGAACAAAGCTGAAAGAGGAGACGGCAACATAAATAGCGCAGCCCACTCCTGCAAAAGGGACAACGGTACACGGAGACGACAGTAGACAAAAGAAGCCACGAACAAAGCTACACAGAGACGACAGGAGACGGCAACAAAAGTAGAGCAGCCCACTCCTGCAAAAGACACAATGAAAATAACAAAAACATCCGAGAAATAAATAAATAAATAAATAAACGCCCACCGCCGCATGTCGTACGAAAAGAGGCGGAGAGCGAAAAAATCGCCGGAACGCCCACAAATCTGCTCCGGCAAGGACGGACAGAATTCTCTTCCAATGGCTAGCCTCCATTTATGGAGCTAGCCAATGGAAGAGCAGGCGGGACATAGCACCCGTACTGTTCTAACATAAGATTTCGCCTGCGTGAACGCTGCTGCGCAGCAGACGCCAGGCGAAACTTAATAAAAACGGATTTTCTTATCAGACATAGTTTTGCTGTAGCGTAGTAAAGGATCAAGGCATTTGATCCAGTCACCAAATGCTTGGCAACTGCTCTCATCTTCTCTTCAGAAAATGAGGATGGCATCTGAATAGCGCTTCCATGTGATGATGTTCGCCTGGAAGGGATTAGATGAAGAAAATATATGCTGGGATTCAAAATGGGCCATTTACAGACATGCCAAACTGGGTGCAAAAGTACTGCCATTGAAGTTCCTTGTATATGATGGTACCGTTGAGGGTTTTAAAAAAAAAGTCTTTTGTCCTCATTCGCCAATATCTATAACGTGCTGACCGTCTGTACATTACCCTTTCCCAATGGGCTAGGATGACGTGGGCTCTTCCCTCGGATTCTCTCGATGCCATCAGCCCAGAGCCGGGGGTTTTCAGTCAAAAAGGCACTTTCCATCGATTGGTTTGGGGAGGTTAGGTATCACTCCAGATTGATCAAAAGACCCCATGGACCCTCTCAATCAGGCCCGGACTGGCCATAGCGGGCACCCGGCAATCCCCCGGTGCGCCGCAAGGGTGGGGGCCGGTTTTGAGCCCCTGGGGGCCGATTTTGTTACAGGGCTGTTTTTGCAGCATAGCTGCAAAGTCGGCCCTGCAACAAAATCGGCCGAAAACCGGCCCTAGCAAAGCGCTCAGCGGCACCTCCAACCCCCCTCAGTGGGGAGGGGGGCCGGCCGAGCACTTTGCCAGGGCCGGTTTTGGTTCCCAGTCCGGCCCTGCTCTCAATGCTCCATAAGCCATGGGCATATCAAATTTGCTCCAAGGAGTGTCCAGTTGGCATAATCATAGGAGCATACAAAAAAATCCAGTCTCCACTGCAACAACAAGTCCCAGTATGAGATCTCTTTCCTGCTACATACTCTGGCCATGTCCGTTTTAGATGTTTCATACAAGGAAGTCAACCAGCCCGGATGATTGGGGGGGCGGCAGAATCTACCCAGTGTTTACATTTTTGTCTTCTTGCCAGTAGAATTGAGTAAAAAAAAAAAGGGTCTGGCTGGACCTAGTATCTGGGTATGTAAGCCAAAGATTATAAATTTTAGGTCAATTACAATTGTCACTCCCAGTATGCTCTCCAGTGTTTTTTGTATGTCTTCCCGTGATGTCTGGATGGAGGAGCAGTCTCTAAACATATGAAGTCCGAGGCCTCAACATTTTTTACAACTAACGTGTGAACCTTTACTAATTCTTAATAATCTAAGAGGGGGTAGGTATGCACGATGGGCCGTGAATAAGTGGTTCCTCCTCAACCATGCTGGTTTAACTATGTTGAAGAGGATTTTAAGAGATTCCTGCCATAGATGAACACACTGTTCATTAGGCTAAGTTTCACCCCACAGCTCATCGGCCAACTTGAATTCAGCAATCCTGCTGTTCTATGGCCCAATACTTCGTTTTTACCTGTTGGCCTTTCCACAAGCTGTTGCTCCAAACTAGTTCCTTCCCCTATTTTTTTGTTATCTTTTTTAAGCTGGGATTGTATCTAACTATGTAACTGAATGTTTTTGAATCTTGAAAGGTCACTGCCCACTTTCCTTTCTAGTTCTTCCCATAGGATAAGTGTTTTATTGCTGACTAAATCTCCCCATACTTTGATTCCAGCATCTCTAGGTGGAATAGCCAGCCTATCGCAAAGACATTCGGGGGAGCCTAGAGAATCCCAGAGTGGTGCCAGTTTGGAGAAATAACTAGGACCTGTCCCCTTCCTAATGATAACCATATCCTGGCAAACCCCTGCAGGATCTTAAGTTTGATTTTTTTAAAGAATTGTTGAACACTAAACTTGTACATAAACCCATCTGCTTGCAGCCCCGCCCCTTTGAGCATGGCCAGAAACATAGCCCCACTCCCTTTCTAACTTGACGTTTTCAATAACATACGAGAGTGAGTGAGTGAGTTGAAATGCCCAAGCACAGAATTGTAAATCAGGTCACACCAACCCCCCTTTTTTCCCTCCTACGTCTTAGTTTCTTCCATGGGATTCTGGTAGATCTATATACCCAGACAAAGGAATTGATTTCTCATTGGAATTTTCCTATGATATCTTTATCAAAATGGAGAGGTATTGTATTAAAAAGAAAAGTGACCTTGGGCACTATAGACATTTTGACTAAGTTAACTCTCCCCAGAATGGATAAGGGGAGGTGCACCCATGACTTCATTTGTTTGTGACAATCCCAAAGGGTTCGTGATAGATTGATGTCTGTCAGTTTAATAATGTCCTGGGTAATTGTGATCCCAAGATAACGCATGCTGCAGCTAGTCCGGAATGCAGGGTTCGGGATATTCCAAGTCATAGTTTCTGTCTTGCCAGTGTTTATCTCATAACCAGAGACCATACCAAACTCCTCCGCCAGTTTGATTACTACCGGGACAGTTCTGTCTGGGTCTGTTGACAGTATCAAAATATCGTCAACGTACAGGGCTACCCTTCTCTCCCAATCCCCATATCTAAAAGATTTGATATCAGGGTTGTTTCTTAATTTCTGTGCAAATGGGTCAATATACATACCGAACAACAACAAAGAGAGAGGGCAACCCTGTCGGGTTCCTCTAGTTATACTGAATGGCTTTGTGAGACAGCCATTCACCAGGAGCTTAGCCGATGGAGATTTATAATTCGACTGTATGGCCCGGAAGAATGTTACGCCCAGGTTGAATTTCTCCATGACTTCCAATAAGTAAATCCAATTTACCCTATCGAAAGCCTTGGTGGCCTCTAGAGTCAAGGCAGGAAGAGGTAGCGAGTGTACGGAGGCGATATCTATTGCACCGACCAGGTCATAAGTGAGGTCTGCTAACTGTCGCCCTTTCACAAACCCCTTTCGATCGGGGTGAAGAATGTCTCTGACCACCTCCCCAAATCTAGTAGCCAGAATAGTTGTATAGATTTTATAGTCAGCGTTCAGGAGCGATATAGGCCGATAAGACCCACAGCTGGAGGGACCTTTGCCCGGTTTTAGAATGCGGACTACAGTAGCACCATTCCACGTTGCCGGAGGGGAAATTCCATTCATAAAGATTTTATTAAATAGAAAAGTTATTGTTATTATTAAACTGTCTCCAAGTACACAATACAGTTCTAATGGAAGCCCATCCGGGCCGGCCGCCTTACCCCTTTTCCCACTTGCAATGCTTTCCTCACTTCTTCTTGTGTAATGGGTTGCCCTAAATCCAGTTGTTGTTTGGAGCTAATAGGAGTTAGAGCGATATTCTCCAGCCAAGACTTTGCCTTGGATTTATCGTCTGTGGAGGTCTCTTTTTATATCTCCTGAAAATAGTCCAGGAAAGCCTCTTCTATACCCGCATCTGAAAAAATGGGGGGTTCTCCATTACCCACTGAGATCTCCTTAATTTGGTTCCGGAGCTTGTCTGCCTTGATTTTCCAAGCTAATAGTTTACCAGCTCCTTCCCCATACTCAAAGTGGGCCATCTTGCTCCCTTCCCACCTACCCATAAGCCGCCCCTGGAGGACCAACTCCATTTGTTCCTTCAGTTTCCCACTAATTTCCCAATCTTCCTTCTGTCCGATTCCCTCTTGAGCATTTAGTTTTATTTCCCCTTCCTCATTTCTTCCTCCAAGCCCATGATCTCTTCTCTATATTTCTTACATCTATAGCTTGCCCTGTTGGTTATTGTACCCCTCAGAAAAGCCTTGAAAGTATCCCAAACTATAGAGATGTCGGTGTTTCCCAAGTTGGTCTCTAAAAATTGGTTTGGTTCCCAAGATAGGAAGCTCATCTCATTTTCCTCTAGTAGGGAGTACGATCAAAGAACCACCCTCTGACCTGTTGAGTACCTAGGCTCTGTAGCATCAATAAAATACTGGAGTGGTCTGACATATGAAATGGCAGATATATTATATCCTTTACTTTATCTCTAAGAGTATGGCTAATCAGTATGTAGTCAATTTGTGACTTGTGTTTGTACTTAAGATTACTAAACGATACACCCATCTGATGCCCTGGCCTTTCTCTCCAGATATCGCTAAGGCCCAATTGCATCATTATTGTCAGGAGGGATGTCCTTGATCTCGAAGGGGTGATTGCTCTGCATTTGGGGGATTTATCCAATTTGGGATCTAGAAAGATATTGAAGTCCCCTGTCCATGTCATCGGCTCGGGAAAGTCCAATAAGTGCAAGAAGATAGTTTGGAGGTTAGAGGGATTGTCGCAGTTCGGGCCATAGTAGCCGACTAATGTAAAAAGAACCTCTCTAACAGAGACTTTCATTATTAACCATCTGCCCCCTGGGTCCCTCTTATATTGTAAAATCTGTGCTTTAGCTGATTTTTTAAAAAGGATCCACACCCCCCTAATATTTGCAGTTTGATTGGTGCATGCGAAAGAATCCACCCACTTCTGTGATTTTAATATATCTTTCGTCCCTGCATCAAGAGGATGTCTCTCCTGGATAACCAAAACCTGGGCGGGGAAGTCTCTCAGATATTGTAGAATTTTCCTTCTGCACGACCCCACCCTCAAGCCATTTACGTTCCAGGACAATAACTGCAAGGAATTCATTTAGGGAAGTACTCCACCATCAAGGCCCTCCTTGGGGTAAAGCAACAGTTACACCTTAATTTTAGCCCATCAGTCATTCCTAGCCTAACTAAAACTCTCTGGTCAACATAACCAATGAAAATAAGACGAATGAGGTATTTTTATAATTTATCCCCCTGTGCTCCCATATACCCCACCCCACACCCCCTTGGAGAACCCAACCCCTATTTACTTCGACTAGTTGTTGTCCAGATGTGGCGCCCATAACCTCTTTCTCCTCTACCTATTTACCCCCATGTGTTACCCACCAAAGAGTTGAAAAAAGTAAAGATTGTGCCTTACGTCGTCACCCTTTTCCCCCTTTTATTAAAAGATTTTTTATTATTATTATTTATTTATTGACTTTTTTGCCTTTTCTCTTTCTCCCCTATTTCCTCCGTTGTGTATATGTGCATGTATAAATATTCTTTTTTTTTACTCTCTTTTCTTTCTCTTCCTCCCTTTTTTATTTTATGTTTCTTTCTTCCCTTCTCTCACAAACCGAAGGTAGTAACCCTCGCCTCGACCTTCAAAACATGATTTCGTGGTTGGTTTGCTTACAGGGGCCCTTTACCGATACTGTCCAGTAATTTATCTGCCTCCTGAATGGACCTGATGTTATGCATTTTATTATTATGCATTACCTTCAAAAAGGCAGGGAATTTAAGTTGCACCGTAGCACAGATCCTCCTAAAACTGTCCATTCTTCTCCCGAGCTCTCACTTTCTTTCTAGTGTGTCTCTTGAGAAGTCTGAACAAACTTGAAACGTGAAATCCTTGCTTTTTACTGTTTTCATTTTTAATGCCAAGTTCAGAATTTTCTCTTTCACAGCATAAGTTAGGAAGTTAATGAGAATTTTCCTCGGCTTGGTCTGATTTGGATTTAACCGGAAAGGGTCCCTGTGGATTCTCTATATATCTTTTGTCAAGGAATCTGCTGAATCATCGAGCGGGAGGGCTTCCTTTAGCAGATTTACCATGAAATGTCGGAGCCCTCTTTACCTTCTGGGATATTCAAAATGCGGAGGTTGTTCCTACGGGAATTATTTTCCAACGTTTCCATTCTTTCGCGCAACACGGCCTCGCCCTTTTGTAGCTTTTGGATTTTTACCTCTGCTGTCCCTAAGTTGGACTTTAACTCCTCGATTGAATACTCTAGGGATTCTGTTCTGGTGTTCAGGAGATCCACTTTCCTTTCTAAAATCTCGCATGAGGCCCTGATCTCCCCTTGATTGGCAGTTGATACAGCAAACCCTTGCTTAATATCTTCCTTTACGTTTATAAATAGGGCTTCCAATGGGGGAACATCCTTTACAACGCAGATGTTACCCCGTAGTGCAGTTACGACGCGTCTTTTACAACGCAAGTCGTAACCACGACTTGCACTGGAGGGCGCTCTAGGCTAAGGAATAGTAGATTTACTATTCCAATACCTTCCCTACTGTACGTAGGCTGGCGTTGAAATAGTAAATGTAACTATTCCTAAGTCTAGCACCCCTACAGCGCAAGTCGTGGTAACGACTTGCGTTTTAAAAGATGCGTTGTAAAGTACCGCGATGTAATACATCGCGTGGTAACAACGAACATTCCTTCCAATGAGAATGGAAGTAAAGAAGAAGGGGGCCCGATCTGCTCTAAACTTCCCAGACCTAAACCTGTTTCCAGCCCAGCTCTGTCCAAATTCTGACCCGCAGTAGCAGAAGTGGCAGCGTCAGTTTCAAGGGCGAGGGTAGTTACAATTTTACTAGTTGTGTCCGAGTCGGTGACAGAGAAAGTAGCCAACGTAGGTAGAGCTGAGTCCTCCCCTGATAAACCTGTAGATGGCATCTCAGCCTGCTCTGCCCCCTGCTTTGTAATAAGTAAGACATCTGGCTGGACCCTAAAAATGGACCTTACTGAGGGGGTGACCTTCACTATGTTGGATACAGCCTTACTCTTCCCTCTTTAATACTCTTGCCTTTAACTTGATAATTTTGAAAGGCTGAGTTATCACAGGGCAGGATGGTAGACTTGGATGTGCCAGGGATAATTGTGATGTTTTTGGCTCCCTCCCCTGCTTACTGATTACCGCACACTTCTCCCTTTTCCTTAAGTTGCCCTTTTTTCCTTCCAGACACCCTTCTGGCGAGTTTCTTACCTTGCCTCTCTTTTGGTTTAATGGTGGCTTTACCTCGTTTTCCTGGAAGCCCCCCACCGTCTTGGCCGTCTTCGTCTTCCTGACAATGTGGGGGCGATTGAAAACGCTGATCTGTCTGGGCGCCAGATTTTCCAAATGAGGGAGATACCACCAGACATTGGGACGCGATGATAGCACCTGTATGGGAGACTGTGGGGGAGGCTGGGGCTGTTGAAAGACTCCCGGCACAATCTTTGTTATCAGCTTCCACCCTCGCAGCTCCAAAAAAACGCCCAATGCTGGTGCTGCCGCTGTTGACCCAGAGGGGTCCGCGGGCCACCGCTCTGCGGCCGTGCCTCAACTCCAGGGTGGCAGTGCACCAGCGTGAGAGGCAGGGTGAGCGGGGGACGTCGGGGCACCAGGTCATCCGCCTCTGCTATAAACAACAAAATCGATGATTTTTCCTCCGTACGCCGAAAAAAGAAGAACAGGAGACCGGGAGATCACAAGGTGAGTAGTATAACCAGCGCAGTAGGAGGAGAGGAGTTACAGGCGCGCACGTCTGCTCTGCCGTGAGGCGCCATGTTCTCCATCGGTACCGTTGAGCTTTGTACATGAAAAAGGTGTGTTTTAAAGCTTCCATTATGAAATCCACTAGTGTCGAAGTTGGAAGTGCGGCTATTCTCAGAGAAGTGTCAATTACAAGTAAGTACATGTTCAATTTTTAAAGACACTGCACTCTGCCCTAAGGGCTATTAAGGACATACCCTTAGGATGATTTACATGTATTAAAAATCAAGGTTTAGGTCTGCCAAAAGGTCTATTTTGCCAGGTCGAAATGGCAGTTTAAATTGCACAAACAAGCTGCAATGGCAGGCCTAAGACATGTTAAAAAGGCTACTTTAGTAGGTGGCACAATGATTTCTGCAGGCCCACTAGTATTTAATTTACAGGTTCTAAGAACATGTAGCACCACTTTACTCGGAACATATAGGTATATTAAATGTACTAATTGGGTATAAGCCAATTCAATGTTTATAGGAGAGAGCACAAGTATTTTAGCACTGGTTAGCAGTGGTAAAGAGTACAGTGTCCTAGAGCAAGCAAAAACAGGAAGATGGAAGGCAAAAAGAGAGAGAAAACCAAGGTTGTCAGGACCAACAATAGTTTATATATTTTTAAACACACAGTGTAGCTCAGCTTTCATATAGACAGTTCTCAGACTATGGAGTCAACACATGGAGAGGTAGGTTTACTGAGGTTGAGTCTCAGAACCTCTTATATTTTCTGCCTGTAAATAGGATGCATGCATTCTTTCAGTAGGCCAATTCATCTCCCAGAGTCAGAGAGAGAAAAGATTATTCCATTTATAGGCTAGTGTTGTGGTACTTGTGAAATTACCCGAGAATGTATTGGAGAATTGTATAGAACATTTTTAATTGTTCTTAGAATAATCAGTGCAAAAGGTTGAGGGAATAAAGGATTGAAAATATTTAATTGATTATTTAATTGAACTCTCAACAGCACAAAAGTTGAACTAAATTAATGGAAAAAAAGACCTTTGCACTGCTTGAAAATGCTATGGCATTCTAACTTGTCAGTTATTCTGGAATTGATCTATTTGTTTGGGCTCTGAACCCCACCAAAAAGAAAAGGATACCCAAATTGTATCCATTTTCATTGAGATCCACTGCTGGTCCATAAACCCAGGCAATACAGTGACATGTGGTAGTATCAGCAGATTAATGTATTTCATAGGCATAAAACGCTTAACCTGTATCATGGTGAGGAAATTGGCTATTGGCTTTTCAGTGCCCCAAACTATGGTCTCTTGCCTTTGTCATGTGTGCAAACTCACTATGTGTGGTTTACTAATTACGGGTAAACCTTCAAATTATTTTGAGCCCTGGTGTGTTCTGCACATGCTGGTGACTTTCATTCAGAAGGTTGTTTTAGACCATGGTGGAATGCTAGCCTGCACAATCTGCTTCCTAAGCTGACCTCCCTAAAACCAGTTGTAATTGATGGATGGGGAGAAATCCGTGACTTTCTGAGAGTCATAGATTTCCTCCTGCTCTAGTGAAACCTGTGTATACCACACTTCCAATGTTGCAACTGGTCTCCAAGGCAACGGAGAAAGATGGAGAGGTCTATCTGGCCTGGAATCAGCAAATCATCTTGGACCAGTCCATACCAGTCTGATCAGTGATGCTTGTCCTCATAATCCAGGATAAATTGGACAACAAAAAGAAGCAGCACTTCTCGAGGACTGTAATATTTTGTATCACAATATTTATATGGTGCTTCATGCCCCTATTGAGGCCCCAAAGTAGTTCTGAGGTTTCAGCTAAAAAGCACCTTTGTTGCTCAGATTGTGTGGCCAATGTAGGAAACACTGAGTGTTATGTGTGGGATAGTACTGTGCTCCAATGTTTTCATAGCAAAGGTGTGATTATGCTAAGCATTAAGTGAAGCAGATAGTTTTAAGAGAGCTGTATTTTCAGACATGTAGCATCTTCTTGGTTCCTTGTGCTCGGTTCGTAGGTCTTGGGTATGTAGTCTGACAAACAGGACAAGTATTAGGTATCATGGTAGAGGTTCAGCGGAATGCTCCAAACACGTGCCTGGGACAATCTTGAAAGTGCGCTTATGGAGTGAGGCAGAAAAGTGTAAGATGGAGTCAAACTTGTAGATTTGCGCCATCATCCCTCCTCTCAACTATGTATGAATATGTGCGTTAGAACAGCAAAGATAATCTATTCTATAATCTGGAGCTACACCATTCAATTGGTCAGATTCCTTTAATTTAGCCATAAAACGGAGAGCTTAATAGCCTAGTCCTAAACCATTTACATTACTAATGTATTTCGCAGTGGCTGTTTCAGTTTCTCCCTCAGTTATTTCTTCCCTATTATGGCAGTAAATATGGGGTGAAAAAGTATTAGCGTATTTGTGCAGCATATTCAGCTTCAATTCCTGGGAAAGTAAGTTGGAAATTTGAAAATAGTTGTTGTGGCATGTGTATATCCAGCTATATCGTCGCCAATGAAACGGTAGAAAACGACACTTTTAAAAATATTGATCCACTTTTGTGATTATTAATACTGTAATCGCAAATACAACCATTGGAGAGAATCATAAAATAAAAGATCAAAAATCAGCGGTCTGCCAACATTCACAATAATGTTTTTCTGGCCAAGTCCTTATCTTAGTAAAAAGAAGCTTATTTACTCTTACTGCGAAACAAAATACCGCACAGTGCAAACAGCAATACAGTTACAGGGTTGGAATGTCATCTAGGAATCTCAGTGGAGGGCTACACCCCATATGCTAACTTCCACCAGCTCTAAGAGCTCTTATAATGTTGTACGAAGTACGGGCACAGGTCATGATAATGCACAGGTAACACCCACTCTGGATAGCCCCAAGTGCTAACGCATAGATCAGCTCAACAGTTCATGCTGCTGTGAGTTCACACTGGCAATGTCTACATTTTTAAATAGATTTGCTTTTCCGTGTTCATTCTTGCAGTCTTTTCACAGCTAGGTCTTATTTTACTAGCTAAGTGTCGTAGGAGACACTCAGTGCGTCATTATGACAGCATGTTTATTGACTATATCATTTAAAAGATTTTTATATCTGCACTGGTAAATTCATATCTGGCATTAGCAATAAGAGCAACTAGAAACCCTCAAGGCACTGCAGAGACAGTATTAAATCACTAATTAAAAACTGTTGCCCTTCTCTGACAGGATCACACTCCTGGTAGGCATTGTGATCTATAACACAGGCTGTGCAGCATATGATATTGTTCCCTGCTCCTATCTAGCTTACATCAGATGTTTCAGTGTTTAGAAGGTCTAAGGCAAACTGTAGGGAGTTATACCTCAAAACTCCTGCCTAAAATCTACTACTCTTGAGGGAGCGTGGCTTGGCACGTCAAGATGTCGGTCACACTTTAGGAGTGCTCTGGACCCCTCCGTCATCCGTGCCACGATCCGCCTCACACCGGGGAATTTCTTACCTACAGTGTTGCGCCTGGAACTCTCTGGCAGCCTGTCCCAATGTTTCCGAGTCCTTCTCGTCGACGATTGTCCTGGTTTTGCCGTCCAGTGGCTGATTGCCTCTGCCCCCCTGGACGGATCGCCTCTGGCCCCTGTTCTTTCCTGGGGCCCTCGTCTGCCCCCTGGCTGTTGCCGCGTGTGGAACCAAGTGAGCCCCGCCTGCTGGGGGTACCAACGCCCTACTGCTCCGGGGTCCTGGCGCTATTGGGGACCCTGGGACTCCTCATGTACTGTGGGCCCTGCTGGCTGTGGGTCTCGCTGAGGGACTGAAGCCTGTTTGGGAAGAGTTCTCAACGGTTCCTTTGGTAGATCGGCTGGGATTGTGGAGCCGGGGCCCATGCCTCATCCTTGGATGTACTGCACCCGTGGTGGACACGTGACGATGCCAGCTTGATTTTCGTCCGCCCTGTTGGACTTGGAGCAGGAGTGGCGACTGCAGGATCCCGCCGGCGGATGGTGAAAGATCTACGATGAGCTCCGGTGTCCGAAAGTGGAGGTAAGGAGTGGGGCGCTGAGGCGCCGGGGTTGGGTTGGAGGACTCAGCCGTCAGTCGGGCGGAAGGCGGGTGTCGGGGGCCCTAGTCGCTGCAGCTTCCTTTGATTGCCCTGTCTCCTCCCCTCTCCCACACTCCTGGCGCACTATCTACGTTCGGAGGCCGAGGTGATCTGACCGGGCTGAGCCGGAAGCTGCGCAGAGGTGTAAGCCAGGGGTCATCAAGCGCAACACCCTTGGACCTTCCACTTGTCAAACGTAAATTAGGCGGGTCCGGAGAGGTGCCCGCCTGAAACAAATTATATCTACATCAAAAATATTTTGTCAGTATTTATTAAAATTTAAAATGACATCAAACTTACTCTGGTCAACATCTATATACCTCAACAAATGACAAAGGGAAAAGACAAAGTCAATAAAACTCTTTAATGAATTTGAATCTATAAGTGATTCCAAAATAGGTATATTAATCGGATTTTTTCATTCAATTAAATCACAAGTTTTGATACCTTAGATAAACAATTTTTTATTCAGAAAGTGAAAAGTAATGCATTCAAAATAATCCAAAGTGGAAGATCTATTTACTCATCACTCTGAAATCTAGGCTATAGACAACTCAACAGACGACTTCCGAATGAGCAACCAGCATGTTACACATTTCATGCTGCAGGAAATAAAATAATTGATTATTCTTTCCTCCATATTGCTGATTTCCATAACTGCTCTGATTTTAAAATCATACAGAGACCAGAGTGACCATAACCCTCAATACATATTTTTAGGCTGGACAACTACTCCAATGTCATCATGGCATGTGCTCTAGTAATAAATAGAAGAATTATGTGGAATGGTGAATTTGATTCTCATTTAACCATAATGTGGGAGCAACCATATATCAGGAAGCACTAAATTTAACTACTTCTACTTTCTACTTCCAACCAGTCTAAAACTAGCATCCATAGCTGGGAAAATCTAATAAGCAATATCTCTTTTTCATCCTCTTCTGTAGGATCTACAAGAAAAAGGATGCACAGGACAAATACATCAATTCCCAGATAGTCACTGAAAGAAGATCACACCGGACAAAGTAAGAATCATTAAAAAAAAGAGCAACCACCAATGAAAGGAGAGCCATTAAATATACTATAGAATGAAAAGCCATAATATAAAATGTAAGAGATAATCAGCCGCCTGGTTAGAATTACAATTAGCAATAACTTATAACAAAATTCATAAATTGAGGACTATTGTGAGTTAAAGTCTGCAGTGATATAAACCAGCCTTTGAGTATAATATTCCATACACAATTTGGAAAGTCTTTATCAGCAACTAATATGGAGGAAACCCAAGTACTTTCCAGTATTTAACTTGTGAAAGTGGCCAAGAAAAATACTTAACGTCCGAATATAAAATTGAAATGATTATAAGAAGCAGCCAGGATCCCCATTCATCTGGACCAAATGGTATTGCTAGAAGTGTGATAAAAACGTCTACAAAAAACTGAAGCAGTATTCTATCTCCATTTTTCAATGCTACCATTCCCTATGGGCAGACCCTGACATCTTGGAAAGGTTCTGTTACACAGATTATATATAAAAATGTCCTAGAAACAGATCTAAGCACTTTATTGGTCGGAACTCATTTTAAGACATAGATGTCCAGATTTATGCTGAATATCTTTTTTGAACAGTGGGCAGGTACAAATGAAATAATTCCTGCAAACCAGACAGGTTTTCGACCAAATTGCTCAACCATGGATAATAGTTTTTTACTCTCTATCCTATTTCACTATCCAATTGAAACCAAAAGATTTATATTATTTGTCTGCTTCGTCGACTGCTCAATTGTGTTTTGTCAAGGTAGTCTGAAATATATTCTGGACAAAATTTCTGGTATGGGGAACTGGCTGGGTGCTATTACGTCTACTAATTGAGCTTCATACAGAAACATGGGTTCAAGCCAAACTGACCAATGGAAATGACCTTAACCCCAAACTCTATGCCATTAAAAGCCTTAAGTGAGGTTGCAATCTAGCCACTCTACGTTTTTCAGCATATATCTCTGACCTCAATCAAATACTAAATCAAAGTGACGGAAACCATCCAAAAGTTGGACAATGCTGAATTTTGCACCTACTCTATGCTCATGACCTTCTTCTACTATTATCAGCTACATCAAAGGGGTTATAAACACAATTATACAGCTTGCACAAATATAATTAGCTAAATGGCTTGAAGTACATTTTAACAAAACAAATCTGATATCATTTGGGAGTACCTAGCTCATCAATGTTACAGTCAATTAGGTTAGAGCTAGATGTGACTTCGTGGGATGTCAAGGTACAAGTAGGGTTATTAAGGTTCTGGAAACAGCTGGGAACAGGAGAAGAGATGAAAGTGTCACAATGGTGTATGGAGGAGATTCAGAAGAGCAAACTCAGGTGGGTGAATGAAATAAGAAAGAAACTGTACTACATCTGTGATAATTTAAAAGTGGAAATGGACTCGCAGTCCCTGTATATTGCAGAGTCAAAGAGTGAGCTTAAACTCCTAGGGAAGGAATTGTCCAAAACAAACGATATAGAGTATCTGTTAAAAAACCCTTGATAAATGTGCAACCCTTGATAAATAGCTAGAGGAAAGAAAATTGGTATCCCTACTTAGACACCCTGCCAAATCTGGGGTTTAGGATGGAACTTTTAAGGGTGAGAATTGGGATTAACCCAGCTCGGTCAAATGACAAAATAAAAAAAGGAATTGTTGGGTCCAGAGGGTAGATGCACATGCAGGATTGGTATGAAATGTAATTGTTTGCATATATTAATAGACTGTCAAAAATTAGTAGTCCAGCAAAAACAGTTTTTACGACCAATATTTGTATAATATAGCATTGGGTCCCGTCTGCAAGCAATTGAGCTCCTCTCAGATATGTATCACCTTGATATCGCCATTGCGGTGGCAAAGTTCATCCAGGCAGTTAAAAAGTTGTTCATGGAATAGGAAATGGAGGATCAGTTCGAGTAACGAGGAATAGAGAATTAAGTTTTATTCTTTTAATATTTTAAAACAGGTTTTAGTGAAGCCGATCTACCCTGAGGATGTGGGAATGTATTTTATGGCTGCATGAATTTGTTTTTAATATAACTATGATGGAGGATATGGAACTTCATAGTACTTATGCAAATTGTTGGAACCTGGGATGACAGGTCACCTAGGGTAGCCTGGCCTAGGGTAGGACACAATTACTAGAGGCACAAGTGTGAAGGTTGCAAATCACCCAGCAGTAATTCCACGCAATAACACATAAAAATGACACTACACCAATGTTAGAAAAATACGTGCTTGTTTCTAAAAATAATATACTCTACTAATATCTTTGGAACTCACAACTCAGTACATATAGTTGTCATGAGAGTTAGCATTAGCACTTTCAGAAGTATCAACTTTCCCATTAATCAGCATCAACAGTACATTTCAATTAGTCAGGAATATTAAAGATTTTCTCAGGTTCACAGTACAATCCCCTCACTTCTCTAGTTCCCGATACAGAATTACACTCCCCAACCTGGATTATTGGACTCCCCAACAACTCCACTCCTTCAGAAGTCAAGCTGCCACAAATTGTCAAGTACCAGAGGCTAGAAGAGAATGTCACAGCAGACTAAATAAGCCTCAGACTCCTTCTGCCCCTCCTGTATAACTTAAGTTCCCTGAGACTGTAGACTTGGCAGATGTGCAGTTATAACAGTATTTCTACCCCTTTCCCAGCGCAGGAATCAATCAGCGCTGCACCACCTCAGTTAGCAGGGAGTGGGATGATCCAGGTCACAGTTAGCTCTCCAAAGCCACCCCCTTGGGGTTCCCCGCTTACTTGGTAGCGCGCTGGGGGGTGTGCTCCGCTGCAACACCCCTGCCTCGCTTTCTGGACACTCACAGCAGTGATCAGGCCTCCCCGCTCCCTCACAGAGGAGCGGAGGCCTTCTCGAAGGTTTACCGGCACTTTTCCGGACTCACGGCAGTGATCAGGCCTCCCCGCTCCCTCTCAGAGGAGCGGAGGCCTTCTCGCAGGTTTACCGGCACGTTACCGGCGCCGGCTGCTCAGCGGACCGCTCCTACCCTTGGCGCCTTTCCTCAGTTCCGGCCGGCGGTTCCTTCGCGGAGGCGCCAATGCGCATGCGCCTGAGTTAGGCGTCTCGGACTCAGCGTCTCCGCCGGCGTCCTCTCACGGAGTAGCGTCTCTGCAGCGGGCCTGCTCGAACCTAGAACCCCTCCTGCGTTAACCACCCGGCTCAGCTGGGATCATGCGCGGTAGCGCTAGGAGATTAGTCAGGCTGCTAACTCTTTCCTCTCCTTGGAAGGCGCTGACACGGAGCGCGATCGGTGCCCCAGGGGTCCCGCTCCCAATTTAACGAAGAGAACTAGATCCTAGCCCCTCACTTTTCCACCTAACAGGCTGAGAGGCTTGCCACACGCAACAGGACCAGTCAATAGTAAGGAAATCTCAAAGTTATTTAGAGGAGGTGCTTCATTTTCACACTCGAGAGAGGAGGGGGGTAAAAGGGGGGCTCCTTCAGAATAGAGCCACAGAGCTCTTCTTCAGCACTAATCCCCTATCCCTCCTTACTGGACAGACTTAGGGGCACAGGGGATCTCTTAGTTCAGCTCCCAGTGCAGGGTCCTTCTCAGCTCCACAGACTACTGGAATTAACCCCCTCACCTAACTGTCCAGGGTCAGCAGGATGAACTAACTTGGCTAGGACAACAGGAATGGGAGGTGGAAAAGCCTTGTCAGAGCGCTACCCTTGTAGAGCAATCCACCCTTCAGGATCCTACCCCTACCAGTCCTCAGCCTTCACTCTAGCTGCTCCTCACTGACAGACAAAATGGCTGTCCAGCATTCCGCCTTTTATAGGCTGACCCTCAGAGGTCCAGAAGGGACCAGAAGGTTCTGGAATGCCCAATACTACTCTATGGGACAGGTTCTGGGTTTGGCAGTTAGGGCAGTTGGTAGCCACCATTTTGTGATTCCAACTTTATTCCTGTCAGAACAGGCCTCTAGGCCTGAGGTGAAAGACTATGAGGGGGGAAAAGAACACCTATCCCCTTGACCAACACCTAGAAAAAGTTAGTGGACACAAAAATTAATAAAGGTATGAGGGGCAAAAAGGGGACAAAATAAATAATGAATTGGAGGGACTACGCAAAAAGCCAGACAGGTCTAACACAAATGATATACGGTTTTTAGTAATTATTTTAAGAATTTTAAAATAAATGTGTATTCTTTGTGGTTTAAAGATCAATGATCTAAATAAACTTAAATTTTGACTTTGACTCATTTGGGAGTACCAACACAAACCATGCCTGGATGTAGGGATGATAATAAAAAAATCAAGCTTTACAATGCCGCCCAACAAATGTAGATGCGGGTGGACCTTATGTTTAATCATGGTGGGGACTACTTTGTCTCTGCAAAGATTAAATCCCTCTGACAGCCCTGCTGAGCAAGGGCCATTGAAGGCGGACATCTAATTCTACCCATCTAATTCAAAACGGCGGAATTAGAGGTCAGTTTTCACTATCCGTGTCTGTCAGGAAAACCCTTGTGGTAAGGGGTAGTGAAAACTGCTAAATGCTCCCTTTACCATTTTAGAGGACTCCCATGGTGATAGGGGCATTTTTTTCTTTTCAAAAAGAAAATCCCACTTCAGGATTTTCTTTTTTAAATAAAAAAGAAAGCAGTTTGATGCAGGACTCTGTGTGAATTTGACAGAGCCCTGCACATAACTCTAAGCAGCATTGACAGGAACCCCCTTGATGACTATTCCAACCAATGCTTTAGAAATGACCGTCAGCTTGGTAGTCATTTCTGAATTTGACAGCCAGAGTAGTCTTGGTCTGTTGGTCGTCAAATCCTATGCCAGGCCAGCAGAGATAACTCCATCTGCCAAATTATAAATTGAAATCACAGAAAGGTGTCGAGGGAGGTTTATTTTAAATATTCGCGATAAACCTGAGACCACTAATTCTGAGGTTTTTGAGCATTTACTCAGCTTAGTTTTGATACTTAAAAAAGACATTCATAAATCAATTGGACATATCTTTTAAATGGAAACACCACATTAGTAAATCACACAATTGTAACACATTTGTATGCATGATTTAGAACCATTTCTTTTGTGAGACAATATATAGATACATAATACGAAAACGTTATTTGGGACAAAAATATATATAGCAAACCAATGATCACAAGACAAACATCGATAAATCATGTGTGCCAGCCTGAAATTAAACCAGTCCTGCATTTGCACTGAAAACACAAGGCGGACAATTGCTCATTCAAAGGCACATTTCTACTGTCCTGCCTGTGGGAGGGTGGGGATGCATGTCCTACTTAAGGGTGTTGACAACCTAGAAAAAGGGGGAAATAATTTCTATTCAGTCCCCTCGTGGCACACCCTGTTCTACCTTCCCCCACACACAACAGCCAACGCGTTTCGAATCCCCAACAATTATGAGATTTTCTTCAGGACTAAGACTTGGTTTTGTTTGGGCTCTCAATTATGCAGACAAATGTCCATTATCTGTTCTTAAATTCATAGTTTTAATCGAGGCTTAAATTTTATGGGCGAGTGGAAGCTCTTGATAATGATTTAAAAACGGTTCAGGATCTTGAGACTTGTAAAATGTAATAAGAGCTCGCGGGCGCTTCGCCGTGAATTTCTTCTGCAATAATCCTGACTGTTTCCTTCAATTTCAGCCATGCGAAATCAGATAGAAAATCATCTTGCTCCTCTCATTCACACCAGCAGCCAGTCTAGGGAGTACAGGACCCAAGCCTTCCCTGTTTTCATAAATTATAAATTGAGCCATAAGTCAGAAGGTAAAATCTTTGACCAGGGCGAACATGGTTGTTGTATCTGACCATTGCTTTATCATAGTTAGCATCATATTGTGTCTAGGTCCCGGTCCACCTCAACCATTGACTATCGTTGGCACTTTGTGCTTCTTGGAGCTATTCCCACTTAAAACATTTTTAAATCATATCTCCTGTTCCCTCCATTGTATTTCTGTCATTTTGGTGTCTTTGATTATTTTACTCTATTTTTCAAATTCGATTTGGGATTTTAATTGCTTTGCATTTTGACATTCCTTCTGTTTTGGTACTGCATAACTACTTTACATATTGCCCTAAGCTAAGGATCTCTGTTCTGTGCCATAGCTAGCAGGGGATTGAGCTCAGGTTCATTTAGTGACTTTAAAGGTTCACCCTGACAAGGGTTGTAATTATTCCTTGAGTTGGATAGTCACCCACCCCAATTAATAATCTAATCATTTACAATAGGCAAATTACCTCACATTTGCATCTTGAAAGGATTCTTATTTCTTGAGCCCGACTTCAGCAAGTGTCCCTCAGGTATATGATATTGCCTCGTCATGCATGAGTTCTTTTCTATCTGGCTAATTCTTGTTTGGGAGCCCATGCACAAGGCGAAGATGCTGCACAATAAATCTCTTGATTCTTCGCTTGCCAACAGTATTTCTGCACAGTACCTGCTGCCATCTAGTGGTTACTTTTTATGATAATTTAAGGGTCCAACTAATTTACCAGATTTTTGTTCGGGGTATTTTTAGTGATGAGAATCAGTTGAAACCGGAAACCTAAATCATTTACCAGAGAAGGCATGCGGATACACTGTCTAAGGTTTCTGAACTTGTTTTGGCTGGTTCTTTTTCAAATGTAATTTTCTGACTGTAGCTCAAACACATATTTCTCATCAGTTTGGGGAAAGGATCACTTGTCCTGCGTAAACTAAGGTCTGCAGGTTGGTATTGGGTGTCTCCCAATAAAATGACCCTCATACACGTGTTTTTGATTATCTCTTTCTTTTGGTAGCGGTATATGATGTGTCCCCACTTCTTTTAACACATGCTTGCGTAATCCTTGGGTCAATTCTTTTGTGTGCACCCTCCACCAGGAGACTTTACCTTTAGTTGAGGCAGTAGTGATCATGGAAAAGTGGTCTGGTGATAAGGGAAGTGGTGAGTTGTTTAAAAATAGTCCGGACAGCCAGTGAACGAAATTTATTAGGTCTGGATTCGGACTATTTTAAAATTAGTAATTCGTGCTGCTGTGGAATCGATTATGGATTCTAGCTCACTTTAGTGGTCTGATAAAATGGTCGACATGTTTCAGCCTCAGTTGACAATTAGTCAGTCGGCTTTCTTCAGGACCAGGGGGTGAAATGGTGAACAATAGTGAGAGAATAGGTAAAATTGTAACCTGATTCTTCAAGTGGTAGGAGGTCGTAATATACCTGTAAAAGGAAAAAAGCACACAACAACAAGTAGGGAGAAAATAGGGGGGAAGAGGGTGGAGAGTGAAAGGAAAAGACACTTAATTATGTACAAAATGTACACATTCAAAATCATTTGATTTTGAAGAAAGAAACTGTAAAATGGCAATACTTAGCGCAGAATCACGTTCATTTCAGGCGTCAACCCAACCATTCTCATGCTGCAGTAGCGGAGGGTGATTTTGCTATACTGTAGTGCAGTGCCCTTAATTTTAAAATAATAGTGGTCTCCACATTGCTCTTATTTGGTGTTGTGACATGCTTATTTAACAGAGAAGACTGTGAGCTTGGTGTATTCAATTGTGGGGGAATATATAGTTATTGTGAAAAAAGGTGGTATTTTCATTGATCCATAAAGTCTATGTATTGTTTTTTGGCCATAATGGTAAGAAGATCAAAAATTTGTTTATAGACATACAAAGTACCGTGGTACTTAAATCGACCTCTTTAAATTCCCTCCGAAATAGTGCTTCAATAGGATAAAGGTGGTCTTTTCATATATAGTGTGAGGATACCCGGACCCATGATCAGGTCTTAAAGTCATGCCTACCTCTTTATTTGTAGGTTATTACTTCTTCGGGGAAGTGGGGTGTGAAGAGGGAGGTATTGCTATAGGAGGTAAAGCATGGTAACTATTAGTTTAGGCGGAGTGTACTTGCGCTCTTTGTTCCCCGGATACACGGCGCCTCCGTTTCGTACCTTTAGTCTTCGCCTCTCCACGTGCAGCATGTGCTGTCTCTGCCACGATGGATGTTTTTAACTCCCGCATCATGGAAATAGAGAAGATCTTTTGCGTAATGACTAGTTATGGGATAGAAATACTTATAATAATGCTTATGGTGTTAAACGGGAGGGGGGGGTTCCTAATATATAAGAGTATCCATGGTGTCACAAGTGATTTTTGGTACCAAAATTATTTTGGGGCATTTAATTATGTTTCTGTGGTTTTATCTACAGTATTGAGAGATGGTATACAATATAGAGAGTTAGAGTGGGAATTTTTGCAAAGTGCTTTAGGTGCCTCAATTGGTCTTCCTAAATTCAATTATCTGTTAAGGGATAGCTATGGAATGGAATCATTGAGGCCAATGGTGTCTGTTTTGAGTCTATGCACCCAACGCTGTTCTTTTTCAAACAGGATTTTGGCTGCATTTCTGTCTATGGTTTCCAAGGTCTCCAATATGACCCACTGCAGGTCATTTGCCGTCTGGCCCAATTCTTTGTAATGAGTGGACATTTTGGTGGTTGTTCTTTTGCAGTTCACATTACTGCGATGCTCATACATTCGTTGTTTTGTCTTTTGGCAGGTCATGCCGATATATTTCATCTGACATGGACAGGTTATGATATAGACAACATGGCTAGTGTTGCAGTTGGTATGTCTTTTTAGTTTCCAAGTCAGATCAGGGAGTAGTTGTAACTCTTTAGTGGGTTTTGTGGTTCCACAAGCTGAGCAGGTACCGCAAGGGTAATGTCCTGTTACTGGGACAGTATTCCATATTCCCGGTTGTTCTTTTCTTTTCTTTGGTGGCGGTCTGGTGTGTACTAACAGGTCTTTTAAATTTCTGCTTCTTCTATTTGCAAAACGAGGTTTTGGCCAGTCCAGATTGTTTGATGTAATTATTTTCCAGTTTTTGTTAATTATTTTCTTGACCTTATTTTTGACTGTACTGTAAGTGGTGACGCATGTGGTCCTATTATCCTGTGTCTTTGGATGTGTTTCCAAAAGTGCTTCTCTGGGTTGATTACGAGCACGTTTTTTGCAGGAAAGGATCACTTTTTTGGGATATTCTCGGACTGCGAGTTTGTCGCAAAGGTCATTTGCTTGGTTCTTGTAGTCACTTGGCACACTGCAGTTTCTCCTGAGACGGAGAAACTGACTGTAAGGGAGATTCACATTTGTGCAAGGAGATGGCTCTCACAGTAGCTACCAATGATGCTGGCTCTGAGAAGCAGTATCCAAAACGAGGCCACAATGAAGTGTGTGATCTCTGCACTTGCCTTTTGTCAGCTTTTCTGAAGCAGTAATCAGGGGCCGAGAAAGAGGCAGGTCCTGCTTAGATACATTCTCATCTTAATTAAAGAATCCACAGACCCATCCCTTACTGCTACTATCTACCAAAATTCATACAAAAACAATGGCTCCTGTGGACAATTACTCAAAAGATATGGTAATATTAATGCACGATGGCAATGTGGGTGATTTGGAAAAAGACGAAAGGCAAGTAAGTGGTGTATGCACCATGTTATCGGATACATATCCTACCATTATTGAGCAGGTATTTTAAAACCAACCTACATAACCGGCCTACAGAGGCTGCTCCACTATTTACTTAGCTCCTTAATTATGCGTTGGTCCACACGCCTAAATTTTTAAATATCACTTTTTTAGGTGTCCCACATACAGTCAGTCCTTAAGAGACCTTTTATCCATATAAGGTCGAAACAACTCCTAAAGAAGCAGACCGTTCTTTTAAGTTGTCATTATTTGACAACTTGAATTTTTATTTTGAAATTAACTAACAGGTCGCCTCTTTCTTTCGCAAAAAAATGAATTCACATTAGAAACCCTATGTCACTCTTTTTTCATTATGATTTTATGTAAATATGTTTTGTATTTTTGCTGGTAATTACTCACTTGGGACACACTTTCACTGTTTTCAATTTGTATAAGTGTACATAAATGTGTATATTGTTTATATATGTAAGATCAGTATTTATCTTTGCTGGTATTTAAATATATTCTTCCAGTGCATACACCACTTACTTGCCTTTCATCTTTTTCCAAATCACCCACATTGCCATTGTGCATAAATATTACCATATCTTTTGAGTAATTGTCCTCAGGAGCCATTGTTTTTGTATGAGTACTTTACCCAGGCTCCCAGTGAGTAGGGTTCCCCTGTTAATTGTCCTAACTATCTACCAAAAGGCTGTGCTCGGGACAGAAAATCTGCAGCCCATTTCTAACAAGGATCTCATAGAATTTTTAAGGTTCGTTCTATCTCAGTCCTACATCACTTAAGTGTCTGGGCCTCCGCTTTCAATGCCACAGAAATGTAGTTTTTACACTTTCTGTAGAAGCTGTATCCATACTGTGAATGTTAAACCAGGGCCAACCAGGGCCATCCAAAATGTATTCTAATGGCCGCAGCAATCAGACTCTCACCACACAGTCTTACTTCTACTACAAATGTGCTACCCATCCAATGCAGATTCATGCACTTGACATACACATAAAATGTTAGCACAAGTATGGGAGCAAAACCCGTACCCCAATATTTTTTTTAATTACAAAAACCTCTCAAAATCGAGCAGTACAGAATAAATACCATAAGGGCTCAAATGCAGAGTTATTACAGATTGGTCAAATATCAGAAATCATTTAAAGTCCCAAATGAGGAGTAAAATCAGAAAGGGGTAGAACAGCATCCCTATTAGCATCATGGAAAGCTCAACAATGTTCCTAAAATCTGGCTCTCCCCTAGAATCAAGGGGTTCTTCTACACAAATCTTGCATAACAAATTGGTTAAAACTGCAGATTCATCATAGCATGATCGTAAGTAATAACTCTCCAGCAAATCAGAAGGAAAAATGTCAAAACACATAAGTAATAGCCCAAGAAAGCACTCAGCATCTTTCATGCTACTGCCATCTGCGGAGAATTGAACAAAATATGGAACATTTCAAATGATCATTTCACACGAATGACTAAGACCTGTTCCATCTAGCAGAACTACAATAGTAAGACCATTGATGTTTCCAAATAACAGGAACACTAGAAAATTAATTGAAAGACTTGTATTCATAACATTAGGAAAATCATTACATCAGCTGCCTTCACTTTTGCAGAGTTTGTGAGGATAGAATATGCACAGGAGGACATGATGGCAGGGTGTGAATACAAGATTGAATGAAAGAAAAAGCATTTACTTTATCCAAGATGGAGTTTATATAAAATTGGTCCAACTAAATTATGTTAATAAACACATTTCTGTATCCCATATTAAACCCAATTGAACTGTAAGCATATTAGCTTAAGATTTGCATATTGATCCAACAAAACATTATTAATACTCATTATTATTAATTGCAATAAAATGTAGATTTGGAAAAAACGCTCCCCATTCCTGGTTATTTTAAAATTAACAAAAAATCAATTTATAACTTTATTCATCAGGAGTGGGCATCACTTCCTGCTCCTTTCTGGAATTCTCCTCTGCCATCTATAATAGGTTGTAGACACAAGCTGTGATGCTCTCCGGTTCATATTCCTTGGATCTGTTCCTCTTTAGACTGCTCTTTTTCCTCGCACACCTTTAAAACATACACCCATAACATTTTAGAAAGAAGAAATAGAACAATTGCATAAATCATTATAAATATTACAGGTGTTAAGATTTGTTTTAATTGACTCCCACCCAAATTATTTAATCATTCACCAACCTAGGTAAAACCATTTCCTAACCAACTAAACTAAGAACCTACAGCTTCCCATAAGCCTTGTTCTTTGTAGGACTGAAGTTTGTGTGAAATATTAGTGATATTAGTGCTATAGGAATTAATACCCCTGTATATGGTATGTATGTGCAGCACATCATGGCCCTTGTCACCTTACAAACTCTTCTTTTACCATGAGAATATCTAATACTAAACAATTCTGCATAACCATAGCTCTAGTAGCTATCTGTTAGATATGTCAGCTTAGGGTAGTGTTCCCCAAACTTTGTGCTTGGCTTTATGACTTTGTGCACTTTAACACTTACAAAGTGCTTGGGTTCCTTCCTTAAACATAGTTTTGTCCTACACTTGATTGGCACATTTATTTTACTTATGAGACCCTAGTAAAATGGTACAACATATACTCAGGGTCTGTAAATCAAATGTTGAAAGTGGATCTGACGTACCTATTCTGTCACCCACTGAGTAGCCTTCCTTTGCAGCCTGTGTGCAGTTTCAAATTGCCAAATCCACCTAGTAGAATAACCCCTTTGCCAGGTCTAAACCTTCCTTTGTAATACAAATAAGGCACTCCTACGGTAACCCTAAACAGTCCATGGGCATGTTGCATTGTATTTAAAAAGTTGTACATATACTTTCAAGTTTTACAAGTACTGATAGTGAAAACCTCCCATATTCATTTTTTAATGCTGTCATGCCTACCTCTCCTATAGGATACTATTGAATTACCTTATTACATTGAATAAGTGATACATTTTGGTTGGAAACAGGTAAAAATGACTTGTTTGGTGTGTAAGAGTTTTTAATTTAAAATCATCTTTAATGTTAAAGTTGGATTTAAATTTGTGGGGCAGAGCTGTTTCCTGCGCCACTTACATTTCCAACAAGCTGGGTCAGTACACTCACAAAGAACTTCACACTAGCTCTTTGTTCCCCGAGAACTTTGAAGCCTGGGCAGGGAGGAAGGAAATTCCAGAGTCAACTGTGGAGGGGGGGCCAAGAGGGGGGCCTCCAGAAGTTTCTTCCACTTCAAAGTTGACACCAAGTATAAAATAGAATCCTCAGACCACTCCTGCTTTGAACTTCAGGATGCTGTCTTGCTGCTGGAGTACTGCTTTGCTGCTTGATGCCAGGACTGCCAGAGTAACTTTAAGGGATAGTTAGCTGACCTCCTGTTCTGAGCTGTATAGACACAGAAAGCTCCAGAGGCCTCCCTGCAATCTCCTAGCTGACCTTCTGCACTGGATTTGCCTATCTGGGCCTGCAACTGAACCACGCTGAGTTCTGCTTGTCCCTATTGGAGTGAGTTCCTTATCTCTAAAAGATACTTCCCAGGCCCTGGACTCTTGTTGTGGCATCAGTTGAGCTCTTCCTAGAAGAAAAGGATAAATACTAGAGTTTTGGTTTCTTTGCAACCACTAAAGTGTCCTTTTGCACCAAGATCTTGCCGTCCACGCCGACTGCCAACCCGACAATTCACACTACAGAATCGACAGCCCACGGTGACGACTGACGGGATGCTCCAGCAACAACCATCTGTGACAGGAGCTTCACATGACAGCAATGTCCATCTTCGACACCCGGCTCACTCTTTGTGCTCCGACGATGACCATCCTCAAAGTTCTCCATGCTCCACACCACCTCTTCTACCGTGAACTGGACTCTCCGCGTTGGACTTTAGAAGGTAACTTTTTCAGCGGGGTTAACCTGGTCCCTGTAATTAGCCAGTGCTCCATAATGGTTGACCTGAACTTATGACTTCCACCCAGTGCACAACGAGATAAGTGCCTTTGAGGCACTATACTTACCTGAAATATTTGGAATTACATACCTCTTAGATTCACTCAGGAAGCTTGGAATGATGGGCGCAGGCCCAATCTTCCTTCTGAGACAGCAGGGCATGCTTCAAGTTGCAGGGCAGTCTTTCTGTAGTATTTACAGGTGCAGGAGTGTACTGAAGAGTGGGTATGCAGGTAAATTATGTTACCAGATGCCAGCTTCTGGAGTTTCGTCCCACAGAAGTCTCTAGAATTTCCTCCTTCCCCGCACTGGTCCCAGTCTGTCTGCAGTCACAATAGGATAGTATAAAGTCCTTTGAATGTGTGAGCTGAGGCAGTGTCTTTCAAATGCAAGTGTGACAGGTGCCAGATCTACTATTATCATCAAGTCAGGATGGCTCATCCTGCCAACATGCAGGCCATTTATTGTGTGGCTTTCTGGGAGGAGTACACAAAGGCCAACTGCCAACTATACTTAGTTATGTGACACAGAAAACAGGCTGCAGGCATCAAATGATTAGGACAAGAAAATTTCATCTTTCGAATCAATTAATCAATCAATCAATCTTTCTAAAAGGTGGCATTTTCAAAATTGTGATTTAAAATTCGACTTTACCATTAAAGATGATTTTAAATGACAATTCATCAGACACTAAACATGACCTCCCTACTTGCTCAAAAACAAAAAACTTTCACTTATGAAATGTAATAAGGTAACCCAAAGTTATCCTATAGGAGATGTAGTGAAACATGAATTTGTTACCTTTTCACTACCAGGAGATGTAAAACTTAAAAATACATGGCCAACATTTTTAATACAATGCACCCTGACATATAGGCGGTTTAGGGCCTAACCTAGGAATTACTTACATGCATTAAAAAGGCAGTTTTAGGCCTAGCAAAAGGTTTGTTTTGCCAGGTCAAAGTGGCAGTTTACAACTGCACACTCAGATTGCAATGGCAGGCCTCAGACATATTATAAAGGACTACTTAAGTGGGTGGCACGATGAGAGCTGCAGGTCCACTCGTAGCATTTAATTTTCATGCCCTGAGTACCCGCAGTACTAGGGAATTACAAGTAAATTAAATAGGCCCATTGGATGTAAGCAAATTTTACCATGTTGTTTTTTTTTTTTAATCAAATTTTACCATGTTTAGAGGAGAGCGCACAAGCACTTTGCCACTGATTAGCAGTGGTAAAGTGTGAAGAGTCCTAAAGTCAACAAAAATGTGTTCAGAATCCAGGAGGATAGAAAAACAGTTTGGGGGTGACCATACAGAGAGTGCCAGGTCCAACATGTAGGTCTGAATCTTCCACACAACAAACTCTAGAATGGATAGCATCATATCAATCAAAACGGAACCTGCAAGGCCATTGACATCTGCATCAACACATGCCCACTTTGGTCTACTTCTAGAACTGCTCCAAGTAATCAATCCTCCTCCCCACTCAGGCACCATCAGTGTGAACTGCTCATTTCCGAATAATCATTCAGAATCAATGGAATCTGTTTGGGGTTTTATTTCTCACAGTTTGCTTCATCATTGTTGCTGAAGGCATCAATATTCAAAATGATTTTGGATTCTGTGCACCTGCTCAGAATTTGGGACTGTTGGGATCAACATATTTCCTTACATTTTGTGAAACAGTTTTGTTCTGAATTCTATCTGGATTCTTGCGACACTGACGTTTCCAGTTCCTGGTATTCCCACAGAAATGAAAAACAGTGTTTCTTTTCATCATTTCAACATTTAAATTCATCTCATCATTATTCATAATTCATCTTCCACCACCTGGCATTTGCATTGCTCCATATTCCATTTGTGCACCTTACATTTGATTCATCCCATTCATTCCAAGCTGACCATAATTCATATATGATCTCATTTGGTTCCGGGATCCTCTCTCAAATTGGTTTTCCTGAGCAATCATCAACTTTCCATTAATCTTTTTCTCTTTTGTGTCATAGTAATCACTACTGTACTTTGCCAACTTCAAGATTTCATTTATGATTTGTGTCTGCCAACTCAATTCACTCTGTTGTAGATGATCACTAAGCTCTGGTCACAACCTCATGACAAAAGCAGAAACAAAACCACTGACACCATCTTTTTCTGGATCATCGACTCTACTGTGCTTCCTGAAAATCTGCATAGCTCTCATAAACAGCCTGCAGAGACTCTTTCAGTTATGGTAAAGTTCTCAAATTTGTCCCTCAATGTATATCCTTTTTAGGCACTCTCTTCTTCAGATGCTCAATAAACTGTCTGTATTTATTAGCTACTTCCTCAGAAAAAGCATTATTAGGAGCAACCCTAGCTGGTTCTACATTTGGCCATGCAACCACCACAGTACACTCTGCCTACAAATTACTAGGAGCTACAATCAAATAATGAATTCAAATAGGTTCACAGAACCTGTGCTATGTTTGTCAATCTGTGCACTTCCTTGTGCCACTTCTACGGTTCTTCTTGCAATTTCAGAAATTTTGTGATAAAAACATACAGATCAGCTCTTGTCTATGGCACATACACAAGATTCCCTCCATGCACTTCCTTCAATGGAAATTCTAAAAGTGTTTCTGTCCCAGCTTCCAGGTCACTTGCTATACCCCTTGCTCTTCCTTCAAGCCCCCTTCACTTTATTTTTACCTGCCGTCCCTTTCTGCCGTTTTTCCTTGTATTTGTTCAGGTCACTCCATTCCCTTGTTTCTTCAATCAGATCCTTAACAAGTGCTCTGAAAGTGATTAAGCCCACTTCTTTAATTTCATCATGAGTCTAATCCATTTTGTTTCACATTTTTAATTTCAATAATGTCCACTTCAGTTTGGTTAGCTAATTTCTCCAGGGGATTGTGTGCCTTATTTGCACACCTGGCTGCACCCTTAATCGAATATCTAATTTCATCACAATCATATGTCAATAGCCTATTTAAATCAATGTTTTATTGTCACATTTCACCAAATTAAATGGTTAAATTCCCAATGGTAATAGTTTTATGAGGTTCTTCCACTAATATTATTCCAACAGGTGGATTGACTTGAACCTGAGCACCAGAATGGATATCCCTAGAAGTGCTGCTGCAATGCTGTCATTGCCTTCCCAGTTTGAGCTCTCGGTACCACAGCCATAGTAGCTTGCATTGTAGTGCTGTCATCTCCGGCTCCTATGTTTGGTCAGAACCAGAACCATTTGTTCCCACTATTCTTGCTGGATAGGGAGGAGATCTGAAATTCAAAAGATCATTAAGGAAATTAGCCTCTTTATCATATTTATTGCCCTGCTTTTCACCATAATTTGTCTTGTTCCGATAATTTGCTTCTTTAACTATAGCAGGATAAGCTCTTACCTCTTCTATTATCTCCTCCCTCCAGCATTTATCTAGTAAAGTCCATTTACTCTCCAACCATTGTTTGAATTAATTCTTCACTTGCTGTTACAGTTTCTTTCTCTCCTTCTCTTTAGCAATGTGATCCCATTTACTTAGTGCCTCAAGCTGGGTAGCTGGGGATCAGCTTTTTGTCATTCATAGATTGCCTAAACAAATTTTAGTTTCTAATGTAAAAGGTACCCTCCAAAGGAAACTGGAAGACTTTATCAGATGCGGTATAATAATGCCATTCAGAAAACTAGGTACACGTGTAGAACCCAAAATCCGTCATCGTTTAGTCTGCAGGCGTTCCCTCAGTTGGTATTTTCTGACCCTCAGTAGTAGATACAGTAGAAATAATAATCTTTTTCAATACATTCCCTATTATTTTCACTTAAAACAATCTAAAACAATCTAAAAATCACAACAAATGTATTAGCGAGCAGTAACCAATCCCAGCACGGCTCTGTCAGCAATCAATGACAGCACAGCTTCGTGGTGACATGACCCCAATCCCAGTATAGAATCCTGACTGACTAACAAATTACAATGTGACTTCTCTGTGAAAGAGGAAAACAATTGCAAAACCTTTCTAAATTAAGTTTAAACTAAATAATCCCTTGCTTGCATAACCTAAATAGAATGAAAGTCAACAAATTGAAGAACGACAAATCAAATCTCATAATTATTAACAAAAAGATTAAAAAAACAGTACCCTTCATAGTACCGTTCAAAATCCCAGTTCACACTAGGTAGACCCCTGTCCAGCAGAAATCCATCCTTATTAATGCTCCTACTCCTGTGAACTTAAGAGCAAAGAAACACCCACCTATATTAAACACACAATCCTGGAAAGGAAAACTCAGTAGTTTAGGAAACCCCTAACTGTGTGCATGGGACGCATAGCACTACACACTACCTTATGCAGGCAACTAAATCCAAAATATCTCAAGATCCTAGATTTCAACAAATCTGATAACCAAACCAACCAATATTAAACAAAATGAATACACAAATATGAATAGTACATCAACGATGCAGTGATCAATCCACTAATTGAACCCACAATCAACATCTCATAAAAAGCATTACAATTGATTTCACAAACTCATAGTTCAAGATACTTCACAAATGCACACACGATACATCAATCAGTTCACCCTATTCATACTTCTTACACTTCGAATCGTCCAGGACTGCACTGCACGCCAGATCTATGAGTTCTACTTGTGGGTCTAGCCTCAGGACTCCCTAGTGAAGTTCCAGAAAATCCACTTATATTTTTTGAAAAAGCATTAGGTCTCAAGATAGATACACTAAGGGGACCCCTTACACAACTATCCTCTGCTACCACTTTGTGGGAGCAAAAACCAAGCTCCAATATTTTATGACAACCCAAAATTTTAGAAACCCCCTATGTTTCCTTATACAGTTCTCGCAACAACAATATTTGCCAAAACCCTCCTTAACATCAGTTTAGCAGAGTAATAAAACTATGCAACTGGGACAATTCAATTAATGAGTTCTAGATCAGAAGTTAAAGGATTTTGGGCCATATGTATCAAGCCTTTTTTGATTCACAAAGGCCGGAATTTGCCGAATTTCGGCCTTTGCGAATCGCAAAAGGCTGTTTTGCATTAATTGATATGTGTCAAAAAATCGCATCTTAAGGAATTGCAAATATTTGCGATTCCTTATTTTGCTATAGCATTTAAGGAATCGCAATTTTGCGATTCCTTAAAATTGCGATTCCTTAAATGCTATGTATGAAGCATTTTACTGTAGCGAATTTAGCTTAGGAAATCGCAATTTACCACCAACTTTCAGTTGGTGGTAAATTGCGATTTCTTTTCAAAATACACCAATTGGCATTTTTAAATGTGGCATGTGACGCACATACATGCCCAGAGGGCATGTATGTGCGCCATATGCACACACATGCTGATTTCAGGGGTGCATCAGGGTGTCCTTGAGACACCCCTGCACCCTTGAAATCAATCTCCTTTTGCGATCTGCAAATTGCGAATCGCAAAATGAAATGCATTTCACAATCATTCCTATGGGCCTCCTGGCCCATAGGAATGAATGGGAAATTATTCGCAACTTGCAAATTCGCAAATAAGGAAGATTAAGGAATCACCAAAAAATGCGAGTTTTTTCATACATACCGTTTTGCGATTTCTAAATAGCGATTCCCTGAAAAATCGCTATTTAGAAATCGCAAAACGGAACTATGATACATATGGCCCTTTATTACAAAAATGTCAAAATCAAACAGTACAGCATACATTTCATAAAGGCTCACATGCAGAGTTATTACAGATTGGTAAAAAAAACTAAAATCACCAAATGAGCATCAAAATCAGAAAAGGACCATTTGGCATCCCTATTAGCATCAAGGAAAGATCACAAACATTGAAAAAATCTGTCCCTCCCCAGAATCAAGGGGTTATTATACACAATTCTTGCATACATTTTTTTAAACTACAAATTCATCATAGCATTATTGTGAGTAAAAACGTCAATACCCAACATATAGGCACTAGGCAATTTTTAAGAATGCACTTAGGATCTTCCTTGCTACTGCCATTCTGAGATGCATATACTTCGGACTCATACCATGATCAATGCTCAGAAAGGGAGAGGACAGAGAGAAAAGAACATCTACAAATAACAAGAATTTTATAGTGCCAAGAATGGTGTGAAGACCAACCCCCTGGCCAAAGAGCTGGGAAGGGTCCCCTGGGATAGATCAGGCAACAAAGACTTCAGGACAGGAATCCGGACAGGATAGATGACCTCTCTAGAATACCAACGGTTGCATTGCACCCCTCTCTGACACTTTCTTCCTCCTCAAGATTCTTCTCCGATCTTCTGTCTAACCCAATTAAATTAGGATAGATGTTTCTGCATTTGATTCTTCATCAGCATCTCACGGGCATCTCTCCCAGCAGCATCTCCTGCTTACAGCATCTGGACTTCCCGAATCTAACTAACTAACTGAAGCTATCTCCATTATACCTTTCGTTCTGTATGTTCCAGCTATTAATGTTTCAATATCTTAAAAATACTAAATCTGATTGGCCAGGCAAGGGGGGGAGATCATCACACCATGCTTACATGTTATTAAATTAAGTTAAACCATTGTTCACAAACCCATCCCCTTCATTTTTACTACAAATTCTATTTCACACATGCTTTTATGTTTCATTTGCAACAATTTTGTCAATAATCCGAATGTGAATCCATTTCGTTGAAGTTTTCACTGTCCGTTCCCAGGGTAGGACACTTCGCGACCTTGGCTTCCATTCAACCTCCCGTCATCATTCTGGGTTAACTAGTAGTCATGCCCAGTCGTTACATGACTCAGCTTACTTCAGTTATAGACGAGAGGCCCAAATACGCACTAGTGATAAAGTCAGAAAGAAAGATGTTACTTTCATAAATAAATATTTTCACTGTATACCACCCACCTCTACTCTAGCCCAGTTTATTTATTAGACTTATCCTCGCATTAGTTTTAGTAAAATAACGTGTTTTCATTTCAAGCAAGCAGATGCCATGCAAGTGAGTCTTCAAGACTCCATTTAGTGCCTTCTGCTCATGCGCAAGAATTCCCCACCCAGCAATAGCTTGTCATACTTCGTAGATGCAGTTGACACATGCGCAGTTAAGATTTTTCGTTTAAAGCAGTTTTTGTCCTTTGTTCATGTTATTCTCATTAGTAAACACATAAGCAAGCTTCACTAACCCATGTATTCATGTGGTGCGCATTAGTTTTACACAAATAATTTTAATAACATGTTAGTAAGTTAAAGGAGCGGCTTGCTTCTAAGTAAGTCTCTATTTTACGAGTCCTTGCTCCATTAATCCCCTCTTTGATGGCATTTTGAGCCATCACAAAATTACCCATCCCAACCAGATGCCAACTTTAGCACATCTCAGTTTCTGTTCCTTCTTTCTGATCTTTGTCAGTTTCTCCTCCTTTCAAATCTTTCATCTTTTTATATATCTTCCCTTTCATTTCCTCCAGCTGAATTTCCTTGAATTCCCTCTTTCTTTTCTTTCCTTTCCCATTCACTTCATATCTCCTTCTCTTTCCTTTCTTTCTACAACATTTGCACCAAAACATTATTGTTAGAACTATTATCACTATACCAACTACTGGAAGAATTATTATTTTTTTATTTTTTGAAAACCTTTATTTGTGGAGATGGTTGCATACAAATATGGGCCTACAACCCGGAGGCCGGCCACAGAACAAACTGGAAAGCACCAATATCAATAAAAATATGGAGTGGTTACGCAATACTACACAATGCTGCGAGTCCATAATGCTAACTGAGTGTAACCCCCCGGCACAGGATCACAGAAGGTTAATTTTATGTAAAAGAATAAAGGATCGGTTGTATAATAAGCGTCCTGGTGCACATGGCGGGGAACAGAACCAACAACATTATAATAGGGAATCCATAGATCTGTCATCAGGATAGTCCAAAGCGTTCAAGCCATAGATGCCCTTGCAATTCTTCTTCGGTAGTGTCCACCCGCAACCTCATGTGCCCAAAGACAAGCAGAACATCCTTCTCATAATAATCAAATTATCAGTGAGACGGACAAAGTTGCAATCGTTATACAGCCCAACCCGGAGAGTAAAAGAAATTAAAATACTAGAAAAAAGGAAAAGGGGACTCCACGTTACTGTACCCGCCCCACGGCGATAATGGGGATCAACAATCTAGACAGCAAACATTCTTAGGGGCGGGGCGGCTAAGTCAGGATAAGCAGAACCTGAAAGTACCATATTATATAGGAATACCCAATCCTCCCCCCCCCCGTCACTCACCCCGCGAGAATCACGCACAGTCAAGGAGACCTAAGAAAAGGACACAAAAGAGCCATAGAAACAAGTAACTATCTAATAGACCCCAATCCACCCGCCCCACCCTGCACCCCTGCAGAAGGCTATGGCCTACCCCTCCCAGCAGCGTGCCTGTCGCCCTAAACATGAACCCGAAATATAGAATGAGATAATATAGGGAAAAGGAAAGAGAACAGATAAAAAGGGAAAAAGGAAAGCCAGGGGAGAGGATACCATGTAACAAGGCGTACGGCCCCCACCCCCCCGTCCATACAAACAATTAGTGCAGCCCAAAACGAAACTGGCAAGTTTTCAGATAGCCATACATATTGAGGATTCGACAAATTATCTCAATTCGGGGCAGTCCATAACTCCGTGCACCGAACAGCAGTCCTCCGGATTAAGAACCGGGCTCACCCCAGTCCTTTCTTTGCTATCGCCACGATGTATGTCGAAGTAGCGGGCATAAAACAAAGCGGAGAGACAAGGCTGCGGAGCCGCGCTGAACGGCCAATGGAAGCAACCCATGGGATCTCCTCCGCCGACGGTAATGCAAAAGCTGTTCACGGCAGTCATGTACACCAGTGTCAATGATCACCAGAAAATCTTCCCGCATGCGAACCAAGACATCGCCACCCCCACCAAAATGCGGGAAACAAACAGCAACCACCTCGGGCCCATCCGCATCTCTGAGGGACGGCCCGGGAGCAATGGCGGTCACCACATTGTCTTGCACACAAGAATCCCGGGCCAAGGTCACTTGCCAAATCTTCAGCGCTCGTTGGACGTCGCCAATCGTGGGTTCGTGCTCCCCAGTGCAGGCCCCAGCACAGTACAGAGGTACAGCATCGACATCCCGGGGCGTCCCACAGCATATGGCATCAGCCGCCATTTTGTGAGTACAGCGCCATCTTTTCCGAACCAACTCCTGGGGCGGGCACACAAGCAGGGCCCCCGCGGGATCCCCCTCAAGCACCCAAACAGCAACCTCAGTGCAGAAATGAGGGCCACCAAAAGAGGGGGACCCGCCGGCGCCACCGCTCCGCTGGCGCCACTCTCCGCCACCGAGCGATGAGGTCCGGAATGGCCGGGCAAGGCAACAAAGGGGGGAGCCACCAACACGGCGTCCCCCACACACAACTTGCCGCACCTCACCTCTGGATCACCGGACGGTAGTCCCAGGCGCGTTCAGTTGCCTCTGGCTTTTTCGCACAACGGCCTCTTCCGGCCGGCTTCCATCCTCCACCCGAGGCTGCCACCGACACAGTCTCGCCGGCTATTCGCTGAAGGCAAGGCCCCGGTCTCCACCCCACGGAGGCCGCAATTCCTGGGAGGACGCCGCTGCGGACCCACTGAGCGCCGGAGCCACCAGGACGGGTGGTAAGTATCAGCAGACCTTCATCTATAAAATGTTATCGTTTTTGGGCAGGATGGGCGGCAGGCTAGATGAGTTTGGGCAGGGAGGCCAGCGGAGCCGAGCTACCGTGTGGCCATCACGATGTCGAGCTTGGCTCCTCCCCCTGGAAGAATTATTTGACCTAAAATACTTTTCCCTAAATCAGAAAACCAAGTCCCTATTGAAGAAATACTTTTTGTTAGTCTCTCCCATACACGGTCAACCTCCAGTTGGTTTCAAATCTTCATTAAGTCTTGTAATATTTTTAATATACCCTCTGATTTCCTTACTTTTATCAGGTATGTAGGTGCAACAATGTTGAACTTTCAGCATTTTACAGACTCCACCCTCTTTTGACAATAACAGTGCAAGTCGATTTTGTAGAACCATAGGCCTAATTGCAACCATTTCTGTATTTATCATCAAGAAACCCCCAGCAATATCAGTCGAAAGACGACCAACTACTGTTGACAATTTACAAATTCTATGTGTATTCAGAATGACTCCCACTGAAGGTATCAATGCACCAAATATATCACTTACTATTTTTGAAAAGCTAGCTCTCTTTCTTCGTGTGAGTGCATTAGTGTTTTAATTGCTTCCAGTGATTCCTTTTACATGGTAAACTTTCGGAAATACTATCCCAAAGTAGCAGCTCCCATACTACTGTGCAGGCATCTTATAATAAGCATTATTCCCTCACTTGTAGTAAACTCCAGGGAATATTGAATCAGTTCCCTCTTTTAGTCCCCAACCTCTCAAAATTAGTAAGTTATGTTCACATTTACTGGAACCAATAAATACGTTATTATAATCTGTCTTTAATCTATGGAGGCAGGTTTTCCCTTTCTTCACAAAGTCCAGGGATACCGCAGCATGAGCTTTGCCAGTTGCATACATTCCCACTTTCCCAGTCCATGGTGGTACATGGGTTTTCTGTTCAGCAGCTTTCTTTTGGAAATCCTGTCTTCTTCCCTCTACTTATTTCAAAAACACTTTCTCTTCTTCACGTAATATACATGTTAAATTGTTCTTGTGTGCCATGACTATATCTATTGATTTCGTTGTTAAGAAAAATTCACCCATGAACTGTGCATCTTGACTGCTAAGTACTGGATTCATATTCTTTCAAATAAGAAGCTCTGGAAATACTACATCTAAGTTTGAGTAATAATGCTGAAGTGTCCCATTGCATAAAACAGACTTGCTAGAACACTACATGATATACCATATGTTAAAGGTAAGTGGTGATATGTAACTCCCTCTGATACTGATGCTAGTAAGTTCATACAAACATAGCAATCACTAATCTCCATTGTATCTACATATTGAAATAACAATTTGGTAAAACATTTAAAGACGTGTCATTATCTAATATTGTGTGATGAAAATCTGTCTCATCTGCTGCTTCTAATTCTACTCTATCACCTTTCATTGTAGCTGTCTTCTCATTAGTAACTATATCATATTTCTCATTAGTTATCATTAATAAAGGTGCTGCTATTGTTAGAAATACCCATAGTGTGATCACCAATAAAATACTACATTTGCAAGCTCTATAACATCTTCGTGTTAGACTTCGTTTCAGTTGCTCAGTGATCCTATTTCTTGCCATTTTAATCTGAGAAGATATTTTCTCCTCTTTATTTCTTTGCTTGGAAATTCAACCTCTGGTTTTTAAGGTGGTCTCAATTTTCTTTCATCAATCTGTGCAGTATCTACTTCTTCTAATTCCTCACCTAAATGTAAAATTTCAAATTCTTCTAATGTTACATAGGTCCACTCAGGAGCCTTGTATTTGTTGTTCAAAATTGTCAGTTTTGGGCTTCTTCGTATCTTTCTCTCAAGTGACTGTTTGGACTGAGTTCGACTAGTAACCTCCTTCAATTGCTCTGGTCTTTTGTTTGTTTTCTCAGATAGTATCTTAGTCTTTCACTCCACCTGGCAGTTGTCACCTTTTCTGACCCTTTTAACTTGAACTGCACTTTCACCCTCTTCGTCTTTTTCTAAAGTTATTTTCTTTTCAGTGTATGTAGGCACAATCCGTTCTTGTTCTGAATCACTCTACCTGTTCCTGTTCAGGTCTTATTTCAGAGTGATCTTCTTCTGCCTGAATGTTTTCTTATTCCTCTATCTGGTCCTGTTCGGGTCTTATTTCAAGTTGATCTTCTGCCTGAACTTGTTCTTCTTCTCCTAACTGGTCCTGCACGAAGGCCTCCTCTTTCTGTTCTCCTGCACGAGCCATCTACAAAGAGTTCATGATCAGGTTCTTTTAAAGGCACTTCTTTGATGTTGGGGCGGGCGTGGTAGACATTTCAGTCACATCCAGACAATCATGATCCACTTCATCCTTCACTTCTTCACAACATTGGTCTGGCAATAATGTGGCAGGGTTCATAATTGTGCATCTTATTACTGTCACATTTTCCGCTCCCAGAATCACTCTTTCATACTTAGTTATCCAACTAGGGGTAAGGTTCTGTGTTCGAGTTCTTGTCAAAAGAATCCCAACTGAATGTGGGACGTAAACTTTGACTGGATGTTCCCATCACAATAGACTCACTTTGCTCCAGATTCATACAAGTAGCAGCTACTGCTTTTACGCAGCCAGGTAAAGCTGAAGCCACAGGATCCACAGTAGCAGAAAAACACGATACTGGACGTCTGCTTAATCCATGCCTTTGAGTCAAAACTGAAAGTGCACAACCTTCTCTCTCACAACAGAACAGTGCAAATTCTTTCATACAATCAGGCAACGCTTCCACACACTCATCATTCCAGACAATCGAATCTTTTGCTCTTTTCCGAGTCAACTGAACCAATGGTTTTGCCAGCAAGGAGAACCCAATAATCCACTGCCTACAGTACTCAACCACTTCGAGAAATATTCTTATCTCCTTTTGTGTCTAGGGTAATTTAATTTGTTTGATTATTTGTATTCTTTCTGGGGTTACTTTTTTAACTCCTCTTTCTATTTTGTGCCCTAAATATCTAACTTCTTGTTGGCAAAATTGCAATTTCTCTCAAGACACCTTGTGTCCTCCTTCGGCCAAATGGTTCAGTAATGCAATTGTGTCAGTAACACAATCTTCTTGTGTCTTTGATGCCACCAGTAGGTCATCAATGTACTGAACCAGGACTGAAATATTGGGCATGACCAATGTTCCAAGACACTTTTTCAGGATTTGATTAAAAATTGAGGGACTCTCTGTATACCCTTGAGGAACTCGGTACCATGCCAAAAGAATGTCTTCGAACTTAAATGCAAACTAATACTGACTGTCTGGGTGCAAAGGAATAGAGAAAAAGGCTCATCATAAATCAGTTACTGTAAACCAGCCTGCATTCCAGGGAATCTGATAAAGGATCACAGCTAGGTTAGGCACTACTGGGCGACAAGGCACTATGATTTTGTTGATTTTTCTTAAATCCTGCACTATCCTGTATTTTCCGCTAGGCTTTTTATGTCCCATTATTGGAGAATTACATGGAGTACCCATTATTTCTTTCAAAATGCCTTGTTTAATCATTCGGTCAATTTCTGGAGCAACTCCTGCTTTCACTTCGGGACTCATCTTATACGGTCGGATGTTTGGATAAACGGCACCTTCTTTCACTGTTACTTTCAGTGGATTTACATTTGACATCAGCCCTATATCTTTTCCTGTAAAATCCCACACTTCTGGATTCACTGTGTTTTTCAACTCTTCTGGCAATTCACTTTTGAAAACATCTAATTTACCTCAGTACCTTGCTTCGCTAACATCATTTTGTATACAACGTCTTTATCAGGGTTTAGAAAGCAACACCATCCGGTGTGCAGTAGATAATGCAATACATTTTGCACAGTAGTTCTCATCCTAACAAATTTACTGGACTGAAATTGCAAACTACAAACCGATGCATGTCTTTAAAATTTCCAAATTGTACTTCCATTGGTCTTGTGATTTGGGTTCTAATCTGTTGATTTGACACTCCTACAATTTGGATGGACTCTCCCTAGAGGGGTAGGTTTGGGATGTCTGCTGTTCTCACGGTAGACCTGGTAGCACCAGTAATCAATAGAAAAGTGATGTCAGTACTTTCAACTTTCCCATTTATAAATGGACCTGTCTGATCTACCTGTAAGGATGCGCCAAGCACGCACTCCTCTTCCTCCCCCCTCAGGCACCGTCATTCCACATAGTCCGATTAATCATCATTTTGCAAAAAATATTGTTTAACACAGGATTTCTTTTACTACTTCCTTCGTGAAATCCGGTGTCTGCACTGTATTTTTGAGGGTTCACAAAGTTTGGCATAGGAACTGGTGGCACCTGATACTGTGGAGTAACTTCCTGCTGCGGCTGATTCATAATCACTTCATTCTACGTCTGTGGATTTAAATTTTGATTTGGCCCGTTATTATTCTGAATATTCTTACATTGGTTCCTCCAATGTCCAAGCTTTCCGCAAGCATGACAAGGAAACTTCTTCTTCTCTTCCTCTCTATTCATTCGTCCTCATACTTTACCGCCTTCGCCGCTTGTTCATTCTGATTCTGCTCTTTCATCTGATTATCAGTCTGGGTATTCAATTTATTTTCCTGCTGGTCTGCTAATTTCACTTTTGCCCACATCATTTTCTCTTATAATTTTCTACGCCTTGCCTCAAAGTCATCTCCTCAATACTTGCCGTACTTCAAAATGTCATCAATCTGTTTTCCTTGCCAGCACAACATGTGCTGCTGAATCATCTGACTAATCTCTGGTTTCAAACCATACACAAACCGATACACAAAATGTCCTATATCCTTATCTCCAATGTTCTTAAAGCCACTATACTGCTTAAACACTTGCAATAACCGCTCATAATAAGCATGTACAGACTCATTTAGCTCCTGTGTTATTCTATTTATCTTCACCCAATCTGTTTCTTTTGGAGGGATTTTCCCTTTTAGAAAAATAATTACTTGGTGATATTTCTTCATCACCTCCTCTGAAGGTGCTCTTTGAGTCTCTATGATACTCTCACTTGACCAATTAACTGTGATCTTACACTCTGTCAATAAGTCAGTAGGTACCACGATATCAAAAAACTATCTAGATCCTTCAATAGAACCTTCACAACTTGTTGTACCATTCAACAGGTTTCTAGAGAAATCGTTTGTAAATGACTAAATATCCTGTCTTCTCCACGGGACATGAACAGAACCACCACCAGGAACTTCCCTCATGAGACACAATCTTTCTGCTTTTTCGGGTTCCTTTAGTAAGAATGCAGACAATGTTTCCTTTGCTTCTGCTTCTTCCTTCTTTCTTATGCACTTAGTCGTCCACTTGTCAATATCTTCCCACTTCTGCAAAATGTTAATTAACTCTTTTATCTGTAGTCTTTTACCAGACACATTCATATTCTCCAGATCCTTATGAGTAAACACCACTCAATATGGTTTCTGCAATAACTTTGATCTCCCTATCTCTACTCCAATCTCTGAAGCAAGCTCTGGCAATCTCTCATGAAACAATTTTGCATTTCTGGTTATACTCCTACATACAAACAACAAATCATCATTGTAAAGGTACAGCCTTTCTATTCCCACATATACAACTATCATCTCTTTTAATTCAACTTTCAATCTGTCAATATCTAATATCTTTGGTGTTGAGCTTTGTTTTCCTATTCCCTGTGCCCATCTTTCCAAATCATCTGGAGTGACCGCTGTTGAACTTCTAGTTCCTAAAGATACCACCGACCATTTTTCTTTAGAATTTCCGGGTTTGATTCTTTTTGGAGTTTTAATTATGTGTTCTCTTATAGGAAGAACCATTAAGGAAATGACTGAATCCCACTCACTAACCTGATCATCAGATATTACTACCCCGTTTCTGGTATTACTCAAATGAATTGTTACAGCTTGAGGTTTTGGGCGACTAATTTTATTTCCATCTAATGGGATAACAGGACCTATAGTCACTGGTACTGTCAAAGCTTCAGTATTTAAATTCAATTTGCTTATTTTCTGTACCATTTCCTCACTAGTATTTTTTTTTTAAGGCTTCTCTCTCATTATCTTGAAACACCGTATTAACTGATGTATCATGTAAAATTTGTGGAATTTAGGTTGTTCCCATTACAGGTGCACTTGGGGTGACTCTACTAGGTCCATCTTGGTACGCTGGAGGGTTTTTAATTAAAATATGCTCCAACAATTCATCATCTGATTAACCATATCCTGTCACATTCATGTGTTTTGTTTTCTCCTTACACTTGCTTCCTGACTGTCCTTCAGCCATTAATACTGGGTATAAACCTTCTGATACCATAGCTCTTCTCCATTGTTTCATCTGACCTTCACGTGACTCATGCAGATATCTGGGGAAAAATCCTCTATATTTCCCACCTCTGCATTTTTCTCATTCAAATGACTCAGTCTCCCATTCTTCCATAGCCTCATACTGAGTGAACCTAGGTCTCGGTTCTAAATCATTAATTCTCAAATTCTGAAGAATTCTCCCATTAAACGTACCATTTTCTCGAAACATTTTTACTCTATCACCTTTTGTACATTCCATCCAATTCTCCAACCATACACAAGTATGATATCCTCTTTCCATCATCATGAAGGAAGCGGGTGTTTTTGGTACTGGAATAGGAATTCCCTCTCTATTCAACACAGGCTCATCTTTCTTAAAGAAATGCTTAATTTTCTTTATTAGCGTAATTTTTCTCTTTTCTCTGTATATTTTGGATGAACGATATATGAAAGAATACTCCGCAAACCCTTGAATTCTGCCATCTGTGCGCTCACACCAGCAGTCAAATCAGAATCCAACTAACAATTTCTAGTAGTAGTAGTAGTAGTATACTTTATTCGATATATACATATCATAAAAGTACAAACAATGTAAACATATAACCTTTGATTTAAAATGACGTAATCAATTCATTCCATAATTTAAAAGAATAAAAATGTTATTTACATTTAAAAGAACATAGTTATATAGTAAAAGTCACATGATGCATGTACATTGGACGATTAAAATATCCAGTACGGTGTCATAGCCTAGCTGATAGCAGTGTTTAACAGCCTTGTACGTATAAACCACGCATTTGATAAGTACTTGGCAATCCCACATACGACAAACAGAGATGAAGTGTCTGTTGAGAGGAAGCGTAGAGCAATCCTAAAGTCTCTCACTCCCAGCGATCTGCACACCGGTTTTAACCATCTTGACCTGGGTTTTTTGTATGCTATGCAAGCGAACAAGAAGTGTGGTAAATATTCGCTCGTGCAGGGGCACCCAGGGCAAGTATTTGTGTGATTCCTCAAGCCTTTCCATCTCTCAGTGAATTTGTTCAGGGGGAGTGCCCCATATCTCATTTTCAGGAAGAGGGACCTGTCTCTTGGGATTTGGATGAAGTCTAGGAAGGGTTCTATCTTCTTGATGCGTTTATTTTCCATAAATTTGGTGGTTAGACCCCCCCCATTTCATACTTTTCGCTTCCTCGGCCTGTACCCATTCCCAATAGATTTTTTTAATAATTGATCTCCTTAACCAATGCCAACAAAGCTTCTATCTAATAACCAATCAAAGCTCAGGGTTGCGCTGTATGTTTAACCAATAGTAGTGAAGGAGCTGGGATTCTTATCTAGATTTTTACCTTATCGATTCTCCAGAATCCCAGGACAGGTCGACTGGACCTTTTTGTCTGCTAAGAAGTGTAGAGGGGAGGTTTCCAAATTCATAATTAAACAGCTTCGTAAATCAGCAATCAAATCAAATTTAAAGAACAGCAAAGCAGCGAGGCACTCGGACGTAGATGCGGCAGTAGGGGGGCGTCCGAGTGCCTCGCTGCTTTGCTGCTCATATTTTATTTAATTTCTTGTATCGCGCTGGAATCAATCCCATAAGGGTATCTCCGCGCTTTGCCAGCCAGAAAATTGTCGTAGTCTTCAAGGTGCATTAACCCCTTAAGTGCTGCGTCGGTGCGTTGGCCGACGGCAGCACTACCTCCCCAGTGCTGCGCACGACCATTGGACGCCCATTCAGCACTAGTTCCAATGGACAGCGCAGCACTGGGGAGGGATGTTTACTAGCATCTATGAGGTTAAAGGGACTGAAATGCTTCCTGAAAGAGGAGTGTTTTCAGGGCCTTTCTGAAGGCCAGATGATTGATGTTCATCCTCATTTCTGTAGGAAGTGTATTCCATAGGGCAGGACCAACCGATGAAAATGCTCTGTCTCCCTGCCTAGCTCTTTTTGTTGCAGGGGGTTTCAGGAGTGCTTGGTTGCTTGAACGAAGTGAACGGCTGGGTTGGTACAGTTCAATAGATTGGGAGAGATATTTAGGACTGTCCCCATATAAGCATTTGTGGACCGTGCAGCATATTTTGAAACTAATGCGCTGCCGTATCGGGAGCCAATGTAGCTCCACCAACAAAGGCTTAGAAGGAGTCCTAGCCGGCGCACCCATGACCAGCCTAGCCGCCGTATTCTGGACCACCTGCAAACGACCTACTGCATCAGCGTTTGCTAGCGTCAGCAGGCCGTTGCAGTAGTCTAGGCGGCTAGTAACCAGAGCCTGCACGAGTGTCTTCCTGTAAGTGTCAGGAAGATATGGAAATACTCGTCTTAGGAGGCCGATGGTGTAAAAGCATAGTCCTGCAATGGTATGCTCCTTGAGGGTCAATTTTTGGTCAATCTTAACCCCTAGATTTTTAACATGAGGCTTTGATGTGGGAACTGGGCCCAAGTCCAGCGGCCACCATTCAGGAGACCAGAGGAGGCTCGCCCTGCCGAAGAGCATAACCTCAGATTTTGCAACGTTACATTGGAGGCAGTTTGCGGCCATCCAATGTGACACTGCCCTCATACCCTCAGCAAAATTTTCCTTGACTGTGGGACCAAGGGAGCTGAAAGGGTAGAGGAGCTGGGTGTCATCAGCGTAGGAAACTGGTATGAACCCATACTTCCGCACAATCTCAGCAAGGGGGGCCACATATACATTGAACAATGTAGGGCTGAGACATGAGCCTTGTGGCACCCCCTTTGTGAGCGCCTTCGAGGTGGAGCGATAGGGGCCCAGGCTGACAGATTGCGATCTCCTGGAAAGGAAACTCTCCAGCCAAGATAGTGCTGAGCCTCCAATCCCCACTCCCTGCAAGCGGCTGAGAAGGATGTTATGGGACACGGTATCAAAGGCCGCAGACAGGTCCAACAACACTAATATCATGGACCCTCCTCTATCCTGTGACATTTTGATCTTATCAGTCACAGATGGGAGGGCCGATTCAGTGCTGTGGTTGGGCCTGAACCCAGATTGTGATTGGTCCAGGCCCCCTGTCGCCTCGATAAATTTGGAAAGGATGGTATTAGCGTGTTTCTTAGCCAGCTTGCTAATGAAAGGGAGAAGGGAAATAGGGCGAAGGTTGGAGAGTTCTGACCAGGGAAGGGTGGTGTTTTTCCGTATAGGGCTCACTACCGCTTCTTTCCAAGGTTGTGGAAGTTGTCCCTCGGCAAAGGAAAGATTCATAAGCTTCTGAATAGTGGGGCCTAATGATTCCACCAAAGGGGAGATCATTTTTGCAGGGATCAGATCAGTGGGGGAGCCAGTTTTCATATTACCAATAAGGGTGGTCAGGTCTTTTAAAGTAACTTCTGGGATTGCATGGAGCGTTTTGTCAGGGATCGTGAGGGGAGAGTCTCAAGAGCCATAGTCCCTAAAGGACCAGTGACTTTCGTAATTTTCTTGTATATCCCCTCGATTTTTTCTTCGAAGAACTGAGAGATGTTATTACAGAGATCTTGAGTAAAAACATCTGGACTCTCACATATTACAGGGTTGGTAAAAGTCTGTATGATTTTAAATAACTCTCGAGAGGAGTTACCTGCCTCTGTTATTTGGGAGGTAAGACTGACTTTCCTTGCTCGTTTTATATTTTTATAGTAGGTGGTCATAGCTGTTAAATAACGATCTTTGTCTTCCCCCTTATGTGACCGTCTCCATAGTTTCTCCAATTTCCTGCATCCCTGTTTTTCTATTTTAAGGGCCTCAGTATACCATGCTTCCCTTTTAGCTATGGTAGGTTGTTTGACTACTTTCTGAGGAGCCAGAACATTAATGGCTTCCATCAGTGAGGAGTCAAATTTTGAGAGAGCTGTCTCAATGTCATCCAAATTTGTAAAGACTGGCTGTTTCCAGACTTGAGAGAACCTATCTGGGGTGACTTTGTGCCATGGTCTGCGTTTGATAGTTTGCGTGATGGAACGATTGATAGGTTCGGGTAAATGGAGGAAGGAAAAGTCTAACATTTTGTGGTCCAACCAGTAGATATATTTAGGGGGGTGGCAGTAGACATTAGGAAGGGTGGTAAAAATTAAGTCCAGAGTGTGGCCACATGTATGAGTGGGGCCATTATTACGGAGATGAAGGCCCAGCAAGGCAAGATCTGTCAGAAGTGCAATAGTGTCAGGATGGTCTGCAACATCAGTATGAAAATTAAAATCTCCCAGTAAAATAAAATTTTCATTTGTTTTCATGTGTGGAGCTAGAAGTTCAGTCAAAGCTAGGGAGAACCCAGCATTAGGTCCGGTCGGGCGATACACTAGTGCTCCTTTCCAGTGAACCTTAGGGCTGACTTTTAAATGAAAAATAATTATTTCCATAGTGGGTAGCATTGCTTGTTCTAAAACCCTAATATTCCGGCTATCTTTATAAACAATGGCGATCCCGCCTCCTACTTTCTCCAGTCGATCTTGGCAGAGAATTTTATACCCCATAGGTATTCCCAAGGTGATAGTTGGAATAGTGTGGGGTTTGAGCCATGTTTCAGTTATGAAACAGATCTCAGGCATAATACTGTGTATAGAGTCCCAAAGTTGCATATGATGCTTTGGGAGGGACCTCACATTAAGTAAAAAGCTTTTCCAGCCATTTGGAGTGACTTTATCATTGTTAGGGTTCCCAATCATAATGTTACAGTGAGTAGCTTGAAAGCCACATTTTAAGCATGAAAAAGGCCCTTCAGGGCAGACTGACAGTCTGTTGGTACATCTGTGTGTGTCCTGGGGTTGTAGGGCAAGGAGGGCATGTGCAGAATACCTTATAATGGGGGCATCCATGTCCATGTTGTGAGGGGCAGAGTGATGGGCCCCTGGTCCCGTCCTGTCGCGGACGGGCGCAGACGGGCAGCTCTTTGGCGGGTCTTCGGCGGGGCTGCGCGCGATCGCTGCGCGCTCGGGAAGGTGCGAGGGCTAAATAGCCCTGCGTGCAACCACTAGAGCGCTAACCGCTCCTAGTGGGACCGGAAGTGGTGTCAAAGCCTGCCACCCCCTTGCAAGTACGGGAGGTGGAGGCGGTTACTAGCGCTACCGATACGAAGAGGAGAGTGCCCTGAGACTGATGCGTGATGCGGTGAGGTTGTGAGGCAATGCGGACTTTCTATCAAGTTTTTAAGAACACAAAATATTAATCACATTCAAGTTTTAAAAGCACATAAAATTCCGCTTTTCCCTATGTCTGCACATTAATCAATTACGAGCAAGTTTTAAGCCAGCAAGCGGTATGGAGACCCTGCCACCGTCTCCACCCGCAGCGAACTCCTCTGGTGCTCCGCCTAAATAGCCCTGCGTGCAACCACTAGAGCGCTAACCGCTCCTAGTGGGACCGGAAGTGGTGTCAAAGCCTGCCACCCCCTTGCAAGTACGGGAGGTGGGAGGCGGTTACTAGCGCTACCGATACGAAGAGGAGAGTGCCCTGAGACTGATGCGTGATGCGGTGAGGTTGTGAGGCAATGCGGACTTTCTATCAAGTTTTTAAGAACACAAAATATTAATCACATTCAAGTTTTAAAAGCACATAAAATTCCGCTCATGAGAGCAGCAAAGCAGCGAGGCACTCGGACGCCCCACTACTGCCGCATCTACGCCAGGATTAACTCCGGGCGACCCCAGTAACAAAGTAACCAATCTTCATTAAAGATTACAGCGCCACGCGGACTCCATTAGGAAAGCTCAGTTTTTACAATTTCAGTTCCGGTAGGACCTTCATCAAATTGATTGAGCGCTACTCGGACTAATAGGACAACTACCTTTTAAAAAAATAACGAGTTAAGTAGGACCCTCTGAGAATCCTACCTGATCGACCGCTACTTGGACCTTGTTAAATAACTGCGTTTTCAACATAGTCTAAAAACGCCTCAAAAACCCCATTTTCCTGACGTATCCAATTACATTAAAATACTAATTTCAGGAGGCTCTTCAGTCCTGATGATGATCTGAAATTCATACAGATCAAAACGTTGTCGACCTACCCAAGGAAATACCCCCATTCCATTGTATATATTCATGTGGTTTTTTAGCCTTGTTGTTGTGTGAGAGTTCGTTTTTTCACTATGATCACTCATGTCACGTTCTGCACCCTACCACTTATTTGAGCACCTGAAAAACGTTATAAGAATTGTATATACAAAGAAAACATGAAAATAAAAAATATTGCATATGAACCTACTTCCCAAGCTCCCGAGCGTTAATTAATTATTTGCTGCATTTATTTGAGGACCTTAGTAGGCCACCCCTGAACCATTGTTTCTTTAAAAGCTCTAACCATTGAGCCACACTTCTCCACACTTAGGTTTTACGTACATTACCGGGGTGGCAGTTCCATCATGAAGAATTATGCACACCCTATTCTTTGAGCTTATGTGCACATAGACAGGCTGAGCGCTGCCAAATGTTCCAGTACCTTTGATTTAACATCAGGGTACTGGCATTTCACTCTGACTGAGGGGGAAAAAGAGAGGTCTGCATTCTCAAACACATAGTTCAAGGTAATGCCCTTTCGTTTGAAGACTGCCCCTGCCTCGTTACAGAGGTTGGTAAACAGGGTCCTGGCGTGGAAGTAGGCCTCTGTGCCACCTATCTGGATGACATAGCTGTCTGCTGCTTCAGCTAGAAGGATCACCTGTTCTACTTCCAGGAGGTGCCTCAGGCCCTGCAGCAGGCAGGCAAGACTATCAAAGCCAGTATGCGTCAGATAAGGCAGGAGTCCATGGTGTATCTGGGCCACACATGGTAGCGGGCCAGTGCAGACCCTCCAGACCAAGATGGCAGGGGCGGCTCTAGGCTCAGGGCGCCCTGGGCAGGATGCGTAGGTAGGGGGCCCGGAAGAGGGAGTCTGGTTGTGGTGGAGCGCGGAGGCCAGTGAAGAAGGGGGGGGGGGGGGGTCAGGGTGTTTGGGAGTGGAACAGAGCCGGAGGCCGCCAAATCCCTGCCAGGGGCTGCCAGGCAAATATGTATCCATCCTCAAAGGAGTATTACATTAAGGATATATATTGGCGTGGTGGCCCCTGGGGTTTGGTGGCCCTGTGCAGGTGCACAGCTTGCACATGCCTAAGGCCGCCCCTGAAGATGGAGACTATCCTGGCCTGGTGACCCCCTAAAACACAGACAGAGAAGATGCTTTACTGGTCCTCACAGGAGATTGTAGGAGGTTTGTTAGGGGATATGGCACCATTTTTGCCAACTTAATAGAGCTGAACCCCAGACAGATGATCTGGACAGAGGCCTGCCAGAAAGCCTTTGATACCCTCAAGGATGCCATGTGTACAGCACCTGTACTCCAAGCTCCTGCCTTCTCTAAGGAGTTCATTGTGCAGACAGATGCTTCAGAGCATGGCATAGTGTTGTGTAGTTTCTCCTTTCAAATAGGAAGTGTACGTTTGTTGGGCAAAATAAACATTGAGATAGTGCCAGATTGATTCCAAGCATCCCCTCTGGATATGTAGACCAGCTAGTTCACTGTGCCCCTTAGCCTAGACAGGCAGCAAATGGTTTTGGCAACCACAGAACATGACAACCCTGATCCCCCTAGGAATCATGATAACAGATCTAGAACCCTTTTGCTCAGTCACTCTTGCTCTCTTTCTCAGAGAAATATATACAAGGACTAGCGGCCCGTCCCGACGTTGTCCGGGTAAAAAAAGGCTAGGCAGCAAGGGTTTTAGTATCATTGTACATTCGTCCCACATGATAAGAGACACATTTTGATGCAGTGTCCCCAAAGGTCCAGTTTTTCCGAATAGAGCATATTGAATCCCTTTCAAGGGAAACTGTTAGAGGCGGTTCAAAGGTAGAATGTGCTGTTTTCCCAGCTGTTAGCAAAGTGGCAGCTATTCCAGATTAAGCAACAGCTAGAGCCAAATTCCCAGAAGATCGAACTTTGGCAAGTATGAGGTTGATTAGGTAAGTCTTTCCTGTGCCACCGGAGCGTCTATGAACAATAGTTTGCCTTGTTTCTTTTCAACACTATCAACTATGGTGTTGTAGGCGAGTTGTTGATAGGGAACTAAGTTCGGCAAGTGTTGAGCAAGGTAGTTATTTAGCTCTGGAATATTGTGTGCGGTAGCGATATTGTGGTATCCAGTTAGGTTAGTTCGGACCGCTGGCGGCAGGCTGAAATCTTGTAAGGACTTCTCGCTTAATAGATACAGTGAGTCTTCAATTTCTATAAGTCCTTGGTTTATGATTTCATTGTTGATAGCAGCCCGTGCCGACGTTGTCCCGGTATGAATTGCTGCCGGCCAGTAGTATATTGTTTTGTAGGATTTTGTTTTTTGATTTCTTATCTGTGATTTCTTATCTGTGACAGGCCTGTGAAACGCTCCGATTCACAGTGCACTGCTGATGCACTTAAGAGTGCGCGTTCAGTAGTGTGTAAACTCGAGTTTCCCTACTTTATATTTCTTTGCAATATTATATAGCGCAAGCTCGACAACATGGCATGAGCACAATTTACATTACAGAAGAACACATTCATTTGTGGTAGGCACGGGGAGACAAAGCGATTTGCCTGGAATCACAGGATGTTGAGCTGATGCCGAGATTCGAACGTAGCTCCCCAGCTCTAAAGTTCGCAATTCTAGAACTTGTGGCGGGAGGTGTGTCTAAAAGTGTATATTGGTGCTGGCCATCAATGAGAGAGACCTGTGCATTTTTCAAATGGGTGGTGAAAAAATATGAATATGTTGCTGGAGATGTGGGCCGCCGTGCCACCAATGTACTTACCGGGGGAGGGTAAACACCGATTATTCCGCAACTTTCTTTCCGCATACCATCACTCCGCATACTTTCATTACGAAAGTACCATGACTCCGCAATGCCATTATAACACATGGCATTACATTTTATATGCTTTTACTACGCATACATTTACAACGAAATTCGTTGTAAATGCATGAATGGTAAAAGCATTTTTTTTTAAATGTTTGGATAAGATAAGTATGGGTATAGGGGTATATGTTTTGGGGTACTGAGGTATATGTTTTGGGGTGTTTTAAGGGTTCAGATATAGTTTTGGGTTATGGGGTACAGGGGTAGTTTTAAGGTTTAGGGATAGGTATGGGTTTTGGGGTACAGGACTAATTTTTAGGGTTCAGGGCTAGGTTTGGGTTTTGGGGTATAGGGGTATTTTTAGGGTTCAGGGGTAGGTTTGGGTTTTGGGGTACAGGGGTATTTTAAGGGTTCAGCGCTAGGTTTGTGTTTTGGGGTACAGGGTATTTTTAGGGTTCAGGGCTAGGTTTGGGTTTTGGGGTACAGGGGTATTTTAAGGGTTCAGATATAGTTTTGGGTTTTGGGGTATAGGGGTATTTTTAGGGTTCAGGGGTAGGTTTGGGTTTTGGGGTAGAGGGGTATTTTAAGGGTTCAGGGCAATCTTTGGGTTGGATCACTGACATAATATAGAATGACAAAATATAGACTTACCAAAATGTAGTCACCAAAATATAGAATGCCAAAATATCGAATTCCTATCTACAAACAGGTAAGTACAAAAATATCGAATCCAAAATATAGTCTGTAAAAAATATAGTCAGTCAAAATATCGAATTTTTTTAAATGTCTTAAAAGTAATTTAAAATTAATGAAATAATAAATATAATTAACTAAAACATACTTAAAAATACTCAAATAACCTTAAAATTAAGATATAATTAATTTAAGTTATTAATAAAAAATGTACAATATTTTACCGTAGGATAGCAGGAGGGTAACATTTAATATTACCACTCCAGTGAGTGCAACAGTAGGGAAAGCGTTGGATAGCGTAGGGGTAAAAAATACTATTCCCACTCCAGTGAGTGCAACAGTAGGGAACGCGTTGGATAGCGTAAGGGTAAAAATTACTATATCCACTCCAGAGAGTGCAACAGTAGGGAAAGTGTTGGATAGCGGGAGGGTAAAAAGTACTATTCCCACTCCAGTGAGTGCAACAGTAGGGAAAGCGTTGGATAGCGTAGGGGTAAAAAATACTATTCCCACTCCAGAGAGTACAACAGTAGGGAAGGCGTTGGATAGCATAGGGGTAAAAATTACTATTCCCACTCCAGAGAGTGCAACAGTAGGGAAAGCGTTGGATAGCGGGAGGGTAAAAATTACTATTCCAACTCCAGAGCGTGCAACAGTAGGGAAAGCGTTGGATAGCGTAGGGGTAAGAATTACTATTCCCACTCCAGAGAGTGCAACAGTAGGGAAAGCGTTGGATATTGGAAGGGTATAAATTACTATTTCCACTCCAGAGAGTACAACAGTAGGGAAAGCATTGGATAGCATAGGGGTAAAAATTACTATTCCCACTCCAGAAAGTGCAACAGTAGGGAAAGCTTTGGATAGCGTAGGGGTAAAAAATACTATTCCCTCTCCAGAGAGTGCAACAGTAGGGAAAGCTTTGGATAGCGGGAGTGTGAAAATTACTATTCCCACTCCAGATAGTGCAACACTAGGGAAAGCTTTGGATAGCGTAGGGGTAAAAATTACTATTCCCACTCCAGAGAGTGCAACAGTAGGGAAAGCGTTGGATAGCGTAGGGGTGAAAATTACTATTCCCACTCCAGTGAGTTTAACAGGGAAAGTAATGATTTAATATATTATTAAAAATAAATTAAATATCAATACCAATAAAACATTAATTGAAATTAACAACCAATTTAATATTATGTAATATTTAATTAGAAATACAACTACATATTAGTTATTAAAAATTAATAACCAATTCATAATTATTCAACAACGAATTAATTTTAAATAACAAAAACTAATTAATAATAAAAATTAATACCAATTAAAAATTAACAGTAAATTAATTATCAATACACAAAAAGTATTTTTAATATGTAATTAATTACAATTACATTACTTCCCACCCTATTCCCCTATAAACCCACATCCAACTACAGAAAATACATTAATACAATTATCGTAATTATCAAATATTTAATTAATACAAAATAATTACCAATTAATAACAATTAATTGCCAAGTAATAGAAATTAATTACCAATTAAAAATTAATTACAATAAATTTAAAATCAATACGAATAAATGAAAAAAAATATTTACTTTATTACAATTAAATTACTTCCCACCCTATTCCCCTATAAACCCACAACCCGCTACAGAAAATAAATTTAGAAAATTAACATAATTAACAATTAATCAATTAATACAAATTAATTGGCAATTAATAAAAATTAATTACCAATTACAAAATAACAATAAATTCAAAATGAATACCAATAAATAAATAAAAATATTTAATTAATTACAATTAAATTACTTCCTTCCCTATTCCCCTATAAACCCACAACCCGCTACAGAATTAAATTACGCAAAAATTAAATAACATAAAATTAATTACTTAATATACATTAAACATACATTACAAAAATTGTTATACACTTTTCACACATATACTAACATACAAAACACTGTAAAAAATTGATATTATTAAAAAATCGATATATTTAATGCCTATATTGTATATTTCGATATTTTGACTTCTATATTTTGAAAATCGATATTACTTACTTTAAATTCGATATTTTTAACCACTATGTCCATTCGATATTTTGTCCATTCTATATTTTTACTTCGATATTATGTCCATTCTATATTTTGGAATAGATATTATGACTGTTTACCGTTTGGGTTTTGGGGTACAGGGGTATTTTTAGGGTTCAGGGCTAGCTTTGGGTTTTGGGGTACAGGGGTATTTTTAGGGTTCAGGGGTAGGTTTGGGTTTTGGGGTACATGGGTATTTTAAGGGTTCAGATATGATGTTGGGTTTTGGGGTATAGGGGTATTTTTAGGGTTCAAGGGTAGGTTTAGGTTTTGGGGTACAGGGGTATTTTAAGGGTTCAGGGATAAGTTTGGGTTTTGGGGTACAGGGGTATTTTTAGGGTTCAGAGCTAGGTTTGGGTTTTGGGGTACTGTGGTATGTTAGGGTTCAGGGGTAGGTTTGGGTTTTGGGGTACAGTGGTATTTTAAGGGTTCAGAGCTAGGTTTGGGTTTTGGGTTACAGGGGTATTATAGGATTCAGGGGTAGGTTTGGGTTTTGGGGTACAGTAGTATTTTTAGGGTTCAGGGCTAGGTTTGGGTTTTGGGGTACAGGGGTATTTTTAGGGTTCAGGGGTAGGTTTGGGTTTTGGGGTACAGGGGTATTTTAAGGGTTCAGATATAGTTTTGGGTTTTGGGGTATAGGGGTATTTTTAGGGTTCAGGGGTAGGTTTGTGTTTTGGGGTACAGGGGTATTTTAAGGGTTCAGGGCTAGGTTTGGGTCTTGGGGTACATAGGTATTTTAGGGTTCAGGGGTAGGTTTGGGTTTTGGGGTACAGGGGTATTTTAGGGTTCAGGGGTAGGTTTGGGTTTTGGGGTACAGTGGTATTTTTAGGGTTCAGGGCTAGGTTTGGGTTTTGGGGTACAGGGGTATTTTTAGGGTTCATGGGTAGGTTTGGGTTTTGAGGTACAGGGGTATTTATAGGGTTCAGGGCTAGGTTTGGGTTTTGGGGTAAAGGGGTATTTTTAGGGTTTAGGGATAGGTTTGGGTTTTGGGGTACAGGGTATATTTATAGGGTTAAGATGGGTTAGTGTTTAAGGGCGCTGGGGTATTTTAAAGAGTAAGGGTGGGTTATGATCATGGGGTGCAGGGGTATTTAAAGGGAGCAGGGTGGGATTGGCACACAATATGAGACATGGCATGAAGGGTGGAACGTACCACACGCCCCCAGTGTTTGTCACGCCCCCAACACACGCCCCCAGCACACGCCCACAGCACAACGCAGACACGCCCACAAGGGACTACTTTGCTGGCACGGTTCTTTTACCTTTTAAATGTATATGGTGGGCGTCTGTCTAGCCTATGTCCTTCTGCTGCAACTGCCCTTTCCAACGCTCTATTGGGTGTTGTGATTGGTGCTGTGGTTCCTGAGATTACCCGCCTCAAAGGTTTGGGCTCTCTCTTTATATTATTAGTATGGATAACACAGAGGGGAATTTTTCAATATTTATTGAACCATCATGATTCTTGTATAGAATATATATGCTGCAATGATCAATATAAAGAAGCAGATGAAAGTGATATGAAGACAGTGAACAGAATGAACCGATCGACCATCTTGCTAGAGCAATGTATATATGCAGGCATATAAAAATAAAAACAAATAAATATTTATATAAATATTGCATACTCCTACTATGCATTCCCTAACCTAAGTATCTAGGGTGTGCATGTGTTACGCTAAGAATTCTTCTAAGAATCCCCTATTGGATGACCCAACCCCCATTACCTGAAGGGAAAGAATGTAGATCCCTGTCTTGGTCACAGGTTGGACATCCCTCCTCGTTGAGGGATCAGCAAGATATCACATATATAAATCCTACACTAGATCCACATATTAAAAACAAAAATAGTTTTTAGTTCGTAGATATAGTGTATATATTATGTATTACATAGACAGCATATTATTTAATCAAGAGGCAGATGCAAAAATTCATCAAGTATCAAAAACAAATATTATATCACTTATATAAATCCTACAATTAGTACATACACTATATCCATGTATTAAAAACAAAATAGTTTTTAATACGTGGATATAGTGTATGAGCTTTTTGTAGGATTTATATATGTGATATAATATTTGTTTTTGATACTTGATGGATTTTTGCATCTCCCTCTTGATTAATTGATATGCTGTCTATGTAATACATAGAATTGAATAATGATATATGTGTTTTATATAATATGAAGATTTATTAATTCTGTATAATGAGCATATTTTAATGGTTGCAAATTCTTTTAAATACAATATAGATGGTATTCTATTATTAGTTAGTGGTTGTCTTGTGGCATTGCAAATATAGGTATATGGGTTTTTTGTATGATTGAAATGAATAGTTTGTGGTATATTTAAGATGATTGGTTGAAGAATTATTTTATTTGGTTACCAAAGGGAATGTATATTTTTCTTTGACTGAGCAACACCCTCTCCCTTTGGTACATGGGTCTTTTCTCTCTTTATTGTGTAAATGTGTTCCCATCCAGCCCCAATAGCAGCTGCTGAGGGAGTGACCACATCCAGTGGAGTTTCTACCGAACCAAAGCCAAGATCCAACAAACCAGGAGTAAAAGCATCCCAGGAAGGCTTGTAGAATGCAGCCAGTAGCAATGGAATATTCAATGGACAGCAATACAAATCAGCCTTTAAGGGGTCCACAAGTACATTTATGTCTAAAGGCTCAACCAATTGCATTCCTATGCATAAGTTCAAGTTGCACTCAAAAGTTCAGAGCAGACAGTGGAATACCAGGTGCTGGCAATGAAGTCAAAAAGCTGGAATGATAAGAATCAATGCTCACTCAGTTCTCAAAGCAAAGATACACCAAATCATGGTACCATGTGTTCACGGCACAATACCACATGCAATAGTGTCAGCTCCATTTGTTCTTGACATGGGACATCCATTGCGGAGCCAAAAAATGAAAATCACTGTCCCTACAATCAATTAATCAATCAATCAATTAAGGCATTTGTATAGCGCGCTACTCACCCGGAAGGGTCACAATCAGGAACAGGACCAGTGGAAGACCTCCAAAAAAGCTTCAGAGTATGGAGTATATGAAAGATGGCATGAGTCTGAAAACTGTCTGGAAGGTGCTAACCAACCCAGAGCCTGTACTCTTAAATAAATGTTCTATTCTCGCCGTATTAGACATGGTAAAAATGTGATGCACCAACTGTATGCAGGTTTATCACCAAACGTTTTGCCTTTTGCTCTATTTTCTGACCTTGTTTTTGTTGTCTATAAGACTCAGGGCACTTTGCCAGGGCTGATCAGTGCTAAAGTGCACATGCTCTCAGTGTAAATTGTACTTCTGATTGGTTATCCATGAGTGGCATATTTGATTTACTGGTAAGTCCCTAGTAAAGTGCACTCACTATGTGTGCCCATGGCTTGTAAATGAAATGCTACTAGTGTGCCTGTAGCACTGGCTGTGCAACCCACACAAATAGCCTTTCAAACGTGTCTCAGACCTGCCGCAGCTGTATCTGCATGTGCATTTGTTAGCTGACACGTCGGCCTGCCAAGTGCACCCACTTGCCAGGCCCTAACCTCCCCTTTTTCTACATGCAAGGCACGCCTAAGGTAGGCCCAAAGTACCCCCATGGGCATGGTGCAGTGTACGTTAATGGTAGGACATGTACTGGTGTGTTTTACATGTCCTAATAGTGAAATACTGTAGATTTCGTTTTTCACTATTGCAAGGACTAGCTCACCTATAGGCTATCATTGGAGCTGCTTTGTAACATTTTTACAAGTCTAACTTTCAATAGGGAAAAGCTAGAGATTTGGAATTTAGGCTTTCTGAACTCAAAAGGTAATAACACACCTTTTAGTTCAGATGTTTGTTTTAATTTTTTGTTCGAAAACGCCACTTTTATAAAGCTAGGCAACAAGGAAGGTTTGGGTCCTATCTCTGACCGGCTTGGACCACTGCAATATATCAAACAGAACAAATAGCCAGACAGGTTTACTTTTTTATCATTTGATCACACCCAGCCTACCAGTACTGAGTGATCTACTATTTTATTTTAGTTGTTTTGTCTTATTTTACTTTTTCATTGAATTTTTTGTATGTCATCAAAAGAAAAATTATCAAACAATAAAGAATACATTCAGAAAAACAATGTGCGCAATATATACAAGTGTTCAATATGTACAAAATCAATGCTGAATTTCAAAAACACCAAACATACATTCCAAAAAATACATAAATACAATGCCTAAAAAGTGATTTTTGAAATAGGCCCCAGTCCTTCATATTATAAACCAGAAGCCAGGCGGAAAAATGAGTTCATACGTGTTGCCTGCCTGTCTTATTGAACCAGGGATTAGGTGATAATAGGGTTGCACTCCTAGGGATGAATAGCATGGTATTATATTTAGCCCTAGTTGCGCCCTTCTTCTTTTGTCCCAGGCTCGGGGTCAACGCGTTTCGAACCACAGAAAGATTATGTGTTCTCCTCAGACATGGACTGGAGGAAGCCGTAACTGTGAACAATCATAACGGAATTTGGTGTCAGTATTGTGTTGCAATCACATTTGGATAGACTCTCAGACTCTCTAAAAGGTATATAAAAATACCTGTGTGTAGCACTCTAGACCACTTCAATGGAGTGGGTTGCCTCGCAAGGATGGAGTTTCTGCAGAAAGACAGGTACGTGATTAATTAAATGCCTGTGTCTACGGCTGGCACTGTTAAGTACTGTCATTAGGCTAGCGGAAGTTACCGGCTGCAAGCCTACCTCAATCTCGAGCGGAGTGGCGTGTGGAATGGAGATGCATGTCCGGTAGCTCTCTTGTTGAGTTGATCAGATCAAGCTGTTCGGATGTAAAGGAATACTTTAAAATTTGGGTCGGGCATAATTGGACCAAAAGAATTTGAACTGTCGAAGGAGTGTTTACTTACAGTCTTTGTCCTCTGCCTGGCAGAAGCAGCAACTGCACGCCAACCCAGCTAAGCAGCGCACAGCAAAAGGGCAGTCTCCTCCTCCAAGCTCTTCAGCTTTTCTCCTTGGCAGAGGTTCCTCTTGATTCCAGAAGTAATAAAAAGTTATGGGGTTTTAGGTCTAATACTTGTACCCCTTTTTCCATTTGAAGTCTTTGTTCAGGAAGTCTCTCTTGCTCTGTAAAATCAATTCTACCCTCCTTAGTCCAGTTTCACTACAGAAGGTGGAGACAACGGAAGAATCCGTCACCAGATATGCAACCCCTGTTTTTAATGCAGAGCAACATTGACTGTTCAGCATCAAGTAACTCCCATTAGAGAGTAATCTGAGAGCTGGATGTATAGATGGCATCTGGGGAACCTTTCAAGTAGCCATAAGTTTACCACGGAAGCATTACAGGCCCCGTGAAGCAAAACATCCTTGCACCCTAAGGATTCACTTAAAGTATTATTGCAGTTTGATCCACCGAGAAACCCTTTAGTTTCCCTATTTTGACATCAAAATTTGAAAGGTAGTTCCCAATACTCGTGTACACACCCTTCCCCCGACGCGTCATATCTGCCCACTTGGTGGTATTAAAGAAAGTACTGAAAATGAAATGTCCAAATCGTTAGGGGAATGTACTGATGGATTATCCAATCTGCTGGTTGGTGTTTTAGCAACGGTGAAAGGTAACTCTCTTGTTTCTTTATGAGTAACATACTGTACTTCTTTTTGTGCCATGAGTATTCACTGTTTTGTAATGTGGTAAGGGGAAAACAGACTTGTGGCATTGATATGACGCCATGGCACCTGGCCAGAATGTAGTGTTTGTAGTACCCAGTTTAAGACTACAATAGACCTAAGCTGTGACTGCACATGTTGGAATGCGGACATGTCTTGTTGAACAATGTCTGTTGCCGATGACACTATGTTTGCTAAAGAGTATATTCTAGAGGACAAGGTGGTCCTACCATTGTCAATCACGGCTAGAGCTTTTTCTAAATTGGCCTGTCAATTTCGTGCAGTCTTTCACTAATTTTCTGCTGAGAAACTTTCCAAATGTCATTGCATATTGCACACAGGAAGAATTTCTGACGTGGGCTTCGAGGACCTAATAAAAAGTCCCTAAGTTCCAGGTCATCAGATAAAAGGGACAAGTGTTGTTTCACCTAAGACAGTGCTGAGGTTTTTAGCCAATCAAGGCACATCTTCCCATCACTGTTATTTGTCACCGCCCTCGAGTGTTCATACTGCACATAACGTAGGTCAGGTCTACTGATCTTTAAACACTCAGGGCCATATGTAGGTAAACACTATGTACCGATTTTAAAATACCGAATTTTACTGATTCGTTATTTCAGAATCGGTAAATGGTATGTAGGTATTGATTCGGTAAATTTCGGTAATTACCGATTCGGTATTTTGCTATGAGCCCTTTTTTTCTCTCTTTACCCCACTCCAATGTCTCCCACATCTCCATCCTCTTTGTGGTTCTTGCAGGCCCTGCTAGCCCCGCTCATAATTACCCCCTTGCCCCCACCGGACCCTTCTAAAAAGCAGCTGCTGGCGTGACAAAGGCAAGCCTCTCTGCACCTTAATCAGTTCTAGTGTTAAGACCCCTGGTCAGTGCTTCATATGAACTAGTGGGTTCCGGTGCTTAGCACCGGTATGAATTGTCACTTTCGACAGTCTGCCACATGGTGGCATGGTTTGTCTAATTTACAAATGGGCGACAACAGATGTTTATTAATTTAATATGCATAATGACCAATGCCTGCTGCAAAGCCATTGTCATGGCTTTGGGGGCCTGGAATAGTCTGATTGTTCCCATTTGTAGGACTTTGATGGTTAGTAGTTGTGTTGGCACCTTTATTTTGGAAGAAGAAATTACAGTTACAGACCTACAACCACGGAGGCTGGTCAGTTGCGCTCAACACCTGTAGCACCATACTTGTTAGACCTGACATCATTGGCTTGAGTCTCTCCTCCATTTTGTCTGTTTGCCTCCACTGTTTTACGACGTTTTGCTGGTATATGCTTTGGGCGCTGTGCCACTGCTGATCAGTGCCACAGCGCAAGTGCTCCCTATGTTAAATTGATGTATCTATTGTATCCATGTTTGGCCTATTTGGTTTACTGTCAGTCCCTAGTCTAGTGCACCCGGAGTGCCGGGGCTTGTAAATACAAATGCCGCTCGTGGGCTTGCAGCACGTGTTGTGCCACCCACAGGAGCGGCCTCGTAAAAGAATGTCTACGGGTCGGTCATTGCGAGACCCACGTGCAGCCTAGTGCTGTCACGCAGGCTGCGCACGTATACCTACTTGCCAGCCCCTCAAACCTTCCCTTGACTTCATGTTAGTCACCCCTATGGTAGGCCCACGGGCAGGGTGCATTGTAAGTATAAGGTAGGACACGCCTGACCAAGTTGGCATGTCCTAATAGTGAATTACGGCCATCTTCGTTCTTCACTATTGCGAGGTAGCCTGCTCTCCATTAGTTAGAATGGGCCGTCGGGATTATTAATGCTATGATCCTAGCTGGCTCGGGGAGCATGGTGCAATGACGAGTTTGGTATTCCTGAACTCGGGGTTTAATTACGCATCCGTTGGTGTGGATGGTTTTTGGACTCTGGGTTTGAAAATAGCACTTTTAGAAAGTGCCTATTTTCTTGTCTAACCATATCTGGTTTCTGCTGGTCTTACTTGTGTGTGACAGGAGCTGGGTGGCTCCACAGGTCTGGATGAGTCAGTGTGGGATGAGTGGGACATTTGCGTTGAGAGTAGGGGGAGAGTAGTTGTTGATAGCCTGCCCTGCCTGGTACAATGCTGGCTCAACCTCCTGCCAAGCGGCTGATGGTTCTGTGCCTGCCAGGGACGATCCTAGCCTCACCTCCTGCCAGGAGGCCGATAGCTCAGCTCCTACCAGTGACAATGCTGGCTCCACCTCCTGCTAGGCGTCTGAGGACCCTGCCCTGCGCAATGAATAGGCCAGGTGCTTCTGCCTGGCTCCACCCACAACAGACCCAGGTTGTTGGGGAATTCCCCTGCATGGACAAAGGGATCAAAGCCAAAAAGGGGTATATGAGAAGGACCCCTGAACCAAGAATTTAGATCACTTCTGACAAGGAACCCTGTAACCAAGGACAAGAGGCCTGCTGATCTGAGGACTTGCCTACCCCTTCTGCCAGTGTGCTGTTTGCTGGGGGGAATCCTGCAGTGCTTCTTTATTTTTGCCAAGGAACCAGGAGAGAGGAACTGTGTGTGTACTCTCACGCTTGCTAAGAAAATCTCCAAGGACTGGAAGAGTGCCAGTCTCCTGCTGAAGTCACAGGGCTAAAGGACTTCATCTGCTTAAAGTGCTATTTGATGGAACTTGTGAATCCGGCACCTCTGAAAGAACCAGCAATCCCGACGCCGACGGACGTCGCCGAATCCAGCTCGACATAGTGAGTAACGGCTCCAGTGTCCCGCTTCCTCGACGCCGGCCGCCGGGCCCGATCGACGCCTGTAGCAACGCCAGTGAGTAGTGAGTTCGGCTCCAGCTCCAAGGGACCTCGTGTCTGCACCGCTGCTAATCGCATCGCCCTCGTGCCCTCTCGACGCCGTGAGCACTGCTCACTCTGTGCAACCGCATCATCGACGACGACGCCTGCTAAAGCCTGATCGACACCGAAGACGCGACGCCGGATTGCTCGACGCCGCTGATCATCGTGTGCTTCATTATCCAAAGGTACTGTGTTGTTGGGGGTCCGTGTGACTCCGGGCTCGACGTAGCGCTCCTCGCGGTCGACGCCGAACCTTCGGATTAACCTTGCCTCGACGTCGTGTACCTCCCGTGTGAGTTACCTCGTTGCTAAGAACTGTGTTTCCAAGAAGAAGATTTGCTTTGATACTAAAGACTTTGTGCTAAAGAAGAAACTACCTTTGAACTATCATTTTTCCCTTCTCAGCGTATTTATTAAGATTGTGTAAATTTTTGTCGTTATTTGGTCTTGTGCTAAGCCTTATATAAAAATACTTATTTTTATAATACTACTGTGTCGTGTCCATTTGTAGTGTATTCACTTTATTACTGTATGTGGTCATAAATGCTTAACACACAGCCTCTGAGATAAGCCTGTCTGCTCTGCCAAGCTACCAAGGGGGTGAGCAGGGGTTATCAAAGGGTGTGATCCCCTTGCCCTGACTAGAAAAGGTGTGTCCCTATTTGTCAGAAGTGTATACCTCTGCCAACTAGAGACAGCCGGTTCTAACAATAATACACAGCTCATCAGCCGACAACCCAAGGGTCCGGCAGCGAGAAGCCATGATATAGTGGAAAGCATGTGGCAACAAGAGGATAAGTGAAAGGTTTTACATTTTATATTTTATAAATAAGAACAAAAACTGAACACAAAAAAGATCGAGGCTGTACCGTGCAATGCAATGACTGTCTCATACGGCATGGGGAGACAAATAATTAATGAGCAATACTATGAAAGAGGAGAGATCCTGGGAGGGGGGGGCGAGAGTAAAACGTTACATCACACATAGTGGGAAGCTAAGCAACTGAAACGCACAGTCAAGGGAAGTGTAGAATATCAGGAGCTTCAATGAAGGGGGGAGTGCAAATCTCTCCACGGTACGAATTCCACTGACCCCAGATCCTTCCCCATTTCTTGGGCCTACCACGGGAGACATACACAATTTGTTCTCTAAACATGGACCAGTCCATGTTTTCTTTCCAGGTTGAGACTGTCGGTGCCCTCTGAGATCCCCACAATTGAGCTATGTCTCGTTTCGCGATCATGTTACCCAGTGTGACCCATTGAGTCTGAGCAACAGTGCTGTCATTTGGCTCCCAAATATTCAACAGGCAGCGTCTGGCCTCAGGCAACAACTCCACACCCGTCACTTCACCCATCACCACATGCACCCGATTCCAGAAAACCACTACTTCCGGACATTCCCATATAATGTGGAGGAAGGTAGCTAGCATACCACAATGAAATAATAAAGTGGATAGCACTCCTTTTTATAAGAAAAAATATTATTTTAGTACTCCTTCTTTTAACACATGCGTGCTGCAGAGGTGGCATGTTTGTCCACACACCGTGCCTACAATACTGTCAACCTAACTTGAGTGAATGGACCACTCAACCCCTGCGCACTGTTGCTACTGGTGGAAAAATCACACTAGATACATCATCATTCTGAATTTTAATCCTGATTTCAACAATCTAAACTTTTACATATACCAATTTCACCATTCTTATTCGGGAATATGATTTTTAATCATCAGTTCATTTTTAAGTAAATTTCAACATATATTGAAAAATCAAAACATTTCACAGCATCAACAAAATCTTTCTTGACTGTGTATAGTTGATGTAGCCCGATGCATTTCGAGTCCTATGTGGACTCTTCCTCAGGGGCCTGTAAATATGAACATTTTATATCAGCAACTTTGTGATGTTATCTTTTAGTATCAGATTCAAATTTGAAAAACATACGGATGAACAAAACAACAATCAATCACTTTACTTTTCATCTGAAAATATAATGACCAAATCATGCACTGATAGAACTCAAAATTCCACCACCACACCTCGAAAGTGAAATATAAACCTATGCATTATACTCACAACAGAACCAAGAAATTAGCGTTCCTGTAAACACAAAATACCTGACTTTAAACAACTGCTTAGCTCGTATACCGATATCCTGAGACCAAAAAAACGCCAAACGAAGCATACTCTTACCTCGATTCTTTTAAGTGGAAACCACCGCGTTTCCGTGTCTATAAGAGTTTACCACCTACAAAAATAATACAAAACCATCCTTAGCTTCGTCTTCCTAGTTTATAAATCCAAAACACTATCTCCTAAAAACGCCACTCCTTACCATGAGGCTGATCACCAGCACCTTCATCTACTTCCTGCCGATTGTAAGTAAACACCGGACTTTCCGGGTTAAGAAGCGTCATACTCAGTGTTAGGCTCACGACAGTGAAAACGGACTAAGCAAAATAAATCGGTGACGCCATTTTAGAGCGGTCACTGAACGAAAAGGACTACCAAACGAAAAAAGACCTCCGGACCAGTAAACCACATAGCTGACAAAATAAAGGGAGAAAAATAAAGGGTGAAGAAAAGACAAAAAAACCAAATAATGGTCAAGTGCTCATAATAGAAAATACATAGGATGGGCTTAAATAATTCTGTGTACAATTGAATAAATAATAACAGTGCATTATTGCATTTCACACAACTCTCAGAAACACATGTGTGGTGTGTTTTTTTCTAGATGTACTCATGCTAAAGAGAGGCTTGCCAAAACCTCTACATGTATCTAGCCTGGCTTACAGTATGCAGATTACAGAAAACATGTATAATCTATTTTTTCATTTAAACCTTTTGGTTCCTGTGTCCCTAGGAACCTAATCCAAAATATCTCTCTTTGTAGGAGGGATCTAGTTAGATCCACTCCTTCTTGGAATTCGGTTTTCTCCAAAACCGAAAACTGCAGCTGGGAGATGTTGTGCCTATTTTCTGACCAGTGTCTAGCTAAATTGCTTTTGATATTGACATTCCTGATAGTGCTCTTATGTTCAGATATTCTTGTTTTTAGTTTTCTTTCCGTCTTCCCCACGTACAGTTTGCCACATGGGCATTTGATGTAATAGATCACGTTTTTAGAGTTACAATCGCTGTCATGATGCAGATCAATAGTCTTTCCAGTCTGAGGGTGATGTAAATTGGTCCCAGCTATCACATTATGACAGTGCACACAGTTCATGCATCTTTTCATCCCTTTATGAGTTTGTCTCTTTTTAATTGTGGGTGTCTTCAGCAACTCCTTCAAATTTTTTGATCTTTTATACGCAAACATTGGTTTTTGCGAAAAAATACCTCCAAAGTCTGGTTCATGTTGAAGAAGTTCCCAGTGTCTAGTTATTATATTTTTGATTTTAGATGAACTTGTGGAGTATTTTGAAACAAATACCTGTCTGTCCAGGATTTTCTTGGGTTTCTTTTCCAGAAGATTCTCTCTGCTAAACGTGACAATCTTGTCTTTTGTTTTCTTAAGCACACTCTCTGGGTAACCTCTGGATACATATTTTTCCTCTTGTATATCCAAGTGTTTTTCCAAGGTCTCAGACTCTGAACAAATTCGTTTTATCCTCATATATTGTGACAAAGGCAAATTCATTTTTAAATTCTGAGGGTGAAAAGTCTGAAACAAAAGGGAATTGTTGACATCTGTCTCCTTTCGAAACACTTCAGTTTGCAATGTTCCTTGTTTTAATGTCAATAATACATCCAAAAATGCAATTTCATGATCACTGATGGTGTGAGTGAACTTAATTTGATCCACATGGGTATTTAAAATCAAAATTTTTTGTTCCAACATTTCTCTGTTGCCTGACCACAGTACAAAAATGTCATCTATAAATCTTTGATATATCAGGCTATGGTCTCGCCATTCTTTGTCCGAGTAAATGTAGTCCGCTTCGAATTTAGCCATGTACGTATTGGCATATGCGGGAGCCCCCGCAAATCCCATCGATGTACCATTCTGTTGCAAGAAAAATTTTGAGTCCCATTGAAAATAGCTGTGGTACAAGCAGAAATGCAGCAATTCTAAGATGAAAGATTTTTCTGCTCTAATGGTTTCAAGCCCCAACAGCGCCCATTCCACAGCTTCCAGTCCTGCTTGGTGAGGTATCGAAGTATAAAGAGATTTGACATCTATAGTACAAAGTAATAGATCTTGTGTTATAGTGGTGTTCTTCAATTTTTGTAAAAAATGATTAGTGTCTTTTGTATAGGATGGCCACTCTTGGACAAATTGCTGTAAAAAAGTATCAATGTACTGCCCCAATGGTTCAAAAATCGTGCCACAACCTGTGACGATAGGTCTCATGGGAGGGTTCAATTTGTCTTTATGAACTTTAGGCAACATGTAGAGGCGAGGTCGCCTGGGATGCTGTACCGAGAGGAATTGTTTCGTAGCCATTGAGATGTGACCAAGTTCACAAGCTTTATCCAAAATAATTTTCAGAGTTACTTCCAGTTCATAGATGGGGTCTTTATCTAATTCCAGATATGTTAACTCATCAGACACATGTTCGTTGACTTTTGCCACATAAAATTCCTTATCCATCACAATTATCGCTCCTCCCTTGTCCGCCTTTTGAATATGAATATTCTCATTCATTTGAAGTTTTTTCAAAGTGTTCCTTTCAAAATCAGATAAATTCTTCGTTTTAGATCTGTGGAAACGCAGTTTCTCTAGGTCATTCCTTACTGATTTTTCAAATGCATCCAAGATTTTATGCGAAACCGGTGACTGATACTTGGATTTGACTTTAAATTCCATTAGTTCATTGGGTTCTTTAACCTCTTGTGTGGGGTCCACATTGGTGAAGAAATGCCTGAGTCTTAACACCCTCATAAATTTGAACAATGCTATTTCACATTCCAAAATGTTTGTGTCATAAGTCGGGACAAAACCTAGTCCTCTGTTTAACACTTGAAGTTCATCAGATGTTAGCTCTGTTTTAGAAATATTCATCACCAAGTTTACTTGGTGCTTCTTGTTCTTGCTCCTTCTCTTACTTCTCCTTGTTTTGGTTTTGGTTTTCCTGGCGGTTGGGTTAAATCCCCTGCCTGGGGAAAAGAAGACGGCTTAGATGTAGTTGCTGTTTGATCGGGTTCTGTTTGTTCATTAGAGCCTGATGCCTCTCCAATTTGTGTATCTGCTGATGGTCTGGAAGCACTTAAATCCGTATCTGAGACTAAACTTTCCTCTGAAGTTGTGGTGGGTTTTTTCGTTGGTTGATAGGCTCTTCTCTGGGCATATACTTCCGCCCAAGAGTAAACTTCATTAAGCTTGTAATCAAGCGTGTCCCTTTTGAATTTTCTTAGTTTACCTTCTTGAATTTCCTTGGTGTATTTTTCCAACGTGATGTTTATGTCATTTAATGCTTTGTCCCAATCTTCCTTTTGCATCCTTCCCTCTAGATTTTGTTTGATCTCATCAATTTCACGGGTCAGGTCTGCAATAACTCTAGCCAATTCCTCAATCAGTAACAGTATTAAGTCTAAAGAACACTTATTTAAAATTCGGTACCATTTCTCCATAAAATCTTTGTTTAAGTGAAACCTATAGAGCATCGGTTTGATGGACATTCGCAATCCTCGTGGAATCCTTTTTTCTTTATGGTACTGTACCAAGGTCGATGCATGGAGTTTTTGGCTTACTTCTCTTTTGGCTAGAAATTGTAATTGTTTCAATTGTTGTACTATCGTGTTGCCTTGGGCATCCAAAGTTTTTACTTCTTGAATTAGTGAATATATATCCGTTGCTTGCTCAGCTGTATATGCTAATGTTTTTGCTCTCTCGTCTGTGAGACTTGATATTTGATCAAACAACATTTTTATTTCAATGGGTGCTCTTTCCGTTGGACAAAGTGACAAAATGAAATAATAAAGTGGATAGCACTCCTTTTTATAAGAAAAAATATTATTTTAGTACTCCTTCTTTTAACACATGCGTGCTGCAGAGGTGGCACGTTTGTCCACACACCGTGCCTACAATACTGTCAACCTAACTTGAGTGAATGGACCACTCAACCCCTGCGCACTGTTGCTACTGGTGGAAAAATCACACCAGATACATCATCATTCTGAATTTTAATCCTGATTTCAACAATCTAAACTTTCACATATACCAATTTCACCATTCTTATTCGGGAATATGATTTTTAATCATCAGTTCATTTTTAAGTAAATTTCAACATATATTGAGAAATCAAAACATTTCACAGCATCAACAAAATCTTTCTTGACTGTGTATAGTTGATGTAGCCCGATGCATTTCGAGTCCTATGTGGACTCTTCCTCAGGGGCCTGTAAATATGAACATTTTATATCAGCAACTTTGTGATGTTATCTTTTAGAATCAGATTCAAATTTGAAAAACATACGGATGAACAAAACAACAATCAATCACTTTATTTTTCATCTGAAAATATAATGACCAAATCATGCACTGATAGAACTCAAAATTCCACCACCACACCTCGAAAGTGAAATATAAACCTATGCACTATACTCACAACAGAACCAAGAAATTAGCGTTCCTGTAAACACAAAATACCTGACTTTAAACAACTGCTTAGCTCGTATACTGATATCCTGAGACCAAAAAAACGCCAAACGAAGCATACTCTTACCTCGATTCTTTTAAGTGGAAACCACCGCGTTTCCGTGTCTATAAGAGTTTACCACCTACAAAAATAATACAAAACCATCCTTAGCTTCGTCTTCCTAGTTTATAAATCCAAAACACTATCTCCTAAAGACGCCACTCCTTACCATGAGGCTGATCACCAGCACCTTCATCTACTTCCTGCCGATTGTAAGTAAACACCGGACTTTCCGGGTTAAGAAGCGTCATACTCAGTGTTAGGCTCACGACAGTGAAAACGGACAAAGCAAAATAAATCGGTGACGCCATTTTAGAGCGGTCACTGAACGAAAAGGACTACCAAACGAAAAAAGACCTCCGGACCAGTAAACCACATAGCTGACAAAATAAAGGGAGAAAAATAAAGGGTGAAGAAAAGACAAAAAACCCAAATAATGGTCAAGTGCTCATAATAGAAAATACATAGGATGGGCTTAAATAATTCTGTAGACCAAATAAGCCACCCCAACTTGCAGTGTGCCTGTCGCCCCATTAAACTAACATACAGGAAGAGAGAGAAAAGTCCCCAGAGGAGGAAGAGTCCCGATTCCCCCCACCCCCGGGAATCCACACTGTATAAACATAATAGTCACAGAGCCACTGCCATAAGTCCATAAAATTGGCTCGCCGGCGCAGACTCACTACTCCAGTTCTTCCAAGCCGCCTTCGGCACCTCTCGAACTCTCTGTGCTGGTACGGTGTGTCGGCAAAGTGTCCAACCAGTCACTGGCCACCTCGGGCGGTCAAAAAAGAGCGCACGTTCTTCATATTCAATCCTTAGGCGGGCCGGGAATAGCATGGCGTACTTCAGTCCCATGTCCCTGAGTCTCCTCTTCACCCCCGTGAAACCCATACGTTGTTTCTGCACCGCTTGTGTAAAGTCCGGATAAAAACTGACCAACGCATTCTCAAATTTAGTGGGACCATTGGTGCGTGAAGATTGCAGGATAGCATCCCTGACTCAGAAATTAAAAATCCTGGCTATTATAGGCCTCGGAGCGGCCCCCAGCTTAAGCTTCCCACCGGGGACTCTATGAGCACGCTCCACCGTGAAGAAGTTACTAAGGCCCTTTGGTGCCAGATGATTTAGGACAAGGTCCTCCACCAGAAGGTCCGTAGACAAGTCCGCGGAGTTCTCCGGAACACCTACAATGCGGACGTTTTTGCGCCTGGCCCGGCTCTCGAAATCATCCAGCCGGCGGGCAAACAAGTCATTGGAAGTCCGGAGATTGCGTACTTCGGCCTGGAGATCCGAGACGTCCGTGGTCAGGCTCGCGGTTTTGATGTCTAGGGACTTGACCCGCTCATTGGTTTTCCCCAAGTCCGTTTCTAATAAGATTGACTTCGATCGCCACCATGTCCATCTTGGCTGCAAGGGTTTCATACTGTTGACCATTAGTTGTTCGAACACTTGCGATGGCGCCCATAACATCCTTCAAAGTCGTTTCTTCAAGAGCAGGATGACCATCGCCAGTCTCCTCAAGGGTCTTGCTCGCTCCGCCTGGGGATCCTTTAGGGCGAGTAAAGCGATCTATGGTCTGGGATTGGGTAACCCCTCCTCAGTATGAGCCCCTGGCGGCCCACTTCTCGACGTCCGCCTTGCCCGCCATGATGAGCGACGAGCTCTGACGGAACCGCTGAGATCTGGTCAGAATGATTTCCTTTGTGGCAAGCCCGTAGAGGCGAGAGGGTGAGGCTCAAGAGCAAGCGTAGAACCGGCAGCAGAATCAGGGCAGCCGTGCAGATCGGCAGCAATCGCCGTCAACAATGACCAAGAGAGAAACCGAAAGTACCACAGGGGCAGTGGACGTGTCACGCTAGCCGTTGTTGTTCAATTGCCACCTGGGTACCTCGGGACGCAAGCCCGTGGATGGTCTGCGATGTGGGCCGCAAATTTCAATGCGCAGTAAGTCCGGTTCCCGGCGTCCAAATCGATTTTTGAAGAGTTGTTGTATCAGCAGGGCATCAGCAAAAGGTACCCGTCTTCCAAATCAGGATGCTTTATAGGATAATTGCGGGAGGCGGAAATGGTCTCGGGAGCCCTGTGCTCACTCGTCCATCTTGGAAATGCGCGAAGCTCCTCCTCTCTGTGTTGGCACTGTTAATGGCAGCTCTGGCAGAGCAATGGGGGGTACAAGCTGCAGTGGCTACCTAATGAGCCCCCTGGCACTTATTTATTTACAAATTAAGCACCGCCCCTGGTCCATCCCCAACCATCACAGCCAAAGGCGCTATTCTCCTAAAACCCTTCACAATACGAATCCCTGATGCCCCATTCCCACACTGCACCCGGTCCTCCCCAATCTGGATGGAAGGCATATTTTCCTGCCCAACCTACTTCTTCTTTTGCCAAACAAGTCTGCCAACTCTAACCACTGCACACGCAACCACAAAAACCCCACCGCTATTGTGCACAGCACACATCCCAATGTCAACTACCTACACCTCAACACCTGCTCCAAGCACACCATTGAAGTCTGGGACCTCTTGCACTACCTCTCTCCAGAACTCATATTCCTCACAGAAATTAAGCTCATCACAGCATCTGCCTCTGACATAGCAGTGGCAACTCCTCCCATAATATAACATTATTACAGTTACTAGCGGCCCGTCCCGACGTTGTCCGGGTAAAAAAAGACTAGGCAGCAATGGTTTTAGTATCATTGTACATTCGTCCCACATGATAAGAGACACATTTTGAAGCAGTGTCCCCAAAGGTCCAGTTTTTCCGAATAGAGCATATTGAATCCCTTTCAAGGGAAACTGTTAGAGGCGGTTCAAAGGTAGAATGTGCTGCTTTCCCAGCTGTTAGCAAAGTGGCAGCTATTCCAGATGAAGCAACAGCTAGAGCCAAATTCCCAGAAGATCAAACTTTGGCAAGTATGAGGTTGATTTGGTAAGTCTTTCCTGTGCCACCGGAGCGTCTATGAACAATAGTTTGCCTTGTTTCTTTTCAACACTATCAACTATGGTGTTGTAGGCGAGTTGTTGATCGGGAACTAAGTTCGGCAAGTGTTGAGCAAGGTAGTTATTTAGCTCTGGAATATTGTGTGCGGTAGCGATATTGTGGTATCCAGTTAGGTTAGTTCGGACCGCTGGCGGCAGGCTGAAATCTTGTAAGGACTTCTCGCTTAATAGATACAGTGAGTCTTCAATTTCTATAAGTCCTTGGTTTATGATTTCATTGTTGATAGCAGCCCGTGCCGACGTTGTCCCGGTATGAATTGCTGCCGGCCAGTAGTATATTGTTTTGTAGGATTTCGTTTTGATAGCATTTCTTATCTGTGACAGGCCTGTGAAACGCTCCGATTCACAGTGCACTGCTGATGCACTTAAGAGTGCGCGTTCAGTAGTGTGTAAACTCGAGTTTCCCTACTTTATATTTCTTTGCAATATTATATAGCGCAAACTCGACAACATGGCATGAGCACAATTTACATTACAGAAGAACACATTCATTTGTGGTAGGCACGGGGAGACAAAGCGATTTGCCTGGAATCACAGGATGTTGAGCTGATGCAGAGATTCGAACATAGCTCCCCAGCTCTAAAGTTCGCAATTCTAGAACTTGTGGCGGGAGGTGTGTCTAAAAGTGTATATTGGTGCTGGCCATCAATGAGAGAGACCTGTGCATTTTTCAAATGGGTGGTGAAAAAATATGAATATGTTGCTGGAGATGTGGGCCGCCGTGCCACCAATGTACTTACCGGGGGAGGGTAAACACCGATTATTCCGCAACTTTCTTTCCGCATACCATCACTCCGCATACTTTCATTACGAAAGTACCATGACTCCGCAATGCCATTATAACGCATGGCATTACATTTTATATGCTTTTACTACGCATACATTTACAACGAAATTCGTTGTAAATGCATGAATGGTAAAAGCATGTTTTTTTTAAATGTTTGGATAAGGTAAGTATGGGTATAGGGGTATATGTTTTGGGGTACTGAGGTATATGTTTTGGGGTGTTTTAAGGGTTCAGATATAGTTTTGGGTTATGGGGTACAGGGGTAGTTTTAAGGTTTAGGGATAGGTATGGGTTTAGGGGTACAGGACTATTTTTAGGGTTCAGGGCTAGGTTTGGGTTTTGGGGTACAGGGGTATTTTTAGGGTTCAGGGGTAGGTTTGGGTTTTGGGGTACAGGGGTATTTTAAGAGTTCAGTGCTAGGTTTTTGTTTTGGGGTACAGGGGTATTTTTGGGTTCAGGGCTAGGTTTGGGTTTTGGGGTACAGGGGTATTTTAAGGGTTCAGATATAGTTTTGGGTTTTGGGGTATAAGGGTATTTTTGGGGTTCAGGGGTAGGTTTGGGTTTTGGGGTACAGGGGTATTTTAAGGGTTCAGGGCAATGTTTGGGTTTTGGGGTACAGGGGTATTTTTAGGGTTCAGGGCTAGGTTTGGGTTTTGGGGTACAGGGGTATTTTAGGGTTCAGGGGTAGGTTTGGGTTTTGGGATATAGGGGTATTTTTAGGGTTCAGGGCTAGGTTTGTGTTTTGGGGTACAGGGGTATTTTAGGGTTCAGGGGTAGGGTTGGGTTTTGGGGTACAGTGGTATTTTTACGGTTCAGGGCTAGGTTTGGGTTTTGGGGTACAGGGGTATTTTTAGGGTTCAAGGGTAGGTTTGGGTTTTGGGGTACAGGGGTATTTTAAGGGTTCAGATATGATGTTGGGTTTTGGGGTATAGGGGTATTTTTAGGGTTCAAGGGTAGGTTTAGGTTTTGGGGTACAGGGTTATTTTAAGGGTTCAGTGCTAAGTTTGGGTTTTGGGGTACAGGGGTATTTTTAGGGTTCAGGGCTAGGTTTGGGTTTTGGGGTACAGAGGTATTTTAGGGTTCAGGGGTAGGTTTGGGTTTTGGGGTACAGGGGTATTTTAAGGGTTCAGGGCTAGGTTTGGGTTTTGGGGTACAGGGGTATTATAGGGGTCAGGGCTAGGTTTGGGTTTTGGGGTACAGTAGTATTTTTAGGGTTCAGGGCTAGGTTTGGGTTTTGGGGTACAGGGGTATTTTTAGGCTTCAGGGGTAGGTTTGGGTTTTGGGGTACAGGGGTATTTTAAGGGTTCAGATATAGTTTTGGGTTTTGGGGTATAGGGGTATTTTTAGGGTTCAGGGGTAGGTTTGTGCTTTGGGGTACAGGGGTATTTTAAGGGTTCAGGGCTAGGTTTGGGTCTTGGGGTACATAGGTATTTTAGGGTTCAGGGGTAGGTTTGGGTTTTGGGGTACAGGGGTATTTTAGGGTTCAGGGGTAGGTTTGGGTTTTGGGGTACAGTGGTATTTTTAGGGTTCAGGGCTAGGTTTGGGTTTTGGGGTACAGGGGTATTTTTAGGGTTCAGGGGTAGGTTTGGGTTTTGAGGTACAGGGGTATTTATAGGGTTCAGGGCTAGGTTTGGGTTTTGGGGTAAAGGGGAATTTTTAGGGTTTAGGGATAGGTTTGGGTTTTGGGGTACAGGGTATATTTATAGGGTTAAGATGGGTTAGTGTTTAAGGGCGTTGGGGTATTTTAAGGAGTAAGGGTGGGTTATGATCATGGGGTGCAGGGGTATTTAAAGGGAGCAGGGTGGGATTAGCACACAATATGAGACATGGCATGAAGATTGGAACGTACCACACGCCCCAGTGTTTGTCACGCCCCCAACACACGCCCCCAGCACACGCCCACAGCACAACGCAGACACGCCCACAAGGGGCTACTTTGCTGGCACGGTTCTTTTACCTTTTAAATGTATATGGTGGGCGTCTGTATAGCCTATGTCCTTCTGCTGCAATTGCCCTTTCCAACGCTCTATTGGGTGTTGTGATTGGTGCTGTGGTTCCTGAGATTACCCGCCTCAAAGGTTTGGGCTCTCTCTTTATATTATTAGTATGGATAACAGAGAGGAGAATTTTTCAATATTTATTGAACCATCATGATTCTTGTATAGAATATATATGCTGCAATGATCAATGTAAAGAAGCAGATGAAAGTGATATGAAGACAGTGAACAGAATGAAGAGATCGACCATCTTGCTAGAGCAATGTATATATGCAGGCATATAAAAACAAAAACAAATAAATATGTATATAAATATTGCATACTCCTACTATGCATTCCCTAACCTAAGTATCTAGGGTGTGCATGTGTTACGCTAAGAATTCTTCTAAGAATCCCCTATTGGATGACCCAACCCCCATTACCTGAAGGGAAAGAATGTAGATCCCTGTCTTGGTCACAGGTTGGACATCCCTCCTCGTTGAGGGATCAGCAAGATATCACATATATAAATCCTACAAATAGTACATACACGATATCCACATATTAAAAACAAAAATAGTTTTTAATTCGTAGATATAGTGTATATATTATGTATTACATAGACAGCATATTAATTAATCAAGAGGCAGATGCAAAAATTCATCAAGTATCAAAAACAAATATTATATCACTTATATAAATCCTACAATTAGTACATACACTATATCCATGTATTAAAAACAAAAATAGTTGTTAATACGTGGATATAGTGTATGAACTTTTTGTAGGATTTATATATGTGATATAATATTTGTTTTTGATACTTGATGGATTTTTGCATCTCCCTCTTGATTAATTGATATGCTGTCTATGTAATACATAGAATTGAATAATGATATATGTGTTTTATATAATATGAAGATTTATTAATTCTGTATAATGAGCATATTTTAATGGTTGCAAATTCTTTTAAATACAATATAGATGGTATTCTATTATTAGTTAGTGGTTGTCTTGTGGCATTGCAAATATAAGTATATGGGTTTTTTGTATGATTGAAATGAATGGTTTGTGGTATATTTAAGATAATTGGTTGAAGAATTATTTTATTTGGTTACCAAAGGGAATGTATATTTTTCTTTGACTGAGCAACGCCCTCTCCCTTTGGTACATGGGTCTTTTCTCTCTTTATTGTGTAAATGTGTTCCCTTCCAGCCCCAATAGCAGCTGCTGAGGGAGTGACCACATCCAGTGGAGTTTCTACCGAACCAAAGCCAAGATCCAACAAACCAGGAGTAAAAGCATCCCAGGAAGGCTTGTAGAATGCAGCCAGTAGCAATGGAATACGCAATGGACAGTAATACAAATCAGCCTTTAAGGGGTCCACAAGTACATTTATGTCTGAAGGCTCAACCAATTGCATTCCTATGCATAAGTTCAAGTGGCACTCGAAAGTGCAGAGCAGACAGTGGAATACCAGGTGCTGGCAATGAAGTCAAAAAGCTGGAATGATAAGAATCAATGCTCACTCAGTTCTCAAAGCAAAGGTACACCAAATCATGGTACCATGTGTTCACGGCACAATACCACATGCAATAGTGTCAGCTCCATTTGTTCTTGACATGGGACATCCATTGCGGAGCCAAAAAATGAAAATCACTGTCCCTACAATCAATTAATCAATCAATCAATCAAAGCATTTGTATAGCGCGCTACTCACCCGGAAGGGTCACAATCAGGAACAGGACCAGTGGAAGACCTCCAAAAAAGCTTCAGAGTATTGAGTATATGAAAGATGGCATGAGTCTGAAAACTATCTGGAAGGTGCTAACCAACCCAGAGCCTGTACTCTTAAATAAATGTTCTATTCTCGCCGTATTAGACATGGTAAAAATGTGATGCACCAACTGTATGCAGGTTTATCACCAAACGTTTTGCCTTTTGCTCTATTTTCTGACCTTGTTTTTGTTGTCTATAAGACTCAGGGCACTTTGCCAGGGCTGATCAGTGCTAAAGTGCACATGCTCTCAGTGTAAATTGTACTTCTGATTGGTTATCCATGAGTGGCATATTTGATTTACTGGTAAGTCCCTAGTAAAATGCACTCACTATGTGTGCCCATGGCTTGTAAATGAAATGCTACTAGTGGGCCTGTAGCACTGGCTGTGCAACCCACACAAATAGCCTTTCAAACGTGTCTCAGACCTGCCGCAGCTGTAGCTGCATGTGCATTTGTTAGCTGACACGTCGGCCTGCCAAGTGCACCCACTTGCCAAGCCCTAACCTCCCCTTTTTCTACATGCAAGGCACGCCTAAGGTAGGCCCAAAGTACCCCCATGGGCATGGTGCAGTGAACGTTAATGGTAGGACATTTACTGGTGTGTTTTACATGTCCTAATAGTGAAATACTGTAGATTTCGTTTTTCACTATTGCAAGGACTAGCTCACCTATAGGCTATCATTGGAGCTGCTTTGTAACATTTTTACAAGTCTAACTTTCAATAGGGAAAAGCTAGAGATTTGGAATTTAGGCTTTCTGAACTCAAAAGGTAATAACACACCTTTTAGTTCAGATGTTTGTTTTAATTGTTTGTTCGAAAACGCCACTTTTATAAAGCTAGGCAACAAGGAAGGTTTGGGTCCTATCTCTGACCGGCTTGGACCACTGCAATATATCAAACAGAACAAATAGCCAGACAGGTTTACTTTTTTATCATTTGATCACACCCAGCCTACCAGTACTGAGTGATCTACTATTTTATTTTAGTTGTTTTGTCTTATTTTACTTTTTCATTGAATTTTTTGTATGTCATCAAAAGAAAAATTATCAAACAATAAAGAATACATTCAGAAAAACAATGTGCGCAATATATACAAGTGTTCAATATGTACAAAATCAATGCTGAATTTCAAAAACACCAAACATACATTCCAAAAAATACATAAATACAATGCCTAAAAAGTGATTTTTGAAATAGGCCCCAGTCCTTCATATTATAAACCAGAAGCCAGGCGGAAAAATGAGTTCATAAGTGTTGCCTGCCTGTCTTATTGAACCAGGGATTAGGTGATAATAGGGTTGCACTCCTAGGGATGAATAGCATGGTATTATATTTAGCCCTAGTTGCGCCCTTCTTCTTTTGTCCCAGGCTCGGGGTCAATGCGTTTCGAACCACAGAAAGATTATGTGTTCTCCTCAGACACGGACTGGAGGAAGCCGTAACTGTGAACAATCATAACGGAATTTGGTGTCAGTATTGTGTTGTAATCACATTTGGATAGACTCTCAGACTCTCTAAAAGGTATATAAAAATACCTGTGTGTGTCACTCTAGACCACTTCAATGGAGTGGGTTGCCTCGCAAGGATGGAGTTTCTGCAGAAAGACAGGTACGTGATTAATTAAACGCCTGTGTCTACGGCTGGCACTGTTAAGTACTGTCATTAGGTTAGCGGAAGTTACCGGCTACCTCAATCTCGAGCGGAGTGGCGTGTGGAATGGAGATGCATGTACCGTTCGCCGGTCCGGTAGCTCTCTTGTTGAGTTGATCAGATCAAGCTGTTCGGATGTAAAGGAATACTTTAAAATTTGGGTCGGGCATAATTGGACCAAAAGAATTTGAACTGTCGAAGGAGTGTTTACTTACAGTCTTTGTCCTCTGCCTGGCAGAAGCAGCAACTGCACGCCAACCCAGCTAAGCAGCGCACAGCAAAAGGGCAGTCTCCTCCTCCAAGCTCTTCAGCTTTTCTCCTTGGCAGAGGTTCCTCTTGATTCCAGAAGTAATAAAAAGTTATGGGGTTTTAGGTCTAATACTTGTACCCCTTTTTCCATTTGAAGTCTTTGTTCAGGAAGTCTCTCTTGCTCTATAAAATCAATTCTACCCTCCTTAGTCCAGTTTCCCTACAGGAGGTGGAGACAATGGAAGAATCCGTCACCAGATATGCAACCCCTGTTTTTAATGCAGAGCAACATTGACTGTTCAGCATCAAGTAACTCCCATTAGAGAGTAATCTGAGAGCTGGATGTATAGATGGCATCTGGGGAACCTTTCAAGTAGCCATAAGTTTACCACGGAAGCATTACAGGCCCCGTGAAGCAAAACATCCTTGCACCCTAAGGATTCACTTAAAGTAATTTTGCAGTTTGATCCACCGAGAAACCCTTTAGTTTCCCTATTTTGACATAAAAATTTGAAAGGTAGTTCCCAATACTCGTGTACACACCCTTCCCCCGACGCGTCATATCTGCCCACTTGGTGGTATTAAAGAAAGTACTGAAAATGAAATGTCCAAATCGTTAGGGGAATGTACTGATGGATTATCCAATCTGCTGGTTGGTGTTTTAGCAACGGTGAAAGGTAACTCTCTTGTTTCTTTATGAGTAACATACTGTACTTTGTATCTTTTTGTGCCATGAGTATTCACTGTTTTGTAATGTGGTAAGGGGAAAACAGACTTGTGGCATTGATATGACGCCATGGCACGTGGCCAGAATGTAGTGTTGTAGTACCCAGTTTAAGACTACAATAGACCTAAGCTGTGACTGCACATGTTGGAATGCGGACATGTCTTGTTGAACAATGTCTGTTGCCGAAAACACTATGTTTGCTAAAGAGTATATTCTAGAGGACAAGGTGGTCCTACCATTGTCAATCACGGCTAGAGCTTTTTCTAAATTGGCCTGTCAATTTCGTGCAGTCTTTCACTAACTTTCTGCTGAGAAACTTTCCAAATGTCATTGCATATTGCACACAGGAAGAATTTTTGACGTGGGCTTCGAGGACCTAATAAAAAGTCTCTAAGTTCCAGGTCATCAGATAAAAGGGACAAGTGTTGTTTCACCTAAGACAGTGCTGAGGTTTTTAGCCAATCAAGGCACATCTTCCCATCACTGTTATTTGTCACCGCCCTCGAGTGTTCATACTGCACATAACGTAGGTCAGGTCTACTGATCTTTAAACACTCAGGGCCATATGTAGGTAAACACTATGTACCGATTTTAAAATACCGAATTTTACTGATTCGGTATTTCAGAATCGGTAAATGGTATGTAGGTATTGATTCGGTAAATTTCGGTAATTACCGATTCGGTATTTTGCTATGAGCCCTTTTTTTCTCTCTTTACCCCTCTCCAATGTCTCCCACATCTCCATCCTCTTTGTGGTTCTTGCAGGCGCTGCTAGCCCCACTCATAATTACCCTCTTGCCCCCACCGGACCCTTCTAAAAAGCAGCTGCTGGCGTGACAAAGGCAAGCCTCTCTGCACCTTAATCAGTTCTAGTGTTAAGACCCCTGGTCAGTGCTTCATATGAACTAGTGGGTTCCGGTGCTCAGCACCGGTATTGAATTGTCACTTTCGACAGTCTGCCACATGGTGGCATGGTTTGTCTAATTTACAAATGGGCGACAACAGATGTTTATTAATTTAATATGCATAATGCCCAATGCCTGCTGCAAAGCCATTGTAATGGCTTTGGGGGCCTGGAATGGTCTGATTGTTCCCATTTGTAGGACTTTGATGGTTAGTAGTTGTGTTGGCACCTTTATTTTGGAAGAAGAAATTACAGTTACAGACCTACAACCACGGAGGCTGGTCAGTTGCACTCAACACCTGTAGCACCATAATACACAGCTCATCAGCCGACAACCCAAGGGTCCGGCAGCGAGAAGCCATGATATAGTGGAAAGCATGTGGCAACAAGAGGATAAGTGAAAGGTTTTACATTTTATATTTTATAAATAAGAACAAAAACTGAACACAAAAAAGATCGAGGCTGTACCGTGCAATGCAATGACTGTCTCATACGGCATGGGGAGACAAATAATTAATGAGCAATACTATGAAAGAGGAGAGATCCTGGGAGGGGGGGGGCCGAGAGTAAAACGTTACATCACACATAGTGGGAAGCTAAGCAACTGAAACGCACAGTCAAGGGAAGTGTAGAATATCAGGAGCTTCAATGAAGGGGGGAGTGCAAATCTCTCCACGGTACGAATTCCACTGACCCCAGATCCTTCCCCATTTCTTGGGCCTACCACGGGAGACATACACAATTTTTTCTCTAAACATGGACCAGTCCATGTTTTCTTTCCAGGTTGAGACTGTCGGTGCCCTCTGAGATCCCCACAATTGAGCTGTGTCTCGTTTCACGATCGTGTTACCCAGTGTGACCCATTGAGTCTGAGCAACAGTGCAGTCATTTGGCTCCCAAATATTCAACAGGCAGCGTCTGGCCTCAGGCAACAACTCCACACCCGTCACTTCACCCATCACCGCATGCACCCGATTCCATAGAACCACTACTTCCGGACATTCCCATATAATGTGGAGGAAGGTAGCTAGCATACCACAACCACGCCTACACAGCCCATCCACTGAATAACCCATATGTATCAAATGTGGACTCGTGACATAGACACGGTGTAGAATCTTCAGTTGCACCAGTCTGAGACGTGCCGGAATCGCGACCTCTTTAGGGGAGGATATCGCAGCCTGCCAGTCTTCATCATCCAATTCCAGCCCATCGCTAGTCCAGGCACCCCGAAGTTGTACAAGAAGGTCCGAGCGGTCGTTAATACATTTTTTATAAATAAGAGAGATAGTGCTGTCAGGGACGTACCCGTCTAGCACTCTATCTTCCAGAGGGGAAGACTCCGGGATCGTAGTTCCGGCTGGGAAAACCGATTTGAGTGCGTGTCGGACCTGGAGATATCGGAAATATTCTCTATCACTCAATTTATACTCCCGCTTGAGTTCATCAAAGGTCTTAACTCTGTCCTTGGCCCAGAGGTCGCCCACTTTACTAATACCAATAAGGTCCCACCTATCAAATCCCTTCGATGTCCATAGACCACCCAGTTTCTCCACCGCATACAAGGGGGTCGCTCTGGTCAGCTTGTCCGTCCAACCCGTAGCTGTGGTTGCACTACGCCATATCCGCACCGCCACCCCAATGGGGCCCGTCAGGTTCTTCCTGGCGGCTCTAGAGTAGAGCGCTCTATTATAGTCGCCCCCGGGCAGCTGCCACCTATCCATCTCAAATGCAGGATTCGGAACAGGACCGTACATGGCATGGTTAACAGCACTCAGTTGGGATGCCCAGTAGTAGCGTTTAATATCAGGCAACGCAATACCACCGTCATACCATGGCAAAGTCAATTTTGCCAATGCAATGCGCGGTCGTCCGCCCCATACCAGCTTCCTCTGTAGGCCCTCAATTTCGCGGAAATAGCTAGCTGGCACCAAGTCAAGTGTGTTTTGGATGGCATACAAACATCGGGGGAGAGACATCATCTTGAACAGGGCCGCCCTCCCCAAGGGGGACAGAGGCAAGCCACACCACGCCGCAACATCCGACCTGAGCCGAGAAAGCGGAGGTAACAAATTTCGCTCATAGCGGACTGTGGGGTCCAATGAAATGTAGATACCCAAGTACTTAAAGCTGACTCTAGAAATGGGTATCGGGCAAACGCGGGGTAGAGAGGGTACATCTCCCGTGAGCGGGTAGATACAAGACTTGACCCAATTAATAACTAAACCAGAGTTCTTCCCAAAGGAACTCAAGACATTAAATAGGACACCCAGTGATTTAGGGGGAGAGGTAAGGTACAACAATATGTCGTCGGCGTATAGCGAGATACGATCCTCGAAGTCAGGGGACCATCGAATGCCCTTTAGCGAAGGTTCCCAGCGGAGCCATGCAGCCAAGGGCTCAAGGGCAAGCGCGAAAAGGAGTGGCGACAAAGGGCATCCCTGTCTCGTGCCGCGTCCGAGAGCAAAGGGTTCCGAGGCTCTGCCGTTGACAACAACCTGGGCCAGTGGTTGCTCATACAAAAGCCTGATCCATCCGATGAACTTGGGGCCAAAACCAAATTTAGCAAGGGCTGCCCACAGATATGGCCACTCCACCGTATCGAAGGCCATCGAGGCATCTAGTGAAATCAAGATGGCCGGTTCCTCAAGAGGCCCCTCCCTTGCTAAGACGCCGAAGATTGAGCGCGGTGTTGCAATGGGGGATGAAGCCAGATTGGTCCGGGTGAATCAGGTCACTAATCACCGTAATAAGCCGGTTTGCCAAGAGCTTGGCCAGAATCTTGGGTTCCACATTCAAAAGCGAAATCGGCCGATACGATGAACAGTGTTCACGGGGTTTGCCATCTTTATGAATGACCACAATGGATGCCAGTCTCTGGTTCCGGGGAAGAGATCCGAGATCTCGCGATGCCGAGAACATCCGACGAAGATGTGGTGCCATTTTGTCCGGGCAAAGCTTGTACAGCTCAACTGGTATACCATTCGGACCTGAGGCCTTCCCAGAGCGAAGTGAGCGGATAGCGAGCACTACTTCATCGGTTGAAAATTCCGCCTCCATAAGCTCCTTGTCCGAGTCCGACATGCTAGGCAGTGCGATCCCGCAGCAACAAGTGTGAGTCCTCCTCTGGCCTATCCGAGACCGGCGCATAAACTGTCTGAAAATGCTGGGCAAAAACCGTAACTATCTCAACCGGGTCCACCACTCCCGTACCATCCACTCTTTCAGCAACAGGCACCACCCGATTCAGTCTATCCTTTTGTCCAGCCAAGCAATCAACTTTCCCGCCTTATCACCAACATCATACAAACGCCCCTGCTGCTCACGATTCATTGCCTTGGCCGCATCAGTCACCAGAGCCCTATATTCAGACTGTTTAAGGGCCAAAGAGTGTAGTCCCTCAGGTGTAACCCCAGACTCCATCTGTTCCTCCAGCTCAGTGATTTAATTCTCCAAGCCCACCACTTCCGCATTCTTACGCTTCCTCTCACTAGCAATCAAGGATAGGGTTTGACCCCGGATCACTGTTTAATAAGCCTCCCACAAGGAGACAGGGGAGGACACCGATCCCTCATTCTCAGCAAAGTAATAATCCATACACTTAACCACCTCTGTTCTAATCTTGGGATTACGAAGGTGCCAGGGGTTGATCGGAGCGATCCGGCCCCCGGCCCCCAGTTGTATATCAATAGTAAGCCAGAGCGGAGAGTGGTCTGAAATCCCCCTGGCCAAATGTCTGATTTCCCTTACAGAGACCATCTGCACCGCTGGTACGAGGATATAATCAAGTCTCGAGAGATTCCCATGAGCTCCCGAGTAGAAAGTATACTGGAGCTGCCCAGGGTGCATTTACCTCCAACAATCAACTAGACCCAACGTGTCCAAGAAACTCCCCAGCCATAGCTGCAACGCGGGCAGGAGTCTGGGGGGGCTACGGTCCTCATCTCCACTAACTACTGAATTAAAATCGCCACCCACCACCAACATGCCATCAGGAAACCCCAGGATTGCCCTGCCCAAATCAGTAAATGTGGTGGACTGTAGACCGGGTGGAACATACACAGACAAAATGGAAATCGTCCTCCCCTCCCACCGACCCGTAATTGCCGCATAGCGGCCTCTATCGTCCAGCACCGTGTTGTCTATCTCCAGAGGGAGGGAACTCCTGACCAGGACACCCGCCCCTCTCGACCCAGTGGTAAATCCGGAATGGGCCACCAAACGGTAGCCCCATCTATTCAATGCATGGCACGTGTTTCCCACTAAATGTGTCTCCTGGAGTAAAACTATATCTGGAGAGCATTGCTTCAAATATTGCAAAACTATCCCCCGTTTTATCCTATCACCAAGACCGTTAACGTTCCAGCTTAGCACCCTCAGCCCCCTACCCCCCATCCCAGTAATGAACACTCCACATCCCCAGCCACGAAACAGGCACGTAGGATAAAATCTGAAACACAACGTAGCCTCGATAAAAACGGAAAAGGAAAGACCCCCCCACCACCCCCAATAGAACCCTCAAAACACACCCCCCCACCCTGCACCCCTGCGGTAGACCAAATAAGCCACCCCAACTTGCAGTGTGCCTGTCGCCCCATTAAACTAACCTACAGGAAGAGAGAGAAAAGTCCCCAGAGGAGGAAGAGTCCCGATTCCCCCCACCCCCGGGAATCCACACTGTATAAACATAATAGTCACAGAGCCACTGCCATAAGTCCATAAAATTGGCTCGCCGGCGCAGACTCACTACTCCTGTTCTTCCAAGCCGCCTTCGGCACCTCTCGAACTCTCTGGGCTGGTACGGTGTGTCGGCAAAGTGTCCAACCAGTCACTGGCCACCTCGGGCGTTCAAAAAAGAGCGCACGTTCTTCATATTCAATCCTTAGGCGGGCCGGGAATAGCATGGCGTACTTCAGTCCCATGTCCCTGAGTCTCCTCTTCACCCCTGTGAAACCCATACGTTGTTTCTGCACCGCTTGTGTAAAGCCCGGATAAAAACTGACCAACGCATTCTCAAATTTAGTGGGACCATTGGTGCGTGAAGATTGCAGGATAGCATCCCTGACTCGGAAATTAAAAATCCTGGCTATTATAGGCCTCGGAGCGGCCCCCAGCTTAAGCTTCCCACCGGGGACTCTATGAGCACGCTCCACCGTGAAGAAGTTACTAAGGCCCTTTGGTGCCAGATGATTTAGGACAAGGTCCTCGACCAGAAGGTCCGTAGACAAGTCCGCAGAGTTCTCCGGAACACCTACAATGCGGACGTTATTGCGCCTGGCCCGGCTCTTGAAATCATCCAGCCGGCGGGCAAACAAGTCACTGAAAGTCCGGAGATTGCGTACTTCGGCCTGGAGATCCGAGACGTCCGTGGTCAGGCTCGCGGTTTTGATGTCTAGGGACTTGACCCGCTCATTGGTTTTCCCCAAGTCCGTTTCTAATAAGATTGACTTCGATCGCCACCGTGTCTATCTTGGCTGCAAGGGTTTCATACTGTTGACCATTAGTTGTTCGAACACTTGCGATGGCGCCCATAACATCCTTCAAAGTCGGTTCTTCAAGAGCAGGATGACCATCGCCAGTCTCCTCACGGGTCTTGCTCGCTCCGCCTGGGGATCCTTTAGGGCGAGTAAAGCGATCTATGGTCTGGGATTGGGTAACCCCTCCTCGGTATGAGCCCCTGGCGGCCCACTTCTCGACGTCCGCCTTGCCCGCCATGATGAGCGACGAGCTCTGACGGAACCGCTGAGATCTGGTCAGAATGATTCCCTTTGTGGCAAGCCCGTAGAGGCGAGAGGGTGAGGCTCAAGAGCAAGCGTAGAACCGGCAGCAGAATCAGGGCAGCCGTGCAGATCGGCAGCAATCGCCGTCAACAATGACCAAGAGAGAAACCGAAAGTACCACAGGGGCAGTGGACGTGTCACGCTAGCCGTTGTTGTTCAATTGCCACCTGGGTACCTCGGGGACGCAAGCCCGTGGATGGTCTGCGATGTGGGCCGCAAATTTCAATGCGCAGTAAGTCCGGTTCCCGGCGTCCAAATCGATTTTTGAAAAGAGTTATTGTATCAGCAGGGCATCAGCAAAAGGTACCCGTCGTCCAAATCAGGATGCTTTACAGGATAATTGCGGGAGGCGGAAATGGTCTCGGGAGCCCTGTGCTCACTCGTCCATCTTGGAAATGCGCAAAGCTCCTCCTCTCTGTGTTGGCACTGTTAATGGCAGCTCTGGCAGAGCAATGGGGAGTGCAAGCTGCAGTGGCTACCTAATGAGCCCCCTGGCACTTATTTATTTACAAATTAAGCACCGCCCCTGGTCCATCCTCAACCATCACAGCCAAAGGCGCTATTCTCCTAAAACCCTTCACAATATGAATCCCCGATGCCCCATTCCCACACTGCACCCGGTCCTCCCCAATCTGGATGGAAGGCATATTTTCCTGCCCAACCTACTTCTTCTTTTGCCAAACAAGTCTGCCAACTCTAACCACTGCACACGTAACCACAAAAACCCCACCGCCATTGTGCACAACACACACCCCACCGTCAACTACCTACACCTCAACACCTGCTCCAAGCACACCATTGAAGTCTGGGACCTCTTGCACTACCTCTCTCCAGAACTCATATTCCTCACAGAAATTAAGCTCATCACAGCATCTGCCTCTGACATAGCAGTGGCACCTCCTCCCATAATATAACATTATTACAGTTACTAGCGGCCCGTCCCGACGTTGTCCGGGTAAAAAAAGGCTAGGCAGCAATGGTTTTAGTATCATTGTACATTCGTCCCACATGATATGAGACACATTTTGAAGCAGTGTCCCCAAAGGTCCAGTTTTTCCGAATAGAGCATATTGAATCCCTTTCAAGGGAAACTGGTAGAGGCGGTTCAAAGGTAGAATGTGCTGTTTTCCCAGCTGTTAGCAAAATGGCAGCTATTCCAGATGAAGCAACAGCTAGAGCCAAATTCCCAGAAGATCGAACTTTGGCAAGTATGAGGTTGATTAGGTAAGTCTTTCCTGTGCCACCGGAGCGTCTATGAACAATAGTTTGCCTTGTTTCTTTTCAACACTATCAACTATGGTGTTGTAGGCGAGTTGTTTATCGGGAACTAAGTTCGGCAAGTGTTGAGCAAGGTAGTTATTTAGCTCTGGAATATTGTGTGCGGTAGCGATATTGTTGTATCCAGTTAGGTTAGTTCGGACCGCTGGCGGCAGGCTGAAATCTTGTAAGGACTTCTCGCTTAATAGATACAGTGAGTCTTCAATTTCTATAAGTCCTTGGTTTATGATTTCATTGTTGATAGCAGCCCGTGCCGACGTTGTCCCGGTATGAATTGCTGCCGGCCAGTAGTATATTGTTTTGTAGGATTTCGTTTTGATAGCATTTCTTATCTGTGACAGGCCTGTGAAACGCTCCGATTCACAGTGCACTGCTGATGCACTTAAGAGTGCGCGTTCAGTAGTATAAACTCGAGTTTCCCTACTTTATATTTCTTTGCAATATTATATAGCGCAAACTCGACAACATGGCATGAGCACAATTTACATTACAGAAGAACACATTCATTTGTGGTAGGCACGGGGAGACAAAGCGATTTGCCTGGAATCACAGGATGTTGAGCTGATGCCGAGATCCGAACGTAGCTCCCCAGCTCTAAAGTTCGCAATTCTAGAACTTGTGGCGGGAGGTGTGTCTAAAAGTGTATATTGGTGCTGGCCATCAATGAGAGAGACCTGTGCATTTTTCAAATGGGTGGTGAAAAAATATGAATATGTTGCTGGAGATGTGGGCCGCCGTGCCACCAATGTACTTACCGGGGGAGGGTAAACACCGATTATTCCGCAACTTTCTTTCCGCATACCATCACTCCGCATACTTTCATTACGAAAGTACCATGACTCCGCAATGCCATTATAACGCATGGCATTACATTTTATATGCTTTTACTACGCATACATTTACAACGAAATTCGTTGTAAATGCATGAATGGTAAAAGCATGTTTTTTTAAATGTTTGGATAAGGTAAGTATGGGTATAGGGGTATATGTTTCGGGGTGTTTTAAGGGTTCAGATATAGTTTTGGGTTATGGGGTACAGGGGTAGTTTTAAGGTTTAGGGATAGGTATGGGTTTTGGGGAACAGGACTATTTTTAGGGTTCAGGGCTAGGTTTGGGTTTTGGGGTATAGGGGTATTTTTAGGGTTCAGGGGTAGGTTTGGGTTTTGGGGTACAGGGGTATTTTAAGGGTTCAGCGCTAGGTTTGTGTTTTGGGGTACAGGAGTATTTTTAGGGTTCAGGGCTAGGTTTGGGTTTTGGGGTACAGGGGTATTTTAAGGGTTCAGATATAGTTTTGGGTTTTGGGGTATAGGGGTATTTTTAGGGTTCAGGGGTAGGTTTGGGTTTTGGGGTACAGGGGTATTTTTAGGGTTCAGGGCTAGGTTTGGGTTTTGGGGTACAGAGGTATTTTAGGGTTCAGGGGAAGGTTTGGGTTTTGGGGTACAGGGGTATTTTAAGGGTTCAGGGCCAGGTTTGGGTTTTGGGGTACCGGGGTATTATAGGGTTCAGGGGTAGGTTTGGGTTTTGGGGTACAGTAGTATTTTTAGGGTTCAGGGCTAGGTTTGGGTTTTGGGGTACAGGGGTATTTTTAGGGTTCAGATATAGTTTTGGGTTTTGGAGTATAGGGGTATTTTTAGGGTTCAGGGGTAGGTTTGTGTTTTGGGGTACAGGGGTATTTTAAGGGTTCAGGGCTAGGTTTGGGTCTTGGGGTACATAGGTATTTTAGGGTTCAGGGGTAGGTTTGGGTTTTGGGGTACAGGGGTATTTTAGGGTTCAGGGGTAGGTTTGGGTTTTGGGGTACAGTGGTATTTTTAGGGTTCAGGGCTAGGTTTGGGTTTTGGGGTACAGGGGTATTTTTAGGGTTCAGGGGTAGGTTTGGGTTTTGAGGTACAGGGGTATTTATAGGGTTCAGGGCTAGGTTTGGGTTTTGGGGTAAAGGGGTATTTTTAGGGTTTAGGGATAGGTTTGGGTTTTGGGGTACAGGGTATATTTATAGGGTTAAGATGGGTTAGTGTTTAAGGGCGTTGGGGTATTTTAAGGAGTAAGGGTGGGTTATGATCATGGGGTGCAGGGGTATTTAAAGGGAGCAGGGTGGGATTAGCACACAATATGAGACATGGCATGAAGGGTGGAACGTACCACACGCCCCCAGTGTTTGTCACGCCCCCAACACACGCCCCCAGCACACGCCCACAGCACAACACAGACACGCCCACAAGGGACTACTTTGCAGGCGCGGTTCTTTTACCTTTTAAATGTATATGGTGGGCGTCTGTATAGCCTATGTCCTTCTGCTGCAACTGCCCTTTCCAACGCTGTATTGGGTGTTGTGATTGGTGCTGTGGTTCCTGAGATTACCCGCCTCAAAGGTTTGGGCTCTCTCTTTATATTATTAGTATGGATGAGCACTGCTGATGGTATATGTGCACATGTGAATAAAGGCTTCCCCATGTACATAGACATACTTGTAACAATTATTTATACTTGACGTCAGTAGCGGCTGCCACTAACAAAGGGTGTGGGAGCATCAATTGCAATTGCAGAGGAGCCGCCACTGCAAATGTCATCTTCTTATAAGTGATTGTTTAGGACTTTAGTGAACATCTGCAAATGAGGCACCGTGACAAGCTCTGCAATAGGTGCGCTTTGTTTACAACCAAGGAATACGTCTCTTGCTCTTCGCAGCCTCTCTTTAATTTTGAAGAAATGCAGTTTGTCTAAAATGTCATTGGTGTACCTTACTCCAGCAGGTTTTTGTCTTTCCCAATCCCCTCTATGCACACATTCAAGTATGAAATATTTCCAGAAAAAGCTTGCTTACGCAGTTCCGGGTTCAATGAGGGGTGTGTATTTTGTTATATGCGTGACTGCATCTTCAGTATTGTGCAAATGCTCACCCTGAACTTCCACTTCCTTTGTCCACATTGGTGCTCAGCCCATTACTGATTTTATTTTATCAAATTCGTTATGTATTTCTGTAAGAGTTCAATGTATTGTAGAAGATCCACCTTAGTCATCAGATGGTTTCTGCTGAAGTTTATTACTATTAATTCGAGTTTGTGAATACAAAAAATGAAAACGTACCCAAAAGTGTAAGTTTACCTTTGTGAATCAGGCCCTAGGTGTGCAAACATTGCATGGTAGCTCTATAGGCATAGATACTGGTGAATGGCTAGGTGCATAGCTGAACTTTAGCTTTTAGTCAAGACTATTTTCACCTTTTTTATGAAATATTTATTCATTCTTTCCGAATGGTGGGTCCTAATTGACTGACATCACAGTGTTGTTTGACAGCTCAACACACTCTGACCTGAATTCTTGAAACTGGAAACTACGACTCCAACATACAAGTTCTATGGGTGAAACTTGATTGCTGGGAATCTTGACATTTAGGCCCTCTTTGCAACATACACAGTAAATACCATTACTCAGAATTGTCTTAGTCGCCACTTATTTTGCTAAATATCTCCTGTTCCTAGTTATCAACTTCAAAATGAGGCACGATATGCAGATTGTCAATTTAACACAATAAATTCTGCATGTTTTGTCTTTTTTACAGGCCCTTCCCCTGATACATTACAGCTGGTTTTACCTGCGAGAATCTAGAAGGAGAAAACTGTGAATGTGTGATTATTTTAATCACGCAACTTCTAGTCCCTGTGGCAACTCTTGTTGGCTATGAAACTGGAATCTAGCCCCTGATTTATTTGAGGGCCTTATATTGCACAGAGACAGAAGATATTATGCAGAGGCAATCTGCCTTTTTAAAGAGTAGACGATTTAGGTGTTTTATCCGTCAGGAAACATATTTAAAGTAATTTATTTAGAAATAATATGTACATTTAACAATGGCCTCACCACTCCTAGAATTTCGAAATTAGAGTCTGGGGGTTTAATTGTGTGGGAATAGATAGCTTTAAATTGTATCATCAAGCTGCTTCAAGTAGTCTCTCCTGATATCCTTAGGCCTGAGTTTAATAGGACCCAAAGGGTTAAGCATGAACCTCTACTCAGTTTACATTCGCTCACTTCCCCCTCACAAGGAATTTCGGACTCCTGCTAATTTAACCTCACCTTGTAACTGGTGGCGAATATTACGTCACCTACGAGCCACTAGAATGTATGCACTTGTTAACTGATGAACAGGATGAAATATTAGGAATTGCATCTCCTGATTTGGCATTCTTTACCCCAAGTACAGTGGTGGACTTGCAAATAGCCCAGATGACCTTTACACATAGTCTCCGTACTTGTAATGGCCGGTATAAATCCAATATAAATAGATCAAATACTAACGTGAGACAGAAGTATAAATGGAAAGGGGAGACCACTCGGTCCCCCCCGAACGTATGGATGGGTGCCCCGATCCCCCGGGAAACCATTGTGGGCGGGGGGTGTGTTCCGGCTGGTATGCCCGAAGCGGCGTAGCCGGAGCACGCCCCTCCCGCCCAGAAGAGGTTGGCCTAGACACCCGCCCGGAAGTCCGTGCACGGATGGGCGTACTTGAGGCGGGCCCCCGCCCTCCCGCAGATGGATAAATAGCGCGGGAATCCAACGAAGCTTCCTCTTGTTCCTGTGCTCTGAAGGCTGCACCACTCGTCGCTCGTGAGCCCTCAAGGGAACAAGCTGCATTTTTTGAGAACTTGTAATCCTTGTCTTTCTCTTTCAGTACCAAGGCATGTGGGAGATCGAGTCACCTTTGCGAGTCAAGTCGGACGGAGTGATCGAAGACATGCCTGGCAAGAAATCCGGAAAGAGCTCCGAGATGGAAAGAATGCTGCGCACGTTGGTGAACCAAGTGGCGGTGATGGACCGAAAGTTGAGTAAAGTTGACCAGCTCGGTCGTGGCCTAGCGGCCATCAGGAAAGACGTGGAGTCCCAGAATGCCCCCTCGGGATGGCCTAAAAAGGTCATAGGACCGGCATTGCCGAACGTCACCCCAGGGGATAAGGGTAAGAAAAGGAAAGGGAGGGCAGGTTGAGGAAATATAAATTTTATGGTCAAGATGTGTTCCCTAGCGCGTACCCCACCGTCTCCATGTACGAGTTAAAGTGCATGTAACTTCCCTCCTGTACCAGCTATGAAGACGCAAATACATTTGCGTCCAACGTTAACATGTCCTCTTTCAGACCCACCATGAATGGGTTGAATGGTCCGTTCCTAAGTATGCTATGCCAACGTCTTTTTGTAGTATACTTCTACGTTTTTCAGCTCTGGCTGAGTAGGCCCCTGAATTTCTGCCACCGAGCCTCTTTTCTGGCTTCTGACTCCAAGGGCCTCTGCCCAGGCTGCCTCTGTACCCGTGAACTCTGACTTACTTTCAGCGCGGCCCCTCGCGCTCAGCTCAGCCTGCTGCCTGCCAAGATTGACTATAACCTTCGAGTTATCTGTTCCGCTCCCCGAAAATACATTCCTGCCTGCTAAGTTTCAGTAAACATTCCTCCCAGCTGCAGAGCCAAAGGGCCGGCCTGTCTATATGCAAGTAATTCAAGTAATTCATAGCCCTTGTTGCCATGCTCCCATGGAAGGCCCATGCCCCCACGCTTCTCATACAGACACTCAGGCGCTTATACACGCACTCACAGCAAGTATAGAATAGCTTCTGCCCTAGAGACCTTTTCCGCCCAGATAGCTTAGTTCCTAAACACCAGATACCAGATATGATAGAAGCACAAGTTGATCTGACATGCCAGACTTCTGTCTCTTTCCGTCAGTGTAAATGTCAAGCCCCCTGCACCCTCCAGCTTCACGTCAATCACGCGTCATGCAGCTGCGCGCGCATCCAAACTTCCGATTTCTGCTGACATTGCAACTTTTCTGTTAGTGCCACCCCTTTTGTGACACCTACCTGTGACGTTTCTAGCACACACCTCTAGTTCACGCCTCTTGATTACGCACTTGTACCACGTGTATACTGTTATCTTGTCTTCTCTCAGCTGTTACGCCTCCTGCACTGTTGCTTATGGCATGAATTAAGTATATAAGCTATGTACTGTTAATAAAATGTAGCGCTCTATCCCTTCTGACACCCCTGTGGTGGTCAGAACATGATATCCTGGCCATGACCATTCCTTTTTAAGGAATAAAACCCCTAAGAACTCTAACACCACGGACTCTGTCTTTTTCTTCCGATCTGAGTTATTATTGATTAAGTACTTACCTGCATAGAAATTAAGAGAGTAAATTAATTATTTACGTCATTTGGCGCCCGAATAGGGACTCCTCCCCCACCTCACGCGCCGGTTGGCGCATTGCAAGCTCTGTCCCCTGCCATCAGTTAGATGGACCATACGCGTACCGGCAGGATTTCCTGCATCTCCCTCTGACCCACGGAGGTGACGAAGACTGCGATCAGTGCCCAGACGAGGCGGTGAGGAGTGCGGAGGATCCCGACCAGAGCCTAGCCGAAAGAAACAAGGTCCGAGGTGTCAAGAGGCCCACCAGGTTTCCGAAGTTTTCCGAAGTTTCCCGAAGTTTTCCGAAGTTTCGAGTCGAGTCCAGTCGAGTTTTCCGAGGCCTTCTGTTTTCCGTGCTTCCCGGTGAGTACCATTGCTGGGACGTATCTAGACGGGTTTGGGTACACAAGTCCGGTCTGCACTGTTTTTAGGCAGTGTATCTGTACTGTTTAGCAGTATATCTAGTATTCTGAATTTCTGAATTTCTGCACTGTTACAGCAGTGTATCTGTACTGTTTAGCAGTACATCCAGTATAGGGGGTAGTCATCTATGTCTCAAATGTCTTTTCATGTGATTAATGTTGTGGTATGAATGTGACCGTTTTATGTGCATTATTGTGTGTTTTCTTGTATAACCAGTTATATTCAGAATTAAGTATCAAGGATCCAGCATTCAGTATCAAGTAGGCAAAATGCCGTTTTTCAACAAGTTAAAGCAGATAGGAACTAGGAAAGGGATACTAGAGGAAGAAATTCCTATCCCCCCTAGGGACACTCCAGGTAACTTCATGTATAACAAGCACGGAATAGATGCCATATTGTATCTAGAATTATGGGCCGAGTATACGAAACATCTAGACGAAAGACACAGATGGCCAGTTAATGGAACATGGGATGCCGAGTGCATCATGAAGGTAGAAGAGGCATTATGGAAAAAGAAAGCCAGACAATCTCAGAAAGACGCCATAGAATTCTGGCGTAAGGAATCACATAAACGTACTGAAAAAGCACTCCGTAGAGAAGACAGACTTAAAGAATCAGATAGAGCTCAAGAAAACAAATTAGTTACTGAAGGAATCCGAGTAAAAACAGAACAAATAGATCGCATCCGAAATAGCCAAGTAAACGGCATGTATCTTATGGCCGAGGGCACACCTGACGCCATTTCAGAAATACCGAAAAATCTGCCGCCACCACTGGTTCCAACTAAAGTAACTCATAGGACCACTAAAGATATATTCCTGAATTCCTATCTAGAAGATGTAGCTCCCGCTTACACCAATCTGCCTGTCCGCGCCCTGCCTACTGACAGGGACGAGGGTGGCACCCCGCCCTCAAATCATGCTCCGCCAGTACCACGACCGACTTCCCCTGTTCCGCCAGCCCCGCCACTTCCTGCACTCAAAACAGATCCACCGAAACCACGTTTACCTGATCTAACAAAAAGACAAATTCAAGTACAAAAACAGACTCCACAAGGGGATAACACTCAAGCCTCCGTTTCAGGGGGTGCGACCGCGGGTCCTCGGACCCCGCCATTAACTCACAGATTAAATCTCAGGGATATACAGAGTCCTCTCACGTTCAGATCACCCCGCTATGATGCATTTAAAGGAAACATTTCAGTTTGCAGATACGATCCAGTACCCGGAAAAGACGATCTAATGATATTGGCATCACTACAGTTAAGATCTGCTACTGATATCTTGCTATGCTATGTAGGAATGAAGGACCGTCTAGATAGAATATACGAGTTTGTTCAGACAGGGAAAGACCCTGACAGCATCAAGGATGCCATGGAGAAACAGAAAGTTGACATTCAAGCACAGATATTACGATTTTTCATAAACTGTCTAATAAGAGAACGAGACAGGCCTGAGACAGATCAGGATGAAATAGAGGCACTCCACAAGTGGGGTCAAAATATATCGGAAGGAAAACATGATAGACAGAATTGCATAGCTAGCATGTACCAGAAAATAAGAAAGACAGTAATAGAGATACACGAAAAAGAGAAAGACAAAGCTCCCTCCGAGGAGGAAGAAGAATCTGAAGAACCAGAAAAGACTGCAGATACTATAGCGTATGTAGGTAAGGGAAATTACCTTAGGAAGGGAATCCGTCCAGAAAGCAAGAGAGTTTTCTTCTCTGCCTTGACAAATCCGAATTCTGCTGAGCATCAGTTCCAGGAAACTGATAAAAGGCTTCGAGACCGAGTTGGGTACCACGTACTCAATTCTATGGATGAACAAGAACTAGCCCGATCAGCTGTATCATGGGCCGAAAATGCAGACATATATAATGATGACACGGTAGCGCAGACATTTCTGAACCTCTCCCCCGACGAACAGAAATTAGCAGGTGTATACATGATTCAGCACCTCCTCATTAAATACAGAAAACATTATTCTGATCCAGGTCCCTTACACGAAACACTAGAAGCACTACTCATGGATAGATGGAGAGGTTTAAGCACCAAATTAATTCAAATAATTCTAGAACAACGACACAGATATAATACCTTTGTAAGCTCTGAATATGTTCCCGCCCCGCCCCCAGAAAGGAAAATGTATCACATGCAACGCCTGAGTGGCGTTGAAAGTCAGAACCCCTTACGAGAAGTGCACCCTGTTATGGGTGAGGATCGTGTCTTGAAGCGCGTATATGTACACACGCCATTGACCAAGCTAGAACTGTTAGAAATGAAGAAACTAGTCCCGTGCCATGATAAAGACCCTGCAGGTTTTCACAGAGAGCTTAAAGACATGTTACTGATGGGGGATTACACGTATGATGATATCATGAAAATGTTGAAAGTATTATTGCCCACGGGTATCTTCGAGAAATTGAAGGAAAAGGAATGGGAGGTGGGGGACACAAAGATTGCATGGGCAGAAATAGAGGACGAAGAAAGAAAACGGGTCCCAGGGGTAGGCCTTGGGGACAAAACTAAAGCATTACCAGGTTTGATAGTACAGGTTCTGCCAAGATTATTGACAACTAGAAAGGAAGATTGGGACGCGATCTCGTCCTGTAAACAGAAACATGATGAAGATACTAGTGACTTCTATTCAAGATTCGAGAAATGTTTTATTATTAATAGTGGCCTCAAACCAAGCAGCGAGTCATATCCGCATCTTTTTGTATCAAAACTAGTCGAGAATTCCCTACCATTAGTCAAAAACAGAGTGTACAAGGTTGAAAGTACTTGGCAGGCAAACACGCCATCCCAGATGTTACAAATGCTCCAGTATCATCAGAACAGAATTAGAGAAGAGCAAGATCAAGAACAGAAGCGTATGAAAGACACGAAGATGAAAATGTTAGTAGCACAGACGGTCCCAGCCGACAGTCACAGAAAGGGTACGACCCAGACAAGTCACCCTACAGCTCCCGTTAAAGGGACATGTAACTACTGCAAGCAGCCAGGTCACTACGTACATGAATGCCCAGTTCTGAAACATAACATAGCGACAGGTAAAACTAAAGAAAGACCGCATCCGCCTAGACAAGACCATAACCAGCATCAGTCTTCACAGAATACACAGAATACACAGCCTATGCATGCTTCTTCAACTCCAGCACAGACAGTAGCGGTACCACAGCCACAGCCCATTGCCGCGTCTCAGCAAGTTTCACAGCAGATGTATCAGTATGCCCAGTCTGCATACCCAGATTATCCCCGATATACATGAAACAGCCTAGAGAGGGAAGGTGATTTGCCTCTTATTGAGATTCCTGTAGATCAAGAAGGTCCTTATGTACACAGTCACGTATTGGGAAAAGACAGAAAGTTTTTAATTGACACAGGGGCAAGTCGCACCACAATCAGCCATGATGAAGTTCCAGGGGCACCCCTCTCAGGCTCACAGAATGTTTCCCTGGATTTTTCAGGACAGCCTATTGTAAACGAGGTATCCGAACCAGTTCCCCTGGCTGTGGGTCCATTATCACGTGTTACAGACTTGTTACTCACAAAATCATGTCCAGAAAATCTGTTAGGAATTAAAACATTGAAGGCTCTAGGAGCTATAATATGCTGTTCCCCGGAGGGAGTTAGACTCTTTCTACGGGATTTCAAGGGTCATTATGTTTTGCGAGAATTCGATGTCAGATTGAAAAATGTACCAGATTACTTGTGGGCAAAAGGCCCAACTGATGTAGGTTGTATGCACATTACACCATACCGTGTTACACTCAAGACAGGTGTGGTCCTACCACGAATCAGACAATACAAGTTACCACCCGATGCTGTAGTGGCTTTACTGAAAATCATTGAAGAGCTCATTGCCCAAGGAGTGGTCGTAGAGACCGACTCCAATATCTGTAATTCACCCATCATTCCGATTCTTAAACGTACTGATCCCAATGCACCGCCAGTATATCGGCTGGTGATTGATCTTCGAGAATTAAATAAATGCATTATACCACAATACCCTGTGGTCCCCGACATCTCTTCCTTATTGACTGCCATTGATTCAGAAGCAACGTTCTTTACTGTAATTGACCTCAAGAACGCCTTTTTCAGCGTGCCTATTGATCCAGAGAGCCAATATCTCTTCGGATTCAGTTTAAATGGACGAAGCTTCAAATTTTCGCGCGCACCTCAAGGATTCACAGAAAGCCCCAGCATCTACAGTCAAGCACTGAAAAGACAACTAGATTGTATTCAAATGCCAGTTAACACCGCTTTACTGCAATACGTCGATGATCTACTGATCACCGCACGAAGTGAGCCCGAATGCGAACAAGCATCACTGACAGTTTTACCTTTCCTGGCCGACAAGGGACACAAGGTGTCTCCTTCGAAGCTACAATTCTGTGTTCAGCAAGTTGTGTACTTGGGTCACTTGCTGTCCAAAGTGGGGAGACAGCTCACTCCCGATCGCATTCAGTTAATTGTAAATATGCCACAACCCCAGACACAAAAGGAAGTGCGGGCCTTCATAGGCCTCACCTCGTACTGCAGACAATGGATTCCCCAGTATGCATTTCTAGCCAAGCCACTCATTCAGTTAACGACACAGGAGGCAGCAACTTCGACTGCCCTCCCTTGGACTCAAGAACATACACAAGCTTTTGAAGAATTAAAGAAAGCCTTATGCCAAGCACCAGTTTTAGCGACACCATGTTACAGCAAACCGTTTACACTTTTTGTTACAGAACGTGATGGTACAGCGTTGTCTGTCCTCACCCAAGATCAAGCAGGTTCACATAAGCCTTGCGCTTATTTCTCAAGTACATTGGATTCAGTAGCTCAGGCACTCCCTGCATGCTTAAAGTCAGTAGCAGCAACAGCGTTAGCAATAAGACAAAGTGATTCAATTGTTTTAGGTCATCAGTTAACAGTACAAGTTCCACACTCTGTAGAGGTTTTGTTAAACAGAACCCAGACTCAGCACTTGACTATAGCACGACTGACAGGTTATGAATTAACGTTATTCCAGCCACACATAGAAATCAGACGCTGCAGCATCCTGAACCCAGCAACACTGTTACCTACCGTTATGACAGACCCAGCCCCGCATGATTGCATAGAGATCATTAATGCAGTAACAAAGCCACGACGAGACTTAACAGATGTACCACTGACAAATCCAGACCTGACACTTTATGTGGACGGTTCATGCATGAGAACAAATACAGGAGAATTAGTGGCCGCATATGCAGTGACCACCGAAACCGAAGTTAAAGAAACACATCGTATTGACACACTGTCTGCTCAAGCAGCAGAGCTCATCGCTCTGACCCGAGCTTGTATTCTAGCCAAGAACAGAAATGTTAACATATACACAGAGTCACGTTATGCATTCGGAGTTGTACACGACTTCGGAGTCCTCTGGCAAGAACGAGGTTTCCTGACCTCTCATGGGGCCAAGATACAACATGGTCCCCTCATTCAAGCACTGCTAGAAGCAATACATTTGCCCTCGGGCATATCAGTCATGAAGTGTAAAGCACATACTAAAGTTACAGATTCTGTTTCCCAGGGTAACGACCTGGCAGACCAGACAGCAAAACATACAGCACTGACTCACACCCAGATTACTGATGTGACAAAGACAATAGTACCGACAAAGTGTATGGCAGTCAAGGATCCCGCTCTAGATGTAATTGACATTCAGGCACATGCTACCCCAGATGAAATAAAGAAATGGATTGAACTAGGAGGGATCCAGACAGATCAAGGTTGGATGACGAAGGGAAAATCTACATGGTTTCTCCCCGACTCTATGGTTCAAGTCATGATTAATACAGCACATAGCCCGGCACATCTAGGAGAGAAAGCGATGTTAGGCAGTTTACAAAATCTCTGGAGCAATAAACACTTACGAGCAGCAGCAAAACAGAAAGTGCGTACTTGCATGATCTGTTGTCAGTTCAATCCAGGTAAAAGCGTTCCTGTAGAGCAAGGTGGATTTCATCCTCCCGATCACCCTTTTGAAGTCCTCCAGATGGATTATATCCAGATGAACAGTTGTCGAGGATTCAAGTATGTCCTTGTAGTTGTTTGTGCTTTGTCCCGTTGGACCGAAGCATACCCAGTTCCAGACTATACTGCTCCGACCACTGCCCGGCAGCTGGTTCGTGAATTCTTCCCACGGTACGGTTTGCCCCGTGTCGTGTATTCAGATAACGGACAGCCATTCTCATCCGAATTGATGAAACAGGTTTCTTTACTGTTAGGTTACCAGTGGAAATGCCATTGTGTCCGACATCCTGAAGCAGCAGGCCTTGTAGAAAGGCATAACCAGACACTAAAAATACGTCTTGCAAAGATATGTCAGGAGAAAGGGGTCGACTGGATAGTCGCCCTGCCCGTGGCACTATTCTACATGAGGATGGTCGCCCACTCAAGATCAGGGCTATCCCCGTACGAAGTGGTCTTTGGCAGACCACCGAATATGTGGGGGACGCCCATTCCGAAAAAAATCACTGATGTTGATTGTAATATGTTGACAGATTACCTTGCCTCCTTGATGTCTGCACTCCAATCATGTCGTTCACAGGTTGCCGCAGCCTTTCCTGACAACACTGATGTAAAGCCACACGAGGTCCGTCCTGGGGACCTAGTATTGGTCCGAAATTTCGACAGGAAGAGTCCGCTGGAGCCTCGCTGGAAATCTCCGAAGACCGTCCTTGTTGTTATGTTGTTATATAATTTGTTAAGCGCAAACAGCTGCCCCAGCAACGGAGCGTCCCGGCGCTGACCTAACCAATACCAGAGGGGAGGGGGGGAACCAATAAAGGACTTAAATGACAGAGAAAAGATGGGTCTTAAGTGCTTTCCGGAAGGCGATCAGATTGGTTTGGGCACGGATGTGTAGAGGCAGTGAGTTCCATAGCTTAGCTCCTAGGACTTTGAAGGAGCGTCCACCCTGTCTACAGAGCTTAGTTCGGGGGATCATTACAAGGTGTTGTCCCAAAGAACGCAGGTTGCGCTGGGGTGTGTATGGTGTCAGAAGTGGGCGTAGGAGTTCAGGGCAGTCGGCTTTGAGAATTTTAAAAGCCGTGGTCAGGGTTTTAAAACGGATCCGAGATTCCACAGGCAGCCAGTGCAAATTGCGAATGGTGGTTCTGGCAGAGCACCTGCGTGGGAGACCAACCACAGCTCTGGCGGCCGAGTTCTGGATACGCTGCAGTCTTGCAAGTTCAGCTTTGTTTGCTCCTAAGAGCAAAACATTGGCATAATCTAGCCGGGCAAGAATCATAGCTTGCATGATGAGTTGACGGGTTTTGGAGTTAAAGAATCCGAGTATGGGATGGAGGCTCCTCATGAGACCCACACACGTGGCTGCCACTTTCTTTGTGTGGGACTGGAAGTTTAGTGAGGGGTCGAGCCAGACTCCTAGGTTTTTGACCACTTCTTTTGGCACGGGAGTGGGGCCAAGCACAGAGGGCCACCAGTGATTGTTCCAAAGGGTAGGGTTTTTTCCCAGGAGGAGGACCTCCGTTTTCCCTGCGTTTAGCTGCAGGCAGTTGAGTGTCATCCACTGTGCTACTGCCGCGAGGCCATCTCTAAATTTGGTTGCCGAAGGTGAGGGACCTTCAGAGAGTGTGATGACCAGCTGTGTGTCGTCAGCGTACGACACCAGCGTAAGGTCCCACTCTTTTGCTACCACTGCGAGAGGCTGAACGTATAGGTTGAATAAGGATGGGCTAAGCGCCGACCCCTGGGGAACTCCTTGCCCGATGGAGTGGGGTTGAGAGATGTAGGGAGGGGCTGAGACTTGGAAGGATCTGTCCTTTAGGAAGGACTGGAACCAATCAAGGGCTAAATCGCCAATCCCAATGGCCTCAAGACGTTTCAGCAAGATGTTGTGTGAGACCGTGTCAAAGGCCGCGCTGAGATCCAGCAGGATCAACGCGGCACTTTGACCGGCGTCTAGGATTCCTCGAAGGTGCTCCGTGGTGGTTAGCAGGGCCGACTCAGTGCTGTGACCTGGTCTGAAGCCGTTTTGGGAAGGGTCCAGGACATGGTTTTGCTGCATGTGGAGGGATAGTATTTTGTTGACGTGAGCCTCAGCTAGTTTTGACGTCCAGGGGAGCAGGGAAATAGGTCGGAAATTTTCAGGTTTATTGGGATCCAATCCGGGTTTTTTTATGATGGGTGAAACCCAAGCAGATTTCCAGCAAGTGGGGACCATCGCTGAAGAAAAAGAAAGATTGAGTATTTTGGCAAGCGGGGGGAGAAAGAAGTCAAGTGATTCCAAGAATTTGGACGGACGCATGGGGTCTGCTGGGGAACCAGACTTGACCTGTCTACATAGTTTAGCGAGGTCGTCTAGGGATATATCAGGTATTCTTAGCAGTTTAGAAGTCTCTGCCGTTAAATGAGGAATGCTGAGGTGCGTAGCATCGTCCTGTGGAAAGGACGCGTAGATCTTCCTCACTTTTTCTGTGAAAAAGGTGGCAAGGTCCTCGCATTGTTTCAGGGAGGTGATGCAGGAGCCTGGATTGGGGATATTCTGGAGGTTTTGAACTAGGTTGAAGATGGTTTTGGTAGGGTTGGAACTACTTTCGATTTCCTTTGCGTAAAAAGAGGCTCGAGTAGTGCGGATCGCCTTGTGGTAGATGCGAAGTTTAGATAGATAGAGGGTTTTGTTAGTATCTAAGTATTCTTTCCTCCATTCGCGTTCGGCTTTTTTGCACTCTTTCCGTAGCATTTTAAGTGCATCGTTGTACCATGGGTTAGAGGGGGAGCTGCGGGCTTTAGTCAATTTGGGCGGAATTAAGGCATCGAGCCCTGTGACTATCCATTCGCGGAAGGCGGCGTAGACTGTATTAATATCCCTATTTTCTTCGGGGAGGTGGAATTCACCTAGGTGGTTGATGAGGTCTCCGGAGATGAGTTTATGCCAAGGTCGTTTGTGGCAGGAGTTGGCCGTGCTTTTGGGGGGTGGTTTTTTTCCCATAATAGTAAGTTTGACAAGAAAGTGATCAGTCCAGCCCATAGGTTCAGGGGGGTCCGCCGTGACTTCCGAAAACCTTCTCACCACGAGGACTGCCGTGAAGATTGAGGGGAGAAAGGGGTGGGTCCACACGAGTCATGTGAAAAAATTTAGTGGACTGAAACCTGATCGAGACTCGTCCACCCCCACCAAAGACTGTGTTGAGCAAAAAGACTTTACAGTATCCGAACGAGAAAAAACTCCCCAAGAAGAGTACCGTATGAAACTCCGATCTAGCAAGTCAGACAGTTTAATTGTTTAAGTCCTCCCCTAGGTGAATCGGTTAAATAGTTTCTGACATGTATCCCCTAGATCGAGATAGAGAGAGAGAGAGACAAGTTAAAAAAGGTGCATATCGTAAATCACTCCGTAGTCACTGTATAGTGACCCTATTAATCATGTTTATTCTGAGTATTTTAGTTATTGTTGCTAGCTTTCTGCTACCTATCTACTGGCCTATTTTCAAGCGTGAACAGTCTGTTTACAATGTCTCTGCTGAACACACTTTTAGTGAACTACCTGCACATGAACTCTCTTACAGACTTGCGCTGCGCAACAATACATTCATTAGTATGTTACACCACTCCCATCAGACGAACAATGCTACAGACTGCTGGATATGTGGCCGACTCCCTCCCTACCAGAACTACAAGGGAGCTCTGCCCCTCTTTCCGTACCCGTTTACTCACAATGGCTCCTGTGGGGCATGGTTTAAAATAATTAATTCCTTAGATCCTGATGTTGCTGTTTTCGATGGGGGCTGGGTTTGGGGAAACTTGAACTTAGTCCTGCTCGACGTCTGTTACCCTGACAAGAAGGGACTCCCTACTCGAATAGGAACTGATCTAGAAAATGAAGTATATGGATTAGGTAACTACACAATTAGTCTTATGATCCTTACTGTTGAATCCGAAGCTGCACCAGTTCTGCCCCATATGCTAGTATTACCAGTCACTGGTGAATTATGTGTCCGAAAGAAAGGTTCAGTACACTTAGGTCATAGTAAATGCACTACTGTGGTCGAATTCAGTGACCATGGTAAATCGTCCTTTAAAGCTATCAGTCATTCCTATTTTGTTTGTGGTCATACCGCATACATACGTTTGCCTCCAGATTGGGATGGTACCTGTTATATTGCATTCCTTCTGCCACCTGTTTTTCTAGCCCCCCCTGATTACCATAGAAATACAAATCTAGTAAAGAATAGACCCAGAAGAGATATCCCACTTGTCGACTACACAGAAACGGCATGGGAACAGTACACTGATTTTAATAAGGGATTCTTTTTCTTTTTAGGACCTGTCCAAAACAGTAAATTAATACGTAGATTAACTAGAACACTTGAAGCTGTAGTACATGAAACTGCCTCCGCCTTAGGTAACTTAACAGAGGAGCAATCTGCTATACGGGTTGTTGTCCTTCAAAATCGTCTTGTTATTGACGTCATCTTGGCAGATAGAGGTGGAGCCTGTAAGGTCATCGGGTCAAGTTGCTGCGTTTTCATCCCACAAAATGCGCCATCTGTCTATCAAGCTATTACCCGTCTGCATAAAATTGCAAATCAGATACATCAGAATCCAGGCACCTGGACTTGGTCCGGTTGGTTCTGGACAACGTTAACTGCCTGGGGATGGAAGATCCTATCCTTCCTAGGTTTCGGCCTTGTCATAGTATTCAGCTGCTGCCTGTGCCTACAGTGTGGGCCGGCGATATGTGGACTGTGTGCCACATCATGCATCGAACATTCCAGTTTCCTCTCAAACCGTCAAAGAAAGAAAGATGAGCAAATGATGTTGCAAGAACAAACTGATCAATTTATGATGATTAATATATCATGAAGGGTCCGTAGGGAACAAGGAGGGAATGAGGAAATATAAATTTTATGGTCAAGATGTGTTCCCTAGCGCGTACCCCACCGTCTCCATGTACGAGTTAAAGTGCATGTAACTTCCCTCCTGTACCAGCTATGAAGACGCAAATACATTTGCGTCCAACGTTAACATGTCCTCTTTCAGACCCACCATGAATGGGTTGAATGGTCCGTTCCTAAGTATGCTATGCCAACGTCTTTTTGTAGTATACTTCTACGTTTTTCAGCTCTGGCTGAGTAGGCCCCTGAATTTCTGCCACCGAGCCTCTTTTCTGGCTTCTGACTCCAAGGGCCTCTGCCCAGGCTGCCTCTGTACCCGTGAACTCTGACTTACTTTCAGCGCGGCCCCTCGCGCTCAGCTCAGCCTGCTGCCTGCCAAGATTGACTATAACCTTCGAGTTATCTGTTCCGCTCCCCGAAAATACATTCCTGCCTGCTAAGTTTCAGTAAACATTCCTCCCAGCTGCAGAGCCAAAGGGCCGGCCTGTCTATATGCAAGTAATTCAAGTAATTCATAGCCCTTGTTGCCATGCTCCCATGGAAGGCCCATGCCCCCACGCTTCTCATACAGACACTCAGGCGCTTATACACGCACTCACAGCAAGTATAGAATAGCTTCTGCCCTAGAGACCTTTTCCGCCCAGATAGCTTAGTTCCTAAACACCAGATACCAGATATGATAGAAGCACAAGTTGATCTGACATGCCAGACTTCTGTCTCTTTCCGTCAGTGTAAATGTCAAGCCCCCTGCACCCTCCAGCTTCACGTCAATCACGCGTCATGCAGCTGCGCGCGCATCCAAACTTCCGATTTCTGCTGACATTGCAACTTTTCTGTTAGTGCCACCCCTTTTGTGACACCTACCTGTGACGTTTCTAGCACACACCTCTAGTTCACGCCTCTTGATTACGCACTTGTACCACGTGTATACTGTTATCTTGTCTTCTCTCAGCTGTTACGCCTCCTGCACTGTTGCTTATGGCATGAATTAAGTATATAAGCTATGTACTGTTAATAAAATGTAGCGCTCTATCCCTTCTGACACCCCTGTGGTGGTCAGAACATGATATCCTGGCCATGACCATTCCTTTTTAAGGAATAAAACCCCTAAGAACTCTAACACCACGGACTCTGTCTTTTTCTTCCGATCTGAGTTATTATTGATTAAGTACTTACCTGCATAGAAATTAAGAGAGTAAATTAATTATTTACGTCAAGGTCCTAGCGAGACCCCAGTCCCAGTAGTAACTCCACCGAGTCCCGTCGCAGACATTCCCGTCGCGCCGGCGGCCAGCCCGGTACCAGGACCGGATGGGGGATTGCCAATTCCCGTGGTTATCACGCCACTGGAGGATGACCAGATGCCCCCAGAATTAGCACTTCAGTTAGCAGCGGTATTACCCTGGCTAAAGAAGGGAGCAGGGGGATCAGCGGCTGCGGGAGACCCGGCCGAAGAAGCCAGATTAATTATTGAGCAGTTGCGGCAGTCAAGGGATGCCGCGACAGCGAATGTACCTTCTATTTCCCCGCAGATGGCGACGGGGGTCACGGCTGACGGTCGGGAGAAGACAACGGACACAGCTGGGAGTTCGGCTGAAGCCGGTAAGAGAGCGTTGCCATTGGTGGAGGAGGGCCCGATACCCTCAAGACGGGAAAGTTTATCTCAACATATTCCCATGGTTACAAAAGAGATGGTATGAGGAGAACAAGTACATTAACATGTTTTCACTTTTGACCGACCATCGGGAGTTAGAATATGCAAAGACCCAGAAAGATCTCTGGCACCCCAGTGTATGGCGGGCCAAGATGGCGGAATTCAGGGTCGATGAGACCATGGTAAACTGGGTCAGGGCCTTTTCTATCTTCACGGCAATTATCGGAGAGCGTAAACCAGAAGTGTTGACTGACCTGGCATGTTATCAGAACAGGATCATGAATTTCCATGCGATGTATGGGGGAAATGAATGGAAGGGTTATGATGTTGCCTTTAGAAAAGCAAAGGAGTTTAACCAGGCCTTGACATGGGATTGTTTGGATACAGTGTCATGGCATGCTCAGCTCTTGCCAGGACCGGCGGGTACTTCGGTGCCAAGCACGAGTGGCTCTGGGGGATTCCATCCAAAGCCGTCACAGCCCTTTCGGACGAGCGCAGGGGGGGATTCCCAGCCCAGGTCTAGCGGGAATGGAGGCAAGCGAGGGGTTTGTTGGGGATTTAACAAAGGAACTTGTAACAGGCCTCAGGGAACGTGTAGGTTTCGGCACGCATGCTCGGGCTGTGGGAATTCCTCACACCCGGAAAGCAGTTGCCGATCTAAAGCCAATGGCGCGGGAGGAAAGGGGGGATCCAAGCAGGATTGATGCGGTGCCTCGGAAGCAAACATCTTCGCCCGTAGATATCTTGGCTTTGACCCCTTGGCTGAACCGATACCCTGATCATGCGTCCGCCGGGACTTTGAGGGATGGATTTTTATATGGCTTCAGGATCCCGGCGGGCAATTTTCGGGGGAGCCCGTCCTGTAAAAACCAGCTGTCTATTCAACACAACCCAGCGGTGGCCGCCAAAAAGATAGCGAAAGAGGTTAGCTTGGGGCGAGTGGCAGGACCATTTGGCGGCCCACCAGTTGCGGAATTTGTGTGTTCCCCTTTAGGAGTGGTTCCGAAGAAAGACCCGGGGGAGTATAGACTCATCCACAATCTATCGGCCCCTAGGGGGGCCTCAGTTAATGAGGCTATTGACCCGAGGTATGTTCAGTGAAGTATCCATCGTTCGATGACGCAGTCGTACTTTTGAATCGCCTGGGCCCCGGTGCATTGTTAGCGAAATCAGACATTGAATCTGCATTCAGGTTACTCCCGGTACACCCTCAAGACCAGCGCCTACTGGGATTCACGTTTCAGGGGAAATTCTACATGGATAAATGCATGCCCATGGGTTGTTCGATTTCATGTGCCTATTTTGAGATGTTTAGCTCCTTTTTGGAATGGGTGTTCACAGAGGCCACAGGGCATAGAAAGGTGATGCACTATTTGGATGATTTCCTCTTTCTGGGCCCAGCGGGCACTCAGGACTGTGCGCAGGCATTGCAGGACTTCTGCATGCTCATGCGGGGTTTTGGGGTCCCATTGGCGCCAGGTAAGACGGTGGGGCCATCTACCTCACTCTAGTTTCTGGGTATAGAATTAGACTCGGAGGAGGGGTGTTTCCGTCTGCCGGTTGAGAAGGTGGCCAAGTTTAGGGCTTCCCTGGTACAATTTCTCCGAAAAGAGAAGGTGACCCTACACCAGTTGCAACAGACAGTGGGTCAGCTTAACTTTGCCTTAAGAGTGATACTGATGGCTTGCCCTTTCTCTCGTTCCATAGCACAGGCTATGGTGGGCCTTAAAGAGGGACACTACCACACTAGACTGTCGGCAGAGGTTCGCCAGGACATGCTCATTTGGTTGGCATTCTTGGAGGATTTCAACGGTCGAGTGGTGTGGAACAAACCCCCAGCCTCGTCGGGGGAACTAGGATTGTGGATCGACTCGGCGGGGAGCGTGGGGTTTGGGGCAATCTTTGGAAACCGGTGGTCGGCACAAACATGGCCTGCGTGGTGGCACACAAGCGGCCTAACAGGTAACATTGGTTTCTTGGAGCTATTCCCCATCTGGGTGGCTCTGATGGCATGGCCAGAAGACTTTAAGGACCGCTCAGTAGTGTTTTGGTCAGATAACATGACAGTGGTCGAGTGCATTAATCACCAGGCTGCACGCTGCAAATGGATCTTACGACTGTTGAAAGAAATTGTATTGCGATGCATGAGATTGAATGTACAGTTCAGGGCAAGGCATGTGCCGGGTGTACTGAATAATGCAGCTGACGCACTCTCTCGTTCAAATATGCAGGCTTTCAGGGGTTATCTACCCACAGCGGAACTAGTGGGGGCACCTTTCCCCGAAGCACTGTGGCAGATCGGTGCCCCGGACTACAAGACCTCGTGGCATCCAGTTTAGCGCCAAGGACGAGGAAAGCCTATGAAGGAGTGTTCCGTTCATACTGCGCCTTTCTGGGGCCGGTAGGGGAGCATAGATGGGGCGGGAAGAGTCCTTGCTCCAATTTCTGGTGGCCCTTCATAAGGAAGGCCGGTCGGCAGCGACCGCCAACAGGTTTAGGGCCGCCATATCATTTATGGCACAGCTCCACGGGATACGGGACCCGACGAACTCCTTCTTAGTCAGGAAGGCTCTCCGCGGCTGGAAGCGCCTGGAGGGTCGCAGACAGGATAACAGGCACCCGATTGGGTTGGATAGATTGTCCACATTACTAGCGAAACTGGATGAGACATGCTCCTCGCCCAGTGAGGTAATACTGTTCCGAGCAGCTTTCGCATTGCATTCTATGGGGCCATGCGAGTAAGTGAACTAGTGGCTGGGAATAAGAAGGATGTGGAGGGAGGTTTACGCAGGGATCACGTCCAAGTAAAGGGCGATTCTCTGCTGATCTCGATAGCCAGGTCCAAAACAGACCAGGAGGCGTTGGGGAGTAGTGTGGTGTTGCAGCGCGCTCGGGGGAACCCCGGTTGTCCAGTAGGGCATGTGGAGGCCTACATGAAACAGAGGTTGACAACATGGGGGGAGGCCCTGCTTAGACACGAGGACGGCACCCCGTTGACAAGATTTCAATTTCGGAGGGTGCTGGCAATTACGATTGCAGCGGCGGGCTTGAACCCGTGTGATTTTGGTACCTACTCATTCAGAATAGGGGCCGCTACAGAAGCTACGGCTCGGGGTATGCAGACAGAGGAGGTGAAACAGTTAGGCCGTTGGTCCTCGAATTGTTTCAAGAGGTGTGCGCGCCTGCACATGTTGTAAAAGACTGATGAAATGCACTCACGCTTGTTGTCTTTTGTTTGGATTACAGTTTCTCAAGCCTGTTACGCGGGGCGGAAATTGGGATCGGCCCAACACCAGCTGACCAGCGGGAAGGGATCACCGAATGGAGATCAAGTGGTCTGGGTCGTGGGCCACTCATACGTGAGGTGTGCCGGGGACATATTCAGAGCAAGTGATGCGATCCACGCATCTGAGGAATATGGGTTCAGAGTGACCTTCCATGGGAAGGGAGGCCTCCGTATTGACCAATTGCTAAATTTTGTGGAGAAACTGTTAGGGCTGCACAGGTCACCGCCATCTGTAATCATAGTGCATGTGGGAGGCAATGACTTGGTGAGACTGGGAAGACGGGTGTTAGTTGAGCACATATTGTCTGCAGTTAGCTGGTTGGCCAAGAGGCTCCCTGGGTGCACGATCGCCTGGTCCCACATGATTCCCAGGAGAATATGGCGGGGGGGTTTGTCTATGTCAGAATTGAACCACTCGGTAAAGAGGGTCAACAACAAGATTGAGAAACTGTTTCGCTCCGCTCATCTCCAAAGCATTCCCCATGGGTGTATTAGGGGGGATCACTATTATTTGAATGATGGGGTGCATCTGTCCAGGGCAGGGAATGACTTACTCATAGGAGACTTCGTAGCTTGGCTAGTGGGTTTGAGGAGACATGACCTTTAGGAGGTGTGGGGGGGCCGGATAGTCGGTCAACTATCCGGCCTGTGGCGGTAAGGTCATGATCGGTGAGCAGTGATTTCAAGGTCCCTAGGGGGGCGCCACCCATTATGGATGGGAACACCCGGGGGGAGGCGGCCATTGGCCCCTCCCACGGGGGGCGGCACCCACTATGGATGGGTCGCCCAGGGGGAGACGGCCATAGGCCCCTCCAAGGGGAGACGGCTATATGCCCCTCCTACGAATTTCCCGGGGGCCGGATATCCGCTCCGGCGGAAGAGAGTGTGGGGAAGGGGGGGAGTCCACGCTGTCCTTCTTACGGATACCTCGCACGGGAACTCGGACGACCTTAAGATGGCGTCGAGTGAAAGGGGCCCCCACGACAAGGGAAGTTACAGTTGGCTGCGAGGGTAAAGTCCTCTGCGCATGCGCCACTCACACCGTGAGGGCGGGAAGTTGGTGATAGGGATCTGACACCGGTTAAGATCTTCCCGTTGGCCCTTAATGCTAGGTTGTACAAATTCTAAAATGTAATGCATTTTCAGGATGCTAGACTCGGCTAGGAAACCTTTGTATTAGAGATTTGTTAAGGTTAGCCCAAAAACCTGTCTTCATCAAAATGTAATTGAAGTTGAATTTGTACATGATTCATGAAACGTTTTAATTTAAAGTTTTACATTTTGTTTCATATTTTAATAAATACGGCCGGGGGGGTCGTGAGGCCCCCCCGCCTTCCAAAAGTTTAAACCTGTGTCTGTCTCCTCCCATGGGGAATTGGTGTTGGGAGGGGTGGCGGGCATCCCGGCCCATATGGAAAGGGGACACCACTCGGTCCCCCCGAACGTATGGATGGGTGCCCCGATCCCCCGGGAATCATTGTGGGTGGGGGGCGTGTTCCAGCTGGTATGCCCGAAGCGGCGTAGCCGGAGCACGCCCCTCCCGCCCAGAAGAGGTTGGCCTAGACACCCACCCGGAAGTCCGTGCACGGATGGGCGTACTTGAGGCGGGCCCCCGCCCTCCCGCAGATGGATAAATAGCGCGGGAATCCAACAAAGCTTCCTCTTGTTCCTGTGCTCTGAAGGCTGCACCACTCGTCGCTCGTGAGCCCTCAAGGGAACCAGCTGCATTTTTTGACCCACCCACCAGCCCCTTGTTGCAAATTTTGTGTTATAAAGTAACTTTCTCGATGATTAATTTGATGTATTAAAAAGGAACAGTCAATTTTTGCATCATTAATGTTGCATGTAATGGAATACTTGCTTGTAGGCCTTTTTTCCTTTGTAGAAACGTAATGGAATGGATTCATTAAAGATTGTGTTTTTGCTTTAGGACTTTTTCCCTTTGTAGCAATGTCAAAATCGGTGAATTGTCAAACTGTTACAGATTTAGGCATAATTTTCTTTCCTTAGTAGGTAAAACAACTGTCGTATTTATTTTGGTCGGGCGGTAAGGTCATGATCGGTGAGCAGTGATTTCAAGGTCCCTAGGGGGGGGCGCCACCCATTATGGATGGGAGCGCCCGGGGGAGGCGGCCATTGGCCCCTCCCACGGGGGGGGCGGCACCCACTACGGATGGGTCGCCCAGGGGGAGACGGCCATAGGCCCTTCCCAGGGGGAGACGGCTATATGCCCCTCCCACGAATTTCCCAGGGGCCGGATATCCGCTCCGGCGGAAGAGAGTGTGGGGAAGGGGGGGAGTCCACGCTGTCCTTCTTACGGATACCTCGCACGGGAACTCGGACGACCTTAAGATTGCGTCAAGTGACAGGGGGCCCCCACGACAAGGGAAGTTACAGTTGGCTGCGAGGGTAAAGTCCTCTGCGCATGCGCCACTCACACGGTGAGGGCGGGAAGTTGGTGATGGGGATCTGACACCGGTTAAGACCTTGCCGTTGGCCCTTAATGCTAGGTTGTACAAATTCTAAAATGTAATGCATTTTCAGGATGCTAGACTCGGCTAGGAAACCTTTGTATTAGAGATTTGTTAAGGTTAGCCCAAAAACCTGTCTTCATCAAAATGTAATTGAAGTTCATTTGTACATGATTCATGAAACGTTTTAATTTAAAGTTTTACATTTTGTTTCATATTTTAATAAATACGGCAGGGGGGGTCATGAGGCCCCCCCGCCTTCCAAAAGTTTAAACCTGTGTCTGTCTCCTCCCATGGGGAATTGGTGTTGGGAGGGGTGGCGGGCATCCCGGCCCATAAGAAGGATTGAGTGATTTCTATTGGACAAGGCTCTTTGGGACAAAATGGTTGATTTTATAGTAATCCCAAGAATAGACAGTGACCATTATGCCCTACATCTTAGTATGTGCTCTGATTTCATTTTAGTCTCTGATGAAAGTAGCCGATTGATACTAGTGGAGACGTTAATAGCCAATAATCTCAGGATGATTAAGTGACTGTGGGGGAGATTTACTAAGCTTTTGTGCCGTGTTTGCGGCACAAAAGTGACACAAAACGATGCAAAATCTCTTTTTTGTAGTTTACTTTTCATCGCTAAACTTGTTTAGCGCTGGAAATAACACAAAATTAATGCAAAGCAGCGCATAGTGCTGCTGTGCATTACTTTGCGCCATGGAGGCGTTCCCATGCAACCACCCAAGGCTCCTCATGATAAACCCACTTTACTAAAAATAGTAGATTGGGTTTAGCGTGAGAAAACTGCACCCTTTCAAACTAGGCGCAAGGATGGAGAAATGCTTTAATTTCTCCTTCCTTTTCCGACTTTGCATGCGTGCTGCACTGTGCAGCAAGCATAGAAAGTGGGAAAAGCTTTCCCCTTTGCCTAGCATAGTATTTTGTAGAGGAAGGGTACCCTTCCTGGACAAAACCTATGCTAGACTCATGCACACACTCTAGCACTGCAGCTCTAAGGTGTGTGCATGGCGCACGGCAGCTGTAATCAGCGCCGGTGTAAGGGAAAGGGGAGGAGAGAGCCATATCTTTATATACATGGCGCTCTCCTGCTCCCTCCCTGTCGCGCAACGCAGAGCAGCCTCGCGGGGGGCTGTGCTGCATTCCCCCCATGTGTACTAGCTAATATGGAAACACACACAATGGTTTATTACACTTGTTATAAGGTAATAGCAACATTTGGGGATTTCCCTCGTCGTGATATTGCAATAACTGGTATCCATCAAGTATTATTTACCCAATTAAGGGGACTTTTTTATCATATTGTTGACTCCTCTTCCATGAAACCACATGCAGATAAAAAAAAATAAAAACAACTTTAAAAATAACTTGTGGTATTCGAGTAGGTGCCGCAAAGCTAACTCATTTTCAGACTAGTTAGATCCCAATATACTTGTGCCATCAATTCCAGGAATCAGGAACACAATGAAGCCACCATAATTGAGGTTTCAAGATCTGGGGACATGACGTATTTTTGGCAAATCATGGAAGGCAACTATTCCACTGACAATTCTATTCAAACTTCTACTTTGGCCGCTCACTATAGAAACTTTTATCCACCACTTCGAGCATATTCCAGGAGACAATGATAATATTTGGTCTTGCACTTCACCTTCCTAGGATTACCCATTTTTTACACTTGCGGAAACCCAGGTAGCCATTGAATCTATAAGGACAGGCAAAGCACCAGGCCCAGATAAGATCCCAGGGAATCTCTTTCAACACGATGTCTCTTTATAGACTCATTATATCAATTTACTCTCTACCGCCATTGCTGAAGGAGCAAAGATCCCTGATACCTGGTGTGGTGCTCGAATTATACGTATCCACAAAAGGGGAACCATGGTAATCCTAGGAATTAAATACCAATACGTTTATTGGATACATTGCAAAAGAGATTTACTATGCACATTTTCGATAAACTTCAACTATGGATTGAGGAAGATGGTGTTTTATCCTCTTTCCAGGCCGGTTTTTAGAGCAAAAGTGGGAAATGTTGAACAAGTTTTTCAACTGTCCATTATCCAATGGACATATTTCCCCATCAGGAAAGAACATTTGTACATCACATTTGTGGACTTGAGGGCATCCTGTGACATAGCCCTGAGGCACTCATTGTGGAAACATAAAAGTTCATGGGTGTTCCTCTTCCATTGTTGGTCCTCAAAGTTAGATTACACGGGATTAATTACGCTCAGATACTCTGTGGCAAGCAGGGGGGAGGTTCCTGAACGATTTTCAATAAGAAAAGAGATTAGACAAGGCTGTGTGTTGGCTCCCACGCTATTCTTCCTTTATATAAATGATACCTTTGGTAATCTCTTTAGTTGCACACTTGATGGCCCTAAATTAAATGGTTTACCTATATTGATTTGCTCTTCGCCCTTGTCTATTGTCTTGTAAAATCAATTGTCTATGTTTTAGGAATTCTAGAATGCAGGGGGTTGGAAATTAATATAGAGAAAACCGAGTATATGGCGAAGTCTTTCAGCGATATCATTTTGATAGGGTCTACTTGTTTGGAGAGGGCAGATAGATTTGTTTATTTAGGAATTAGGATTGACTTTCAACTATCCTGGGCTTCAAATAGAGACGGTCAAAAATATGATGCAGCACAGTGAGGCTGGCCTCGGAATTTTATAGAGCCAAGGCACAATCTGCTCCATTATATGGAGGATATGGGGATATGACAACATTGCCACTTTGACCTGGCTGAGAAAATGGTTTTTATAAAATCTTAATTTCATTTACCTGGAAATGCCCCCTAACTTCTGTTATTTTATGGCATTGCTCTACTTAAAGTGAAGTTCCTAGATGCCATTAGGCATCCCTTATTTTAGGTTACATTATGGGCAACAGAGGAATTTACTACATATAAAACTAGCTTACTCGAAATTTTAAAACTTGATTCTTCTAATACCCTGCCTTGGTTCCATCAATTAAAACATTGGCTGACTATTCTATGTTTGGAAGACTTTTTATCTGATCCTGCTTCTATACCATCTGCCACCAAAGGCATTATTAAAAAGTGCTACGGAAATTATATACAGGGACCGTTGCGATAGAATGCAACTCTTGGAGGTCTTACAGTAAAATATCTAAACTACATGACCTTACCCTCTCTTGAGAGGTGGGTGAATGATATACAAACCCCCCAATTGGAAAAACACTTTTAATGTAATTCCATTATGGAATTTTACGTATACTAATCCACACACTAAAGTGGAAATCTGGCCATGGCGCTAATACTCTCTGTTCACTTTGTAAGGCAGAAGGGAGAAAATATTGCACATATATTATTCTTCTGCTCAGTTTATACTGCACCAAGAAAGAAGTAGATTCACCCTCGTTGCCATTTATTGAGTTTTTGGCATTCTAATCCAGCCCTTGAATCTGACAGTTCTCCTTTCACTGTGTTTTCTATGAGTATGTTTTTATATGTGGTTTGGTTGATTAGGAAACGTGCACTATTGGTATTGTAAGTTACCATGGGCCAGATGTAGGTAATCCTATTTTGCCGATTCTAAAATACCGAATTTTACCGATTCGGTATTTCAGAATCGGTAAATGGGATGTAGCTAATTATTCGGTAAATTTTACCGAATCGGTAGAATTTGGTATTACCGATTCGGTATTTACCGAATCGGTAAATACCGATTCTGTATTTACCGAATCAGTAATTCCCATTCATTCCTATGGGCCCGAAGGCCCATAGGAATGATTGGGAATTAGCGATTCTGTATTTACCGAATCGGTAAATACCGATTCGGTAAATACCGAATCGTAATAGGGGGATCATGTTCAAGGGTTGCAGGGTGTCACTTTCACACCCTGTTGCACCACTGAATAGTGCATGGGTGCACATGTGGCATATATACATGCCCTAAGGGCATGTATGTCAGCCACATGACACAGTAAAAAAAAGCACAACATTGCTTTTTAATAAGGTTTTCGATATTTACCACCAACCTTTATTTGGTGGTAAATACCGAATCCATAACTGTGCAATGCACTCATTTGAGTGCTCCCTACATTTCATTTTTGGTAATTTACCGATTCAGTATTTTAAGGAATCAGTAATTTACTGATTCCTTAAATTAGCGATTCGGTAAATTACCGAATCTGAAATATAGCCACTTACATCCCAAATGCCCAATAGCGGTCGCTAACTGCAGAGATTCGGTAATTTCGGCGGTTACCGACCGTATTGGGCCACTTACATCTGGCCCTAAGTGATGAAATTACCGAATCAATATTGCTGTTTGGGTCTACAACTATGCTTATTGGACTTGTAGGTTCACCAAGAACGCTATGTAACCAGAGTCAATAGCTGATCTGCGCCTTGCAATGCTTTTTGATTGTATACAGGGTATACAGCAGTTCATTTGGCAAAATATAAAGAGTGAAAAATAGGTATCAAGGAAATCTATCTAATTCCGAAATGGGAACAAAATATGGAGTATCGAAGCAGTGGTATGTGCACATCTCCAAATTTGTGGGTACCCATACTAGCATGTGAATTAGAAGGCATTTTTCAAAATGACTTGTTTTTTACACATTGTCCTACATTTGGATGATAACACGTGTTCTACTATTCTGTGTTTCACTAAGTCTCTCGATAAAAACCTGTACATTTTTTAAAACTATACACCCAGGGAAATCCAAGATGGAATGACTTGTGTGACTCTCACCATGGTTTGTTACCCAAAATCCCTTACAAACTTCAATGTTAAAAAGAGTTTTCCCATGGATCCCCACTGAATGTAGAAAGATTCTAGTCCAATCACTGCTGATAAGCAGGCTGGACTATGGGAATTCCCTATTTGTAGGCATGGCAGACTACCTATTTACAAAATTGCAACTAGTTTAGAATGCTGCAGCAAAAGCAATCTGCAACAGGAAAAAGTATGACCCAGCCAAGAGCTGTCTGAGAGACCTACATTGGCTTCCAATGAGGCAAAGAACCTTATTTCAAAATGTTATGCATATCACATAGGGCACTACATAACACTGGCCCCAACATCCTAAAAAACAGGATCAAGTTCTTTGCACCCAACCGGAATCTTCGCTCTCAATTCACAGCAAGAGCGGCCACCACTCGAGTAAAGAGAGCCAGGATGGGAGGGCGGGCTTTCTCCCATCTGGCCGCAAACAGCTGGAACGATCTGCCCACTGATCTTAGACTCACGGATTGCCACTTCACTTTCAGAAAAAAACTAAAAACCATACTTTTTCCAAAACCCGATGAATTCCTTTTGACTCATGTACTAGCCCACCGTCTAATCTAGCAATCCCAGCGCCGTGATAGTCTATCTAGGATGAATGTTGCGCTTTAGAAGTATTTTAACATAACATAACATAACTCTGTCAAAAATAAACACTCTTTCCTCACATTTCACTGATGCAGAGATCTGGGATCTGGAATCTGCAGGGAGCCACAAACTTCCACCCACCCAGCATTTAGCCAAGTCTCCCGTGACAGGAAACAGCCCAAAACACAGCATGGACACATCACAATTTTCCACCGAAAACAGACCCTTTTTTCGCAATATTCCTAGCTGTGGATTTTGGACCCTAGCTCAGCCAGCACCTAGGAACACCTCGCAAACATGTACCTTTATTAAAACTAGACATCCAGGTGACCTGTGTGGCTCTCACCAGGTTTTGTTACCCAGAATCCCTTGCAAACTTTACACTTTGTAAAATAAAACACATTTTCCCCACATTTCTATGATGCAAACTTTCACCCACCCAGTATTTCACCAAGTCTCCTGATAAAAATGGTACCTCACTTGTATGGGTAGACCTAGTGTCAGTGAATTTTCCCAAAATGTACTGTGGAGACTTCAAAATTATCCATCCCAAAAAGACTTGGGGGCCAATTACTATGACGGTGGGACCGCTATTGACAGCCCTTCAGTGGCTGTCCCACCGCCATTGGGACCATTTATCGGCCCACAATATTACCAGCAGGGTATGCTCAGACGGGAGTCCCTTGCTCACTTTGCCACTGGATTCAAGCAAGCCGGGCTGAAGACGGCTGCAATACCAGAAACCGGTCCTCGGAAGCTTGTTTCCGGTCCAGGGAAGACATGGCTTGCCAGTTCGGGCTGGACTGTTCCCATGAGGCACAGGGTCAGACTGATTGCATATAGCCATGTCTGAACTGGGGTGGCAGAGTGGGCTAAAGAACGGTGATGGATTGAACCCAGATCTTTTGACTAGGTGTGAGTGTTTGATTGATTCAGATGCTCCGTCCATCACCACCCCCTTTTGTACCGCTTTTGGCCGCCATAAGTGTGGCAGGGTATGCTCAGACGTGAGTCCCTTGCTCACTTTGCCACTGGATTCAAGCAAGCCGGGCTGAAGACGGCTGGAATGCCAGAAACCGGTCCTCGGAAGCTTGTTTCCGGTCCAGGGAAGACATGGCTTGGCAGTTCGGGCTGGACTGTTCCCATGAGGCACAGGGTCAGACTGATTTTCATATAGCCATGTCTGAACTGGGGTGGCAGAGTGGGCTAAAGAACGGTGATGGATTAAACCCAGATCTTTTGACTAGGTGTGAGTGTTTGATTGATTCAGATGCTCCGTCCATCACCACCCCCTTTTGTACCGCTTTTTAAAAAAAATAATTTTGTAAGACTTTTATTGATTGACAATCGCAAATACAACACGGCAAAGAGCCCAAGGGCTCACAGATACAGTACGTTGCAACACAGTAAGCGCAAAGGATATAGTCCAGGAGTATTAAGGTCTAATTTTCAAGGTTTTTGTTCCGAAGGATAGACAGGAGCAGGATATCATAGCACATTAGGTTGGTTCCGGCCTATTACGATCAGGATAGACAAATGCACAATGTAACAAAAATGCCAGAATCGCTGCGCACCACCTAGAAGATAAACGTCTAAACCCAGAAAAGAAGAAAAAGAAAAAGAATAGAAGGCCCATAGAACCAAAAATAAAAACAAACACCCCCCCCCATCCACCCCCCACCCTGCACCCCTGCAGCTGGCTACGGCCTACCCCCCCCAGCAGTGTGCCTGTCGCCCAATAAAAGGAGTCCCGAAATATAGAGAGTAAGAAAAGAGTCCTAATCTAAAACTCTCATTAAAGAAAGAAAGGCGGGGAGGAGTCCACCACCCGTCCCTCGGCTCCACCCTCCCGTAAGGCCAATAACAGCACAAAGCATGGCGTCCGGCGGTGGTAAGCATTACAAGCAAAAGAAGTTGGAAGCACAAAAGCAGCCCACAGCGTAAGCAAGGGTAGCAATCCACAACCCACATGTCAGACCCCGGGTATCACCCTTCCGTAGTTTCAATAGTAGTGTAAAGTCCGGTGACAAGAAACATTACTAGCAAAGCAATTTACAAAGCACAAAACCGGCACATTGCACAATCAGAGAAATCAGCACGTCGCATATCTGGCTCGGTCAGCAACGAGGAACCCATCAGTCAATAATAGGAAGAGTTCATCCCTGTCCCGTTTTATCTCGTTCACCACAGCTTACCAAAGTGTCCCAAAAGAACGTGAACAGCAACCCAAAAATGTCAAATCGGTTCAACCACCCAATCGTGTCAGCTGCGCGCAAACCCAATGATCCCAGCCTGGGCAAGAAATGAACCATCCCCATGGTATATTGCGGAGCCGAACCAGGAAGGAAATTGTCAACATCCAACAACATCCGAGGCGGCCCCCGGGCAATGGGGAGTATGGCTTGGGGCGAGCACTCCCGTCGCGATTTCAGTCCGAGGTCTTCACGTCGTCCCAGGCATGCAACATCCTCAGTATGGTATGTTTCGAGGTTCGGAGTCTCAGATCCGCCATTGTAATGTAGGGCAGCCATCTTGTTGGAGACGGACGTGGAGCAAGGAAAATCGATATGTACCTGCGAATCTTCCATTCTCAATCTTCCCAGTGCACACACGATATCATCCACCTTGTTGGTCAGGGTTTGAACAGAGTGCGCCATAACGTGACGGAGGGAGAGAACAGCTGCCAGAAGAGCGCCATAACCCAGGTCTCCTCTACTCTCCCCTTCGAGTGCGTCCCCCTGCACCACAGTTCCGCCATCACACTGTAGCTCAGACCCCCCCAGGCTGTATTCCATCATGTCCGCTGTATGCGTGGGTGTAGACACTCCGAGTCAGGCCAGGGTACTCAAAGTGGGAAGCCAAAGTTCCGTGCACTATAATAGTGGCAGACGATGCCAATATGTTGCCACAAGCTAAGACCCATAGAGACGCCTTCCTGTGAAATGTAGCGGGAGAAGAAATTCGGGAGCCTCCCGCCGATTGCGGGACACTACGCAAGCCGTTTCTCGGCAGCCAGCAAACAGGGCACTTGCAGCCGTGCGGTTGCCCCAAACAAAGCGCCAGGCACAATTAAATCCGTACCTGCAGTCCAGCGGGGCGTGCGTGCTGAAGTTCGGCCGTCTCGCACTAGAAAGGATCCGACCGGCTCACCGCGATCGCTGGCTTCCCGTGTTGGGCACTTGGTAGCCGGCCTCACTATCTACTCGAGGCCCCGGTCTCAGAGCTGCTGCGGGCCGCAAATTTCAATCGGTCATTTCTCCCGCTTGCGAAGATGTTCCAGCCTCAGGATTTCTCCCTGGGTCGCCGGAAGTCATCATCTTCCACAATGCGCCACTGCGGTTCAGGATAGCCGGCAGGATTGCTGCAAAGGAGGAGATGGTCCTCGGAGCCGAGGGACTGGGCGTCCTACCCGGACGCCATCTTGGCTCCTCCCCCTTTGTACCGCTTTTGGCCGCCATAAGTGTGGCAGGGTATGCTCAGACGTGAGTCCCTTGCTCACTTTGCCACTGGATTCAAGCAAGCCGGGCTGAAGACGACTGGAACGCCAGAAACCGGTCCTCGGAAGCTTGTTTCCGGTCCAGGGAAGACATGGCTTGGCAGTTCGGGCTGGACTGTTCTCATGAGGCACAGGGTCAGACTGATTTGCATATAGCCATGTCTGAACTGGGGTGGCAGAGTGGGCTAAAGAACGGTGATGGATTAAACTCAGATCTTTTGACTAGGTGTGAGTGTTCGATTGATTCAGATGCTCCGTCCATCATCACCCCCTTTTGTACCACAATATTACCATAGCCGCCAACCACCAAGCATCCGACTGGCTCCTTGAGCCCTCGGTGAGACGGAGGGGAATCATATCCCTAGGGATTACGATGTCCCTTTCAACCTTCCTTTTCATGGCGAGTAACCTGCCATGAAAAGGCAGATGGAAAGGGTGTTTGGGGGCCCATAGCGGGCCCCTCTAACCCCCTGGCCCTAAGCTGGCGGTCACATCATAATTCCTCTGTTGGGACCGCCTACAGCCTGTCTGGTGGTCCTATTTCTGATAGGGTGGCGGGCAGACGTAAGTCCACCCACCATCCTAATCAGCCCCTTGGTTTTGCAAGGAAGTCACTTCCGTTTTTGTTCCCTGGCTCAGCAGGCATATAAGGAAACCTACCAAACCCAGACATTTCTGAAAACTAGACACTCGGTGGAGTCTAGGGAGGTGTGGCTTGCATAAATCACCCAATGCTTTCCTTCCAGAATCACCTGCAAACCTCAAATTTAGCTAACAAAAACACAGTTTTCCTCACATTTCTGTGTAGGAAAGTTGTGGGATCACCAAGCCAACACAAATGCCCTACCACCCAGCATTCCCCAATACAAATGCTACCTCACTTGTGTGGATGGGCCAAGTACCCATGACAGGGAAGGGCCCAAAACGTATTGTGGAGATATCAGAATTATCTTTCACAAAATGACCTGGTTTTGCAAGGGGGGAGCTGATTTTTGGTCCGGCAGCCATTGAGGGAAACCTACCAAATCCAGATATTTCTGAAAACGAGACATCTGAGGGAGTCCAGGGAAGTGTGGCTTGCGTGGATTCCCCAATATATTCCTACCCAGAACTCCCTAAAAACCTCATGTTTAGCCAAAACAAAATCATATTTTCATTACCTGTCTGCGAACACCACACCATCACAAATGTCCTACCACACAGCATTCCCCTTGGTCTCCTGATAAAAATGAAGCCTCACTTGTGTGGGTTTTCAATGCAGTCAGCCTAAAAAGGCATATAAATGAAATACAGCATTAGAGCTCGCTGTGCTATCACCTCAGTCTCTTCATTTTTGGCGCTTCCCAGTCATAGGCTCTTGGTCCAGTCACACAAGTGAGGTATCATTTGACTTGAGAGACTGAGGGGAATGATGGGTGGTAGAAACATCAGGCCAAAAGATGTGGGGGGGAGCATAAGCCCTTGCCCAAGTGTCTGCTTCCCCCTCTTTGGTGCCTAATGGATTGGATCCATGCTTAGAGGATCACCCTCCAGTGGCTATCCCCAAGCAGGGATCCAGTAGGAAAGGGTATCATTGGAAAGGGGACATGCTCCCCTTTCCAATGGTACCTCTCCCATCTGCCTAGGTGCTCGGGGAGTTGAGATAGCCCGATGAGCAGGTAGGCAGTGAATGAGATGAGCCGATCAGCTCATTTCACTTTTACTTTCAGTGTAATGACATCGACGCCACTGAAAAAAAATGCCTCAGGAGGTTGGGGAAGCTCTTCTTCAGCTCCCAAGGCTGTTTACGGCAGAGGGATGTGGTGCTCGTGTGCCGAGGACGGAATGGTTAAAGCAGTAATAAGCAGGAAAAATAATTTATATTTTTTCCATATATTTTTTAAAAAGTTAACAGAGTACCGTGGAACTACCTGGAGAGTACCACAGTATTTTCATTTTTTTAACATTAAATATGTTAAAAAAAGACGCTATATTACACTATAATTCACATATATAGTGTACTACAGTGTATTTTCATTTTTTTTACATATTTAATTTTTTTGTAAAGTTTATGGATTACCACAGTATTATTACTTAGAACATACTGCATTACTTACAAAAGAATGCATTTGTAAATAAATGAAAAAAACACTGAACTGCTGCACTAAATTTCATAAATATAGTCTGCTATAGTGTATTTGTAATTTTTAACATATTTGGTTATGTTTTTTTCTCTAACTACTGTAGTACTTTCTAGGTACTAGGGTGATACTCTGTAAGTAGTTTTTAATATATTAAGTAATAAAAAAACCTAAACTGATTCCTTCCTTCCTATGAAGTACATTATATTTCCTCTTAAACCCCAGAACACAGACTAAGGGGCATATGTATAACAGAATTGCGGAGCACGGTGTTACGCCTCAATTGGTAACGTTGCGCTCTGACATTCTGAAAAAGCAGGGATGCAAAGTATTTACAATACTATGACGCACCCCTGTGTTTTTCCTAGTGCTGTTGCTAAATTTCACTGCCTAGCGCCAACGCAGGGACCCTTCCACCATAGTGCAAGGGTGCCTTTGTTGCAGGGAATGATTGTTCTTGTGCAGGAAGGGACGCCTTCCTGCACACGTACAATCACTAATGGCGAGTATTACTTTCTATGTGTCCTGCACACAAAGAAACAGCAAACACAAGGAGAAATTAATAATTTCTCCTTGTTGCGCATGTTTAAGACCAGGTTTTCCCTGGCCTTATTTTTTGGCACTGGCCCATATTTACGCCAGCCATGTAAATAGGGGCAGTATCAAAAAGCAATGGCTGTTGCGGCAGAAAGCCCACTGCAACACCCATTTCCTGCCCCATTCACGCTAAGTGCTGCATGAATAGCAGCATTATTTAGAAGGCAACGTTAAATGACTTAACGCCGCCTTTTAAATAAGGCAAAGGGGTTATCACTACCAGAATGTTAAAAAAAGTGACGTTCTGTTGGCGGTAACCCTTTGTAAATATGCCCCTAAGTGCATGAACAACATGGCTGCCTTTCACTTTTGTAAAGGCAGTCTATATACTGCTTTGTCATCTGCATTTACCAAAGTATACAGTGAAATTACCACAGTATACTATAGCACTAAGTTCTTGTGCCTTTTAACTTTAACATTACTGAACCAAACTAGATTTACTACCAAAAAGGAATCTTTCAACCTCATAATTTATATTTCTGTAAAATTTCTTCAACATCTGTTCGGCCATTTTCCCATAAGGTCTATTTGAACTACACTACACGACATGCCACTCCACTCCACTCCCCTGTACAACATGCCACTCCACTCTATGACATGCCACTTCACTCTGCGTCATGTCACTTCACTCTTCAACAGTGAAATCCTCCCTATGACAGTTCACTCCACTCTGTGACACTCCATGCTATTCCACTCTTTGACACGCCACTCCACTCTGTGACACTCGACTGCACTCCACTCTATGACAAGTCACCACTCTATGACATGCCACTCCAATCATAGGCACTCCACACCACTCCAGTCTATAATATGCCACTCCACCCTATGTTATTCCACTGTACACCCATCCACTCAGCACCACTCCACATGACGCCACTCCACTCTACGATATTCGACTGTACGTCACCCAACTGTAAGCCACTCTATGCCACGCCACTCGACTCTATTCCACTCTATGCCGTTGTACTCAATGGCAGTCCACTGTACTCCACTCTACTCTATGCCACTCCACTCTATGTCGCTCCACTCAACACCACTCCACTCTACGCTATTCCACTCTACATCACTCCACTATACACCAGTCTGCTCTACACCATTCTACACTGTTCAACTCTATGCCTCTCCACTCTAGGTCTAGACTGCTGTCTGGGCTATTTCACGCCACACCACTGCACACTACACCACTCCAATCTACGCCACTTCACTCTACGCCACACCACTTTATGCCACTCCACTGTATGCGCTTCTACTGTACGCCACTCAAGTCCATGCCACGCTACACCAGTTCACTCTAGACCACTCCAGTCTATGCATGTTGACTGTACGCCACTCCACTCTATGCTTTTTCACTCTACCCCCACTCAACTTTATACCACTCTATACCACTCCAATCTACAGTATTCCACTCTACCGGGCTCAACTTTACTCTACTCCACTCTACGCCACTACAATCCTCTCCAATTTATGCCACGAAGCCACTCCACTCTATTCCACTCTACACCACTCCATGCCACTCAACTGTACACCACTCCTCTCGACATTATTCCACTCTATGCCACTCCACTCTAAGCCACTCCATTCAATGCCACTCCAGTCTAGGCTCTTCCACTCAACACCACTGCACTTTACACCAATGCACTCTATGACATTCTACTCAATGCTATTTGACTCTACACCACCCTACTGTATGCCACTGCACTCTATGCTACTCCACGCTACTCCACTGTACGCCACTCGACTCTATGCCACCCTCCTGTATGCTATCCCACTTAATGCCAGTCCACTCTACGCTGTTCCACTCTACACTGTTCCACTTTACGCCACTCCACTTTACGCCACTTCACTCCACATGTCTCTACTGTATGCCACTCCACTGTATGCCACTACACTCTACGCCACTTCACCCTATGCAGTTCCATTCTACAGCACTGTACTGTACGCCACTCTACTCCACGGCACTCCACTCAATGCCACTTCACACCATTCCACTCTTATGTCACTCCACTCCACATCACTCCACTCTACATCACTTCACTCTACACTATTCCACTCTATGCCACTCCATTCAATGGTATTCCACTCTACACCATTGTACTCTACGCTACTCCCTTCTCTGTCACTCCACTCTACGTACTACTCTCTTCTACACTATTCCACTTAACGCCACTCTACTCTATGCCACTCTACTCTATGCCTCTCCACTTACACCACTCCACTCCATTCCACTCCACTCTACGCAACTCCATGATATATTATTCTATTCTACACTACGCTACAGTATACTACTCTGTACCACTCAACTCTGCTCCACTATAGGGTACTCCACTCTGTGACAGTCTCCTTCACTGATCTCTATGAAACTCCACTTAATGACACTCCACTCTACGATTTGAAATACTTTTAATAAAAACCTTTGAAATTCAATGAAAAAAACAATATTTAAGCCTAGGTGTGGTTAAGATAACTTCATTTACTCTTTCCATACAAACTAAACTTAAACTACACAAACATTAGAAATGCTAGAGTAATAGTTATACCATAAAATAATAAATTACGCGCCACCTTCAAATTGCTATAACTTTATTTATTCTTCCTGTACAAACCAAACTTAAACTACACAAAATTTGAAATTCTAAAGTTTTCGTTAAATATTAAAATTTTAATTTATGCACCACCTTCAAATTACTATAATTTGCGCATCCTGTACACAGTGTTGTCAACTTGCTAGCCACCCTACATTAAGTATAACTTGTGCCTTTATGATGCACTGCTTATACCTTTTCATATAACACCTCTTATACAATGTGACATTTTAGCATTCATAACAGCACATCTCAAATGACAAAATGTTTTAGAACACTTTGCATAGCACAGTGGCAACTTATAGTTTATTTACTCTGGCCTGTGAGTTAACAACACTGTATACGGAGATGCACGAGTTCTAGAAAGTATTGTACCATTTTTAAAGAAAAGCCTTTAAGCATAGGATTAGCAAGTGCCATCCACACAGCGCTGAAAAATGACAAAAGCCTTTACTACTCTAGGCATAGTATTACAGATTTGGATTGGTGAATTACCATCCAAGCAAACCTGGAATAAAAGCACGTGTTTCACTCTAGTTCTAGATCTTCAGAGAGGTATAGTTGTATCAAAACACAATAGAGCACCGAGTATAAGTAAACACAATACCCTTTCAGGCTTAGAATGCCACATAAATTATGCAAAAAAAGGAAGCAGGGAACCCTGGGTGGTTAGCACATCCTTTAAATGGAGCACCATACATCACCACCAACACTCTGAATCTGCTCACCTTAAATGCCTATTTCTCTAGCAAAGTTTTTAAGCATAAGGTTAGCACAGTGCCATTCACGCAGAGCTAAAGAATGACAAAGCCATTCACCATTTGCACAGCAAAGTCTTAAAGCACAGGTTTAGCAAGTGTCACCCCCACAGAGCTAAAAATTACAAAAGCCTTTTGCCACTCCAGGCACAATATTACAGCTTTAGATTGGTGAAATACCATTCAAGCCAACCTGGAAATAATAGATTGGTGAAATACCATCCAAGTCAACCTGGAATGAATAAAAGCAAACCCTGAGCCATGTGTTTCACTCTGAATAATGCTCATTAGAGAGGTATAGCTTTGTCCAGACACAAGGGAGCGAGCAGTACAAGTCAAAATATTGCCCTTTCAGTCTTAGGGCTTGGTTATGATGCCGGTCAGACTGCCACCAACAGGCCATAGGTGGTGGCCCGACCGACCGACAACCCTTCGGTCTGACTTCTGAATTATAATGCGGGCGGTTGGACCATAAATGGTCGGGGCAAAACTGCCACCTCGGACAGGATCAGTGATCCCTTCGGGCTGGCGATCCGGATCGCAATCCCAAATGGAGGTGGTGCTGAAGCAGGCACCGCTGTCGGGATTACGATATCCCTTTCTGACAGCCTTTTCTTGTCGGAAAGCCTGTCAGGAAAAGGCTGTCAGAAACGGATTTTGTGGGCCCCAAACTAAGCCCACCTTTGTTGTGGGCCACTGTAAAGTGGCCCAGGGGGAACATGTAGTGCCCCCATGCAACTCTCTGCACTGTGTGGTCTCTGGATTCAAGCTCTCCTGGCTGATGGGGGGTGATACCCCGAAACCGGTCCCAGGATGCTTCTTTCCAGTCTAGGGAGGACCCAACTTGGCAGTTTGGGATGGACTGTTTCCATGAGGTGCAGGGTCAAGATTGATTTGCATATGTCTGGGTCCAAACTGGGGTGGCATAGTAAGCAAAAGAATGATGGATTGAACCCAGAACTCTTGACTGGGGTTGAATGTTTGATTTATTCAGCATTCTGTCCATTAGTTGGTGCTGGAGCATTCCAGGATGCCCAGTAGTTTTAGAATCCTGAAACCAACTCCTATTCTGCTGTTTAGCTGAACTGATGGTAATTATATAACTTTTCATTTATACAGTAATTTATACTTCTCATTTCTATTTCTTTGTTCTTTGATTCAAGCTTCCTAATCAATGACTGTATATTTTGTACTTACTTTTGTACTTACTCTGCCTCCACCGTGGTCAAACTTCTCTGATGGTCCGATGAAGTAAGGGACGTCGGAAGTTTGGCTATGTGTTCACTTGCTTAAAAAGTGGGGAGGACATTTAGCCCTTTTTCAATGCCTGTCACCGCCAGGAAAAACCTGGCTTTAAGTGGCACTGAAAAGTGCCCAATGGCCCCCTTCGCATGGGAGGAAGCTCGCACTGCGAGGGGGGAATTGTATTTTTTATTTTCAAAAAGGAAATCTCGCTTTGGGATTTTCTTTTTGTAAATAAAAAAAATTGCAACTTTAACACAGCTCTGTCATGTTTGATGGAGCCATCCGGCAAAGTTACAATGCACTGTCAGGAACCGCCTTGATGGTGGTTCCTGTCAGCCGCGGCTGCTGCTGCTAAGAGCAGTGGGTGGTGGGGCTGGCTGGGGGGGTGAGGTTTTGAGAGACGACCAAGATGTAAAATTAAATAAATAATACATTTCCCTTCATGCTTGTCTCTCGAAATACCCCCAGCCGGCCCCGCCACTCTTACCTGCAGCGGCCACAATTGGTTCCTGTCAATGCTAGAAATGTCTGACAAATTCCATTTTTGGCAAGCGGCACCTCCATCGTGCAATGGAGTAATTTTCTGTCTTCCTAACAGTGATCGGAATGTCTGCCCCAAAAAAATATTGCCCCCTAAATCATGTCCTTGCAATGTGTTACTTGTTGCATTGGCTTTCTGATTCCCTCTATACTTTGCAACTGTTTGTTGTTCTTACACTGTTTGTTGTGTTTCCCGTTCCTTCAATCACCAGTAAACCCTTCAACTCTATTTATTTTTGGTTGTGCTGTCTCTTGTCCCATTTCTTTGTAAAGTCTTCCCTGTGAGCGTTCTACAGTTTCCAGGGGCTTTTGTTAGATTCCAGGTCAGCTGTGAGTTATCATTGAACTATCTGCTGCTGGAACCGGTAAGTCATGTTTCAGTTATTTGTTCCTGGCTGCTCAGCTGGTATTATTATACATACAGTATGTCCCCTGTCTTGATGCTGGTTAGATCTACCCGTAATCCATACCATCCAGACAGTGGTGCCATTTCTTTTTAAGTTTAAAAAGCTTTATTTGAAAAATAACAAGAAATATAAAAGACCAGATTAAGCTTATTAAAATAGAAACATAACAGAAGAATTGGCTAGTGCACTCACAAAAATAAAAGCTGTTTACATTTTATAAGGAGTAAGGAAGGATGGAGGGGAGGGGGAGAGAAGGGGGAGGTGAGAAAGGGTAATATTCTTACACATTGGTATAATGAGATAATGCATATTTACAAAGGAATGTGAATAAAATCTTAATTAATTACTAAGTTCAATAAGCCAACAAGGGTAAAAAAAAGCGAAGAACAGAGAAGGTAAACATTCAAGGAGGTTTAAAATGTTCAGAATTGAAATGAGACTTATCTGCTAAAACTAGTTGGGAAAAGGTATTGGAGGCTGCGCCTGGGTTCGAGCCTGGCCCCCCGCCGCGACTGCCGCTTTTGCCAACAATACCCGGGAATGGCTGCTGATCAGTGGGGAGAGGTGAAGACCCTCCCTATATCTGCTATGGACTTGCTGTTTCACGAGGCCCGAAGGTGAGGGCAAACGTGCACAGGGCCCGTTCTTGTTTCCCAGGGGGCCCGAGGCAGTGTCTATACAGCCGGGGATGCGCTACAGTTGACCTGTGGTGTGGATTAGACCAGAGGAGTGCTGGACGACCTGTTTCTGCCTCCCGTCGCTGCTAGCTGGGGAGTTTGACGCATTTGCCCAGGGCCATCCAGAGACATGGGCCACAAGAGACCACCGGGCCAGAGGCAGACCAATCAGATAGACAGGTATACGGTGGCTCTAGGAGGGAGCCAAACGGAGGATTCTGACAGTAGCAAAGACTATTCCACCCGTGTTGGACAGACAGTTTTGTAAGTGTTTTCCAGTTGAGAGAAATGTGTTGGAAAGCATCAGGTCGAAGAGACCATGATTATGGGAGGATAGATCCAAGGAATCGGATAGACTTCCAGAGAAAAGAAGAGGAATGGAATAAGAAATGGAGATAGTAAATAGGCGAGAAATATAGGACCAGACGTTCCCCCAAAAAGTAGAAACCGAAGGGCAAAGGAAGAGAAGATATATAGGATCAGCATTAGAAGAACCACAGATCCAACAGTTGGAATCTGTAGAGTGGGAACATCTAGCTATAGAGGCAGGAGTGAGATAGAGTTTATGGTAAAGGAAAAACATAGACTGGGTAAGAGAAGCAGAGATTTTGAGAGAACGGGACCAGAGTTTGTCCCAGAAGATGATGTTCCATTCACATCCCAGGTCAGATTCGGAAGAAAATTCCAATTTGGTTTTTGCACGTTCTGGATTAGGAGCTGAGAAGTATTTATAGATGAGAGAAGCTTTGGGTAAGGAAAGAAGTATCTTAAGAAGAGAATTTTGAGCAACAGGAAGAGGTGAAGAGGGAAGAGGGTAGAAGGTATCAAGAATGACTGCCATAAGAGTAGTGACTTTCTGTAAGAAGGACCAGGGACAGTGGAATAGAGTTTGAAATTGGGGAAAGGAGCAGGGAGATAATCCATTCAAAAGGTTTTTAATCCAGATTATACCTTTTCATCTCCAAGCTTTCCAAAAAATGGTTCTGTTAAGAATGAAAATAAGGGAATTATGCCATTATGCAATTATGACTACCTCAATGCTGCTCAGCACACTTGGACTTCAGAACCTTTTATGAAGAATCCTGCTTTATTGTATCAACCCCCAAGACAACTTGCACTCTATGAGGTTATCTCAGGACTCACGTACTACCTCAATGCTGCTCAGGACACTTGGACTGCCGAATGTATATGCTGAATACTGCTTATTATATGAATCTTGCTAAAAAACTGTTGTGAAGGGAGCGTGGCTTGCCACAGTGGAAGATGGCCGCAGGTTGCTAGTGCTCTGCTCGCAGTCAGTGCACTGAACCGCCATCCGTCATCATCCGTGGGCACACAAGCAAACTCACCTGGTACTCAGCCTCTCTCAACGTGGAGACGTTGAGAGAGGCTGTTTAAGACACCTGGAGGCGATATATCTGAGCAGCCCGTTTCCACGCTGTCAGAGGTAAAATGGCACCCAGCCTCCGCGGCGCTTGAAGAAGGAGGCCAGTGTTACAGTGCGTGAGGCCTGCTTCGGTGCCGTCCCGCCTTTCCTGTGCTGTTGGCGGACCGTGGCTGACAGGCGGAGCGGAGCGCTGAGGGAGGCGGACCGGTGAATTGCCTCGCTTAATGAGGAGGACTGGAGCAGGGGGGTGGCTGAGAAGGCCATGAGCTGCGGGTGGCCAGAGATAGCGTGCCTGGCGGAGGGGACGGACCTTGTCCAATAGACGGCCTTGATCGGGCCCTGTGTGTGATTGATCAGACAGCTCTCCCGGCCAGAGATTGAGCTCCGGCTTGGGTAGGGGGCTGCCCGGAGGCCTGCACCAAGCGAAGAGGAGGGCCAAGTGCGCTGAGGGTGCCGGCTGGAGATTCTTTGGAGGTGGGAGGAGAGAGGAGGCCCACGCCACTATTGGAGGCTGCTAGGGTTATGTGTGTATGAGCTAATGTTCCTCCCTTTTGAACAAGTACTTAATCGACGAGGATAAATCCTTATTGTCAAATATTTCGCTGATAGAGGGCTATTATTCCATTTCCAGTAATTAGCCACTTATTTAATCCATTAGACTCTTTGTTTGTTTCATGAGTTTTTATTGAGGAAAACAGCCAGCTTTTGTTGACAGTGAGGAAAACAGCCGACACATGTTTCGCCTTTTATGGCAGATCATGCCAGGGCTTTCTTAAGGCTGCAACAGAATAAGAATTCAATCAATGCTTTGTAGACAGCAAAAGAGTGACCCCAAAGAGTGAGCAAAACAAAACAAAACGAAAATGCAAGGAGTTTATGTTTTTCCAAAGAGATCTAAAAGCTGTTAATAGAAGAAGCAGGCAGGAGAAAAGAATCCTGCTTCCAAAAAACATTGTGCTTACGGGATTTTATAGTAGTGAACCTTAAGCCCAATAATAAAATATCGAAAGCGGATTGTCCAAGCTGAAATATGCCACAAATGATGACATCTTATAGTTGTACTGATAATATTTTCAGATGTTAAGAGAGTATTTTAAAATAATTTTTTAAAGAATATACAAGGAGGTTGTCTTAGATTGATCAGAAAGAGTGCACAACAAATGGAAGTTGATACTTGTATAGTGCACTACTCACCCCGCAAGGGTCTCAAGGCGCTTGTACGAATACCGCTGTGGAACCTATCCTGGCTTTCCCTGTGAGGCGTCCAGTCCTGGGCACCCCCAAGGTGGAGGCCAGGCATCCTTAGCGTTGTGGGGGCCGTTGTGGAGATTAAGCAAGCTATTGCCCAGAGTTGCAGAGTGGGACTCCATGATTGGAATAGGCACCAAGGCAAGAATTATCAGGTCCGTGGAAGTTTGAGCCCAAGACCCGCCGAGGCGGGTAATTGAACGCTGGGCCTGGGCTAGACCTCTGCATCAGGGTCTGCCGCTCTAACAATTGAGCCACACTTCTCCAGTGCTTCTGTTAGTCAAAGAAATTCATGCATGAGCAAATTTGTAACAGACCACAGATGGTCATTTATAATACCTAAACCGTGTCATCAATTCTTGTGATTAAGTTGCAGTAAGCAGCATTTCAGTAGTTAGAGTTGAACATCCAAATATTCTAAAGGAATACACGTTTGTTATAATAAAGGTGCATTAATCTCCATTTGACTATGCCATTAAACCTTTGAAAATTAATATACAAATTGTTTACAACTTACAAACTGGCGTTCGTATCTAACAAGATTAGCTTAAGAATTATCAGTATGTTCTCAAATGGCAGATAAAAGTACACATTTCAAATAGTTTCCAAACGGAACGACACAGTGGCTTTTTGTTGGCTTGCTTATATACTGTTGTCAATACGAAGGTTTATTGTTCATGATCTTATTTATGTGCTTACAATAAAAGACTCAAACTGCACAAGATATGATATGTCTCATTATCGGGGAACATCCTTTTCAACGCAACTTTTACGACACATGCCTTTACATCGCAAATTTTACAGCGCATGTCATTACAACGCATTGCGCTGGGGGGCGCTCTAGGATAGGGAATAGATTTAATTTACTATCCAACACCTTCCCTACTATCCACGGGGACTGGAGTTGGAATAGTAAATTAAACTATTCACTGTCCAGCACCCCTCAACATTATGCGTTGTAACAGCATGCGTTGTAAAACTTGCGATGTAAAGGCATGCATAGTAAAAGCATGCGTCGTACCGTCATACATCCCTCATTATCGGGGGGAAGAAATGTACATATTGTATTGTAGCGCTGGGTTAGCAAAGAAGGACTGGGGCAGGCTGGTAACTGTACAAGAGTAGTAAATCCAAAATACGGCGGTGGCCATTCACAATGTTTTAGCTTATTTACAAAAAAGTTATTATTATTATCAATATTGACACTGCCATATATAGAACACTAATTTCAAAGATAGAGTAATAACACTTGTCGTAAGGAGAAAATCCCCGGGTTAAATATAAGTGCCGGTACTATAAGCAAACTTTCAGTATGGTCAGCAAACCACATAGTCTAACATTGTGACGAGAGTAATCCACCAACAATGTTTGACTTACTTGGGAAAAGGTATTGGAGGCTGCATCTGGGTTGGGCCTGGCCCCCCCGCCGCGACCGCCGCTTTTGCCAACAATATCCGGGATTGGCTGCTGATCAGTGGGGAGAGGTGAAGACCCTCCCTACATCTGCTATGGACTTGCTGTTTCACGAGGCCCGAAGGTATGGGCAAACGTGCACAGGGCCCGTTCTTGTTTCCCAAGGGGCCCGAGGCAGTGCCTATACAGCTGGGGACGCGCTACAGTTGCCCTGTGGTGTGGATTAGACCAGAGGAGTGGTGGCCGACCTGGTTATGCCTCCCGTCGCTGCTAGCTGGGGGGTTTGACGCATTTGCCCAGGGCCTTCCAGAGACATGGGCCACAAAAGACCACCGGGCCAGAGGCAGACCAATCAGATAGACAGGTATACGGTGGCTCTAGGAGGGAGCCAAACGGAGGATTCTGACGTCACTGGCCCTGACCCATCTCTGAGGGACATTATGGCAGCCATCCGCGACTTTAGGGGCACGATGGAGCCCAAACTGGATTCAGTCCCAGAGGAAGTCAACCTCCTCAGGGCGGACTTCAGGAAAATGGCCAACAAGGTAGCGGTGGCGGAGTCGGGAATTGGGAGTCTCCAGTCCAAAACCCAGAAGCTTGAGGATTAGGTGGCGGCGCTTACCAGAAACATCCGTGTGGTGGGGGGGCCGGAAGGCCTGGAGGGGACTGTCGTAGACTGGTTCATAGAAGATCTGATATTGAACCAGCTGAAAACCTAAATGCCTGTCAAAATTCTTCTCCGTTGAGCGCGCTCACAGCACGCCGGGAGGTAGGCCCAAGCCGGGGGCCCCACCACGAACCATCATTGCCCGGATCCTGAATTTTCGGGACCGGGACGCCATTCTGCAGGCGGCGAGGTCTAGAGGTGATGAATGCCCCAACTGGAGAATGCCACGGTCAGATTCTTCCCTGACTTCACTCTGCATGTTCAGCGCCAGCGCCGATCCTTCGAGGGAGTAAAGAGAGCCCTCAGGGAGCAGGGTGTGAAATATATAATGCTCTTCCCGGCGCGACTGAAGATCATGGACGGTCCAAAGGCATATTTCTTGGACTCACTGGAGAAGGCGAGTGACTGGCTGGAGCACTGGCGAACTGTCGGAAAGAAAGGGAATCTGCAGAGGTTGAATCAGCGAGCGAGGGAGCAGACCCCAACGGACGCCGGGGAACACCGGGATGGCGCCCAGTGCCCTGTGAGGAGAGGCACGCGCCAATCTGCTGATGTGGCATTGCTGTGACTTACTGACTTACTGGAGATGGAGATTTAGTTGCCATGGTCGATATAACTGTGGAGGAGGAGCGAGCTCCGTCCGAAATTGTAGAAATTGAGGAAGGAGAAGTGGAAGCAGAAGAGGTATCACAATTGGTATCACAATTGGTTGTCGTAACATTGGACGCCTGCTTCTTGGTGGAGTGAAGAAGATATTTGCTTCTACCCATGAAGCAGAGTGCGAAAAATCCAAAGAGAAGAAGGAAGCGTCATAGAAGTGACAAAAGTGCCTCAGAAACACATCAGACCCAGTAAAATACAAAATATACATTGCTGATAGAAGATCCAGTGGAGAAGATGGTGACAAAAATGAATGAAATGTCGAAAAAGAAAGGATACTTCAGAGCGCCATGAAGAGTCAAACGAGGAGAAATGCTGAAGAGAAAAAACAAAATGGCGGCCATAGAACGGTTAAAAAGTCACCTGTAAAATTTCTGTGCGAAATCCACAAGGGAATGCATGGAAACGTAAGATTCCTGTAGTGGGTGCGTTCCGATTTCAAAATATGATCAAATGGTGGTTGTAGGAGCGCTGGAACTGCAAAAAATGGATCGCGAAGTCCGACACGACGCAAAGCTCTGGTATCAGGCGGCCACCTTGGATCGCGGTGCGCGAGACTCCCAGTGGTGCCATTTCTTGAAACAGACAAAACCTCGGAGACAGGGCTTCAATCCGTGACTTCTCTCTCTCAATCCCACCTTTGTTTCTTTGTAGAATTCTATGTCTGGTGATGCGTTCTATCTTGTTCAGCAACACAGATATTCAGGGACAATAGGGGCTTTCATTGGATTCGTAATACAGAAAGCTGACACAGCATGCGTTTTTGCAATTCCTGCCAAAGCTTTAGAAGGATGACTTTTTGATGGTTCCTGTGATATTAAACAACTATTACAACAATAATTGGAATCCAATTGTACTGTTCTAGTTGACTAGTTAATGCTGGGATAACACAATGATAAGTAGAACAGTCCTAGAATACATGTAAATTGAGGCACATCTATTAGATCATAACAAATCTTTTCATGGTGGTTTCTACAACAAACCAAAGAAATCATATCTGTATGAAAATGTACTTGACCTGAGGACAAAATGGAACCACTGAGTGCCTCAACAGCCTAAGAAAGCCTTTTCTTAATCACGGGCATTTGAAGAGATTGAACAACCTTAATGTAAATAATGTTTCCTGAAGCTCCTGCATCTAAAAGTCCTAAAAAAATCTTTTCTTACCCATCCAACAAGATCGTTTTAATTGGTACAACCATATGGGCTACTGACAGCTGTATGATCTTCACTACACATTTTGGGACTGACTTAAATTCTTTACTCAACGAGGCAGCTTATTTGTTTGTCAAGGAGTCTAGATTTCCACAGGCTGTTGTCTATGTTACTGATGCTCGATTAGCTAGGCTAGGTTTACTGTGACAGTCCACGACAAGATGACCTTTCCTCCCCCCGTTGATGCATAGATTCTACCTTCTTACTCTCTCCTTTCTAAAGATATGCCATCTTAGACTGGTAACCTGCATACGTTCAAGTACTTCTGGGTTTCTACTTTCCTCTACATTCGAACGTACTACTACTCCCTGAAGGGCGTTAAGCGAAATGATAATCTAATTGTACCACTAAGTGCAAAGTCTGCACATGTAGGACCTCATTATGAATAGCCGAGGTCTGGATGCATTAATTTTTACATCTGTCAAGATCTTATAGCCTAGTGATTGTGATCAACAACTGCAGTACCTAACACGTGCAGAATGGGGCATTTGGTGATTACTGCATCAAAACTTGCATATCCATGGGTTTTTCTTCTGTATGTACATTTTGGCTGGAAAGACCTGAGAAATTTTACCCGTGAACACTTGTAGAATCTGCAGTGTATGCGCGGTGCTTCCAGTATGTGCAATACTAGGAGTAGCAACGGCACATACTGGAAATTCATGAGCCACTCATGAACCACTCGTAAGATTATTTTTCTTTACTACTGAAATGTTTCACTTAGCTCTTGGTTTCTTGTTAAACAGTCCAAAATAAAGGCTGCTTTAGTGTTGTCATCTACAATGTTCATATGTCTGTATAAAAATGCAGTTTACACTGATTAAGAAATATTGTATAGA